>NC_050480.2:13286926-13941093 GCF_012460135.2 Molothrus ater
CTGAAATCAGCAAAGATGTTTATTCTTGACCCAGAACGTTTTTGTTCAAAATACAGCACTGGTTAGGGAAACTGCAAACACATTGAACTTGTCTGCTGCTTCCACGTGCTGCACACCAGCAGGTTTTTCAGGCTCACATCAGAATGAATCCTGGTGTATCATCCTGTTTTGGGGTAAGACCAGAAGGCTTGGCCCCTGAGTGGGGCTTGCTCAGCCAGGGGGTCTGCCTTGTATCAGCCTGGAGCAGTGCTGGTGGCAACGAGGCTCTTTACTGCTCCTTGACTCCAACTATTGTGGCCAAACTGGAGCTTGGATCACCAAATGAAAATGGGCTTGTGCTGAATGGGTGAGCCTTAGTCATCCCAAAGAAGAATAATGGGTGGCATAAGGACCTTTCTTTGCACACAGAACAATGTTTCTCCTGGATCACACTTAAGCCTGAGGCATTTGTCCTCCTCAAGCTTTGCCCTGTAGTTGAAACTGATGACACAGCAAGCTGTGCTCTGCTGTCCTGCTTAGTTCAGCCTGTGCTCACTCTCCCAGATATTTCATTTGTAGTGTTCAGTCAGTGTGCACCCACTTCTGTTCACCTTCACCAAGCCCACAGTCACTTGAACCTCTGCACATGAACTGCTGGCATCCCACTTTGCCTACATTTGGGTGCAGACAGGAAAAATTACTGCTCTGTGGGAGTGCAAAGATAATTCACCAGCACTGCATGTGGGGAGCAGCCACTCCTAAGATACAGGTCCCCTTGTGCAGGCTGAAATTGTGCTCTGGTGTAACCAGTCTCTTTATCATTGCAAGGAACAGGAGAAGCTGAATTTTCTTTCAGGTGAGCTGTCTCCTTCCAATTTTAATCCTAGCAGGAAGTTCCCAGCCTATGAGGACGTGGAGCTTTCATCCTTGTGATGCTGATCTGCTTTAGGATGCCTTGAAGCACAATCAAAACTAAAACAAAATCCTCCAAGGCTACTAACCTGGAACGAACCAGGGGATGTGAGGAGCAACAGCCTGTAATGTACATGCTCTGAGCTCTCAAAAAGCAATCCTGAGCACCACACATCTCTGTATAAACAAGAGGAATTGCTATCCCTAAATCCTTACTGAGGAGAAAAGCTCTGGGTGTTTCATGGTCCAAGTGACGCATTTCTGCTATGTTTGGCCAGCACAGATCTGTGTCTGGATGTGAGAGGAGCACAGCAGAGTTTAGTTATGCACCTGCCTGGTGTCCCCACAGTCAGCAGGGTCTGTGTCAATGTCTCTGCAGCAGGAGGGCAGCGTGGGGGACATCCTTGATGCATGGTGGCCCATCCAGACTTTCCTGGAGGCCAGCAGTGTCAGTAGCACAGTGTCATTGGCTTTGAGCCACTTGGGTTAAAAATTGTCACTTTCTGCAGCCCCAGTGATCACCCACCTGCAGAAAGGGCTGTGCAAGCCTGGCTGGAGAGCAGCTCTGCTGAGCTAAGCTCAAATCCATCCTCACACAAATGAAGGTTTATGAGGGCTGGTTTTAGGAGTGGGAGGGAAGAGGCTTCATGCCCGTCACCTAGGGAGGAGCTGAGTGCAGAGAAACCTGCTTCACCCAGAAAATGCCTGGGACTGGTGGGAGCATTGAGTCTGTGTCTCTGTGTGTTTATGTGATGATGAGCAGGGATGGAGAGAACAGGAGCTGCTGCAAAGCAAGGGAGGGCACCGTGGGTGGGGGTGTGAGGTGTGATAGTGGAGAGCTGCTCTGCCAAAGCCCCTTGTGGCTCCATGGTTTCGTGCCTGAAGGACTGGAAATGCAGCCAGGACATTCCCTGGGGCACACACTGACCTCTGCAGCTCCCACCTTTTGCTCAGTGGAAGTTCACCTGGAGGGAAAGACGTGTGGGGCTCGACTGTGTCATGCTGTGCTGATGGCCCCAGCATGAGCCAAAAGCCTGGGGTAGCAGGCTGGGGCACTTTGGGTGCCAGGACTGGAGACAGACCAGCTGGAGAAGAGATTCCTTCTTCTCTGGTCTCACCTTCCCTATAATGGCTAAAAGGGGAAGGATTGGGGTCAAAGCAAGAGAAGTTAAATTTTTTTGGTTTTTGTTTCAAATCAGACCTTTTCCTGTAGATGAAGAGCTTTTTCTCCCACACCAAGTTACCAACTCTGTGAAAGTTGTCTTGTGCTTTATCCACGTTAAAACAAAAACCCCCAGCCCCATGCTTGGGGTCAGTGACCTGTACCTTTCCCACCCAAGAGAGAACAGACAGGACAAGGGAGCAGAGCCTGGAGGGGTGAACCTCCACCCACCACAACAGGCAGCTGAGGCATAACAAAGTCAAACGCAGTGTTCTGAGAGCCCTGAGGGGTGGGAAGAGTGCACAAGCCGCAAAGGAAGCATGCACTGAGCACTCGGTGGCTGCCAGAGCTGTAACCACACAGGGTTACCGTAGCAGCGACCATCAGCTTCATCTGATAAAAATAAGCAAGGAAGTCAAGTGTATGAGAGGGAGAGGATGTCAGAAGCCAAGCATGAAAATGTCACTGCAGCTCTGCTTTCATTTTCAGTGCTTCCTTCTTTATTCTGCCCTCAGCCAGTCCAGGAGCCCAGGTATTTCCTGCCCTCTCTGTGCCAGAGTGTGTCCTGCCTCTGTCCCAAACATCCCCTGGCCCAGGGGTGCTCCTGGCCACATGCTGTGTGCTCAGTGCCCTGCCATAGATGCTGGGAGCCTCATGCATACAGCCTGCATCTCTGCTGCAAGCTGCAGGGATGGAGCAGCAGGCAGAGCCTTGTCCAGCTGCAGCCAGGCAGCTCCCCACCTCCTCCAGGGTCACACTGGCTGCTGCCTTTGGCTCTGGACTGCAAGGGTGAGGATCAGCACAAGGGGAAGCACGGGAAGATAATCCCAGTGTGGTCACTGCCATGCAGCAGCCTGCTCCTGCTGTTCTGCATGCTGAGACCAGCTCAGCTGGGGTGAGGAGGTGCCTCAGGTTTGTGGCTTTCTCCAGCTGTGCCAGGGCAGGGAACAAGGGTGGCTGTACTGCAGGGGTTTGAGCTCTTCCCCACAGGTTCTCTGCATTCAGAGCTATGAGCCAGGCAGGTTACAATCAGCTCAACAAATATTTGTCAAGCACAAGCCTTCCTGAGCAGTGTTTGACAACTCTTTTCCACTGCAGCTGTTGCCAGCACTGCCAAGCCTGCTGTGGGTGCTGCCTGCGGGGTGAGGACTGACCCCTGCTGCCACCGGAGCTGCAGCCACACTTCCCTGCTTAAAACCTGCTTTGTGGCCAGGTGACAACAATGCTGGGCCCCCTGGAGTGGAGCGGAACTGGCTGAAGGTGGCTGGTGGGGCAAGCAGCAGAGGTGGAGCTGCTTTCCATGTTCCCTTAGGTGGGAAAAGCCTTTCCAGTGTGCCAAGGATGCTCTGTGTGTGTGTGTGTGTGTCTGTGTCTGTGTGTCTGCGTCTCTGTGCCTGTGTCTGTGTGTGTGCAGGTGGGATACTTGCCTCTCAGTGCCCTGCCCTGCTCCAGTGCCCACAGTTTGCTTCACCCTCTGCTCAGCCTCCTGAGTAATTGGCACATTCTGCCATAGATTGGGTGGGTTTCATTCAGCTGCTGGGATTTGGGATCCTTCACAAGAGGGGAAGGCAGAGGCAGCTTTAGAGCAGGGTCTCCTGCATGAGCTTGCTCTGAGAGCAGGACCAGGGGAACTTTGCAGGGGCTCTTCAGTCCCTGCCAGGCTCAGCAGATCCTGCTGGGGCCATTATCCCCTGCACTCAAGGACAAAGGGATTTTGTAGTGGGCAGTCTCATGACCTGTCTCTATCCATGGGGCTCTCAGCTGACCTGAAATGGGATTTGCCCAAATCTGCAGCACTCGGATGTGGATTCCTGGCTGGGACTGCTGTGGGTGCCTCTGTGTGGAAGAGGGAAGAGCCTGTGGGCATTCAGATGGGGCAGGGGAAAGTCGTGCTGCCTGCTACTGTGCACCCCACTGGTGCTCCCAGATGGACTCCCGAGCTGTCCTGGCCCATTCCAGGGCCTTTCTCAGCTGCCTGTTTGCTGCAGCATGTTTCACAGACTGCACCCTGTCCATGTGCTCCTTTCCATACAGAATCCTTTCTGCTTTTTCTCAGTAGCAGCCCAAGCAATTTCTCCAGGACTTCCTATCTCTGCCTTACTTGATCAGAGCAACTAAACCTCTGTAACTAGTCCTGACCTCTGTAAAGTGGGATTGGCCACAGAATGCAAGAAATATCGTATTTAACTCGAGTATTTTGCTCTTTATAGGGACTTTTCATCAGTGACTTTCCATACCTGTCTCTTTCAACAAGCCTTAGATATTTGTCTACAGGGAAGGTTCCTGGTGTGATGCAGCAGCAGTCACTTTTGAGGAAACCTGATCAGAAGAAATCTCCAGAGCCACTGCTGTAAGACGAAATGGTTTAGTTGGCAGAGTTTTACCCAGAGAGCCAGCAAAAGCTCCAGACCCTGGAAGCAAGGACCCTAAAAGCTTCATACCCTGTGATGCCACCTCCCACCCTGGCACTGGGCTAGTCATGCTAAGCTGCCTCCATGGTAATGAAAATCTGGGTGTTTAGTCTGAGGTAGTTGTTAGGTCTCCTGCTGTACTCCATGAAAGGAAGTAAACATCTCCAGAAGGTGAATCATTTTAACAGCCTATCTGGAAAGAATGTCCTCAGGCCAGCAAGAGGATGGAGATAACCATGGAGTTGATTAGAGGGGTGGAGCAGCTCTCCTAAGAGGAAAGGCTGCGAGAATTGGGACTGTTCAGCCTGGAAAAGAAAAGGCTTTGGGGTAACCTAATTGCAACCTTCCAGGACCTGAAGGGAGCCTACTACAAGAAAGATGGAGAGGAACTATTTAGAAGGGCCTGTAGTGACAGGACAGGGGGAATGGCTTCAAACTCAAAGAGAGAGTAGGTTTAGATGAGATTTTAGGAGGAATTCTTTACTGTGAGGGTGGTGAGGCACTCACTCAGGTTGCCCAGAGAAGCTGTGGATTGCCCATTCCTGTAAGTGTTCAGGGCCAGGTCAGATGGGGCCCTGAGCAACCTGCTTTGGTGGAAGACATCCTTGTCCATGGCAGGGGGCTGGAACTAGATGATGTCAAAGGTCCCCTCCAAACCCAAACCATTCAATGTTTTTGCATGCCCAGCTTTCAAGCAGCTGAATCCAGATGGGCTGATCCTCACCCTTGGTTTGTTTAGTACTTTCACCTTGTTGGGTTTGCCCCTTCACATGTCAATGCCCCCACTTCTGTAGTGCAAAAAGATTAATGCATCCATGGCCAGCCATTCTGTGTGAGCCCAGTGGACTGAATTTGCTGGAAAATTCACATTTCTTAAAAACTAACCCTGACCCAGCAGGACATGAAGTGACACAACTGGTGAAAAAAACCCCAAATGTGAATGGGAAGAATGAGGAACACACAGGCAAGACTGCAATGAAGACCATGGAGGTAGAAGGAGAGGTGTCAGGGACAAACCACATGCAGCTAGTTCACAAACTCTTGATGAGGTTCCTCCCACCTGAGCTGAGGAAAGCAGACCAAGGAGGTTAAATAGACTCCCTGTCTTTTGTCTGTAGCCCAGCTGCAGGACCTGATCCTGTTTGCTCCCTTGCTCCCACAGCAAAAACCTCTGCGTGTGCATGGATCTTGCACAGTACCCACCCCATCTTTCTGTGTGTGTCAGAGATTCACTGCAACAAATGGCAGACAAGCACAATCTACTCACCAGGAATCACCTCAGTGTCTCAGGAAAAGTTGTTATTTCCACTCCATTTTTTCATATTAAAATGTTGTGAACTTAAGTATTTCTCTAGGGCATTTTTCTGTCCCCACACATTAGTCCAGGTATGTGCTGGCTCACCTGGCAGGCTGGCTGGACAAGAGTCTCCCCACAGGTTTCAGGGGGATGCTGGTCTTTCACCTCCTCTGCTGGGGTCTCACAACCAGTCAGTCCCACCAGGAAAGAAAATCCAGGGACCAGCAGCATGCTAGAGGGAACAGCAGCTTCCCCTGCCCCTCACAAAGCACAGCAGGCTCCAGAGCACCCTTGGAAACATTTCATAGAAGGGCAGAGCACGGAGCAGCAGCCTGCCATTCGTGCAGCTGCAGCAGGGTGTGACAATGCCTGGGTAGTAAAGCCAGCTGTGAGCAGCACAGATGAAAGGCACCATAAAAAACACGGCAGGAGAAGCACAACCATGAGAGCACAGCATTTTCACTTTCCATCTGTTGATGCCTGCCTAGTGGTAATCAGAAGGAGAAGTGAGAAAATGATGCCTCTGAAGTTTTATTCCATGTCTTATCTGCTTTTTGCCGTGTTATATAAGGGCCCAGTCTAGAGCTACTTCAATGATCAGATGCTTAACATGAAGGTGTGTGAAAAGGCTTCAGGTTTAGCACCTATTTTCTTCACTTGGCTGCCCTGGTCCTCTGGACAAAAGCAAGTCTGGGGAAATGACTGCCAAAGCTTTGCCTGTGACCAAAACACAGCGCAGGACTGGCAGGAGGACGAGCGACCAACAGGAGCTGATAACAAGTTGCCTTTGCTAATTGCTGGTTTTAAAGTCCAAAGTCATTGGAAAAAATGAGTAAAGTTAGATTTCTCACACTAACGACAAGAAGAGAGTGCACTGGAATGTCTGAGTCACCGCTCTGAGCACTCCTAATTACACGGAGATACACTTTCCATGGGCTGTGTTACATATTACAAATGTGAGCAGAGGCTTCCAGCAGCCTGGTGTCTGTCATTATGAGTGCTGTTTACCAGGAGATTTGAGCCGGGCTGGGATGACCCAGTGGGCTGCAGTTAGAGGGGTGGGATTTTTGCAGGTGATTTTATTTGTTTCACACAAAACTGGAGCCCAGTCTGAAACCAGCGAACTGAAATAGCAGGTAATGATTTTCTTGCAAACGTGGGAGCTGGGTTTTCACCCGAGCCCACACTCACATGCAGTGTGCTCTTCACCCTGTCTCTGAAAGCTGCCACGGTGCTGGGGCTCTTGGGAGTGCCTCTAACACACACAGAACAGGTTTGCTCTGAGTGCCTGTGCCAGCCCCTTGCTGGCAGCCTGAGGGGTGTTTGGAGCTCTGGTCCAGACCTCACAGACCAAATTGATTGCACAGGGCGGGGCAGGGCTGGTCCCTGCTGGTGGTGAGCCCTGGGTGGGGGGCAGTGACCCGGGGAGGCTTCTCCTGCTGTGTCTGGGTGCAGCAAGGCCACAGCAACATCTGCCTCTGCTGGGGGATGCTGCTCTGGTGGCTCCTGGACCAAATCTGCCAGCCCTGGGTGGGAGCCTCAGGCACCCAAAGGCACCTCAGAAGGCAGAGGCTGCCTATGCACAGGTTCACACATTCCTCCTTGATCCTGAGGTGGCCTTCCCAGGAAATCCCAGGGCAGCCAGCACTGGGCCCTGTCAGGGGACAAGTTTCCTGTGGCCCACATGGACCATGAGCTGCAGAGCCAACTCCAGTCTGCCCTGCGAGGTGCAGAGATGTCCTTCCACTGAGTGACCTCCTAGGATGCTGGTCCCAAGGCTGTGGGCCCCCAGAGGCAGTGCCAGCCCCCAAAATTGAGTGTACTGATAGTACTTTTCCTGGATTACCTTCACACTCATGTGAGCAAGCTTCCCAACAAAGCAGGCAAGCAATTAAAGAGCTGAGGCCTCATTAAAACAACTAACCACACCACAGGGCTTGTGATGTCTCCAGCATGATTGATAAGAGTGAGGCTTTGGAAGAATCCAGCGTGGAAAGGGTTAGGGCCTCAGTTACGTAATTCCTTTAATGAGTTGTTTTGTCATAAACCATATGATACAAACAGGCAGGAACAGGGGCAGGAGGAGGATGAAGAGGATGTGGAGGATGGAAGGCTCCTCATAGCCCCCTCAGGCTGTGGAGGCTGGAGGTCCTTAACTGCTGGTGACTAATGTTGTTATCTAAATTTTTACCCTTTTGAAGTGGTAATGTTTCATCTGTGGTTCGGCCTCTTTATTCTTTTGTTCAAAACAAGGCTTGTTTGCCTTTTCCTTCTTATCCCCCATGGTTCCCCTCCCCTAGGATGGGAGGTATGGGTGGGGAAGCTCACTGTATCCCTGAGGGTGAGGATGTGCAGCCTCATACAGCAGACTGGAGATGAGGGGGGAAAAAAAGGTAATTTATGAGTGTTGGGCCCCAGGTTTGTATCCTCTCCAGAAGAGCTGGCATCCTCTGCAGCAAGAGCCCCAACCCTTCCAGCTTCACTGCCACCACCATTTCCCCAGCCAAGGAGCAGAATATTGCACTGAAATAAAGGTTTAAAAAAAATCCATTAAAATAACTCCTGTTGGTTTTATGCTAGCCCAGATTCCCAGGAGACCACATGGTGGGGACCCTGTGCCTCGCCAGTCCCGGGGCAGGGGCAGCTGCTGACCAGAGCCAGCTGATTGCTGCAGGTGCAGGCAGTTGTGTGCTGGCCACGGCTCTCTGAACGTGTTAGGCAAGGTGCTGTCCCAGGCTGCTTGGTTTAGTCCCCCTGGGCCTGGCTTTCCATTGCACCAGGGCTTTTTTTAGCACAATTATTATATTTTCCATCCCAGGCTAGGGATGGTGCCTGCTTATCAGTGTCACTATGGCCCCAAGAGGGAGAGATGCCCTGTGGCACGAGGCACCGGCAGCAGGGCTGGAGGTGCCTTGTCTGCTTTCCAGTCAAGTCCTGGGAGAGCAAAGGGGGCTGGGCAGCTTTGCTGGGCAGCAGTGGCACATGCTGGGATGTGCCCCTGTGTGTTGGAGCACCTCAGCCTCTGGTGTGTGCACAGGAGATGTTCAGCTGCCTGTCAGACCAGGTTTTCCCGGTGGTGGCAGCGCTGGGAGGGAGTGTGAGCACGTCTGTGGGGTCACTGGTGCTCCAGTGACTTTCCTGCTGCTCCCCAGGGTGGGCCAGACTAAGGCAGGCCTGGTTTCTTTTGGGGAAAAATTCTAACAGGCTCAAATGGCGTAAAGAAATGACCTGCAACAGAGCTGAGACACAGAAAAGCATGACAAATATAATAGGAGCTTTCTGGTAGTGGCAGCCTGGGGTGTTTTATGGTGGCAGGTCAGTGTCCCGAGATGGGCAAGGGGAAGGGGGGCCCTCTCCCAGCTCTTGTCTACTTTTCCCTTTTGGAAAGGCGTTGTTTTTATATTTGACATCCAACACTTTTCTCTCAGCTGCTAAATGAAGCTCTGAGTGTTCTGCTCCTCTTTTTGAAGGGGTCCTGGAGGCGGCTGAAATGTGAGCCCGGATGCAAAGGTGCAGATTCAGCCTCAGGATCACAGACTGCACCGAAGGAGCCACAGCTCTTCCCACTTCTGGAGGGATAATTAATCCCCTGAGGTGGCTGCTGGCTGCAGTTTTGGGGAACCCGTTTGCAAGCCAGGGACTAGAGCATTAAGGAGCAGCTACTAGAGGCAGCTGAGGGTGCAGAAAGGGAGGAATATTTAACTTAAAGCAGAATTTTAAGCTTGGGGCCAGAGTGGGTATGCTTGTGAGAATGGAAGGGGATCTAATTTTTAAATAAGTGCCACCTCACCTCTGCCTCGTGCCAGCCTCCTCCACCCCCTCCCCAGTAACAGGCTCTTTACATGATGCAAAAGGAAAAAAAAAAAATAAGAAGAGAACAGGGAAATTCTTGAGATTCTTTCCAATGGAAAAAATGTCTCCACTTATCACTCAGTGTCAACAGCAGCAGACACCTGTGCTTAAACACCCAACGACAGGGACAAGCCAAAAGGTAACCTAAAGCCTCTGCTCCTGCATTCCCCAGGGGCACACAGGCAGAACAATGGATTTGGACACCTCCATCAGCCCCGTGGGGCTGTGGCCAGGGGCTGCAAAGCTGTGAGGAGGCTCTGAGGTGTCTGAGGTGGCAAAGCTGGCAGCATCCCCCGGCCAGGAAATGCCTGCAGCCCCGGAGCCAGGCGTTATCACACGGTCCCTAATTAGACTGTCACCTACTTATCCCTCCCTCCAGCTCTTGCTCCATCCCCCTGGCACACTGCTCTGCCAGTGACGGGGTAATTGGCTCTCCTGGTGCCACAGCAGGGCACACCTGAGCCCTGTGCTGCCCATTCACACCTGCTGGGCATGCCAGGCCCTTCAGGTACTGCTGCCTTTGGGATTTCTTGGTCAGCCCATCAAAACTCCTGCTCTTCCCACTGCCTTGTCCATCAGTCTCTCCGATAACCAGCACCCAGACTTCCCCCCAGTCCCTTCTTACCTTTCCTCAAGTTATTGTCCAGGGAAAATATCACAGTTTTGGGGAAGAGGACCTCCAAACATTACAGCAGCCTGGTGTTTTTGGGTCCTGTGCAATGCCAGGCTGTTGGTAGGAAGGCACTATGACCTGACAGTCTGGTCAGGGGAACACCTGCTTCCCATCCCTCAGTCCTCACCCATTTCCTGCATGGTGTTGAGCAAGCTCCTGATTTTCTACATTCATTTCTTAATTAATGCCAACACTACAGCTTGATTCCTACCTGTGAAGAATAGAAATAAAGATAATAATATTAATAACAATAATAATACTACTAATAATGAAGGCCATTCATAGAATGTGCAGCAACACCCTGCATGTGAAGACAGAGATGGTCAATTATTAGTGAATGTGTAATCATAGAATGGTTTGGGTCAGAAAAGACCTTTAAAGGTCATCTGTCCAACCCCCCTGCAATGAACCTACACCACCAGACATCACTGCACGTCTTCATCATGTTTCTATCCTTATTTCTGTGGCTGCTGCATTCCTCCTGGCTTGGTCAGTGATGATGCTATTGAGATGTTTTCTAAACAGAGACAATTATCTCACACAGGCAATAGGATTTAATTTATCCTGCTAGGAAGATACATCTTGGTTAAGGTCCATGCATCCGCCAGAATGGGAATTAGGCTCACACCTGCCTCCAAGACCTGGCACATCCTGGCTGATGCTTTTTAGCTGAAGTGCTTGGATTTGGTGTGTGATTGCTCTCAGCACCTCTTGCAGCAATGCAGATGTATCAGGGGGATGCCTAAACCTGACCTTTCCCAGTGTGCAGGTTTAACTGTTTAATCCCATAATTTTTTGGCTAATAGAGATCAAAAACAGTGAAAGTTTACTAGCATTGCTCTATCAGTTAGAAAAGTGACTTTTCCTCTGTTATCCAGCGTTTTCCCCCAAATCCAACCACCAAGCAGCATCCACTAAGCGCTGCATAATTCAGCATCATTTGGTGCCTGTAATTCCACAATTACTCTTCAAGGCTCATTTGCTTCAAGGTCTTCAGGCTGTAAAGTTATGGGAGTGTGGTTAGTTGATTTTCAGGAATGTCTGCTCTCTGGCAGGGGCTGGAGAAGGAAAGAACCAAAAAGAAATGCATGCAAATTCAATGACATAGCAGGAACTTGAGAGGCATTTCAACACAGCAATACCCACAGGCAAAGGAATTGTAATTGTGCAGGGGAAATACGGCCTTGCCAGCTCCTATGATTTTATCAGGAGTCTGGTAATTTCCAGAGTGTCCTTAAAAGCCCAGCTGCTGGAGTCATCTCATTGTTAGGGAGTCTCAGCTTCCTTTTAAACTGAAAAAAGAGCATTTCCACTATTTTTTCTTTTTTTTTCCCCCTCAGAGAAAATCTTTAGAAAGTAAAGTAAGCTAGAGGTTCAGACATGGAAGGAAAAGAGAGCTCAGGCCATATCAAAACAAAGCAGAACATTAATGCAAAGATCCATGATCAAAGCCATGCTTATTCAGTGGGGTTTTTTGGTTTTGGAAAAACTCAGTGCCAAAACAAAACCTGTCACCATTTTTATCTGAACATCTGATTTAAAATCTCCAATCTGTGCTTGGCTATCCCAGCCTTCTGTCCTTGCTTGGAAATGCCTTTGGTGGCTCCACTTCGAGGCAAGAGGAGATGTCAAGGCTCTACCCCTGCTCTTTTTCTTTCTCCTCTCCTCATTTTCACCTGTGACCTGCAGTTCTCCAGCTCTTGGGGCCCCAGGAGTGTTTGCAGGGCAGCTGGGCCCTCAATGGGGTGAGTCCTGAGGAGTGCAGGCTCCAGGACCAGTTAAAGTCTCCATGTGGACATGGTGGAGAGGGAAGGGCAGGAGAAAGGCAGCTGAGCAGAGGAGTTTGCCTTGACCAGAGCACGTGCCCTTCCTTTCCAGGGAGGCTTGTGATACAGACCTGAGGTGGGATGGGCTCCCAAACAGAAAGCAAAAAGACTTCTTGCTTTTTTAAACAATGCACCTTTCCCTCAGAAAATGGTTTTATATTGGGGGCTGTGAGCTTTTACAGCACCTTTCAGTAGCACCACAAGTCTGTCCCCTGCTTCCTTGAGCAAGGCTGGAGATAAATACAGTCAGAGATGGCAAAACCTAATGGTTTTAGAAGCTTCACTTTGTACTGGATCAACATCCAGAGGTTTCAGGCCTTATTTTGAGTGCGTTTGGTCTTAACTGGGCCTCCTGGCTCCTGAAGGCAAAGAATGAGCTCTGTCCCATCGTGTGTTCTGGTTCCAGCAGGCCCCTGGCAATGCAAGCACAGCACCAATTGGCAATTCCAGCCCTCTGGAACAGCCCTCTGGCTACCCAAGACACTTCCCAGGCTGGTGACTCCAATCCTCTCCCAGCTCCCAGGGAGCTGCTGGCTCTCACAGAGGAGGTGCATGGACTCTCCATAGTTTTGCTGTTGGTCCAACATCCAAATCCTGAACTTCCAGAACGGGTTCTGGGATTTTTGTGTGAGTTCTGCAGGACATTTCTGGAGGTGCAGCCACTGTGATGTGATGAACTGTTCCATGTGGAAAGCAGGTGGAGCAGCCTGAGCCCTTTCCTGCAGTGCCTTGGTGCCAGCAGCGAGGGCTGTGTGGGAAGGACTCCTGCACACCCAGGGCAGCACTGAGCTCTGATCCCCTTTGCTCTCCATATTCCCATGAACTCCTTCTCTCTGTCTCACTGCCTGTGCAATTCTGCCAAAGGTTTGGGTTCATAATGCTGCCAAAATGCCTTGCTAAAACCTAAGAGTGAAAATATTTCTGTTTCTGAAAGGCCCCACATTGCTGCTGACAAGGAGTGAACTCTTTCTTTTCTTAGACAAAACCCTAAATGTCTGTTCTGGCTGTAGCAGACATCAACTTCAGCCTAAGGAAAACAGCAACAAATCAGGAAAGCCAAGTTTCCTGCAGAAAGCCCAGTGTTTGGCTGGCCAGTAACTGAGTGCTAATTCCAGGAATAAAACAGCTGCTATCCTTGCACACAGGCAGTTGTCTTGGAATTTAAAGAGGAAATAAAATGGGGAAGGGAAACAACAACAAAAAATTCTTTAAACATCATATATAAAACCATGCCAAAAGTATAGAGCAGCAGAAGTTCTCATTCAATGAATTGCTTGATAGGTAAGCAAATGCTGCTGGTGAAATTCTGGGTCCACTGAAGCTGACTGTCAGAATTGGAGGCTGGCTCTTTCTCATAGACCAGGATGTGCATGTGTACCTCATTTTGCCTAAAATCTGCTTTGCCTAAAATCAGATTGCAAAATTTGCCTTTTGCACTCTGTTTTCATGCTGTTCATGGGATATGCTGAGTCTCAATTTGTGGAAAAACAGAGACTGAGATGCAGCCTGAATCAAGCCAATGTGGTCCTACAAGTACAGGTTCAGGGAGGCTTCAAAATCTAAGTAAAAGAAACAATTTCAAAAAGACCAAACAATTGCCACTGCTGATTGAGTTGAAACAGAGAATTTCACCCAGGTGAGAACTTGCACAATCCCCATCACTTTATCATCCTGGTGCTTCATCCTTTATTGCATTCATTCTTGCGCAGTCTCTCCTAGCACAGGTGAGGCAAATAATCAGAGAGATTTGCTGAAGTCTCTTAACCTGGCTGTCTCACCTACAAAAGGCCTTTGTCTTCAGCTGTGGCTTGCTACTGATGCAGAATCTTTTCCTGGTGCACCTCTCTTTTATCTCTACCCCTTCCTCCTGTCAAGCCCAAAATGGCTTTCCCTGTGTTCAGTAGAGGTGCTGTGCAACACTGAAGAGCAACATCCTGAGGTAAGCCCCAAAATAGCTTTTTATTCATGCTGTGCTGCTTCTTACTGAGGGCTCCTGTGTGCACAGGAGCTATTTCTAGTTTCCATTTGCCACGTCTGTTTCACCCTCCTGTCTTGTACTCCCCTTTACTCCCCAAGTTCCTTCTGTGAGGCTCTCATTTTTTTCTCTCTCTTGATTCTGTTTTGCTGTCCATCACCCCTGCAGTGTGTGGCCTGGGTAGGGAGGGTTTGCTGCCTCTTCCTGGGGCTCTGCTGGTGTCCCCTCCCTTTGTAGGAGGCTCCTCTCCTTGTCCTGGGCCTCTTTGTGGCATGGCATCGATCTGTGTGCATCAGAAAACAGAGTGGCTCTGGAGGAGGGATGGCTTTGGACCAGCTGAGAAGCTGACATCACTCAAAAGCCTTTAAAGCTCCTGCCATTGGGTCTACAAAGACTTTGGAGGGTGTTTATAGTTGCAATCTTATAGATTGCCAGAGGGAAAAAATATTCCCCTGTCCTTTTTGCCTTTTCTACTATCAGAAGACACCTGGGGAGGGGAAAGCTGTGCTCCCAGCATCTGAGTGCCCTCTCTGTGCTGCTCCGTGGCAGGAGGTGGGAAATCAGTGACATCACTGTGCTGTTTGCTCTGCCTCCCTGCACAGTGCCACTGCTGCCAGGGAGCCAGGGCTGGGGCAGCCTGCTGAGGTGCTTTGCTCTCTCTTGCTCTCTCCCCTGCAGCCTCTTGCCTTCATGGGAACAATGGGATGATGTGACTGGAGCCTTATAAATACTAACTTGCCTTTGAGGCTGTCTCACCAAACAGGAAGCACAGAGAGCCCCAGAACAGGAATTCAGTCCTCACTCTGCTCCTGGGCAGAGGCTGCTCCCAGGGGATGCTGCCTGCCTCTCCCCTCCTTGTGTGGCCCTGCTGCTCTGCCCCTCACTGTGTCCCCCAGGCCCGGTGCTTTGACTGGCTCATGTCACCAGGAGCTCATCCCCTACCTGGAACTGGCAGCCAGGGGGATTTTGGGATGTGCCTTGCCCTGGCACATCCCTGCCTTGCCAGGCTGGGCCTGGCAAGTGATGTTTCCTACAAGAATGGAGATTGTCAGGAGAGTGGCAGGAACCTAGGGGGGTGACCCTGGTTTTGAGGTCAGAGGGAGGCTGTGCTGTGCCTGCTCCTGTTACCCCAGCTCTGAGGTAGGTTGCTTGTTGCCAGGATTGCAAATATCCCCTTGACCTGTTAATAATGTACCCTCTCCAAACTCCTTTTCCCTTTTGCACCAACCAGTGGGGTGTCAGCACATGAACTTGCAGCTGCTACTGGGGTGTTGTTCCCTCTCTAACACCTTTACTGGGGTATCTGTTGAAATCAATAGACCATCAGGAAATACCTGTAAGGGTGTTGATCCAAGTGGGGATGCACACCAGGTGGAGAGTTTGGATGTGTCAGCCAAACTGCAGGACCTCTACTAAAGCAAAACTTTCACGCCTGCTTGCTTTAAACTGCCCTAAGCATCCTGAGTAATCCCCTTGCTCCCTCTGCTCCTCCTTCATCCTTAGTGTTTTCAGCTCCTGAGAGTGGGCATGCAGCATTTCAATGAGGCTCCAGTCACTGAGACCTGCTGCTCCCTCTCCTGCAGCCCAGGAGTCATGTGGCAGTGCTGGGTTTTGGGTGCCAGAACATTAATTAGTGCTGGGCATATGCTGCTCTGTGGTGCACAGACAGCACTGTGTGGGTCAGTGGTGCTGGGCAGGCACAGGAGTGGGGTGGGGCAGCAGGGTGTTGAATGGTGTTGAGGACAGCCACAGCCTTCCCAAGAAAATCCTGCTGTCCCCCAGGCTTTGACTGGCTTCCTGTAGGAATGAGGATCATGGAGCTGTGTCTGAGACTGAGCTCTTTGCAGTAATGCAATCTCCCAGGCTTTGTGCTGTAATAAACATCTTTATGCTGGCAGTGAGGTACCTGCAGCACTGGCCTCTGCTTTAAAGGCAGGAAACATTTTATGGCCAGATATAAATCTTTGGTGTTGACTTTATTAGAAAGTGTTTGGGCTGGGAAGGGTCTCAGTAGAGATGTTTAGAAAAGACAATTGCAGAGGGGGTTTTCCAGTGTGTGTGGATGAGTTTCCCCTCTGGGTGAAGAGGGATGCAATGATGCCTTCCTGGAGGATATATAGGTTGACTTCCTAGCTCAGGAACCCATCAAACCTCAAAGTTTTCCTGGACACTGATGCACATCCAGCTCTGGGTGTGTGAATGGACTCTGGAGTTGCCATCCTGTCCCTTACCTGGCAGCATGGCACATCATGCCTCTGCCCAGAGTCTCTCCACCAGTGTCTGAATTGCTTCAGGCTTTGCCAGGCAGGGGGAAGAGTTCAGAGAGCTGGGGACAGGCAAAGCTCTTCCTCCCTTTGTGCTGTTGACGTATTTTGGCACATTTTTAGCTGGTATTTCCTGGAGTTTGTCCTGAGCAGCTAAATGTAAGTAAAAATGGGGAATTTCACATGGAGGAAGAAACTGGCTTTGGTAAGTCCCAGCCTGGCATCTTGGATGCTTCTCAGCAGCCCTTTGAAGACCCTGTTCTAGGGGCTTTCACTGACAATGGGGACATCCTGACCTGAGCTGGTTACAACAGACAAAACTTTGCTTTACTTTCCTGACCATCTTCTGTGCTTCTATCTCCTTTCCATTGCTATTCTTTACCTCAGCCTTGCCATCCTCCTCCAAAAAGTGCAGTAATGATGATAATGTGCTGCTTTCATCTGCAAATCGTGCTGGTATCTATTGGTGGAAACACCTAAAAGAGGCTGCTGTGCTACTGGTAGGATGTCAGGCCACTCCTCAAATTCTGTTCTGTTTGTGGGCCCCTTACCCCAAGAAAGACATGGAGGTGCTGGAGTGTGCCCAGGTAACAAGCACTAGGACAGGAGGAAATCATCTCAGGTTGCATCAGAGGAGGTTTAGATTGGATATTAGGGCAAACTTCTTCACCAAAAGGGTTGTCAGGCCCTGTACAGGCTGCCCAGAAAGGTGGTCAGTCACCATCCCTGGAGGCATTTAAGAGATATGTAGATGTGACACTTAGGGACTTGGGTTAATGGCTGAGCTGGATCATTTGAAAGGCCTTTCTAACCTAAATGATTTTATGATTTTCTGCCTTGGCCCTCAGGACTTGCCAGGCTTCCCTTGCATGTGTGTCGCAGACATCTTTCATGAAAAATCCTTTCTTAGGATTTTTCCTTGTGAGAAGCTGCAGTCTCAGCAACCACAGTAAACAATGGTTATCTGCTGCTGTGGAATGCAACAGGTAGACCCTTGATTGGTCTCCTGTGGGTGTTTGGATTTCTTGACCGCTCATGGCAGAGCTGGCTCTTGCTCTGTCTGAGACACAGATCTTTGTTATTCATTCTTTTTCTATTCTTAGCTTAGCTAGCTTCTCAAGAAACCTTTTCCTTTCTATTGCTTTTTAGTATAGTCTTAATGTAACATATATCATAAAATAATAAATCAAGCCTTCTGATCATGGAGTCAACATTCTCGTCTCTTCTTCATCCTGAAAACCCTTGTGAACACAGTCACACATGTGTAGGTAGTCAGGAGGGTCGCCAAGCTTGCTGAGTTTCAAGACAGGAAGAAGATTCTCTGACATTTCTAATAACAATCTCTGATCTTTATTTTAACTGGGGGAGAAGGGGTTGAATTTGTACCTTGTGTGAGACTGAAGGTGTCTCTGGGTTTTAGCAAGGGATTTGTACAATAGTGACCCTCTGGGAGTTAGGCTGAGATAACACATCACTGCATCTTCCTGTGGCTGTGTCTGAAGTTTCCAAGTTACAACACTCCTTATTCATGCCCCAGTGCTACTGATAATTCATTTTTCCAGCTTCTATCATGCACAAGGTCAAACATGACATCTTGTGAAATGCTGAGTGTCTTCTTCCCTGCGCCTCCAGTTGATAAGCTAGGGGCAGATATGCTGAGAAGGAAATAAATTAAAAAAACCAACAAACATTTGAAGATGAGGAAATGTTTTTTCACACTCTGTTTGCAAGCTGAGAGTGAAGGAGAAAGAGAGCAGGGACTGAGCTTCTGTGTGGCAGCTGGGAAGTGCATGGCTCAGGAGGCTGGGTAATGGGCTATGAAAGTCCTTCACCTCTGGGTTCACAGTGTTCATCCAGGCCAGCAGTGGGGGAATATTGTTGCTCTGGCAGAGCTTCTCAGCAGTTTCTGTCAAATTAAAGGGCTTGATTCCTCTTTGAGAAGCTCTATTCCTGCTGCAGCATGTGCTTAGGGGGCCAAGAGCTGGTTTTGGCAAGACTGTTGTTGCCCTGTTGGAAATGACCAGGCTGCAATTAGACCAGCTGATACAGGTGTGCACTTGTGACTTGGGCACACAAATCTTCTCATCTGCTTGGTGCCAGGTGAGAAAATGTGTGTGCTCAACTCAAAAGAGCTGAAGAGATGGGCTGGATCATCTCCAGCAGATCAAAAACCAGTGACTGGCAAGACAAGGAGTGAGTGAGAGCGCATTCCTGTGGGCAGATCAATCCTTGGTGGTGGTAGCTGGGAGCCTGGAGAACCATCCAAGATTGCAACCAACTCCCTGACTGTCCCTTCCTGGGAAAAGGGTGGCTTCACATGTAGATACAGACCATTACACACTTGTTATCAATGCCATATCAAAATGTGCCTGTGTCAGACCCTGGAGAAGTGGGCATTCAAGATTGGAGAATTTCTGGCTGAATGACCAGTTGTATGAAATTCAGGAAGGGAGAGGTTTAAAAAGCATTTGCTGTTCAGGAGAGGGCAAGGGAGGTGGCATATGCTTTTGGTGACTTTGCAGGCATCAACAGTGACAAAGTGTAAACTTCCCAAGTCAGGCTGCGCTCGGCTGGAGGTGGTGGAAATGCAAAAAGATTGGTGCAAGCTGTGGCTGCCTCAGCAGCTCAGGGCAAGGAGTGAAATAATTGGCTTGACCTCGGGATAGGTGTCAGACAGGCCATGCTTGAACACTGCCTTGTTTCAAGAGACATCAGAAAAAAAAAATGTTCAAAACAACCACTGATGGAAAATCTACAGGAGGGAGCTTTGGAGCCCTCTGAGGATGGGAGAGCAGTTAACTGTGTGCTGCACTGATGAGACTGGACTAAACAGAGCTTTTGCAGCAACTCTGATGAAAACTTTGGGGAAAAAGGCTCAGGAAGAAGAGGGAATATCCCTGCATTGCCTGTGCAGATCTTGAGAGGCTTCAATGCTTTACCCATCCTATGTGTTTTAGGCACCTTGACAAGGAACTTTAAGCATTGCCTCAAAATCCAGTGCAGGCAACAGCTGCATCTCTTGCTGGGGTTGGGGGGGCTGTGAGCTGATGTCATGGGCTGAAATCCTTCTGTCAGTGATCAGAAGGAGAATTGGGGCCCTCAGGTTTGCCTTAACATCTGATGCCAGCTCCCCAGAGCTGCTTGGGGCTTTCTGAGTATTGCATTATTGCAGTGACCTTTCTTGCATTGCTTTGGGCTTGGTGTCTGCACAGCCCACCCCTGTCTGCATTGAAAATAGGATTACTTCTTACTTTCTACCTCAAGAGGCAGATTGAAATCCATAGAGCAGGATTTAAGCCGTTAAGGCATTCCTATTAATTAGTCTCCTGGAAGTAGAAAAGGCAGAGAGGTAAGATGCAAAGCCCCTTATCTCTGGGGTGGGCTGTGCCAGAGTGGTTGGGGGCTTTTCTGCTTGTTCTTTTTCTAGAGTAAGTATGCTCACTAATGTCCCGTGGGGGAGAGCAGGGTTTAGCAAACAAAGCCCTGTGAAAAGGGAGAGCCAGAAATAGAAAGGCTGTGAATATAGAATCCCCAGGCAGTGTCTTCCTCTGCCTGGAAGAAGCTTTCCTTATTACAAAAGCCACCCTCTGACTGGATCTCTGATGGCCTCAAGCAGTCAGGGGAAAACAAGGCCCTCAAGAGGCAATTTTTTTTTTTTTTGAGTCACAGTAAAGACTTATCCATAAAAGAAGCAGCAGGAGGGAAGGTGGAAAGGGAGGAGGAAGAGGGAAACAAAGGGAAGTTGTAGCCAGACTTTTCACTGTCTGAAAACAGTCTCGGTGTTAACCCTTTAACAATGCTTTGAGCATCCTCAAGTCCTGAAAATCTGCTAATTAATCCACAAGTTTGTGCAAAGGTGAGCACTTTTCACAGGCCAAATTTGGACTGTGTTTTGCTGGAGAAATGCTCTGC
Source organism: Molothrus ater (assembly GCF_012460135.2). Lineage (NCBI taxonomy): Eukaryota > Metazoa > Chordata > Aves > Passeriformes > Icteridae > Molothrus > Molothrus ater. The sequence continues at coordinate 13,307,190 of NC_050480.2, forward strand.
TTGTGGTTGGTTCAGTGGTAAAGAGAAGTGTTGGGACCAAGGAGAAAGTTCCTGGGGCTGGAGTTTGAATGGCTGAAAGGCAGTAAATCATTGGAAAGCAAACCTGGGGAGATCTGGCAGTGTAAAGGTAAAATCTCACATTAAGGCTGTGGACCTGAAGTGCTCTCTGGAGAGTGTGACAAGCATTCAAGGGTTAAAAAGGATCACAAGGCAGAGGGACTTCTGGCCTTTACCAAGTGCTGCTCCTGTACTTAAGTGGTTTCCACAGAAGACATTCTGTAACATTCCTCTGTTAATCCGCATGCATCTCGGGGATTTTTAAGGAAATGTTTTGTATTTGGAGGGAGTAATGGAAATTCACAGAAAACATGAGGGAAGCTCAAACTGATTTCCAGGAAATTTGCTATTAGCAAGTTCTGATTTTGCAGGTTGCAGTAGTCACACACGGCATGAAGGTGTAACATCCCAGTGACATCTCTGTTAGTACTCTTCTGATAAATTACATCTTAAAAGGATTATTCTGTGTCTTTAAAGGGTTACAACCATGTTTTTTGTGTCTGTGGCTTCAGAGGGACTGCCCCACGCCAGCTGCAATAACCTCTATTCCCAGGAGAAGATTTTGCAGGGATCCACCTTGGAACTGCAAGCTTCAAAGACAACTCTCCTGCTTCCACTGTCCCCTTCTCAGCTCTTGTGGTCCTGCTGTGTCTGACACAGAAGCTATGCTGGTGACTTTTTGTGTTTTTTCCCCATCTCCAGTGGGGAATATAGTGCATGTGAGAAGGAGCAGATGTGGGGCAAACCAACCAAGCAGAAAGAAATCCTGCAGAAAGCTCCAAGGGGATATTCCTTGTGGGCAAGTGAAGACTCCATAGGTCTGATCCACTGATGTTACATTTCTTGCTGATGATTTCCAGCAAAAAGTCACTGGATATTCCAAGACCTGAAATAAGGGACATGTGAATGGCATAGGAACACAGTCCTGTCTTTTGGGGGTGCCACATATGTTGCTAAACTGAATTACTGATTATGATTACCCAAATTCATATCAGAAATGTGTATGGCAGCCAAATACAGTCAGAAAATCTCAGGGTGATGAGGCTGCTGAGGAAGGGTTAAGTAGAAACAATGGGATAAACTGGGTGAGGGGAAATGTAGGCTGAATACCAGGAAAACATTTCTTCACACAAGGTCACTTGGGCTGGGAGAGAGGGAAGTGGCAGCTCAGCCAGCTGCCTTCTCCAGGCTGGGGGTGCTGGGGGAAGAGGGATGGGGCTCTGCCTGGCAGTGTTTTCTGCCTCTGAGTGCTCCTGAGAGGCTGGAAAGGGGAAATGTCCTAATGCTTCTGTGCTCCCTGAGGGTTTTTTCTCAGGCCCAGCAGCGGCGGTGGGCTCTGAAATAAGTGAGAAGGAAAACCAGGGATTAAGTAAGGAAAAAGGAGTGGAGTGGCCTGAAAAGAATTCAATGGAAACCTTTACCTGAGTAGGCAACAACCACTGCCCAGAAATATCTGCAAAGAAAAGTGTGAAAGGGATGCCTTTGGCCATGAACCAGGCTGGTTAGGGATCCCTGACTGCAGCCTGGGGTGAGGCTCAGCCTTGGCACTGCAGTGGTGCTTTTGGCAATTTGGGCTGCAACAATTCCCTGCACCCCTGTCCTGGTCGGGTCAGCACAGCATCTGGAGAAAATCCTGCCTCTGCAGCCGAGTTTTCTGCCCAGCTGGAAGTAAAGCATGTTGCTCTAAATGGTAACTGGATAGGCTGCAGTGTGAATGGTGAAGGTAAACCTGTGAGCAGGTATGAAGGAGTCTGTCTGTCTGTCTGTCTGAGGAGAATGTAGATTTAGATATAAAATACAAAGGGTAAATGTAGAATCATGGTTGAATTATTTTTTTTCATTTAGCTTTTGGGCATATTCAGCCCTCTGTGCTGAAGACAGTTTAACAGTAGATGAGTAACAGGAAATGAGGCTCTGAAATATTCCCTTGTTTTTCTGTATTTTACTTTGTTACAACCCCACCCCCCCACCACCAAAACCAAAATCTAAAAAACACCCCACCTTTTGAAAACTCATTTTCCTTTTGTTCCTAAAGATTATGAATGAAGGACATTTTTGGATCAAGGTTTTTATTGCCCTTTGAGGGTTGTCTGAGTGGAGATGGACTTTGTGTGTCAAAGCTTGACTCCACCTTTTGAAAGGTTGCTGTCACAGCACAGAACAGAGATGGGACACTGAAATTAATTCTGAAATTATTCACCTGCCACTCAGCCAACTCAGCTGTGTTCCTTGTGCAAGTGGCACCCTGGTTACTAGAAATCCTCTTTCATTCTTCTTAATTTTTAGTTGCTAATTCAGATGTCATCTGCAGCTGCAACAGAAGAAAGCACAAAAACTACCATTCACTACCTAAAGAAATTACTTGGGAGAATTTCTCAAGGTGTATTTGTACACCTTGAGGCCACTGAACTATAACCATTACCAGGAGAACTGCAACCAGGAAACTTCAGAAAACCATCCAATCATTTCAGTCCTTCTCTGAAGTCCTCAGAAGAGGAGGCCAGATGGGAAAGGAGTTTATCATGGAATCTGAAGATATTGGCGTCTGCTTTCCTTCTGGACTGGGGACAAAACATCTGAGTTAGTACTTGAAGGTTGCTTTGCTGCATGAAATGGTGTGGCGAAGACATGGTCTCATCCCACTCTGTGGTCTAACTTACCTCCCTGAATTCAGCTTAAGTAAAGATGTTGCTGCCTAGAAAGGTGTAGGGGGGAACTCAAGCCTCCTCCCTCTCTGCAGAGTCAGACAGGAGAAGAACTGGTTGGGGTTGTTCACTCCCAAGGTTACTCGAGGCATCGTTTCCACACTCTGTGGGACACCATTGTTCAGTCACTCCTTGGCTTGGCCTTCCCAGCTCATTGGAGCTGTGGTGTCAGCACCTGGATGGCCCCAGCTGGTGATGGGGCAGCTCCTGGGTGACACTGAGTGCTGGCCATGGGTGACAAGCATTAACTCTTTTGTTAAAGCCCTTTTGCTGGCACCAAGAAGTGGGTGCCACTGGCAGGCTGAAATGTGACACTTCCATATGGATATGCTGGCACTGCTGCAGGCCCCTGCAGGGGTGTGAGCCAGGAACAATAAAAGCCATCCTAGAAGGGATTGCACTGCCTGGGAAAGCATTAGGGCAAATGTGGGGTTGACATTTTCTGCTGCTAGTGACACCAAGGCAGTGATATGAGTGGTAATGCATTGGGTGGAGTCTGCCCAGCCTGCCAGACCCTCCCTGCCTCCCCAGTACCCCCTCAAGAACCCACTGTGACCTCCCGGCAGGGACTGAAACAAGTGATGCAGTTAATGAACAGGAGAAAATCGAGGTGGTGAGAAATCTCTGTCATCTTAGCTGGTGGCAGAGTGTGGATAGATGATGGGGGAGTGAAACCATCACGATATTTTGGGGTGGCTCTGGCTAAAGCCACAGAGTGGGTCCTGGGGTGGCCACAGGGAGCAGGCAGTGTTTGCCTGGGTGCTGAACTACATCATCATTGCTATTCTTTCTTGCTGGAAACCTTTCCCCTGCCTGAACGTCCACTCAGCCTCCCTTGTTTTTCTTTTCCACATTGCAGTAATTGTGCTTGGGTGAGATGGAACTTGGTTTGCTTCTAGCAGCAGAGGAAATCCAGCAAACACCATTGAAAATGGGCTGAAATTTGCTTCTTCTGTCAGGCTGAGTGGGTGGCTGCGAGACACTCAGCTGCCTGGAGCTGCTTCAGATGAGTAAACAGGGGTAGGAAGTCCCTACCCTAAAAGAACTCAGAGCAGAGATCCAAACTGTGCTTGTAAGATGAGTGAGTACAGAAAAGCTGGTTTGATATCTCACAAAGTTTAAAGCTTTGGCTTCACCCTTGTGGAAAATCCTTGGAGAGAGAAGGAAGTCTAGGGAAGAGAGATGAACCAAATATCCAACAGGATAGGAAATTCCCATGCCCCACAAGACCAGCTAACTGCTGGAAACCATCGCTAGTGCCCTGTCAACTGGAGAAAGCAGCCCACTGCAGCAGGGCTACTAGAGACCTTGAGATTCACAAAGGAAGGACACCATTTTATTTTGTTTCTCTTTCCATTTTAAATCAAAGCTAAGTTTTTCCACCCTCCTCAAGCCACCAGACTGAAGTTCCAGTCTAGCTTGCACCCACAAAACCACCCTGACTTCAGTGTGTGAGCTGAATCCAGCCTTTGGCCCTAACCCGCACAGAAGCTGAGACCCCTCAGTTCTGGGTTTTGCCAGATCATCTGGCTGTACACTCACAGTGCAGCCCTGGAAATTGGGGAGGAGTTTTGGTTTGATTTCTGATATTTTCTTTCTCACCAAGCTGGTGCATGGAGAGCTTGGTGCCTGCAGCAGTGAGCTCAGGCACTCGTTTCCAGAGCCAGCTCTGGCTGGAAGCAGCCCTGAGTTTCCTGCATGGTGTGCTGAAGGAGCCCTGCTGAAAGCATCCTGTGGCCCTGACAACAGGGATTAACCAGAGGAGCCAGGTGGCAGTGGCCTCTATGGAACCTCTTCTGCCACCATGAAGAGCAAAAAGCTGTGATAGTTCTTCTGCTTCCCAGTGTAGTTGGTGATGTTGAGCAAGGAAAGCTGAGTTCAGGCAAAGGATTGTATTCAGGCATCTGGGGAAGAGGTTTTGGGAATCACAGTTTCTAACTGATAACACTGAGACTTTTTTGGCCTGATTTTTTTCAGAGGTATGCAGCACATGTGGCCCCTGTGTGACTGCACTTGTAGCATGGGCATTTGCCACTTAAGATCAGGGCATGGATGTGTTGGGCTGGGAGCCTGGACACACAGGAACCCTCCCTGGAAACCTTCCCATGATAGCTCAAAGCATAAAGCTAGAGAAGGGAGGAAAACCAACTATTTTCCATCCTGTTCTCTGTTTTGGTTTTTTGGCCTTTGAAGGAGTCTGTGAAGCTCTGAGAGCAAGGGAGTGAGGGCCTTTGGGTGAGCAGTACTCAACACATTCTCTGTGCTGCCATAACACCTTCAGGAGTCTGTGGGTGAGTGGATCAAGGAAACACAGAGCTCTTGCACTGCAAGAAGGATGAGCTGACAGGTTTTGATCAAGTACTGGGGTCTGATTGGGAGGTTGGGTTCTACTGATGTGTCCCCTCTGCCACATATAACCACTTAATTTCTGGCCCTTCTTAGTGCAAGGACAGAATTCTGAGTTCAACAGGATGGAAATTCAGCTGAATAGTTTAAAAGTTACTATTTATTTCATGATTCCTTGCAGGAAGTGGCATCACTTGTTGGATCTGAGGTCTATACAAGCTTGTGTCTCTGATGCTGGCAGTGAGAGGTTGGGGACAAGGACAATCACTTTTTTTAACCCCCTAACATGCTTGCTATTGTTTTGGCAACCCCAGCATTTGAGTAATTCTGTTCTTTCTATCCTGTACTGGTTCTCTCTTTGCTGCTGGTGAGATGATTTGATATGCAGCAAGGCCAGCACAGCATTTCAAGCCTCCTTGCCTCTGCCTGCCTTCCTCCCAGCTGGTGAGCAGAGTTATCACCCTCTCTCAGACTTCAGATAGGGTGCTTTCAGAACAAGCCCTGAGTACCTGGGAATATTTAAAGCAGCACACACGAGGGTTGGTTTTTTTAGCTCTGCATTGACATTCCTGTGTTATCAAGCCCCAGAGCTTGTTGCTTTCGTAGGAAGGAGAGCTATGAATGGTCCAGGAATGTGATGTTCCACTCAACCCTATCTCTTATCAGCACACATAAGGCTGCTGTGTCTACTGGAGAGCTTTTCCATTGCTGTTAGCAGCTCGTTTCTTCTCCTAAACTGGCTTTTCACTTTATATATATCTTGCCTGTTCTCCTCCAAAATACCCATCCATCTGAAAGGCAGCCACCTCATTTCATTTGAAATCCCTTCAGCTCTGCCTGCTCCTGCAAGCCTGGGGCAGGCTATTCCAGCTTGCTCTGGGGGTGCTTAAGGAATGTCCCTCTGCACCTATTCATTGTGGAAAGAGCCTTCTCTGAGGCAGTGGCAGTGTTGTGCTGCAGAGGATCCTGATGAGCAGGGGGTCTGGTGCAGGGAGCAGTTCCCTGCAGCCAAAAACCAGTCCCGGTGCACCCCCTCAGCACAGTGGTGGGTGAAGCTGTATCTGCAATGAGCAGGTGTAAATATTTAGGTGGAAGGCTGTAGGGGAGGGTGTCTTTCCAAGCCTTGCCAAGGGTGCTCCAAGGGCCAGACTTTGCCTTGAGCATCAGTTGCAGCTCAGGTACCACAGTGGGCACTACATGGACCTGTGGTGGTGCTTGGAGAACCTGACCCCAGAGGGAGTCTTTCAGAGAGACTGATAAGGACAACCAGGCCATAAAAAAAAAAAAGAGATAAAAATAAAATAAAAAAGCCCTTTGGTATTTGTTTAAGAGATAAGATAAGCTGACAAAAATGCAGAAGACAATTGTTTACACACGCGCACAGACACATACACCAGGAAGAAAATTCTTTTCCAAAAATAGCTGCTGACTTTTTATTTATAGACTTTTTTTTCCTCCCCTTTCTTCTGACATGAAGCAGAACATTTACAGAAGGGGCAAAGAGATCTGATGATGAATAACTGTTTCTTGAGCAGACCAAAGTCCTCATTAGACCTGCCAGCAGGGACAGATGTCTGGGCCTAGGGATAGCACCAGAATTAGCAAGTATCATTTAACTGTCTGAAGTCTTCAACTAACAATAGACAATCTCCTAGAAGTTCAGTGGGATTTTTTTCAAAGCATGAAAATTATGGCAGGTCTGATTTATTCAGTTTTATAAGTTTCATGGGTCAGAATAAAAGGTTTAGTTTGTGTCTGACTTACACCTGATTCATTGTGGCTTCTGCTCCCAGGCCCTTGACCACCTCCTGTCCAGCAAGAGAATTATGGTGGAACTCCTTGTTGAGCCTGGGGTGCTGGACTCTGGTTCAGGAGATGACGAAAGCAGAGGAGGAGGCAGGTTACAAATGAGAAGCTTTGCACTTTGCAGTGCACGTAAAACCAGATGCCACCACCAGGCAGAGGATGACGGGAGCAGGGGCGCACAGAAACGCGTTCTTTAGCTTTGTGTGAGGGTATTTTTAGTCTCGCAGAGTACAGACCCAAACTTTGGACAAAAATAGCTATCCACTTACATAACATCCTTGCTTACAAACCTCCCCCCCGGGAGGCTCCTGGAGCAGGGGCTGTCAGTCACAGCGCGGCCGTGACTCAGCGCGGACGCACATCCCAGCACCGCGATGTGCACGGGACCTGGGACAGCAGATGGAAAGCAACTTCCCAGCTCCATGGTCCCAAGGATGAGGCAGGGAACTGAGCAGGGCAGAGAAATGCAGATGGGGCAGCTCTTCCCCTTCTTCCCTATTTGCCCATGGCAAATGGGCAGCATGAAGAAAGGACATGGGAAAGGTTTCCATTCTATGGGTTCCTGGCTTTGCTTTGTTGGGGTTTCCTGAACGGGAGGCAGCCCGGATACTGAGCCCTTGCAGTCCGTTACCTTGCAGTGTGAGTTGTTGGTCCTGTCGTATTGCACTAAATAGTTTTATTTAGTTGTTATTTTGTACTGGGTGATTAGAGTTTTTGCACTGAGTGGTCCTTATATTGCACTGAATAGTTGATGTTATATCAAAGGTTTGTTCTTCACATGGTCTTTCCCTCACCCACCCCAGTACCCCCCCGGTGGTCTCTTCCTGGGTTTCCTCTCCCCTAGCTACTCCTCACTGGTATCCCATCGGCTGTGGACCTCTTCCTCCACCCCCCACTCCCCCACGTACAAAAGTCCCCTGCCCTGCCACCAGGGAATGCTCTCTTCTTTTGCCATGTGTCTGTCCATCTGATGTGTCTCTTGGAATAAAGAGAGAATGTTACCACATGGAGAAGAGTGTTTCTGATCTTTTGATCTGCTCTGTGTAAGACCATGTGGGCTAGGGTCTATAGCTAGCCAGAGTGGACCCCAACAGCCCGCCAATACACGGTCTTACAGGTCTGACATGGCCCAGTTTCAGTGTCATTTTGTCCCTGCCACTGCTGTGGCTGACTTCTCAGAAGTGAGATTCCAGCTCAGAAGCTCTGGAGCTGAAGAGGTTTGCAGTCACGGTTCACCCTTTGACCCTCTCCTTAGGACAGAGGCATACTCATGCTCAGGGGAAAGTTGCCTGGTCACATCCTGGGCTCCAGTTATTCCGGTGATAAACAGGGGAGTGTGGTGTCAAGGGTGCTCATTCTTTCCATTTGCACTTTGAACATGCGTCGTTAGAGATTAGTAATGTGTCATCCTTTCTTCATCCTGTTTTCCCTTGGCAGCCATGCTGTAAGTGGATGAGCCCGGGCAAGTAGGTGATACTGGTTTGTTTGCCAAAAGCAACATTACGTGGTGATAGCACTCGTTGGCTCTGAGGGACCAGTTCTGCTGAACGTGCTTGTTTTCCTGAGGCACCAAGGTGGAATGGGTTTCGGTTAAAAATAACTGACCTCCCCGTGCTGAGCCTGAGCATTTTTTCCTAGGAAGCCATTTTTAACCACAGATGGTCACCAGATGCAGTGGTTATCCAGGAGATCAAAGCTGGAAGCCCACCATGGGGAGGAGTTGAATTCTTTCCTTTTGCTATCAGACCTTCTCAAGTGGAACATCCTCCTGGTTATCCGCTGGTGTGAAGGGAAATGTTTGGGGGGAATACGTGGGAACGTTGGGTCAATGGGAGACGTGCAGTGGTGGGTGTACGTGTGCATGCTTGGGAACAAACACTGACTGCTGATGGATTCTGAGAAAGCCAGGGCTGTCCACCGTGTCCCAGAATAGCTCATGTAAACAGGTGGCCTTACGCTGCATCCATACTCTGTGATGGAGATGTACAGCCCTGAAATGTAATTTGTTACACAATTTATCAAAATAGCCATCCTTCCTTACTGGGAAGAGACAAGGAAAAATGGGAGATGAGCTTGATTTATTGAGATAAATACTAAGTTGTTTTCTAATGCCTTGCAGTGATTTCATTGGGAGTCTTGTGCGACGTCAGAATACAGTGGTGCATTTATAGAAATCTTGTTTTTATCTTAGCTATGTGGAGGGGTAGGGGTGGTGCTAAAATATCCATATTATTACTGGCCATGAAGAAAATACCTTCCAGCTCCTTGTCTTTTCAACCCTTGTCTTTTCAGCATCAGCTTTGGGTGCTGTTGTAGGCCAGTCCCTCTGTCACTCTAGCAGAAGCACATACACATCACATGTAGGATGCAGAGAGGGTCTCTGGGTCCATATGTTGGGGGAAAGCATGGTCTGGCAGCTTGAGCAGCACACAGATCTGCTTTCTGCACAACTTTTCTTGATGACATCACACCAGGTGTTCTGCTTACCCACAGGCTTGGTCTGACACTGAAATGTGGGGGGCCCTTCCCTGTGTCTCAGCTGTGATGGCAGGATCCACTGCAGCTTTGGAGGTGCTGGCAGGGGCTCCTTATCTCTCCTAGAGCAGGGCTGAGCTGTGATTTATGCAGGGACCATCACGTGCTTCCCATTTGCCTTGGCCTCAGCCTGACATATCTCACTTTGGCAGATTCTACCTCCAGCTAAATTTTTTATTCTTTTATTTAGAGATATTCAGACTATTCCGAAAATAGAGGGAGTGAAAATGCAATGGTTTTCCCCAGTTAAAAACCTGGGTAGCTTTTTCTAGAGTAGCTCTAATACTCATACTGCTGGGAATTATGAAATTATGTCTGTTTGCCAGCCCAGTACCTCTGGGTTATGCTGTGTCAAACCTTGGAGGGCAGGAAAGCAGTTTGCATATGCTCATATGGATTTTACAGAGAAATCCCCAGAAGATTTTATATGCTTTAAGCAAGTCCAAGCCAGGGACTGAGTAAGACTTTGGCAGCTGGCAAGTCTGTGTCCAAATACCTGAGTTGGAGGCAAGAAGAATGTCTTCCTGTGCTGTTAGTGCTCACCCTGTTAATATACAGACAAAGATCAAACAAAACCCCTGAGAGTATGCATAGAAGTGTCTTCAGAGCGAAGCCTGAGTATGGCACAATATAAAGGCACATGGAGGGGCATAAAACAAAATCCAGAATTCCCATTCAGTGAGTGATCACGATCCAGAACAGGACCTGAATGTGGGAGGGGGAAATGGTCTGCAGTCATGCATTTGGTGGTTGTGCAGTGCTACCTGCACGGACAGTTAAGAGTTAAAATCCCCAGAGACCTCCTTTCACGTTTCGCTGTCCCCTCAGTAGTCTGTGTTGGACCTGCATGGAGATCCTGATTTCTTCAAGTCCCACTGTAGTGGCTTAAATCCATCCTGCAAGCTCCCTTGATACCTCATTGTTGGAGGAAACAAACCCTAAAGGCCTTTGAAAGCTCCTGCTGAGCATGGATTTCTTTTCTCCTGGTAGCTTTTGCCTAACTCTGGCTTTTTCTGCACAGTTCACTGTTTCATGGCCTGGCATCAGTCCAGGGTTCAGGAGGGTTTGGTTATTGATTTTTACAGGACCAAGATGTTGCTGTAGGTGTTTCACATCACTGTACAACCTGACATCTCTGCCTAGACAGGCTGTGGGAATTAAGGGAAGCATTTGCCCCAAAGGCTTTTCTCCACCCATCTGGCACTCATTGTGTCTGTGAGGACTTTCTGTCCCTGCACAATAGTCTTTCCTAGGATGTTCAAAGTATTAAAAGAGGGCAGGTTTTCATGCAAAAGCAAGTCATAGGCAGCTCTGATCCCTAGCACTGCTTTACAAACAGAAGAGCTAGAAATGTAATTCCCTTACCTTTGTTGAGTAGTACCTTGAGTGCTTCTGGGAGCTACTCAGGGGACAGGTACCACCAAAAGTGGCACATGAGGCATGACCAGCATCTCCTTTACATAAAGCACCACGAACCAAAATGAGCCTTTTTCAGCAGAGAGACGCATGTCGAGTCTTGTTTGTACCCACAATACCATGCACATGTTCCTAACTTTTTATAGAAACACTCTTGTTTCTCTGGGTGTGCGCTGAGTTGGGCTTTTTCCATCTGTGGGGATTTATCCCACGAGTTGGTCCAACCAGCTCCCAAAGTTGGGTGATCATGGGAGGCTCTGTAGTGAAAATAACTCGTGAGAACTGAAAAAGAAAAATGCTCAGGACATCTAGGCTATTAATAAAAGCGAGTGTTGCAGATCCCGGTGTGAGTTTGCTGCATCAAGGACACAGAATTTGCCACCCAAACTATTTTGGCTCATTCAGCCAACAGAGCACTTGAGCTCATGTTGAATTGGTGATATTTTGGTGTCTGCTCTGTGCAGGAGGAGTTGGTGCAAACTTGCATTGGGGGCATGGGTACTGCAGTGTTGCCCTGGAACGCTGTGGAGCATCCTGTGGTGCCTCTCCCATGGAGGCAGAGGGCTCACAGTGATTTTGGCATGGCTAGATCCGCAGGTGGCTTTGGAGAACCTCAGCCTACAGCATGGCTGTGTTGCTTCCCCTCTAACCCATGAACATGCACACTGCTTTATTCCAGAGCCAGGAGCTTCCTACTGTTTCATAAAGCACTTGCAGCATCGATTTCCAGTCCTTGCACTATGGGAGCAATAACTAACCAAGCTGTAATGTTTTCCATTGCATATTTAACTCTGTATGCACAGCCTGCCCTTGCCAGAGCTTGGATTTGCAATTCCATAGCCTGGGAAATGCATGCACAGGGTACATCTCTAGTGAAGGATCTCAGTCAAAGTGATGCCTTCTCCACCACAATTTTAAAGATCAGCGCACAAACAAATTGCTGCGCTTCCGATGGAGCATGTCCATAAATATGGGAAGAGCTGGATTTGCTGTGATCCACATCTTCCAGGCAGATCTCAGCCCCCACCTTCCGCTTCCCTCCGTGTTGTGCCGATGCCAGATCAGCAAATGTTCAGAGAAACAGGATAGGCCACAGCTGTAAACCAGTGATGGTATCTTGCGCGTTGGGCTGTTGTTGTTTTTTTTAGCGTGAAAGGCTGGAGTAGTGCAACACTGAAATTGCATTGCCTAAGATAATAAATGGATCAGACAAATATAGCTGGGCATATGCTGAGTGTGGGTATGGGTTTTTAATTTCCCTTCTTCAAACCAAGATCTATAATAAGATGTTTCCTGGCTTGTGTGTGAGTGTTTTTAATAGCTTCTTTTTTTTTTTCTTCTTGCTGGATATTTCTGGACATGGCTGTACTAGCCAAGCCCTGCACAGCAGCTACAGTGAAAATTGTTTTACATCTCTGAGCTGAGAGTACAGTAGGTGCCATAAACTATTCTTCAAGTCTGCTCTGTCAACGGGTGAGCACATTAGCAGCCTTTCTTTGCAAACTGAAGCAGTGTCAGATGGCAGAGGAGAGAGGCTTTGTTTGCAGGAGAAATGCACAATTCTCAGCTGGCTCCTTGTTGGAGCAACAAGGGGGTGGGCTTTTATTTTATCTGCCTCTGAAGTCACAACAGGTAATGGATTTGCTCCTTGGTCTTCTCCTTTGTCGATCCCAAATCCAGTCCTGTCTAGACCCTAACTCTTCTCTGAGGGTCAGCAAATCCTGCAGCAAGCAGGAGATGCTGCAGGATTAGGGGGCAGAGGAGCTGGTAAGCAGGAAGCTTCCCACAGAATCATGCACACACACACCAGCAGCAGCTACAGCCATGGATTTGCATGGAACCACACTTTCCATAAGCTTTGCTGAGCCCATACTGTGCCCATCATCTCTTAAGCTGAGCTGATTCAGTTTTATATTCCCCATCCCTGTCCCACACTACAAAGGCAGGATGCTTAGAGCATCACCCTGGGCAGCAGCATTTCCCCATCACTGCAAGAGCTGGTACATCCCCTGTGGATAAAGCAGGGCTTTGGGGCTGGAGTGAGTCATACCTGGTGACCACTCCTTGAGCTGACTTTAAAGCACCTGCCAGTGGAGGCAGCTTGTTAGAAGCCCTATGAAATAAATGGGTGTACTTGCTTAAAACCCCCTCGTCAGGTATCATCTGAATGACAAAACTCAGCTTTCACTCAAACCAAATGATCCCATATCTGGCTTTAGCAGCTTTGACCTAGGTGGCTCAGGAACTGGAAGGAGTATCCAAGGTATGTTCTTATTTTAACCAACAGAATTTATTTTTAAAGTCAGCATAGTGGCTGGAAGAGGCCCGAACTGCAGCCATCTTCAGACTGGAGCCAGCTCCCAGCTCCCAGGGAGGACATTTCTAAACCTCCTGCATAGTACTTGAGCTTTATTTTGACATGAGTCAGCATTGTAGTGATGTTATGGGAAAGGCAAACATTGGACTAAGGGAGTGTGTTCCACAAGAAAAGATCAAACTGACTTGACCTACTGAGATGGAGGGAAGGACATTTCTCCAGGACACAAGCCAGCTGAGAGAGGGAGACCTTTCTGCTAAGACACTTGGATCCCACCTCTGTGGAATCAAGTACAGGGACATCCCTGATGGGAAAGGGAGACAGTGGAGCAGTGGAGCATTAGCTCCTGCTCTCACTAAGACTTCAGTGGGGAAATATTTTACTTTTATTTTACTTCTGTAAAATATTTTACTTCTCCTCGTCTAAGGATGGGATCATCATCATCATTCTGCCTTATGTGTGTTAACAGAACAAGTAATCAGACCTTATCATTTCAGGGCCATGCCAGTCCCTCTGATAAGCAAATTTATAGCTCCAAGTGGGTGCAGCGTCAAGAGTCAGCAGTGGCTTTAGGAAAAAATAAGTATGAAAGTGGCTTCTCCTGTGGGTGGAGAAGGACACTGCCCTGATCAGTTCTGGCCATCTCCTTCTGCAAGCAATAATGCACATTCCTCCTGGACCTCTGCAGCAATTAACTGTGGGCAGGGGAGGAAAATAGGACCCAAACATTTCCATAGGAATGCAATTCACTCCAGTGTCTTAAATACCAGCTCCTACCATGATTTTGCCACTTCATCCCCAGTGTGGTCTCAGCTCTGATGAGTTGAGCCCAAGCAGATCCTCTTTTTGGGGTGCACGTGTAGGGCAGTATGCCTGGAATCAACTGTACAAAGGGGGTGTGTCCCTGCCTTCACCCTGTGTCCAGCCGGGCCATGCTCAGCTGCTGGGATGAGGAGTGCTGGGAGCAACTGCAGGGGCAGCTGTGCTGCTGAGGAGCACACCCCTCACACCCCTTCTGCTCCCACTGGAAAGGGGCTGTCCCACTGCTGCTGCTCCCACCATGGTTGTGCTGCCATCCCCCAGGCTCAGTTTCCACTCATGCAGGCCTGGCTGGAAGTGCCCAGGGCTGGGCAAAGTGCTGCTGCTTCTGCTGCTGCTGCTGCTGCTGCTGCTTCTGCTGCTGCTGCTGTTGCTGCTGCAAAGGTGGCTCAGCAGTGCATGCTGAACAGGTTCTGCCTGTAGGAAAGGGCTTTCTGTAAAGCTAGCTGATGTGTGTGGTGTTTTACTGAGGGCTCTGCCCTGCTCAGCCTGCACTGCAGCTGCAGCTACAACAGAGGCAAACCTCACATTATCCTGCAATATATTGAGAATTAGCCCCCATTCCTTGGATCTCTTAGGTACCAGGTCTGCCTGGGCTTGTGTTTCACCTCTGTGCTGAAACATCCCAGGCCAGCTGTCAGGAGCATATTCTGTCTGCACTCAGCTCATTTATCACAACCTCAGTATTGCATCCATCCTCATTTATTATCCTAGATCTACCAGGTGGGATGGCCAGGGTGTCTCATGGCAGGAGGGAATCCTGGGCTGCAAGTGCATCCTCATCCTGCAGCTGGAGGCCCGTGGCCATGGCAGAGCCTGCGCTAGGCATGCCAGCATCTTCTACCTGCAGGAAGAGCACACACCTCACTGCCCCAGCAGGCACCCTGCAAACGGGCTCTGCTCCCGAACGTAGCTGTGGTGTTTGTGCTCCTTCCCTCCAACAGCTCTCACTTCCCAGGCATTGCCAACACATCCGTACATCCAAGCAAACCAAGGCCCAGGGGGCTGTGAGGGTTTCCCAGGTTCCACAGTGACTCACAGGCGTCTGTGTGTCCATGCAGTCTGTGCCTGGCCCATCTCTTCCTATGGAAGTCGTGCAAACCAGGAGTTAAGATTGCGTGATGCTTGCGAAACAACGCAGAGACACCTCTGGTTTGGGAGGAGGGTGCTGAGGAAATTCTTGTTGAAATCAACCCACAGCTGGCTGCTTCCCTCCTGTGCTGGCTTGTGCTGAGTGATTGCTTCCCATTCTCCTCAGATCCAGATTTGCAGATGGGCATGGACACCTCCCCCCAGCCTGAGACGAAATGCAAGGAGAGCATTGTGTCTGAGACAGCCTGCACACATCACATCTCACACCAACAGCAATGGGCTTGGTGATTCCTCCTGCTGCTGCCATGACCATTGTGTCTGAGACAGCCTGCACACATCACATCTCACACAAACAGCAATGGGCTTGGTGATTCCTCCTGCTGCTGCCATGACCATTGTGTCTGGGACAGCCTGCACACATCACATCTCACACAAACAGCAATGGGCTTCCTGATTCCTCCTGCTGCTGCCAGGCACCATCTCTCCTTGGCATGTCAATCACACCTTTCCCCAGGGAACATTCCGCTTTCCCAGGAGGTTGTGGAGCTTTGATTGCACGCCACGGCAGTGGGATGGAGCACATAACCATCCCTAAGCCCTTCCTACACTGACACTGAGCAAGGTGACCTGAAACTGGCTGGCAATGGGACAGCCAGGCACAGGGCAGGGTGCACTGCATGGTGCCTCATGTGCCTGAAAGGAGATAGGAGAGGTCTTCCCTGTCCTTGGAGCAAGGGGGGTTGGTAGCAACATCCTTCCTCTCAAGCCATGATGGGAGAAGGAGTTAATTCACCCCTGACACCAAGTGCTGAAGTTTGTTCTGGCAGCCAGTGCCCGGCAGCAGGAATACACTTTTGACAGAGAGATATTAGGTAAAATGGTGTGGTGACCCAAGGAGGTGTAATTAGCTCTGCTGTCACATAGGAAAGGACATGTTTGTACAGATTATTTCCAATTTCTAGCAACACCTGCTCACTTGCTTTAACCAGGTTTCTCAAAATCAGGACTAATTAGCACTTCCTTGGAAGCCCAGCTCTCTCCAGGCAATGGCTTTACCTCTCAATTGGTGTTCCTTCTGCAGGAAGGCACATTAATTACTGTATCAGGAAGAGCTAATGGCAGCAGGAAACCATTTTCATGCCTAAAGCTAATTCAAGGAGAAGGCAGAGCTCACCAGATCTGGACTTTCTTGCTCATGCCAGGCATGAGGGCTGTGCAGTGAGTTTCCTTCTCTGCATCCTTGAAAGAGAGCAGGAGCAGGTAGAGCAGGAAAAGGACTGGCAGCCTGAGCTAGTGGGGTAGCTCCTGCATATCTGTGCTTGTTGTCATGTCCCTTGGAGACAGATCTATGACCTTCCAGATGATAGAAATCCCTATTCCCCAGCTGACCTAGCTGAGCTTCACACATAATTTAACATGCCTTATAATATTTTATAGACTCCACTCTGTAACTCAGCATTGAGCTATTATTTAATGAAATGATCCCCAGTAGGGACCTTAGGAGAACTAATTGTACATAAAAGCCTCGGGGGTAGGCTGGTGGGAAACATCCACAAATGCTTTTAATACTGAATTTTCGTCTCTTAATATTTATTAATTTATAGCCTCTACTCTGGTTTCAGTTCTGCAGATACACTTCACCGTGGTGTTGATTAAATCTGGTGCCAGTGCAAACTAGTATCAGACTCAGGTCCAGAGAAGTAGTATTTTAATTGTTCTAGAACCATTATGCTAGCTGGGACCTTTTTTTAATGGCACTGGTAGATGTGTGAAAAAGCAGTTGCAGGAGATTTCTAAGGGAAGAAATTCAAGTTAAGTCCCTTTATCAGTGCATCCAAGAATTTGGATACTCTTGCAGGCAGTTTTGCTTGAGGTCTCCGTATGGATCACAGTCCACATCCACAGCAGCAGGAACCTGAGCAATGGGTTGGGCAGCACTGAGAGGAACCAACCCCCTTGTGAGGAAAGAACATCTATTTATTGTTTTTTCCTCTTTATTCTTCTCAACACTGAATGTGCAAAATAAATACTATCCATTGGGTTTTGATGCCCACTTGAATGTTTTGCAAAAACGTGATGCCTTATTTTATTATTGTGTAATTTTTTATATTCTTTATTGTTTTATTATATCAAATATCTCAGCAGACCTGTCAGCTTACAGCAGACTCCAGGGAACTCTGGTGTGTTGAAACAACTTGCAGGGGATGACACAGTCTCCCATAGCGACTTGCATTGGGGATTGGGGGAATGAAATGGAGCAAGTCTCACCCTCAGGGGCCTGGAGAACAAAGAAACTTGAGAGGAACCTGAGTGCTATTGGTGGTATGAGGTGCAACAGGACATTAGGGCTCTGGTTCTTGTGCCCCAAAGGTCTTTTTAGCATGCCAATTGCCATGAATGAGGACAGCTTCTGGTACAGGCTGATGAGTAATATTTTTCCTACTGCTGCTGAAGCCACTGGAAAAATCTGGTTGATCCAGGATGTCACGTCAGAAGCTAATTCCCATTTCTGCAAACACCCATACGCTCCTGCTCAGTGCTTAATAAAAGGTAAGCTCCAGTCAATGGGAAAATGTGCTTAAGAGCTTTACTCCCTTTCTTAAGCACTCTGCTGGGTCTGGCCTCATGCAATGTGTCAAGCACTCATTACCCTTATCTTTTATTGTTTCAATACAGATAGTTGTGTGGGAATAACCCTCTCACCACAAAGGTGGGGATTTTTAGGAGGGGAGGCCACCCTGTGCATATGCACATACAACTGTGCTTGGGTGATGTTCTGGCTTTGTACTCAGAGGAAATAAAGGGGAGGAAACATAATTGTCTTGGAGCAGGTACACAGCTTTGAGATGCCTGGCTTGGAAGAAATTGCAGAGAGTGTTTCCCTTTGTATTGCAGGGCCTGGCAGCCTGGTGAGATAATAGAAGATAAAGCAAATTGTACGACAATGGAAAATGCTGAGCTCCCTGAGTAATTAAAGGTTGTGTAAGACGGTCGCATGGCTCGCAAGGATTGTTAACACAGTCACGTTTGCATTATATAAAGGGTAATTAAAATGCAGCCTGCTTACCATTGATTACACCCTTTGCCTGGCACGGGCAGCAGCGGCTGCACAGCCAGGCAGCAAAGGTGGCTTGGGAAGCAGCGGCTGCCAGCAGAAGGAGAGGCTGTGGGGTGCAGGATGCCCAAAACTTTGGGACCACTGCTGTGCCATAGCTTTGGACAAATCTCCCAGCAGACTGTGTCCTCTCCCTGTCACAGGCAGGAGGGTGGCTTTTCATCCCACCAGGCCACTGTCACTTAAACTTCCCTATAAGAACTATTTGGAGTCTGCCTAATATGGGTAGTAGTGGGTAACCTAGGTATTTCAATAGATACCTAGGCTAGCCATGGATTATAGATTGGTGCACCTGAAGAAATTTTGCCAGGGTAACCTGAGGAAGCTGGGAGGTGAGGGAGGCCACTGGCAACAGCCACTGCACAGCTGGGAGCCACCCTTAGCCCTAAGGAGGCTGCCTTGCTTCTGCCAGCCCCACTCCATCTGTGGGTACCACTCAGGAGCATGAGGTGGCACAGGTCAGCTTCCCAAGGCAGGGCAGAGCAGACCAGGCTGAGGGTGCCAGCTGGTCCCAAAGGGATTCCCAAAGCCCAGTTTCATCAGCAATGAGGTGTGAAAGATGGGAGTGGGCCTGGCCATGGTTTTCTGGCAGCTCCACCTCCAAGACAAAGGGCAGCTTCACTCATATGATGCTGCACGTGGAAGTGAACACCAAGAAGGGCCTGAAGTGATGTGTTACTTGTGTGGAGGTTGCAATGAGGATTTTCCACTAGTCCCTACAGCAGAGAGAGACAGAGTGCCCAGACTGAGGAGAAAGGAGAAAAAACTCCCTGAACATGAGCTCATTCAAGCCCTTGAACCCCCTGGCTGCACTTTCTGTGGCAGAGGGTACCTTCTGGTGCTGAGGAGGGCTTCAAGCAGAGCTTGGGAGGCCTGGGCTCTGTAGGATGCCCTGCTTCCTGGATCTCTGTCTGTCTGCTCCTGGCAGGGCAGGCAGAGGAGACATCTCAAACCCACATCTGAGGCTATTGGGATGCTGTGAGCACCCCGTGTCTCAATGTTCCTGATTATTTGTCTGTGTTCATTATTGTTTCCCTGGGATGTTCTGTCCTTCCCTGGGGACTCCTGCACTCCATAAGTGCAAGGGTGCTTCTTGAGCAGTGACAAAGGCAGTGCCTCCAAGGGAGCTGGAGATGAGAGCACATGGGAGAATGAGCTGGACCTACTGTTTTCTCCATGGAAACATGATTGGCACTGAGCTGCTGGGCCCAGTAAATCCAATTATGGCTGCAGGCAGAAATGTGTTTAGAGAAAAAAAGCCAAGCTGGTGTAAATAAAAATGTAACTGTGTGCTGCAGAATTGTTTGGGATTGCTCCTTGTTTCATACAAAAAAAACCCAGCTTGCCAACTACAAACTTGTGGGATGTGTGTGTTGAGTGATGTTTCCTGTGAAGCCACAGTAAACTACACCTGCCCTGAATTATGGGACAGCCAGCCAATGCCAAATATTTAAAGACTGAAATACTTCTGGAAAGTCACTTTCCATGTAAAAGACTTGAATAACCAAAACCTGAGCTCCTGGAGATGATAGATGGGAATCTTTAGCTTTCCTTCCAGCCAGTCCTGCCCCAACAGCCCTCCAGTGGCTTGTGAGAAATCACTTTTAAATACACACTAGCATTCCTTGCAATTCAGGGGACCTTTTTAAAGATACCTGAGCTACACAGAGAAATGCTGTGAGGAGAGGAAGACACAAGCTGAGTTTGAAAACTCTGGTTACAGGTGGATGTCTATCCCAAACAATCGCCATGAGCTTTCCCCCTCTGTTTTTAAAATTCCCCATCCCCACAGGTGAAATGCTCTCTGTTTTGCTGAAAGTCAAAATAATTCCTTGCAGCTAAAAAGCTTCAACTGGAATGTGAACACAACACTTTTCCATATAACACTTTTCCAGGCAAATTAAGAATAAAAGTTCCCCCAACTTCAGCCTTGCCCTTGACACAGTGTTTTAGCCCACTCAGCCTCCTCCAATGGAAAATGCTGAGCTCCCTGAGTAATTAAAGGTTGTGTAAGACGGTCGCATGGCTTGCAAGGATTGGCAACTTTGGGTAGCACTATTGGCATCTCCTGCTCCCCAGACCATTCCACCAGGCAGAGCAAAAGCCCTTCATCCCACCTTTTCTCATGGGGAGGAATCTGCCTGCTAAGTCAGAGACTTCTTTTTTTTTTCTCCATGGAAGGAATTAACTGCTTTAAATGCACATTGTGGTGAGTATAACTCAGTATCTTTTTAATTGGCATGTCACCTGTGTTTATTGCATTCTCTCATGAAATCTCATGATTGGTTTGAGATCTATTTTGCTTGTTTAGTCACGGATCTGTGGAGAAGTCAGGAGACATGGATGGTTTTTCCAATGTTGCTACCAATTTTGATTGACTCACTTTTAGATGCTTATCCAAAATTTTATTTGTTTCCTTATCTGCAAAACAGAGGTTGTTGCTTAATCCCCCTTTAAAAACTTCTCTGAGAACTTGGGGTAGAAACCAGCCAGTGGGCTCCAAGTTGAGTGAGTTTCCCTTTTTCAAACCCATAACAGTTTTAATTCTGTGCTTTGAAATAGAAAGAAGTACGGAAATGTTAAACTCTTTTTTTTGGGGGGGTGGGTGGTTTTTAAAAGCTCTATAATTTTGGTATGGTGAGAGAATTAAAAATAAATTCTTCCCACAAGACTTTAGCCTTGCACTGGACCAAATCTTGAAGGAAGCAATATTGCTGTTGATTATAGTTGTCAGGCTTTGGCATTTCTGTGTTGTGGAAACAAAGTACCAGGGCTCAGGCACGGGGCCTCATCCCAACCATACTCTGCTTTCTCATCTCTATTATTCCCAACTGAAAGCAGTGAAATGCCTCTCATCTGCAGGGATCCATTTCAGGCTGCTCAGGGAGGAGCTGCCAAGCCCGTGGTGAGAGGCAGCAGAGGAGCACGGTGGCACGTCCAGGCGCGGCCACGCTGACACGTGGGCAGGAATCACCTGGCTCCTCCATGTGGACTCTGCCCACAAAAATCAAGTCCTACTGACTGCTGGAAACGTCATCCCTCCCATCCTCACAGTGCCAAGCAGGTCAGGGATTCATTCCATGGATTCAGGGAGAGGCGCACAACCCCTTGCGTCGTCAGTGCCCTTTGCAGGCCCGGAGCAGGTGGGACTCCTCTCACCTCACCAGCAGCTGGAGCAGCCCCCTGCCTAGATCATTCCTGAGACTGTCCCCCTCCCACCCTGGTGGTGGGTCCAGGCTGGAAGGAGACACCCTGGCACGTGGCCACGGGAAGTTCTCTGGTTACACAGGTGGCCCCACACAGGTAGTTTTGCTTAATGGTATTAAACAGAGGGGGATAAAGTTACCTCAGGGATCAAGTGGTGAGCTTTGTACAGCATGACCTGTGGCAGTAGTGGGAGCCTCTCCTGCCATGGAGAGGCCTGGGATGTCACGGGGAGCCAGCAGGTAGGGGGCAGATTTACTGGGGAAAGAAGCTGGTTCAGTCTGCCTGGAATGGGAGGACTGCTCTCAATAAAACCCACCTGTTCCTAAGAGTGTAGCCCCTCTGTTTGAGCACAAGGGCTTAGTTAAATTTTATAAAATTTTAACTATTAATTTGGGATTACCTCCAAACAAGCCAAAGCCATTTATCCTCCTCTACCTCCTCTTGCCCAGACCCATCATCAGCCCAGGTCTACCTCCAAGCATGCTGGAACCATTCATCCCTCTCCATCTCCTTTTGCCACTGCTTTCCTCCACTGCTACTGCTGGAAATGAGCTCCACAGTTAAAACCAACCATTTCAGAGGTGGCCACGTGTCTGCAGCTGTGTGAGTCTGGGGTAGGAACCAAATATCAAACAACAAATCAGAGAGGCAGTGTCAGGATCTGCTTGCTGGCACATGGGTGGAGGGCAGGCGGACAACGTGCCCAGAAGTTGCTGGCTCAGCTCTGGTGACACTGGCAGGTTGTCCTGTGCCCTCCCTGGAAAGCTGTTGACACAGTTGCCTGCTGTCACCATGCCAGGCTCTGGGTGGTGCATCCAGATTTAGACAGAAGATGATATTTGGGGGAAGTTACAGTGGATATGTATAAGCACATATATACACAGGGCTGCTCATCTCCACTGTCAACCCAGAAAATGCCAATTTCAGTCACATTAAACCATTAAAAGAGGTGCTCCCTTGACTTCTGTGAAGGCAGGACAAATTTCAGGCGGGTTTCTGTTGGAAGGGAGAAGTGATGAACTCTTGATGAACCGGGGCTGGAAGCAGACAGTCGCTCCTATTGAACCAGCGCCGTTTAAGGCCGGCCTCATTAATGAATGTCAGAGAGCCCGCCTGAATCAGAGGTTTCAGGCCTCTGCTTTTTCTCTTTTAATTGCATTTTCCAGAGTTCACAGGCCAGAGTAAGTGGGGAAATTTCTGATGGGTCAGAAATGGCTGTGGTTTGGAAAGAATTTCAGGCATCCTTCATGTGACCTCCTCCTCCTCCTCCTCCTCCTCCCTGTGCACAATTGTTTCTTTTAAAAGAAGCAGCGATAATGGGGGACCAGAGGATCTGCCTTGCAGAAACCTTGCCCTCAGTCCTGCTTCTTGCAAATCCCTTCTTTAACCTGTGGACAGGGAGAGGCCAGGGCAGGAAGATGTCCAAGGGCAGGGGGCTGGCAGTCAGGCCCTGCTCTCCTGTGTGAGCCAAAGCCTACAGCAGCCACCATGGAAGCCTTCCACTTATGGAAGCATCCACAACTCCCATGCTGTTGGTGGAGTTTGGCGTTGATCTGGAGCCAAGTCCAGGTTTGCAGAGCCCCAGGAGTGGTGGGACTCTCTCCCTTCCCAGAGATGGGGGAAAGGCCCCTGTGCTCCCTCGCTGACTCAGCTGGGCCAGGCAGCTGGCCTGGCTGATCTTAAATAAGCCAATTAAGGCTGCACACTGGGAATGCCTCTCAGCTGAAGGCTTGACTGAATAAAGGCTGCAAGATTTAGCTAATATACCCCAAATCCCAGCAGAGTGTTCCTCATTTAGAGAGTCAGTTGTGCCCCCTCAGCTCTCCCTTTGCCATGGGCAGGATATGATTCAAATAGCACCAAGCCACCAGGGAGTGAGGGCAGACTGAGCCTGGAGCAGGGCAGTGAGGGGAGCAGAACAGGTCTCCCAGCCTCGGTTTCCCCACCTGCAAAACCAGTGGTGCTCCTGAAAGGTGCAGGGCTGTCCTGCAGTGGATGTGGGGTAGTTGTAGCACTGGGCTTAAATCACAGGTGTGTCTCTGGGAGGACACATAATGTTGTCACCATGTGTGAGGAAGGAAAAGAGCTGGGTTTTCAACATCTTTTAGCAGCCTGGTGGTGATCTCTCCATGAAGTGTTTAAGGCTTCCTGATGAAAAGGTGAAGGAAGGCATCCTCAGCTCTGTCTGACTGCCTTATGCTTCCTACCATGGACTGTGGAAGAAGCTGGACCCAGCATGAACAGGTACTTATTATCTCTGCAAAACTCCAAAAGGAACTGCTTTCCTTGGGCCCAAGATTTTGTTATCAGGGCTGGCTGCTGCCCACCTCTGTCTGTGGTTCCCAGGCTGCAAAACCTGCTCTGGTTAAATCTAAGAGGCAAGATGATGTGTAAGGGCCCAGATCCTTATTTAGATGTTGTGCTGCAAAACAGGAGGGTGTTTGCATGAGAGGGAGGGATGGGGACATTTTTTTTATTATTATTATCATTTTAATAGTAAGGGAAAAAGAGCTCCCTTCAAAGAGTACCTCCTTATGAATTTATAGTCCTCCAACCCAGTATTTTATGATCTCAACAAGAAGCTCATAAAACCAAGTATTTGGAAAGGGCGAGGAAAAAGCAAAAAAAAAGGGGGTATAAAAGAGGCACTGGCAAGTCTCAACTGCAAACATGGAGGGAGGTTTCCTAAGACAAGAGTTCCCATGGAAGGAGCTGGGCTAGCTCAGCAGGGACGGATGTTTTATGGGATACCTTTACGTGGGCTCTCCTCAGTGCTGGTGGATCAGGAGGCTTGGCTGTGCTGGTGAGGAGCTCTCAGCACAGGGGCATCCTGCAGAGGGGAAGCAGGGAGGACACACTGGGCTTTGCTTCATCCTCTGGCAAAATCCTTACTCATCCCAGGGATCTGCAAGGGGATTGCCCAGCTGGGAGAGGGAGTGGCTCGACTGGAGGAGGCCCAGTCATGCGTCTGCAGGATGCTGTTGTGCATTGTGCAAGCTGCTCAGAGCCCCTCATTTCTGCAGGGATCCAGGAAATGTGTTCTGTTTCACCTGGGGCTGGAGAGGGTTCGCAAAGGTGGAGCTGTGCCCAGCAGAAACGCCTCTGGTAGGTGGGCACAGGCTCTCTGCCACCTGCACATGGCAGAGATGTCTCTCCTTTCAGACACTGACTGCTGAAAATGACAAGGGAGTACATAGTAAAAAACCAGAAACGCTGAAAATCTGGTATTCAGCAGTCTGAATTTCTATGTGAGGGAGGGAAGTTATCTCTTAGGGTTTGGTGGTTTCTTTCTTTTTCTTTTTTGCCCTTCGTGTTCCCCAAAGGCTCTGCTGTATTTTACATGTTCTGGTTCAGTAGTGTCTGAGCACCTTCCCCTTCAGTGCTGCTGGAGAGGAGCAGGCTTGGCTCTGCAGGAGACCCTTTCCTGGGTCTGGTGTGCTGAGCACATGCAGCTGGGCTGCCAATGATCCAGGGAGCTTGAACACCAAAGCTGCAGGTGTCTGCTACCTAGATAAATTCAGTGCTCCTTCCCCACATGCTAAAGGCAGTGAGGAACATCAGTCCCATGCTCTGCCCACAGTGACTGGTTTTCTTGTGTTTAGTCTACTCCATTTCTGTGCTGGATTAGAGTCCTGTTGGTGTCTCCATGAAAGCAGATGAGCTGTAATTAAACCACCTCCCAGGATCACCTGTGCCCTTTGGGGTTCTTCCTTCCTTTCTCTGGGCTATTCCCACCTTTTCAGTGCCCTTCCAAATCCCAGACCTCAGCACCCAGTGCCTTTAGCACGTGCTGGGTAAAAGCAAGCCCTGCTTTCCCTCTCTACTCCCACCACCAACATGCTAGGAGCTCATTCACCTCTTTTGCTACAGGGCTGTGCTGGGAGCTTGGATTTGCTTCTCTGCCCTTATGAGCTAAAGGTAGGTCTGTGGTGTGTCTGGGACCTCTGGGTGAGCAGGCAGCTGTCCCCTACAGCCAGCAGCAGGGAGAGGTGGCCTGCAAGCCATGGCAGCAGTGCCCTCTCCAGAGCTGCTCTTTAAAGGCCATGCAAAGATGTTGTACCTAAAGAGGCATTAAGGACTCACTCCTGACATCACAGAATAAGTCAAATTGGAAGAGACACATAAGGATCAAGTTTAGCTCCTAGCCCTGCACAGGACAGCCTAAGAGTCACACCATGTGCCTGAGAGTGTTGTCCAAATGCTTCTTGAGCTCTGTCAGGCTTGGTGCTGTGAGCACTGCCCTGGGGAGCCTGTTCCAGTGCCCAGCCACCCTCTGAGTGAAAAACATTTTTCTAATATCAAACACAAACCTCCCCTGGCACAGCTTCAGGCCATTCCCTCAGGTCCTGTCCCTGGTCATCACAGAGATCAGTGCCTGCCTCTCCTCTGTCCCTCAAAAGGAAGCTGTAACTGCAATGAGGTCTCCCCTCAGTCTCCTTTTGAGGAGCACACCAAGTGACCTCAGCCACATCCCATGTGGCCTCCCCTCTAGGCCCTTCATCGTCCTTGTTGCCCTCCTTTGGACACTCTCTAATAATTTAATGTGTTTTTAATTTGTGGCACCCAAAGCTGCCCCCAGCACTCGAGGTGAGGCTGCCCCAGTGCAGAGCAGAGCAGGACAATCCCCTCCCTTGCCCAGCTGGGGATGCTGTCCCTGATGCCCCACCCAGACAGGGTTGTCCCTCCTGGCTGCCAGGGCACTGCTGGCTCATGTTCAACTTGCCATGGACCAGGATCCCCAGGTCCCTTTCCATGGCACTGCTCTCCAGCCTCTCATTCCCCAGGCTGTACATCCAGGGCTGCCCCATCCCTGGTGCAGAATCCAGCACTTTTCCCACGATGAACTTCACATGGTTGGGGATTGCCCAGCCCTCTGATTTGTTGAGGTCTCTCCTGCCTTTGAAGGAGCCAACAGCTCCTCCCAGTTTGTATCATCTGTGCACTTGCTCAGTGTCCCTTCCAGTCCTTCATCCAAGTCATTTATGAAGATGTTGAAGAGCACAGGGCCAAGGGCTTCTCTCCTGAAGCCATCCTGGCTGTGATTGATGACTGTGTTGTCCTTCAGGTGTTTTTCAACACCTCCCAGAATAATCTTCTCCATAACTTGACCAGGCACTGAAGTGTACAGAGAGCAGTATCTCTTACTTTTTCTATTTCTTTCTTTGTTTTTTATTAAACTCATCATCGGTTTAAAGATGTGTAAGAGTGGCTCTTTCACAGTTTGCACTTTGGAAATGAGGAAAGTGTAATACTTCCCCTAAATGTGCAGAAATGTGTTCAGTTTTTCCAGAACAAGATATTTACTTCCTGGCCAAGGTCCAGAATGGAAAATTTAAGAGTAGTAAATATTTTTGAGCATGGGGGAGGTGTGGGGGTGTTTGGTTTGATTTTGCATATTCTTTTGTTTGTTTGTCTGGGAGGTTGGGGTTTATTTTAAGTTGTGGAGGGTGACTGCCCTTTTCCCCAGCTCCTTGCACAGCTGCAGTGGGATGCCCCTATTTTGGGAGGTACAAACTGATGTGATTCTCCTTGGTTTCCCCCCATGCCTGGCTTGGGGGCTATGAAAGAAACCTGTGGGAGATGATAAGGTGTGTAATTCTGTCCATGCACACACTGGAACAGGTGAGCCAGGGAGCAGCAGGGAGGCTGGGCAGGGCTGTGGTAGATATCACCTGTGTGTATATATGCATATAGGACTGTGAAGACAAGGGCTCTTCCTTGCACTGCACCCAGATATGTGTATAGGCATAAAGAAACACATTTTTATAGGCTTTATTTTCTCTCTTATCCGTGCATGTCCTCAGAAATACTAATTACTGAGTGTAAATTGTTGGGAAACAGCTGCACAAGGCCATCCATTTGCTGGTAGACTCATTTCCTCTGCATCCTTCCACCCCTGCATTTTAGAGAGGAAAGGGATTTATTATAAGGCAGCACTGTGGAAAAAACTTCCTTAGAGAAACCCGCTGGACAATCTGGGAAAGGCTTGAGTAATGGAGCTTTTTGTGAGCTAACAGAATAAAACTACTCCACAAAAATATTATCATTGGGAACATGAGCTGAAAAGGGAATGATTCATGTGAAATCCGGGATGTTCCTATGAATCAGTGCTGTGAAAAGTAGGAGAGGGCTGGGGCAAAATGAGCACCCGCGACCTGCCCTGAAGCATGGAAAAGATAAAACACCTTTAATAAAGGCCTCGTCATGAAGTAGCAGGGAGTGTGAGACAGACTTGGGAAAACCACAGGATGGAGAGTCCCTAGAGCTAAGGAGAAAGCTGTATGAGGAGCCTGCATGATTGCTGATAGAGTTATGATTAAGGACCAGCAGGCAGAATTTCCTGTGATACTCCCTGCAAGTAAAAACAAATCTCTTCACCCCCCCTGTACCTACGCTACCTCATCCAGGAACGTGAGAAAAGAGACTGCTGCCAAAAAGAAGCTTGGTGGGCTATCTCTGCACTTTTCTGGGAGACACTGCTTCAGAAGAGGCTTAGTGGAACAGATTAGGTCAAAAAGAATCTGTGACCTAGCAATCTCTTTCCTGTCTTTCTGAAGGAGAAATCAGTCCCATCCACCATTTAATGTTTCGCAGGCAGCAGAACTTGTGCTCCTGACTCACCAAGGGCTTTTGAAACCCACCCCTAATTTCTTCCCTGATACTGCCACTGGTTGAGGTGATGGAGGAGAAGCAGGAGGTTTGGCTTTTGTGGCATCTTTGCTTTCTTTGTGCCTTGCTTGAGACTTCATGATAGCACTGAGGTTACCTGGTGGTGCATGCAAGCCCTGGGCCCCAGGGGAGCCACGGAGCCAAAAGCTGCTGTGTTTCCTCTCCCATACCTTTGTGGCTGGGCTGCTCCTGCCTCTGACAGTCCCCTGAGGTGCTGTGTTGATGAATTCAGACTGGGACTTTCTGTCACACACTATATTTAGGCTGTGGATTTGCATTCTTAACTTGGGTGTCTTAATGAGCAGGCACTTGTTTGTGGCAGCAAGCACTTGCCTCTCAGGGGCTGTGGCACTCTGATGTGGGAGCATCTCTGTTGTGTGGTCAAGAATGCTGCAGTAAGGAAGAGAAGAGAAAATGAAAAAAACCCACTTTTTTTTTTTGTCACAGGCAGGTCCTAGATGCTCCTATGTCCAAAGCCTTTGGCTGGTTATTGGTACTGTCTATGGATATAACTCACTCTGTGGTTCCTGTGCTGTCTCACTTTTTGGAGGTGGCACAAATGGCCTGGGATGCCACCAGGCAGGGCTGGGGCTGTCAGACGCTGGGGCCAGGGGGGAATCCCTGGCTGCCACAACAGACCCTTCCCTGCACACTCATGGTTTGCACTGCTTTGCAGGGTCTTTTGCTGAAACAAAATGGTCTGGGTGACAAAATGGAAAAACTGGTCATCACTTCTTCACAGATAGATCCTAAAAATACATGGCTATTGTTCCTTTCCTTATGAACCAGCTGGGATGAGATGTTTTATAGAGGAAACAAGAAGATAAACAAACAATTCCAGTATGCAAGGGTGAAGGCTGTTGTCCAATTTTTTCAGCTTCCTGAATCTGACTCCTAGATCTTTCTTTGCTATCAGGCTTTCCCTCTCCAGCTCCCTTTCTGAGGAGGAAAACAGGAAAGATGGCTGAGGATGTTGGTGTTGAAGGCCAGGCTGAGATACTGCACACAGGGAGACACCGGGGCCCTCGGGCCATGGTGCTGCTCCCCCACATGTCACTGACTCAGGGCTGGGGAAAGCATGCATTGTGACCCTGGCATGTGTCACACGCTGGGAAGCTGCCACAGATGGGAAACCCACTGGTGGATGTCACTGCTCTGGATGTGATCCTTCTGCAGCACCCAGAAGTCCACCACTGTTGTTGGTAAGGTCTGAGGGGGTGTTTATGTGAAAGGTTCTTGCTGGCCCCATCCAGGATATTCCTGCCGGGCTCAAACTGAGCCACTCCTTTCTTCCCACCTCCAACTGCTCAGCAGTTTAACCCTGGTGCCTCTGGTTTGGTCTGAGCACAGGGAGGAACCACAGCACTCATTAGGCTGGAACAAAACAACCCAAACCAAAGCCTATTGCAGGTGGCATGAAGGTCTGGGCACCAGGATACAAATCCTTGCTCATTTTAGCAGCAGGTGAATCTGTCACAGCTCATTTCAGGTCTGGTGGTGTGTTGTTTTTGTTCCATTCAGAGGGGTAGCTGGTCCCTCGTGTGGTTGCAAACGCCTGCGTCTGTACACATTTCCTAAATCACACTGGGTGATTTAGTGCAGAGCTTCACATGGCCTTGATTTGCCCCCTGACATTATACAAAATCAGAAAAACATGGAGTGAGGCAGCCCTGCTTCTCAGTCACCAGCTCTGCAGCTGGTGTGAATCAACCCAGCTCCTTGGGTCTCTGTGGAATTGCACTCCTACACCCCAGAGACTGTGCAGCTCCTCACATGTGAGGCTTCCTCTCAAACCTGTCTCAGTGTCAGACCCTGCACCAGGACCTGGACAGCAACACTGCATTTTGCAAGCCCTGTGCCCAGCTGCTGCTTTGCTTTTTGTGCAAGCTGGCCATCCTCAGCAGGGCAGGGACAGGATGAGCAGGAGCAGCACATCTGTCTCTGGGCTGTCCATGTGCTGCCTTGCTGTACTCGGCTGGGAGGCACTGGAGGGAACAGGCTGCCTCAGCAGCTCCAGCCTCGTTTTTTTTGTTTTTTTTTCTCTGTGATAGTTGCTTGCCACATGGGGATATAAAGTCAGTGTGATCACTTTTTCAGGGTGATGAGGGAAAAAATACCTGTGCAACAACCTCAGACCTGAGAGGTCAGCCCCTGTGCTCTGAGCCTGCTGCTGGAATTTGGTCAGTGGTTTCCTGGTGCATGGCAGGGCACCTCTCAATCAGAGCACCCCCAAGCCTCATGGGTTTGCCAGCCTAGACCCTGGCTCAGCTGCTCAAGAATCTGTTCTTGAGCTTGGATTAAACCAGTGAATTTAGGATGCAGGTTACCTGGTGGGCTGTCAATGTATCCCATTGTGTTTGGACATGAGCAGCCAGGGTTTGGGAGATTTGCCCTTAGCCCTCAATAAGCCTAAAGAAAACCCAAGTGTATCCTTGCATAGTTGTGAGTCTGTAACATTGTTCTAATTGTTATGTGAAAAAAGAACCCGCTATTCTGAAATACTTTTAATAAGCTTCAGTAGGCTGGCACCACATGTCAGATGGGGCTGGGCTGCTGGGCAGGAGGTGTCTGACTCCTCCAGAGCAGCCTGGCCTTCATCACACAGCACTCCTCTCCTGGAAATCTCCAGTGCATTTTGATTCTTCTTAAAGACCTACTTGTGACTCCATTCTAATGGCATCTGGAGTGCCACTGGAGTGTTACCTTCCCTGCAGCTTTGGACACCTGTAGGGCTTTATGCTATCACCTGACTGCTGGCTGGATCAGCATGAATTGCCCCAGGGCTGCTGCTAGCTTGAGGCACGTGTAGGGAGGGAAAACTGGGGAGGCTGGGAACATCTCTCATAGTCCCTGTCTGAGGACATAAATCAGCCCTCAGGACCTTCTGTCCTGGCCCATCCCTGCCAGGGCTGCAGGCACCAGGAGGGCTTGGGGAGCAGCTCATGGGATGGGAGAGTGTAGGGGAGAAGCCATCATCCTGCCTGGGTGTCTTGGGCAGTGTGGGCACCTCGGGGAAGGAGGGTCAGGGGTCTGTGTTCCTCCAGCTTGCAGGGAACAAAGGTCCCTTTCCATCTAGTGCCATTGTGATGGATTTCAAGTGAAACTGAGACAGAGGTCTCCACCAAAAGGCACTGCAAGCAGCTGCCCTTGCTCAGCGTTTGATCTCAGCCTCCCCCCTGTCTCTGTTCCTTTCACCGAGCACCTGGAAACAGCTGACTAATGGAGATGTGCAGATGGTCATCAACTGCTGCATTATACAGCACGTGGCTAAAAATAGCCAAGGTTGCAGGTCCAGGCCCCAGCTCTGCTGGGAGAGATTTGCAGGGCACAGTCAAGAAGCGATTTGTCCCCTGGTGCCATGGCAACAGCTCTCAAATGTGAGCAGCAGGACAGCAGCAGCGTGGTGCTGCTCCACTGGTGCGCGGGATGATGACCTTGGAGAAGTGGGAAACAGCAAGGTGGGCCACTGTTCCCTCCCACAGCCCCTTTCCCCAGCCTGCAGCCATCAGCTCTGGCAGAAGAGAAGAGACTTGTGAAGGATGGACTAAAAGAAGGAAAATGTGCCTCATTGCATTTGCATTTGGATGGCAAAGATAAGGATAATTAGGAATTACCAGTAAAATTGATACAGGAAAAATGCAGTAGAGCAATTTGTAGTTTTATCACTGAGAGTTCCTGTAGAGAACTAAGAGTTCTCTTTTTTTTTGTGAGCTTTTTCTGTTCTGCTTGATTTTAGCTTAGCACTGTGCTGCCTGTTAGCCATGGTGCTGTGGGTTCTTCCTGGAGGACAATTTAAGTAGACTGGTTTCACTAGGAGATGGAACTGGAAGTGTTGTAAATGCTGTCCAAACCAAACAGGGCAAAGGTCCATCTGCAGCTCCTCAGCAATAGCTGTCGTAGCACATTGCAGCTCTGCTGTTTGTCACATTGTCACACGGTCTCTGCAGTCTGACGGGTAAAATGTCACTTTTCCCTCCACTGTGAGAGAAAAGGAGATGGGAACTGAACTGAGATAAACAATTCAGGTACTTCTGCAAATGTTTTTTCTCCAAAGGGCTGACGTGTAAGAGTTTAATATTGTTCTTCACTCCAAATAGCCTTAAAAAATCAGCATTTGCTTGCAGAAAGTTGTTGGGTGCATCTTTGTTTTCTACTTCGTTTTCACGTGTGGAAACAGACTGGATGTTCTGGACCTTCACCATATGTGACATAACCTGTTTCAGTTTTCAGGGGGTGCTTATGGTTAATTTTTTTCTTTCTTTCTTTTTTTTTTTTTTAAGGAGCTTAAGGTTTTCCATAATCTCAGCCCCAAATACATTGATGGCCTGGTTAGTATTGGGCCCAGCATTAGGGCAGCTCAGCCTCTTTGAAACCTCCCTGTGCACACCCAAAATGAGACAACCCCAAGCACCAGACTTGGGTATACAGGTTTTTAATGAGACTCCCATGAGTATTTGATGTCCTCATTTGAGAAGGGGAAGTGGTGTAGGAAAATTGAAATGGAAAGGGGTAGAGGCCCAAATGTTTTGGTACAGGAGAGGAACTGAAGCACAGCCATGTTTCAGAATTCTCCGTCTCCACCCATGCTTGTGCTCAGCACTGTGTCTCCTCCTGCACAGAGAGCTGCTCTCCTGAGGGAGCTGGGTCCAAGGGATCAGTTGGAAACTGAGCTTTGAGGCTGGTGAGCTTGGTTCAGCTGAGTGAAAAGATAGAAACCATTCAGAAAAAACACAATCCAGATTTGAGTTTAAATTTTATGTGCATATTTGAGTTTGGCTGCACTGAATTTTCTTGTAGGCGGGCCTCTTTGTCAGTAAGGCTGAAGAAAAGTCCCTGCTTTATTCTGTTGAGCTCTTTTATGGGAAAGTTAAACAAATGTTTACCTCTCACAACATTGCTTATCTGAATGAATGAATGAATGACTGCAGAAGGACAGCTCTGCCTCTGAGAGAGGCACCTCCCCTTTCTCAGAGTGTGCTCTTGGGCAGGTGTTGCAATTCCCTGTTTGGGACTGAGCAGGAAGCATGGAAGGGGAAATTAAATAAAAGCAATCAAATAAAATATATTTAGGAAGTACAGTCCCCAGCATTGCTTCTGGGAGTGGGCATCCCTTAACTCCCACTCTCCATGTTAGAGCAGATTTAACAAAGGTGGGTTAAATAATGAGTTGCTTGAAATGAAAAGCCTCTGCCTCTGATGCAAAGAGCACTGGAAGAAGAAAAAAATCTGCAAGAATCAGACACCTGCAGGATTCAGATGGGTCTCCTGCAGCTCTGACTCTCAAGCTGCTGCGTGAGGGTGTTCCTGCATATAGAAAAGAGCTTGAGAAAAGACCTCATGGGGTTGCAGTTCCCCTTGGCTGGAGGAGATTATGCTAGTCTTGTCCTGGGAAATGCTGGTGTCTCTCAGCCCATGACCAGAGCCAGCAGATCAGTCCAGTTTTGTGTCTCTGCCTGCCTCTTTCAGCAACTAAATCATTGCTCAGAGCTGGCACTGCCCTGGAACGGTGGCACCTCCCTGCACTTTCTCATTCGTGTTTTGCACTGCTGGATGGCTCTAACAAAGCAGAGCTCAGTTCCCACAAAACCCAGATTTTTCCCAGTGATACTAGCTTCTTCTCTTGGTTAACAAGGCTCTGATGAGATGAGAACCCTGTGTGAAACTGTGCCCACGGCAGCAGGGGTGAGCAGGCAAGGAGCTGTGTTGCCCTAACAGGCACCTACAGGAAGGGCGGTGGAGCAAGCGGAGCGCCTGCAGAAGTTTCCAGGCACCAACAGCCCACCCTGCCTTCAGAGATCATCCATCACTGCAGACACCAAGGGAGAGCATTTACCAGGCACAGACTCGGCTGCTCTTTAAGCTGCTCATCAAGGCAGTGGCTACAAGTTGGGTCGTTGCTTTCTGCCACTCCCGTCGCGAGGGCTCCGTCACCACCCACGTTTCACCCATGGGTGCTCCTTAACCAAGGCAGAGAAACCGAGGACAACCTGCACACTTTCCTCCTCCCCACAAGCTGCCCCTGCACCCTCCACAGCCAGCCAGCCTTGGGCTGGTTTCCAGCTCAAGGCCAACAGTGGGTCTGGAGTGCTCTTCATCCATCCCATGGAGACCACGCTCCACAGGAGGTGCTGCTCTAAATCTGCCATTCCTAGCAAAGCATCACTGTAGATTTCTCTCCACTGCTCTGAGAAAACAAGGTGATTGCTAGGGGGAAAATGTTCAGCAGGTGCTGCTTTCAGGTGTGTTCTGAGCCATGGCTGCCCCACAGAGGGGCAGTGCCTGCAGCACCTGGTGCTGTGCCAGCTGTGGGCAGGAGCAAGGTGGCTGCAGTGGCTATTAGAGGCTCTCATCAGTCTTCAGTCAGGGTGGATGTGAGACAAGGATGTGATTAGGAAATGGGACCATGAGTGAAAAGTCATCTATCAATTGGACTTATTAACCTAAATGTGTCAAGTAAGTTTCCACCGAAAGGAGAAAATTTATTTATTTTTAATTTGGGCCGTTTCAAAAATGGAGAAAGAGACAAATTTGTAATTTTTTTATTTTTAATGTAAGCAACATAACTTACCAAAGCTTCAGAGAGTACATGGTTATATGTTTACCTGTCTCCAGCCTGAAAACAGCTAGTGGCAAAGGACATGCTGGCATGACAAGCAAAACAGGGTGAAGAATAACTCTTCAAAGAAGCTCTTTCCAGGGATTTCCAGGTGCTTTCTACCAGACCAACGCTGCTGCAGCACTCTGTGTCTGCCTCTTGCCTTCTCTGCCTGCACAGTGTCTTGCAGGCAGCTGCATTTGCGCTGTCAGTGTCCCCAGACTGGGAGGACACAGGCCAGCCCAGGCAGAAGCCGCTTGGGCACAGTCAGCCTGGTTCCCCTCCAGCCGGCCTGGTGCACCGAGAGAGCGCACGTGTCTGTCAGCAAGGACTGCAGGCAGCACCTTGCTGCCTTTGGGGGGCACAGACAGGATGGAGCTCCTCTAGGGAAACTCAGCCAGCTCTGGGAGTCGCTCCTGGGTCAGAGTCTCCATCCCAAGGTGTCTCAGGGCATGTGGTACTGAAGAGAAGCAGTGAGCTTTGAGGTCTGGTGTGTTGTGTCAGTAATTTCCCACAGTCAAAACCTACTAAATGAAAATCTGCATCTGGATGTAATATTCTTAAATTTGTTTCTTCTTGGAATCTAAGACTTGTTTGGCAATTATAGAGAGGTTTTTAAGATGGCCCATCTTAAGAGAAGAGGTCCTTTCCTAAACTTCAAGGATATTCATATCTGGAGTCTTGATTTCAGCCCCATCCTTGTTTAAGATCTCTCTGGACAGGACAAGTGTGGGACTTTTTTGTCTCTTGGGAAAAGAAAAAGCTGAAGTTCCACGTTGGTGAGATTCTTTTCTTCTCCTCCATCAGACTTTATTCTGTGCAACACGCTTCAGTAAATCAGCTTTCTGCTTTCAGTGGCAACCAGGACCTGCTGCCTCCCTCTCAGGAGCAGGTGCCAGCTGCTTGTCCAACATGCAGGGTGCTTCTGCATGGCCCCTGCCACTGCCCTCGTGCTGTGGCAGCTGTGCACCCCACAAAGCGTATGTGGGAGCGGGGTCATGTTCTTTCTGTGGAGGTCAGCACCGTGCTGAGGTGACCACTGACAAGGCTTCCAGGGCTGAACCCTTGCTTGTGAGAAATTAAGCATTCTTCCAGTCCTGTGCAGCCATTTACTGTGAAACCAAGAAAGAGAATGAACCACAAAGTTGCAAAGGCTGGAGCCAGTTCCTGCTGTACCCCTTGCAAATTCATTCCTTTCCCAAGCATTGAAAAATAACGCAGCTCTTCTGCGCCCTCTGACAAACTCCAATCATTTTTATAAGCAAACACTGAGAGCAAATAAAAATATTTTGGAGGTTCTGAAATGTTGATTCACTTCATGTTCCGGCCATAAAGGAAATAAAGGGCTAGAGATCAAAACTGTTTTCACAGTCTTGTCTAAAATGGGAAAAGGAATCATGGCAACCCAAATGTTTTTAGATAAACTTTGCCTCCAGTTGTGAGTTTATGCCTGGCTACCATGTTATTTTACAGAGATTAATTTCTGTCAGTATTAGATGCATGGTTACTGTTGGTCTTCTGCTGGCCTCTTTGTCCAGCCTTGACAGGACCAAGAGAGAACTGCCCTAAGTTTGCTGGACCACTGAAGCCCTGAACACTGGGCACTGGAACAAGCTCCCCTGGGCAGTGGTCACAGCCCCAGGTTGTGACAGAGCTCAAGAAGGACAATGCTCTCAGGCACATGGAGTGACTTTTGAGGATGGTGGTGTGTGGGGCCAGGGGCTGGACTCCATGATCCTTGTGAGTCCCTCCCAACTCAGCAGATTCTGTGATCTGGAGCTGAGGTGCTGCAAGGTGCTGTCATGGATTTGGGTGCTTCAGGTGCTTTTGGAGCCTCCACCTCCCTCACTGGGTTTACCTGTGTCTGTTTCTGGAGGCAGCACCCCACAGGGTGTCCCCAGACCACATGGGTATGCAGTGGCTGGTGTCAGTACTGCTGGAGGCTGAGTCCCATGCTGCAAAGCTCTTGGCTTAGGTCTCTCCTGGGCCACAAGCCGTGACCTTGACACATCATTATTAATCTTCTGTGGGTTTATTTTTTTCTTTCTTCCCCTCCCCACCACAAAACAAAGCTTGAAAAATGTCTGTGGGGGTGCTGTAGCCAGACAGGCTGATGCTTTCATTATGTGGTGCTCATGGTATGTGTTGTATGCTCTGGGTTGTCGTGTGTGAACACTCAGAAGAGGTCAGTGTGGAAGGTGGTCCGGGAGGAGGTACCAAAGCTGGGACCTTCCACACCTGCATTCCCCTGCCTCATGGGAAATGTAGGGAAACAATCCCATCAGCTGTGCTTGGTTTTCCTTCTGGAAGGAAGTCCTTAGAGCAAACAAGGAAGAGGTTGCACAGAGAGGTGATGGACGCCCCATCCCTGGAAACATTCAAGGCCAGGTTGGACAAGGCTCTGAGCGACCTGATCTAGTTGAAAATGTCCCTGCTCATTGCAGGAGGGTTGGAGTAGATGATCTTTAAAAGGTCCCTTCCAACCCATACTATTCTATGAATATGTGGTATGGATGACCACAGACTTAGGGCCTTGGAGACAGCTACAGAGCTAAATCTGTCAGTGTAGACACACTTATTTACATTTTAAGCCAGAACTGTATTGGTGGCTTACAAACAAAAGGGGGAAAATTGGATTAGTCCTCTGCATTCAGTGGGTGCATTGGAAAAATTCAGAAAGAGGAAAGGAGGAGGAAGTGACTTATTCCTCCTGAAAAGGTAGTGTGGTAAAATGCAGTGTGAAGTTCAGCAGCGGTAAATATAGCTAAATCAATTGAGTTTAGTTCATATCCTGAGAGCCATAAATGTACACAGGTGAAATTTTATGAGCTTTTAAAAAGAACTTTATGAGCTTAGAGGGAGAAGCAGTATAATTTGAAACTAGCAATGGAAAAATAATGTAATATGGATTGTGGCATACCTAGAAAAACCTGTTAACTTGCCCTACAGAAGGACCATAAAGGATAAGCAAGGAGAAGAAATCTAGGGATCGCTTTTATTCTTCACCAGGAGCTTGATCTAACCTTCTTTCAAAACTGTAGCATCCATTGAAATTCCTCTCAGGGCAGTCCAGGAGTCTAAAGAACTACCAGGGAAAAAGTCTCAAAGGGGAAAAAAGTGAAGAGGAGAGGAGGGAAATGTGCAAGTCCTTGGTAGGCTCTGAGAGTTCTCCATCACCCTCTGGTGCACCCTCTGGTTCTCCTCTGGGGGATTAGAGGTTGCCCCACCGCACACTAGATAAGAAGCAACGTTCTGAGACATGTAAAGATGCCTGGTCTTGTCTGCTTGGTATAAGAAGGGTGGCCTGTAGCCTCACCTGAGGCATCTGAAAACCAAAATATGCTGTCTCTAGATGCTCTTCTTTTATGAGTGGCCTTAAGAGCAGAGGACTGATAGCAGCAGCAGAAGGCTCAGTGTTATGCAGGTGTTCTCATTTAAGAGACAGCACATGTGACACCCTCACACCTCCTGGTTTCCTGCTGAGCTCTGCCAATACTTGGAGCTCTCAGTGCTATCTCCTCCTCTGTGCTGTGTTTCAGCAGAAGGTATCAATTCCTCAGGACTGCAAAGCAAATCCAAAGCTTTTGGGAGGGGAGGCCACTTGCAGCTTAGCTTAGTGACAGACTGGTCAGCAGTACCAATCAGCTTCTGTCCAGCCATGGTGAGATAGGGCTGAGAGCCAACCTGATAACTGCCAAGCCAACTGATCAATTTTAAATATTGGCATTTCCCCAAGTTCAAATAACATAATAATGTTATTTGATGCTATGTGAGCAGGTTATTTTGATTTGGTGAGGTCTTGCTTGCTCCTGACAGCGCTTCCTTAGACCTCTTAGTCTTTTGAGTGTGGTGAGACAGGCTGTGCCCTAGAGAGTTGCACATCAAAGCAGAAGCCTTTGTGACTAACCAAGCCAGTCTGGTTCAAAATCAGATGTCTAGGAGAGAATTTTCAGCAGACAGCTAGATGTAGAGCAGTAATTAGATCAAGAACCTATTATTGACCTCTTCTCAAAGGCAAGAATTTATGCAAGAACAGGAGTAGCCATCCAGCACTCATTTGAGACATGGTCTTCTGAAACAGAGGCTTTATTCCAAATAAAACATTTTCCCCACGTCAGTAATCAGATCTGGCTTTGATAGAAAAGTCATCAACAGGATCCTCGTATGGTGCTAATATCTTAGCTTTTCCTTCTGCAGTTGTGTTTGGTTATATATAAATATATATATGTATATGTATGTATTTAAAGCTCCTCTTGTTAATGCACCAAATATGTGTAGGCAATTAACAGAAGATTGTGTTTGATTATGGCTTACAAGAAAGTCTCCAGAGAAGTTACTGTTCATTAGTCAGTGAGCAGCCCTTTCAGCTATGAATGGTGACCTTGGCAGAAGGTCCTGGAGACCACAGAATTAATTGAGAAAGTTTTAATAAAGGCTGGTGCATGGAAAAAAAAAATCCATATGACTAGTGCATTGTTGGCTTGTGAGGATACGTTTGGCAGATACCTATCCTGTTACAAAGTCAGATACTGAGTTCATTGCCTCACTGTGCTTTCAGGGTAGATTTGATGACAAGCTAGAGAAAGGCAGCTTTAAAAAATGTTCTTTGTTACGTTCTGAAAGACGCCTTGCAGTTTGACAAAAGTGTAGGCTCAATTAATAGGAGTCTGTTGTATTTAGCCAGATGCTTTTTTGGAATAGCATTTTTCCATGGCATCATAGTTACAGAAGTGGTTGTGAATGCATTCACTAGCTCATGTGGCCTAAATGAGTTTTCTTAATGAAAAAAATAGCCTTGTGTGTTGATTCCACTTGCTGTTGTTCCCTCAGTCGCAGTTTGTTGTTTGTGAAAGCTCTGAAACTCTCTGTGTCTTTGAATTCATCGAGCCTACATAAGGGGCCAATATCAGCATGGATGTAACTTCTTAAGCAGGCATGGCTAAACTTCAGGAGGGGCTTGGACCTTCTGAGCTAACACTAAGGAAATAAAAAGGGCTGGCATACACTAAAAGGGTAGTTGGGGTGTCTTTAGGCACCCATTGACTCATGTCCCAGCAAATGAAGTGACATTATCAGGTGCTGATTTCCCCCAAAGTGACAGTGCACTCATTGGAAATAAAGACGAAAGGGAGGCTTTGTGCCTTAACTTTCTCTGAATCAGGGTATGTTGGAAGGACTGCACTATTCTCTTTCCTTGTGGAGCCACAATTAAGCAGTTGCATCAATATTTGTTCTGAGATCATGGCCTCTGAAATCACAGGACTGTGTCATCTTGAAACATGTGGACCATGACCGTGGGGGATGCTGAGCAGTCCTAGAGGATGTGAGGTTTTAATCAAAGCACTCTGAAGTATTTGGGACTCTTTATACTGGCTTGGATGGGTTTTAGATTGAGCTCTTGAAATCCAGCAAGTTTAGGCTAATAGGCATGAGTAACTAAATGTTTTTCCACTGCTCATTTTGTCATCAACAGAAAAAACACTGCAGATGCTCAAGATGCACAATTCAAGCAATTAAAGTAGATGTTGGGTTTTATTCTTTTAAACAGTGAACTTTTTCCCAGGAATACTGAAACCTGGAGGGTTTTCTCAACTCCAAGAAAAGCTATCCCCACTTCCCTGTCTCTCTTCTGACTGAAAACTACTTTTTTTGATGAAATGAGATAGGCTGTTAGCACAGTTCACGAAGATTTACTCCAAAGGGATAAAAACCTGAATGTACGGGTTAGACTGGAAGCCAGCATGTAACTGGCGAGCAAGCAGCCTGCTCCTATAGTGTGGGCTCTAAGTTATCCTGTGTGGTTGGACTTTTATGCTTTTTTTTTCTTTTAACATTCTCCTCAAACAACACTGACAGGCTCGAGAGGAGCCAAAATATCCTGCCTGAACACCTGTGAACTTTGGATCTGGAAGCGAGCAGGGGGGTTGGTGCCAGCTCTCTGCTGGCGTGATGGATGGGTTTCCAGGGGCTCGGGGCCGGGCCTGGCGCTGAACTTTGCCTTTTAGGAAAGGTCAGCTCCTTCCTGCCGTCCCACCACGTGCCAAGTGCTGGGATGAGCCAGGCGACGGGGACAAAGCGTCACACAGCACAATGAAGAGTGTTAATATGAGTAATTATTGCAGTATGTCACTGCACTATTTTAAGGCTGCTCGCTGCATGCCAAAGAGTGCTCTGGGCAGGGTTTTCATTACAAAATCCTGCCAAAACACTTCCTGAGGGGATCGTGATAAATATAGATAGCAGAGAGCCAGTCTGAAGCCACTGCAGCGAATAGCAAGAGTGCACATGCCTTAGGGTCCTCAAGGCTCATAAAGCAGAAGATACTTGAGTTGGCTGAGGTCCCTGAATAATTCAGCTGACTCCAGTGAGGGATTTTCAGGTAGCGTTTTGATATGGTATATTGGACATGCTCAGGAATCGGCTCCCAGCTCCCCCTCCCAGTGCAGTGGGGGTCACTTTTATTTCTGGCCCTTGATTAATCGTGATGGATCCCGGTCAGATGTTTTAGGACAACCGCTTTTCTCTTTTGTTACACAGCTTCATTGTTGACCATCTGCAGAGCAATGCTCTTTGCCTCGTGTCATGGCAGGAACAAATAAAGAACAAAGGAAAAATGTCTGGCTGTTTTTAAATTCTCCCTTTATAGCACGACCATTCCCAGTCACACACGCATGTGAGCAGCACCACTTCTGGTTTTGCAGGCAGCTTTATGTTCTCCTCACTGTCCCCAGGGCTGCCAGAGGTGCCTAACCCAGGTGTTATCTGTAGTGTTGTCTGAGGACTACTGAGTGACCCTGGTTTCCACCTCCCAAGGCTGCCAGACCTTGAGTTTCTACTGAGGTAGTGCAGAGCAATTGGCTGCATTGAAGCACCTGTACGTAGGGGTCTGAGCAGGGTCACCTCACCTGGACCAGCTGGCCCAGGAGCCCCAGTGCTGCTGCATCACTGCAAACCAGTGACCCCATGCATACAGCAAAGACTGTGATGGCTTTGGCTTCTCTGAAAACAGTGGTGGCATTCAGAAGCAAAACCTCGGGGTATGGCCATGCATTTCCTAAAGGCTGATTTTCACCACTAGCCCTGCTGGACAGCAGCCAAAGCTGCCAGGCCAAGAGGTGTTTTGTGTCTCAGTGGGTAGCAGAGTTGGGGCACAGAGTGTCCCCACAGTGATGTGGGATTGAAGATATGATGGACTGTACTACTTCTGCTTGGAAACCTGTAATCCTTCCTGCAGGCTCTGTCTCTTGGGGGCTGGTGTAACTTGTTTCCCGTGTTGTTGTCAGCTTGGGGCTATTGCTACAGTGTGAGATTGATGTTCTGTGTGCTTGTCCTGGACTTCTGCTGCTGTGTTTGGCAGCAGTGTAGCCTCTGCTGGCCCCCATCCTGCTCCAGACTCACTGACCAAGGCTGTTATGGAGTGCAACTTCTGGAGGTCTTCTGTACTTCATATGTTGACTATTGATCTGCTTTGAAACTTTCTCATCTCTATGTCTGACAGGCTCCTCCATGGAATGTTACTCCAAGAAACGCCCATAAGTCCTTACCCCAGCCTGGCCTCATAAGTTCCTGCAGCTCTTCTCCCAGAAGAAACCAAGGAACTTGCTC
Organism: Molothrus ater; assembly: GCF_012460135.2. Lineage (NCBI taxonomy): Eukaryota > Metazoa > Chordata > Aves > Passeriformes > Icteridae > Molothrus > Molothrus ater. The sequence continues at coordinate 13,349,474 of NC_050480.2, forward strand.
AACTGATGAAATCATGAGGAGCAGTGGGGAAAGCTAACAAAGGGGCCCAATTCCTCCCACAAGCCAAAAGCCCTGTCCATTCAGGGACAGCAAAAAGCCCTTTCTATTATAATTCCCTGCTGTATTTTCCCTTCTCACCTAACTTCCTCCCATGTCCTGGCTCCTGGAACCACCTGAGAGACTCCCAGGGCAGGCCATGTGGGGTCCTTTCTGCCATTCACCTTCTCCTGTTCCCCTGTTTTGACCAGGCGTGTGAACAGAACCCTTCTGGAGCACACACAGGTAATGGCAAAGTCACAGCAAGTTATTCCCACACCTTCCTGTGAGTGTGGCTGTTCCATATGTTTTTACTCTTTGTGCTTTGAAACTAATTCTGCCACGATGGCTCTAAATGCTTGAGGAGAATTCCAGGCAGCTCACTGAGAGGAGTGATGGTGCATAAGCAGCAAATGAATTTTGGTGTCTAACACACCCCATAGCTCTGAGGGGTTCAGGAAGGCAGAAACCTTTTTTTTTTTCTTTTAAGGTATAAGGCTATCATAAATTCAGAATTGTCCATACTAGATAAGGGGTGTACGTGTGTTATGATGTTTATTTTTTGTTATTTATGACAAGCAACCTGGATCAAAGTCAAAGCCCATTCTCTTATCTCCTATATAATTACATGGGTAAAACAAACCCCTGACTGTCTTCTAAAAGTATGAGAGATGCTGATTTACTCCTCAGTTTGTTAGAGGGCAATGCAGACAAGGTATCCAGCAATAACTCTGAAGATGCAGGAAGGGGTGTTCTAGTAAGGTGATGTCTCTTTGCAGCATCTGCATTGCTTTGGTTGTAAAGCATAACAAGTGACTATGCAATAGGGAAAATGTCTACTTCAGCAGTTTTGTTCCTCACAGAGAACTCCCTGTACCTGCTGGGACAGCTGGATCAGTTGACTGCTACCTGCTCTATTTAATTGTCTGTTTTTGTGAGTGCCAAAAGCTGGAAAACAGGAATAACAACATGTTTAGAGGTCTGATCCTTTCTCACGACCCACAAGGACTGTTTCCACCACTCATTCCAGAGGGAGAGTTGCAGGTGGAAGTGGAAAAAGTTATGAGGAAAGATAGCTGTGAAGGTTTGATTTGGACATGTTGATGTGAGCTAAAAACAATGATTATTTCCACTTCCCACCCTCCCTGTCCCACTCTCATTGTTCCCACCCTCAGCAGACTGACCTGTGGCTGCCTGTGAAGACACAGGTCTTTTGACATACTTCTCTGTAATGTGGGTAAGACAAGTCATGTGAGAAGGGAAGATTTGGGATTCCCACTTTTTCTCCACTCTAACCCTCTTCTCTGGGCTCTCTTCTCCTCTGCTCTGTGCTTCAAAGGAGCTGTTTACAAAGTAGTGAATTACTCCAACCCCCAGAAGGTACCACATCTTAGCCACAACTATAAAAGCAAGACCAACTATGGCACCAAATAAAGTGCTGTCACAGCAGCTCTGAGGACCTGTTATTCCTATTCCATTTCCATTTTACCCCTTGGTTTCACACAACCAGATTAATTCAGGGGTGGACAAGGTCTCAGGCACAGAGAAATGATTTGGGTAAGAAACACTGACTGTTGCCACAGGATGCTGGTGACCTTCAGACTTGCGTAGCTGCTCAGCCTGTGGCCATCTGAGACTGAGAAGAAAAGCTTCTTGAATAGAAGATTCCAATCATTGACCTCATCAGCACAAAATTTGTATTTTGTGGGGGGAAGAAAGCTCAACAGTAAAGAGCTGCAATTGGAAAGCACAACGTTGAAATGTGACCAAATGGGAATTGGAAAAACCTGGAAGTTACAAATGAATGTCACATTTTTCCCTTATACAAAATTTAGTGCTGTCCCTAGAGACCAGTGATTTGTCTTTACTTCACAAAGCTTACAGCAGCAGACCTCAGTGCTGCATTCTTGAGAATTTTGATTTGTGGGGCCTGAAGATTTCCAATCAGCACTGCTCTCATAGCTAATCCAATCCTCTTGCTAGCACACCCAGTTTTTGTGTCTTGTGCTGGACCCCTGGAGCTCCTCCAAGACCCTTGGGGACCTACAAATGACATGCTGAATGGCTCTGTCCTCCAGCTCTGAAGCAGCATCCCAGTTTGAGGGTTCTTTTGTAAGCTGCACTGACTGAATGGAACTTTGGATTATGTTAGAGAAGGTGGTGCTCTGCCTCCATCATCACCTGCCTAGGAGAGCAATATATTGCTTAAGAGCAGCAAGTAGGGAAGCAGCAACTGCTGTCATGGCTCAGCATCCTGAAAATTCCCCAGGGGCAGAGAGCTCCTCCCCAAGCAGAGTAAAAACTAGGCTTGAAATATCTTTATTATTATTATTATTATTATTATTATTATTATTAATTTAAAATCGCTGTTCTGATCTGTCTTTGCCACAGCACAGGTTCCCCACAGGCTGAGTAGATTCTATCCAACTGAAACACATGTTCAACAACAAGAACATCCCCTGGCAGTTATTTAAGCAAAATGCCTTGTGACTGTGTGGGAGCTGCTTTGGTGCAGACAAGCCTGGTGCTTGTCTGAGAGCTCAGGGTCCATTTGTGGAGTCACTGTGACACTGGCTTGGTCACAGCCACTCATTTCTCTGCACCATCCTGACATAGAGTCAAGCACAGCACAGGAGAGTTTCCCCAAAGCCAGGTAGCTCCTGCTGCTGGGAGCAACTGGTTTGAAACCCCACACATGTCCAGTTTAACCAGGATCCTTCTTGTCTGGGAGTGCTGGTGACTGAGAATTTAGCTGAACTCCCATGGAAATAAAGCCAGTGATCTGCTCAGTTCTTGGCTGTGTGATGTAACTTCTCAGCAATTTGGTTTCCTCAACTGTAAAACTTAAATAAAAACTTTGAGGTGTTGTCTGACAAAGAGCTGTAAAAGTTGAGGGAACTTTGACTCCCTCTGCTCCAACGCAGAATAACCCACTTCAGTTAATTATACTACATTTTAAGGTTTAGTCAATATTTGTATACCTATAGGAACATATTAAACACTGTGTGCAGGCTATGAAGTTTTACCAGCATTTTTTTTTTTGTACTCATAATTCTTTAGATTTTTTTCCTCCTTCTTCTCTCTTTTCTCCTCTCCCCTTTTGTACAGTAGTAAGCACAGAGAAGGTATAGGAAGGGCAGAAGAGTCGCAGCAGAGCCTGTGAATAATTTTAGCTCCTCATCTACTGGGGTGATGTGTGTGAAATTTGCATTCAAGTGTGAGTTCCTTAAACCTTGGAGAAATTGAGAGTGCAGAATCACCTAATAAGGAGACTGGTTCAGGAATTGCTGGTCTTAGAAACATCCTCTTTGCACTTAACTTTCAGACCAAAGTCTGCTACTGGTGGGTAACTTTTATCCCTTCCTCATCTCACTTCAGTAAATTGTTGTCAAGAGTTATTACCAACAACCAAAACCCAGGTGAATCTACAGCTCCTGCCCTGTTCTGTTTGGAGGTTTCACTTCTTTTGATCTCTCTGGGGAAGCAGGCTGGCTACAGTCCATGTGTTTTTCTCTAAAGCAACAGAAACTGTTGAGCACTTTGTTCGGCACTGTGATGGTAAAGGGCAAAGTCGAAGCAAATCTGGCTTTGCCTATTGTGGAAACACCAGCCAAGGGTGAGGTGGTTCACAGGGGTGGGTGGAAAGGGCTGCACAAAACAGTGTCAGATCTTCCAGTTCAGCCAGCACAGGGATCAGCGCTGTGGGTACCACTGCTGTGGAAACTGCAAAGGCCATGCTTCCAGGCAGATGGGGGTCTGCCCAATCATTAGGTACCTAACTTTGTTGGCATCCTTTAAAGACTGGGAGAAGGACATGGCCCCAAACACATACCCCAAGATACACAGCATTTGACAGGGCAGAGATGCTGCCAGGAATTTCCTCAGCAATACCAACTTGCATGCCCAAAGCTAAGTGTCTGCACCTGTATTGAAGGACTCTGTTGTCAACCAGCATCCTGCTCATCAGAAACACTGAGTGCCTATTATTTTCTCTTCATAAGATCTAAATTTTCCTAAAATGACACAAAGGAAGTCAGGAAAAGGGAATGATGTAACACACACATCCATAGAATCACAGAAGATTTGGGGTTGGAAGAGATCTTTAAAGGTCACTTCAACCCCCCTGCAATAAACAGGAATATCTTCAACTAGACCAGATTCCTCAGAGCTCCATGCAACCTGTGCTTGAATGTTCTCAGGGATGGGGCCCTTACCATCCCTCTGGACAACCTGTTACCATGGTTCACCACTCTCATTGTAAAATTTTTCTTCCTTATATCTAAACGGAATGACCCTCTTTTAGTTTAAAACCATAACTCTGCATTCTTTTGAAAGAGACCTTGCTAAAAAGCCTGTCCCCATCTTTCTTGTAAGCCCTCATTAGGTACTAGAAGTTGCTAGAAGGTCTCCCCAGAGCCTTCTCTTCTCCAGGCTGAACAACCCCAACTCTCTCAGCCTGTCTTCAGAGGAGAGGTGTTCCAACCCTCTGATCACCTTTGTGGCCTCCTCTGGACTGACACCAGCATGTCCATGTCCTTGTTATGTTGGGGCCCAGGAGCTGGATGCAGCACTCCAGGTGGGGTTTCACCAGAGTGGAGAAAATGGGAAGGATCACCCCCCTTGAGCTGCTGGCCATGCTGCTTTGGATGCAGCCCAGGATGCAGTTGGTTTTCAGGGCTGGGACTGCACATTGCTGGCTGAAGTCCAATTTTTCATCCATCAGAACCCACAAGTCCTTCTTGACAGGACTGCCTTCAATGCCTTCATCCTCCAGCCTGTATTGATATCAGGCATAGCCCTGGGCCAGGTGCAGGAGCTTGCACTTGCTCCAGTGGCCAGCATGCAGGGATGCCATTCCCCCTGCTCAGCCCTGAGTGCCTCCACAGAGGCAGGGCAGAGCTCACTGCCAGTGGATGCAAATGGTGGGGATCTTAGTCCAGTGTGCTCTCACTGCACCCTGGCAGCCTGCTCCAGCTGCAGACAGGTATTGATTGGGGTGGCCAAAGGCTTTACCTTTCCTCAAGGAGTTTTGGTTGAAAAGTCTGGGATGTTTTTGTCCAGTCACGATGGGTTTTCCTGGTACACCCAACCTCTTCCACTGCCATCTTGCATAGTTACACTAATTGGTTTGAGCTTGGCCTTGGGTTCATTTCAGATTTCTCTTCTATAGCTGTGCTCTTCCCTTCCATTGGTAGCTATTACAACCCTTCACCCTCTGCCATGAGCTCTGCCTTCTGCAGTCTGGCCCTTGCATAATCAAGGGAGACAGCCTTCCTGTTGTTACTGTTGAAGCTGCAATAAATAGCATATCCATTTCTCCATTTATCTGCTTTTTGAAATCCAGCCCATAATGCCAGCAATAATTACTCTGTTTCTATATTTAGAGATCATCAGCACCTCATGAATATCAAATTGTACTGTTATTATCTCTGTACAATATGGGCCAGTCTCCTATCAGTGTAAACATTTATAACAGTGATTATCAGTAGGACTGCTAGAGATCCCAAAATAGACAAGGCTGAACAGGAGTCTGCCATTATTTGTTTACTGGGGGAGGCAGGGAGAGAGGCAGAAGAGCCAGCTGAAGGTCTGACAGCACAGAGCCCATCTAGCACCACTGTGGGAAGGCTGGTATGTGGGGAATTGCACCTGGTGGGAACATTAGGAGGAAGTGTGGGGAGTCTGCTAGCCCAAGTACCATCTTAAATCTTGGAATTAGGTTGTCTTCTGCACAAACATCCTGCCCCACAGGAAAATTCCTCAGAACACTTCCTTAGGGTATATTTTTAGTATCTTCATTTGTCCAAGAAGGTGTTTTTTAGAGCTGTAGTCTGACTGGATTGGTAAATCATAGAAACAATTTCCAAATTACAGATTCAACTAATTTTGCTGTCAGTATCAGCTCACCAAGGGGAAATGGTTGGTGTCTCATCTTCCGTGGCACTAAACGGCTGCATCTGAAGGTGCGTGGCCTCCCCAGGCAGTACTTGCTGTTGGCTTGAAATAAAACTGTGCTCTGAGCTCAGGCAAATGGCAGGATGCACAGACAGGAGGGTGGTGAGAGGCTGCTGGTGAATGTTAAGGGCATGGGTGAATGCCAATGGGTTTTTGCACTTGCTAACTTGTTTGGTTTTTTGTTTTGATGGATGTGCTGCATTGCATTGAGAAGGGCTGATCTAAACCTCTGTCAAACAGCTGAAGCTCAGTGGATCTGGCTGCCTCCTAAGAGACCTTTCCCCTGCTCTCCAGGAGGCTTCCAAGGAACAGTCACTCACCATCATCTTTCAGAGCTGTCAAGATGCTTCAGCTGCTCAGCTCTTGGCATGGTTTTCCAGCCCTTGCATGCTCTGCTGTGACCCTGGCCATGTGTACAGTTTTCCATGCAGATCCATACCCCCCCACCTCAAAGGCTTTACTACCATCGATGACTGCAGTGCTTAATGGAATTGCCTTTTCCTTTCCCTCGCTTTTCCCAAGAGTTATTGCTCCTGAGTGTTTACTTTCCAGCTCTTTGGGTCACCTGGGCATGGCTAGGCAGAGCCACCTCCTGGCAGGTCAGTAAGGAAAGCTCCCGACCTGCTAGCCCAACACTTGCCACTGCACAAACATTTGGCCACTATCAAGGGCACGTTCCCAGCCTGCAGAGGCTGGGAGCCTGAGAGGGCAGGGTTACAGCTCAGTACCCAGCTCTTCCCACCCATAAATGGTACATCTGTGCTTCATAGTACCCATTTTGTACTTAAAGTGGGGGTGCAGGTGAGAGAAAATTACTGGCATTTGGAAGGAGTTGGGCAGGAAAGTGACTGTGTGACTCACGTTGGGGCAGGTGTGCTCCTTGTAGATGGGACTGGTGGCACTGAGGGGACACCAGGAAAGTGGTAAAACCTTGTGAAAACAGTGGATGCTGTGCAACTGCAGGTCCTGATACCCAATACTATTTTGCCCCATGACAGCAATATATCCATACCTAAGCACATCCTTTAGAGTCTAGCGGAAAACATTTTAGTGACACTAAAACCAAGCCCTAGAATCATATTTACTAATCTGAATAGAAAAAGTCAGTAAATAAAGCTGGCTTCTTATCAATTCCTCATCCCTGAAAGTGCTGTAATACACCACTCGGCAATTTCTGTCCTAGCTAATTTCTAGAATCAGCTCTCTTTTCAGAGAAACTGCTGCCAGAAGAGGACATGACTAAGCAAGAGAGGAAACTCAACTGTAGCAAAATGTGAGTGAAACAGAAAATAATCACTGAGTAAACTAGTACTTGTCGGTTCAGCAGGGGAAACAAATCTAGATCATTCTCTGCAGCTTTGGAGAGACCTCACTGGCTCTTGTACAGCTGGCTTGGAGAGGCAAACAGAATACAAAACAGGAGTTAAGGGCTCCAGGGCTGTGCACAGCACCTCGCACTTTCATCTCTTGCACAAGGGGACGTGTCCTTCCGACAAGAGAGCTCTTGTGCACGTTTGTGCTGTGAGAATGCTGTCTATGTTTGGTTTGGAAAAGCTATGCTTGCTTAACAAAACCTGAATTTATCCCTGTAATCCTTCCCTGCATCTCCATGGCCAGATTGGAGCAGCCTGTGGAAAAAATTCCTGTCTATTTTCAGAAATAGATAAAAGCATTCAGATTACAGAGTGCAAATCTCATCTCAAAACGGCTGGAAAAATCCATTCAGCGCCACTGTCACTGACCCTTGCGACCTCTCCAAGTAATGAATTTCAGTTGCCTGTGCCTCTCCCCCCTGCTGCCTCCTTCTCCTCCTGCGACCACTGCCAGAACTGCCCATGCTCCCAGCATCTGCAAAATGTCAGCCTTGAATCCCACTGTTTATCCCATGGGGAGCAGGAAGGGAAGCGTTATATAAAAGAGCCGAGTGTGGAAATTATTATTGATGCCAGTGCTTGAAACCACTAGTTGGATCTTTTCAGTCCAGTGTCCATGCTCACAAATTTTGGCAGAGCACTCGTGTGCCAGAGAAGAACTGCTCTTTACCACAAAGGTAAAAGTGCCAGGAGCTAGGTACAGTGTCATCCCCTCCACTGCCAGGAGATCCCAGAGTAAATGAGCCTTTAGCACCACTTACTAGTTCATGAGATGGAAGATTCCGTGGAGGAGATTACTGCTCATTTAGAGGGATTGTGTGATTTAGGCAGTCCCTGAGGTTTGATGAATTCCTGCTCATGGTGGATTAGATGCCCCGTTAGCAGGCAAAATATTTAAGACAACGGCAGCGAGCTTACATCTCGCTCTATTTTGTTTATGGATTACAGTCTTCATAATTAATACCAAGGAAGAAGGCACCCAGATGGACTGTGGCTTTTGAAAGATTAACCTTGATAGAATTTCTTTTTTTAATTTAAAACTTTATTAGTCTTTCTGTGATGTTCAGAGCAGACCTGGGATGCTGATAGCTTTGTGTCTGACTCATCAAGTGCCTAACAGGAATCCTGTGGTCCTCCCTTGGGATTCACACAGCTGACAATCACCATGCTTGTGTTCCCTCAACAAAATCAGGCTGAATCCTGGGAGGTTCTGAAAAAAACATTTTCAGAGCTGAGGATGCCTCAGATGTCTCTCCTTCTGCTTCAGGATGATGAGCAGGATATGAAAATCTAAAAGAGACATGTACGGCGAAAAAGAGATGTTGGAGAGATCACCAGCTCTGATGATGAGTATATGGTTTAGAGTGATAATGTGGGTGTTGCTCCTAGCACTGCTAACCTTCCAGGACCTGGGGGAATCAGCTCACTTCACCAGGAAACCTATAAATATATCCACTTTGCAATAGAGATGAGAGGCTTAGTTGTTACCAATCTACTGTGGACAGAGAGAAGCACAGAACTGAGTGAAATGTGTGAAGAAAGGACAAGGTATTTAAATGACTTCCAAATACTTTGAGATCTTGGATTACAAGGCGGCAGCTACAATATAAGCACAAATTCTGTATTTAATGCATGTTCATGTTCAGAGCTGGATTTATCTCGTGCAGGCACATGAATGTGTATTTGCATGCACATCCTTTGAAGCCCAAACATGGCTCAGCTGAACATGCAAGTGAAGAAAACTGGGCAGTGTGTGTGTATCTATAGATACATGCATGGTGCATGGAGTACATGTGCCAAAACACACTGGAAAGCACAGTGCACCTATTGCAGTCTGCCTGAAAGTCTAATGCTAAGATCAGAATTTGTTTTGTCCCACTGCCTTATTTTTTTAAGCCTAGAGAAATACGCACACTAGCCAAAACAATCTGATTCCTGAGCTTGCTTTGGTATTTTCCACAATTTTCAACCAGATGTCAGGTGAAATTTTCAGCAATTGTAAATGGCTGTTGAACTTTTTAGAAATGCTCTAAATGCACCATTTAAAAGAAATGCTAAATGGTTCTTCTTTTAAGATATTATGAACATTTTTTATAATCTCTAACAAAGCCAATAGTCTTTTTGAAAATCATATATCTGAAACAATGGATATAACTTAATTATTTCAGAAAATGGTGCAAAACAAGGATACTACAGGAAAGGTCATTATTGCCTATAAAGGTTAATGAATTTAATACCTCTTAAAGTAGTCATGAAGGGATACATATTGATTCAAGGTTACTGGATCTATAGATAGGGAGTACATAAAAGGTGTTTGTTACAATGTAGAATCAAATTGCAGGTTATAAAAAATTTGTTTTAATTATCTTCAGAAGATCTGGAGGTGTTTCTGTTGTGATCATGAGCCTGAGAACTATAACAATGCCTTCTCCAAGTGAAAATCTAACCTGTTAAGAGAAAATAAATGTGGAAATCCAGTAAAAGATTCAACTATGACCCATTTGGAAGACAAAATAAGCCTGTGATATCCTGTTCGTTCACCAGGGAGTCATATTTATCATTGAATTGTTACAGCTAGACAGAACACAGGTATTTATATATTCTGTATGATCCAAGTGCTTAAAATTGCTTTCAACTGTTGACTTCACTGGAGATGAATGAAAGACATTAATAGGACCACTGCGATCCAGCCTCTTCCAGCACTGTGTAATGGCCCCAGGAATATCTCTTGTGTACATCATTCCCACCCATTCCAGGAGTTCCCATGGCATTGTGTAAACCCCAGCAGAGAGGTCACCACAGCTCCTGCTGCCAAGATCCCCCACCGGCTGCTGCCAGCTGATGGCTGCTCTGCAGGAAAACAGCTCTACAACACAGGCAGCTCATGGGGCCACTTGGATGGGTGCCTTCTGGAACAAAAAAGAGGAGGGGAGGGGAGGGAAAGGAATGGAAAAAAAGAGGAGAAAAGAACTAAAATGAAACACATGGATATGGGTGGGAAAATGAGTTCTGTTCCTCGCTGAAGCTGCCCAGGCAGATTCTCTAACCTGTGTCCATGTCACACAATGTGTTTGTTCAGCCAAGAGAACAGACATGTTATCCAAACACCAAATAATGCTCTTCACTGCTCCATTAGGACACTGACCAGTTAACGTGACTTCCCCTGGGCACCATCCCTGTTTGATGGAGGCAGAGATGAACAAATCTTCTTGGATAAATACCCATGGACAATTCATGTTGCCCCTTTGCTTCTGCTTGGACTACCTCTATCTTTTCCATGTAAGTCTCCTTTACTCCTGACTCCTGCTGTTTCTTGCTCTGCATTTAAAACCATGTATTTTTGCAATGAAGGATTTCATGAAAGGAGAAAGCACCTTCCTTTTCTTCCAGGAAAGGTAGGTTTAAAGGGTCTCAGAGGGATTATTTTAGGTCTTCTGATTATGTTTCTAGGTTTAGAATGGATGTAATGTATAAATTAGACAGACAAAAGGTTGAAATACGCAAAACCTGGAAAACGTCCAAATCCCCCACACATAGGACTTTCCACATACACCTTCCCAACAATTTCTAACTCTCCAGCTCTGAGAGTAATGCTTAGTTTTGAACTTAGTTTTAGCTAAACATGGTGAAGAATCCATCCTAGACCTCACTGAATTGGTAGCCAGCCCATGGGTATGTCAGTAAACACCAAACAGACTCGGTAAAACAGAGCGGAAGGGGAGAGTAATAGACACTGTAATTAGAAAGCTGTCAGTCTCCTAACATAGACTAAACACGTTAAATCCTCCAGGACTTTCAGACTGAAGATCAGCATTTACAACTTCAACCTCACATCACTCACAAGCAGTTGTAAATGATGGCACCCACGCAGAAATCCCTCACGTGGTAAATACTACCCTGGGCACAGCATAGTTAGCATGAAGCAGCAGCCTCCAAACAGTCTGAAATTATAAGTTCTGGGCAAAGCAGGTTACAGCAACCCAATAGGCAGGAGAAGTGAAGTTCCCACCTCCAAATTGGCATGATGCAACCTCCTAGTAAAGCACAACTGAGAAGATCAAACAGTTCTGGAGACCACAGTGATTCCTTTCCAGCCGTCTGAGGCCCAGAGGCCTTAAAGACACTTGTGTTTAGGACATGCTGAAATGAAAACCTGACTTTTATGATAATGCCTTGGAGGAAGCAGCATCACAGCTGCATGGGAAAGTGGTCTGTCCTTTGGTTCTACATTCTAACGATCACCTTCATTTTTATATATATCAATATAGTTCAGGTTATGTACTCCCCATCTATAGATCCAGTAACCTTGAATCAATATGTATCCTTTCATGACTACTTTAAGAGGTATTAACCTGGATTACTTTCATGACAGGCCAAAAAAAGGGCTGGAATAGTGTTTCTTCTTCCACCTCTGCCTGTAGGCTCCACAAGGAGGTAGAAGTGTGGGTACACTGCACTCCATCACCAGTTTGTTGACAACTGGAGGACATGAGTTGATGGCACTCTGCTGTCTGAACTCCTGCCTTGCAACTCTGGCCACTCTGTGGCCTGATTCACCCAGAGCTGTATCAGTGTGTGTTCTCACCAGGTCCTTGGGTGGTTGTGCAGGCAGCTGACAGATCTTCTGTCCATAGCACCAGTAGCTGGGGTCCTTCTTTGTTCCTTGGGTAGGCCTGCTCCCTGCTCCTGACCCTGGCTGAGGTGTGGAGCCATGGAGCTCTCTTTAGGGCACCTTTTCACTAGACAGGGGGAAGGGAGGTGGACCTCTGCCAAGAGATTTGAAAAAGTGGGTTCTTTTGCTCATTATCTGGATATATATTGCCATTGCTGGCTTTGCCTGGCTTTATGACTGTGCTCCCTCTTGCCTAATAAAGATCTGGGAATGCAAGTGAGTGGTGGAAATCCATCTCTTTAAGAGCTCCTGGGGAGGGTATGTTTAGTTTTCTCAGGTTTCTAAGTGGAGATTGGAATTTAGTCCTTTATCAAGAGGGGCCATGGGTATATTAAATCCAAACATTTTTCTCTGCTGTTAACCACCTGGCAGAAAGGTTACACTAATTACATCAGATGTATTTTCTCAAATTTTCCTGCTTCTATTATAAGCGTGAGGCTTATGGCAGGGGAACCAGTCTGAGCACTGGGAAATGCAACCTGTCTTATTCACAACTCAGTCCCCAGATTAACCAGGAGACAGTGACCCTTATGGGAGGTAAGGTACGGGGACAGAAACAGGCAGGTCATGGGAGAAGAGCATGGCAGAAATTATCCAATTCTGTCACCACAGAGTGCCAGGTCCATACTCTTGGGCAGGGAGTGGACAGGCACTGTGCCAGTAGAAAGTGCACAAGACCATGGTGCTTGGAACTTGGAGCAATGAAAGCAATTTCTGCGCTGTGCAAATGGCTCTTTACCTTCCTCCTAACAATCAGCAGACATTTTTTTGGGGTTGCCATTGTGAGAGTGGTGGGAATGGCAATGCAGATGTTGGCTTGGTCTAGAGAGGGAGGAATAGAAAGGAACAAGAGGTGGGAGAGAGGCCATGTTTATGACACTAAAGATGAGCCTTCATACTCTTCAACAAATCTGTGCCCCTCTGGCAAATGCCACAGCGTGGCCAGCCATCATCTCAAGCCCTAAAGTACCACTCACATAAACTGGAATGTTTGGCCTTTTATCATGTTTCCCTGTGTAGTATTTTACTAAGGGTGTCTCAGAACTTGGATACACAGGCCAGGTTTTGGTGGAAACTTAAGGTTCTAGGATTTTCCTGGAAAGCAACAGTGTTAATTTTTATCTCCATCCAAAACCAAATTGCTCAGAAGTGACAGCGGTGAAAACAGTATTTAGTAGAAAAACACTGTCCTACTCAAAAGAGAGTATAAAGAAAAAAAAAAAGTCACAGTTAAAAAAGTAGAGGAGTAAAATATGATTTGACTGTATTCTTTTAAGTGAGACTCAGGCATTAAAGTGCACTGGGGGCTGAACTTCTTACATTTAGTGACAGATACTCTGACACGCTCCCACCAGATGCTTCTGTAGATTGGAAATGAGCAACAGGGAAGAAATATGGTAGGTTTTTTTTCAAGATGCAACAAGATGTTGTACTTCCTGGCCACATGTAAAATGAATTTACAACGGAAACATGCCAGAAATGCCTGAGGGTAACACTAGCCATAGCAGAATGCTGAGTCTTTCTCTTTTTTTTCTTTTTCTCCAGCATTGAATAATAGTCCTGAATGTCATTTTTCCTAAAACAACCCAGCATGGGTGACTGGTGAGTGAGATCAAGGTTCCATGTTCCACAGGGCACATCAGGAAAAAGTTATTGTGCAATCTGATCTCAACTGCACATACGTCCTCTGTCACACACACTGAGATAGCTCTCAAGGTTATTTATTGCAACAGGCCCCTAAAGAGATGACATTGTGAAATTAATACTATTACTATGAAAAATTGCATCATTTTCTCTGACTCTAGTTATTCTTGTTTTCTGCTAATACATGCATGTCAATGCTGTTCATTGCTGGAGTGACTGGAAACAATTCACATGGTTTGCAGAGAACAGTTAACATTTTCCAAGCAAAGGGGAAAAATGCTCTTTGACTCTTTTTGGCCAGGTTTGCAAAATATTTAAGCACAGGGCTAGCAGGTCTCTGTCAAGGTCACTGTAACCTTAAAAACACTCCCCGTGATTCATTAGGTTTTCAATTACACTGGAGTGAGCAGAGCTGCCTCTTAATTCAAAGAGGAGAAAAGAGGGACAGCCAATCTCATAATGCAGGTACAACAGTAAATTACCCTGCACCAAGCCCTGTGTGCCTCAGAGGGCTGATGGCAGCGCTGAGCTCTGGGTGATGAAGAGCCAGGGCCCTGCAGCCTGAGGGGCAGATTCAGGTGCTGGCTACAGCACTGCAAATCTCCCTTTCAAGCACAAGCAGTGCTTTATGCTTTGCACAGGGAACAGGAGAAAATACCACTGGGCAGTAAGCTGAGAGACCTGGAAGATTTTTATGTCTTAGTTAGGGCTCTTTGCGTTAGTGTCAGCTCTTCCACACTGATGCACATATGCTTTCCTAACCACAATGCTATCCAAAGCCTCCATCTTGGTTAACATTTCATCATTCACACTCCGGGAATTATCATTTCCTCTAGACATGCTGACAAAGCTCATTGTTTATTGCTCACAGCATGTCAGAACTGCTGGTTTTGCTTTGGACTGCAAGATGTTTGGAAAGCCACATGCTTTTTCTGAAGCCGGCTCAGTCCCCTCTGTGCCAGCTTCAGCTGCTGTGTTCGTGTTCGCCCAGAATGTCGGATCCTGTCCAGATGAGCCAGAGCAGAGGAGAGTGTCAGCTTCAGACTGACCAAACAGCACTGGATGTCATGTAACCGTGGCCAAAGTCTTCCTGGCAGCCACAGGTACAGACTTTCCAGCAGAGAGGGCTGGCACTTGGCTACCTTGCTCCCCTCCAGACCCGCGGATAAACCTGCTGCATGAGTGAGCCAGTGAGTGTGACTGGGACACGTGCCTGTTGTGCCATTTCCCAACCCAGGGGAGATTACAGCTCTTCCTGGCAGCAGAATTGCCCATGGAGAGACTATAGCAGGGAAGGAGGCCATGCACCACCCCTTCTGGAAAAGTAAATGATCTTCAGCCATGGTTCTGTGCTCCACATCTCCCCAGCCAGAAATGGGGGCAACACCTGTCTGCTCACTGACCTGTTAAAACACTGCAGTCATGAGCAGTTGCTAAATGGTGCAGAAATGCAGATCATTATTTATTAGTTACTGCATTTCATATGACAGGACATATATTTTTCCCTAAATCCCTGAAAGCTGAATGAACACAGAAAACACAGCACTGTTTCTACAGGTCTGTACAGCGTTACCTCTGGCTTCACGGCTGAGCCTTCCTCTCAGTCTGGGAGGGGTGAGAGCTGAGTATTTTGGTGAAAGCTTAATTTCTGTCTTGCAGGTAAAGTCCTGAGCCACATAATCTGACCTCCCCGGCTAAAATCTCTCCTGGAAGATCTGTCTTGTCCACAGCAGTACCACAGGCCCGAGAGGGGACACACAGCACAGGAGCTGCCTGTCCTGGGAGAAAGAGTGCAGCTGCACCCATGAATAGAGGCAGAGCAGTGGGAATGGACTGAGAGCTGTAACACCAGCAAAGCAGCAGTCAGGGGATGTCCTCAGCACACAGCAATTAATAGCCAGGGATGAGCAGGGTGACTTCCACACTCCTTACTGCATGGACAGACATGCTCAAAGGCACAGAACACATTCTCTGCAGGATGGAGGTTCCTCTGCATCCAGTGATTGCTCCTGAGGTTGTTACTCCCCCCACAGTAACCCCAAAGGGACTAGTCCAGCCCAGGGAGGTAGTAAGGAGGGCTGGAGAGTCTGTTGTCAGTGGGAAATCAGTAAGTGGTTTGAGTAAGTTTTTGGGAAAGCAGGCAACTCTTAAGGGTCACTGGCACTGATGACAAAGAGAAGCTTTACCACAAAGAACCCAGGCAGATCTGTGTTCCTGAGAGCACTGCCCTTCCTCACCCTTCACCTGCACCTCACTCTGTCTCACTCTGCTGCTTTGGCCTGACAAGCCCCTGTAGCTGTGACCTGTCTCTTGGAGCCTGTTATTCCACATCTTATTTGCATCATGCAGGATCTGTCCAGGTGGTTAAACAGAAGACATCTTTTCATTATTGTTGTTGTTTTTACTGTGCCATTGCTATGTCCTTTATAAAAGCTTTGCTTTTCCTGTGAGGAATAATCTCTGGAAACTTGGATAGAATCCTTTGGCTCACACTAGAAAAGGTAATAAAATCCTGGGAACCCAAAATGTTTCTCTGGTTTTTTTCACTAAACATCTTTTTCCAGCTTGAAAAATGCGTTTCTTGTTTCTGATTTGTTTCCTGATTTAGGGAAAATTTCTTCCTAACCTGCCAGTTTTCCTCCTGGCCAGCACACCTGGGCATTTGGAAGACTCTGCCCAAGTGCTCAGAGGGCTCCAGAGACCTTTCTCTTCTCCCTACCACAACTCTGACTCTCCCTACAGTTACAAGGAAGCCACTAATTTCCTCATTGCTCTGGTTTCTCCATCTGCCACCTTATGATATAATATTTACTTATCTTTTCAAAGCATTTTAAATCTCTGTAGGAATGCATTATAAAAGTGCATTAGTGTTATTACTTTACTCCATTGTGTAACTTTGAGGAATGGCTTACATAAGGCCAGCTCCTCTATCCCCTCTCTGA
Source organism: Molothrus ater (assembly GCF_012460135.2). Classification (NCBI taxonomy): domain Eukaryota; kingdom Metazoa; phylum Chordata; class Aves; order Passeriformes; family Icteridae; genus Molothrus; species Molothrus ater. Next base: position 13,366,096 of record NC_050480.2, read on the forward strand.
CCCTCATCCATTGTCCTGCTGCTCTTGCTGCCTCCTCCCAAGACAGCAATAATCAAGCTCTGGTTTCCCAGTACCCTCCTTGGTTCCTACCAGAGTTTGGGGAGTTGACATCCAGTTCTCTCTACATCAGTCCAGAGATTGGCAGCTTTGGATTCAAAGGTTCTGCTGCTTCTGTCTCCACACCTCTGTCACTTGCATTAGGGTCACAAGATAAATTTTCAGAGGCTCTAGAATTAGTTGTATGAACTCAAAGCACCCTTTTCTGGCATCTAGAAGTACACTATCCACCACAATCTTTGACACTTCTTATAACTGTGACATGAGTTTTATTGGGAGGGCATTTGTAACTTCTTAGTCCCGTACTCTCTCAGGTTCAGCCTTCACAAACCAAGACAGTAGGACCAGAGGAGCAGTCCAGCAATAACCTAAAGCAGAATGTATTCAGATGGTGTGGTGAGAGGAATGGAGTTCTTAATGAGAATGACATAGCTGACTCCTGATGAGCTACTGTGACATGCTTTTTTTTCCACAGCATTTTTCTTTTTAGTAGGTAAGTGATTTTTTTTTGCTCCTTGTATTTTCTGTCATGCCAAAACACCTATTTGCAGCGAGATAAAAGGTTGTCAAAAAAGCAGGAACTTGAATTAACAATACTGTGTAGAAGAGCTTTCACTAAAGGGCCAGATGACAGGACTATGAAGGGTGCAAAGTAGTCAGACTCCTCCTCCATGCTCTTCCTCTTTCTCTTCCTCCTTTCCTGAAGGATATTGGTCCACATCCTGACCATTTTATGTGAAACAGCTGCCAGGTTTAATGCCAGAGGTGACTGCATTTCAGAGACAAGCAAATGTGCTGCTGTACTACTGCCAGATACTGACCTCATGTGCATTAGCCTTGGCTTTTCAAAGTGCTCCATTGGACTTTGGTGGTGCAGCTCCAGCCTGACCCCAGCACAAAAGAGATCTGAGCCCATTCCACTAATTTTTGGCATTGAAAACCATAAAGTGTGTGTCCTATAACAATGTGTTCACACACTGCCACCCTGCTAACACCCATCTCACACAGGCTGTCTCTCTCTCACAGTCAATTATTTGGACAAGAACTGGTGACTAATAGAAGCAATTTGTAGGAAACACGCTGTTCCCAAGTGACCAGCAGCAAATTGCTAATGACTGACATTAGAACGACCATTCTCCAAAGAGGAATAGTTGAAAGCTCACTGTGCACAGCACTGATCACATTAAGCAACAAAACAACCCCTCCTGATTCTGGCATCTGCCATTTATGCTGGCTACTGCTTGCTTCCTTTCCCTGGTACGTCCATAGGACCAATTACACTGAAATTAAGCAACCCCATTCTATTTGTTGACATAAACATGAAATGTAATGAAAGGTACACTTCACTAATGTGACCTTATAAACTTGATGGACAAAACATTAAAAATACAAATGCACTATAGGGAGAAACACTGCATTTTTCAGGAGATGGATCATTTGGCTTAATAGATCATTTCCATCACTGAAACTTCTGAGTTGTGATGAATGGAATTTCTTAGTATTTGAGGCAAGAGAGGGGCATGTTTAAACCGACTGGAGAGGGCTGCAGTGTAAAATCTTTGCACTATAAAAAAGGCAGCCTTGGTTTTTATTGCCCCTGTGGGGAGTCTCCTGCGAACCAAACAGCAACTAAATCAAATAAACATTTCTGAATCAACTCCATCTTCTCTTCAGCTTTGGAGAGTTTAAAAAACCCTGTAATTTATTGAATCGCCTTTTATGGTTGTACCTACAGATGTCTTTTGAATTTGATAGGAAAAACATTTAAACTCATAATGTTTCCCAAATCAGCTAAATCCATTATATCACCTGTGCTAGTTACTATATTTGTAGGGTAGTAAACAGTGGCCTTTATTGTTTGCTGTTCATGGGGCTGTACATAAGAACGAGCTTAGTCTGTCTCCAGAGATATACACCTACCTTGCAGGCACCAGAAATATTATACCAGCTTAAATCAGTGCAAGCTTTCCATGCTGTCACTGCCTCCCCTGTTTTGATTTGGTGACGGTAATCTCTATTCACTGCTGTGCTGATACCCTTCGAGTCAAGGCCCCTTCTCTACTTTTGCTGTTTCTGGAAGAAAAATTAACAAGTGCAGCTTAGGCATGTTATGAACAGTTAGCAAATTTCCACACCTAGGAGGGTATGTGGGTTCAGATATCTGATTTTCTTTGCAAGCAGATGGAGAGGTGAAAATCCTTATGCAGGCTTGTCATATCCTTATCTCAAACCCTCCAGAAAAGTAGGAAAATGGAGGTGAGACGGTGAATTATCCAGACATCAAGTAACTTAGCTCTTCTCACAGGCAGTGAAATTTGCTTAGAAAAACCCAGAAGAGAGGAAAAACCCAGGTGGATGTGGAGCATGGCAGTTTCAGATAATGAGCTACATGAGGTCTGTTAGGGGAGAGCATGGGTGTGAGGGCAGAGCCATCCCAAGGTGCCCTTGGAGTAAAGGCAGTAGGGGCCCTGAGGATCACATCTGCACTGCTCTCTGGGGCACAGGGCTTTGGGGAATGCAGGTCATGACCTCCCACCTCAGGCATTTAATAGCTCCTTCTCATCTTTCACTTTCTCTCATGCAATCCTTTCCTCTTCCTCTTCTTCCCTTCCTTGAATTTATCATTTAATACCATCTCTGGGGCTAATTTTGCAACTGTTTACATGGTATAGGACATTAGGAAAGCAATTAACACATTCTGATAAGATTTAAGAAGTGGAAATAGCCATGTAAACCGCAGATCCATAAGTAGCTTGTGAATCTCAATTTGAAAACCATTTGACGCAAGCACAGCCCAGGCCATTTCTCAACAAGAGCTCCTAGAAAGTCTCTTTATTCAAGCGACTGAGGCTTTTCCAAGGAACAGGAGAACATGAGTTATCTTTCTGCTGTTCTTTGGCAGTTATAGAGAGGCGTGACTGGCTGCCTAATGATATTTTCCATACTGTTTATCTTTTCTTCCCTCTGAGTGCCACATGGTCTATCATTCCCTCAGCTCAGATATGGGCCCCAAGGGGACTGACTTAGTCTGCAAATAAAACACGGAGCTAAGCAATAGTGATTAAAACCCCAAATGTTTTAGGCATACTGCTCTTGTTAGTAACACTGGTTTCAAATGATTTCCCTCCTCACTGTGTCCCCTCTTGGAGACTTGTTATGAGCTCCATGATGCCACTTGTCATCCAGCTGAGCTAACACAAGATGAATGGAGGGGTCCTGCTACAAAGCATATAGCCAAAAAATGTTTTGTAAAGCTAACCCCAGCTATAATAAAAGAAATTCCTTTCTCTTGTGTTCCTATGAAGACCTTAAATTCTTCATGCCATATGTTTCCAGGTCCTGTCAGTGGACGGATAGTAGTTTGTATCATTTTCTGTTTTCTCTTTCTATTTCTCAGGCACTAATACAAGTTGAAGGACTTCATAATTTTCAATTTCACCCCCATGTAAAAGGATTTTAATTGTTGTAAGATCTTTTCCCCCCACTCTGGGCAACTTTCTAGTTTTTCAATCTGTTTTTTCACATGAACTTTCCTTATGTGGCCATGTTTTCAGTTGGCTGCAAGTCCCTTTCCAAGAGCTTTTGAACCTACTTGATGAATTTTGCTCAAATTTGATGGAAGGGCAGAAAGGCAGAATTCTCAGAAACAAACATGCTCTTACAAGATCTGTTAATAAAGACATTATGATAGACAAGTGAGAACTAAATTCATGCTATGACTGAGCAAACATTATTGTTTCGCTTGGCAGCTGGTACTTGCTGGCCCACCTGCACCTACGGCTTCTTGCTTTGCAAGGATGCTGTCCATGGAGTGGGAAGGAGACAAAATTAATGCAGTGGGGATGGAGATGGGCTGAGTGGCACAGGGAAGCATGTCTGTTGGGAATCAGGCCTTTCTGCTTCCAGCTCTCCCCACAGGAATTGTTTGTGGCTAAATTAAATCTATATTGTTTTATTTCAAACACGTGGAAAGCTTGACTTCAGCATCAGATGGCATTATTTTTGTGGACATAAAGCCAATACCTTAATATTATTTTAACAAAGCCTTCTGAAATGCACATACATTTCCAGTCAGCCGGATTCTTCCTTTTTGCTGAATACTGAACATTCTTTTCTTCCCCTCACTGTTGTCTTTGGCTGTAGAAATTGTACTTTCCACTTTCACAAAAACTGTAGGGGCATTATGAATGCCTATATTTTTCTTGAGCAGACTTTTTGCTTTCTAACAAAATGCCTACACTAACTCACTTCACACAAGTTCAGCTTTCAGTGCTTTTGTGTAAAGCACAAGGTGCTTATCTACTTTGCCTGTGCAGTTGCAACTGAAAATTAAATTTGCCTTTGTATTTTCTGCTAGAGTGCTAGGGTGAATGCTTGAAAAGATGCCATGTCCTTCTTCAGCTGCCTGCATGTCAATGTGATAGACAAAGAGATTTATCTCCAAATGGTACAAAATTGCTCTAGGGTTCTTAAGGAAAACAGGAACACCATTACTCATTATTGTTTGTCTTTCCAATTTGTTTTCTCCACAGTTTTAAGTAAAATATCTTAACAAAAAGTTTATATAGCAAGGTGTTGGCATTGAAATGAGTGCTGTATAATGTTTCACATTTTCTAATCAAATTACAAACTTTGATTATCATCTCCTGACGGCACTCTCAGCAAGAAGAAAATGTCATTATTCTTACTACGCCGATAGGAAAGTGAGATGATTTATCCAGGGTCACCCTGCAAGTGGCAGAGAGTGGGCTGCAGTAAGATTCTGGTCTACATTTTGGTGCACGGAGTGCCAAAGCTCCTTACTTAGCTACTTGGAAAATCTTTCTCAGTATTTTATTAACCCATTTTAGCATGTATTTCCTCCATGCAGAGAGCTTCAACCCAAGAGGCAATTAGCCATATGCATTTTTGCCCAGTTTATCAAAAGAGCCATGACTGCCCTTTGGTACAAATGCCAAAAGCCACATGTAGACATGACTGCAGTTTCACCCCTCTCACCTTCCTAGACTACAGCAGTATAAAAATCTGGGGACAGCTTTCCATTTAGCATTACAGGGTTGCACCAGGAATTTTTGCAGATACTGCAGATGCAAACTATCTATTGCAGATGCCAGCTTCAAACTTCTGTTTGCAGTTTTAAGGTTGCCCAGGAGCCTGGCCACAAGTCTATGGTCGACAGCCCACGGCACATGTTATCCTTGGACGCATTCTGCTGATGCTATGTCTTTCATGCTAAGTTATTGCTATTTAAAATCTAGCAGTTTGCCTTGCTCTTGTCCTTTTTTTCAGGAGGCACCAGTGAGGATTCATTTCACCTGGCTTTAACTATGTCATCAGCCAGAGTGACCTCAAGGTGAGACATTTCAGCTCCCCACGTGCTGGGCTGTTTTAGACATCCAGTTTGGGACAGAATGGGTCACTTTTTGGAGCTGCCTAGAGGAGGGACTCTTGGTGACTAAGTCTGACCAAATGCCTGTTTCCTGGTTAGCACAAGTCAACTGAGGTGAATCACAGAACAAAGAGCCTCCCGACACAAGAGGCAGAGCGCTCCTACACAGAGCTGCTTTTGTCTCTTCAGCTAAAGCATTTCAAAGGATTTGGGATGCTATTGTTAATTTTGCATAAGACCCAGGTCCATTCTGAGTTTGAGATTGCACAAGGTCTTTGGGAAGCCCATTCCAATGCTTGACTGCTCTAATTTTGAAGAATTCCTTCCTATTAACTAATTGGGATTTCTCCTGCTGCATCGTGGGACCAATGCCTCTCATTTGCTTTATTGCACCCTGGAGAAGAATCTGGTGGTAACTTCTCAATTACCTTCCGCCAGTTCTAGACAACAGCTAAGTCCCGCCTTAGCTCCTACTTCTCCAGGCTGAATGAACAAATGAGAGCCCTCAAAAAGCAATGACAGCGGAATTTCCAACATTTTTATGACTTTTAGGAAGAGATTTCCCCAAAGGCTCATTCCCTATTTTTTTTTAAATTTCAAGTTTTGACCAAATTGATGACTGATTCTCAAGCCCACAAAGGTACTCTCTAAGGCGACAAATTCTCACTGGATCATTGTAGGCGTATTGGAAGAGACAATGTTGTCCTCAAAGCTAGCTACAGTGGGAAAGAAGGATCTCACAGGAGGAATGGCTATGGGGGATATATTCCTAAGTGAATATGGGATCAGGTTTTGCCCTGGCATTTGTCACTTTGCAGGAGTTTTGCAGAGGAACATGTTCATCTATAGATATGGAACTGATGTAGAATCAGAAAGAGCACCCAGGTTGCTTTGGTCCCCATCCAGCAACCAGGCATGGACTCACTTTGGTTTCACACAAACATAAAACTTTATTTAAAACCTCCTGGAGTTTCCCTTCTAGGGGAAGGGAAACTGGGGGTTTCACCAGCTTTGTTTACCTTATAAAAACATACATGTGGAAAGACTGTAAAGAGGTTAACTCCACCAACAGAGCGGTGGCAAAGGCGGTGCAATAAAAACTGAAAATACGGCCCGTTTCGGGGAAAGTTAAGACAAACCATCTCCTCACAGCAGTGGAAAACACGCCACGGTCGTTTTCCACTACTCTCCCATCGCACAGGCTATTTTATGACGAATTCCGGAGCTAAGCAGGAGTACGGTTTTCCCCTCGGTGCAGCGCTGTGGGGCGGACGAGCCACTGTCCCTTTTGGGCTCGTGCCCCACAGACCCCGAGCCCCGTCCGCGCGGTCCCTTTAAGGGGGCCCTGCCGCGAGCGCTGCCATGGCAACGGCGTGACCGCCGTGACCGGAAGTGAGCGGGGTCAGAGGCCGCGGGAACATGGCGGCGGCCCTGGCGCCCGTGGGCGGCGGCGGCGGCGCGGCGGCTCCGTGAGCTCCTCCCGCCGCGGCGGCTCCCTGGGCTCCTCCCGCCGCGGCGCTGCCCTGTCCCAGGTGAGGGAGGGGCGGACGGAGGGGAGGCCGGGCCGCGGTGCTGGCGGTGGCAGCGGCGCCGGGGCTCCGCAGCTCCGCAGCTCCCCTGGCCTCGCCGGGTGGTTCTCGCCCGCCGGGCTCTCTCTCAGCCGCCTCCCGTTTGTCCCCAGGCATGGTCGCCGCGCTGTAGGACGGCCGGGCGCCGCGGCGATGGAAGAGAGCGCTTGAGCTTGTCTGCGGAGGCGTTCCATGTGTGTGAGACGTGTACGGTACCCGAAACCTCGGTTTCAGTGCTGCTGCTTTTGTTGCACCTGGAGGAATAAATAACCGGAGGCCTGTTGTTATAATCTCATCTTTAGCGTCTTTCCTTTTAGCTTGTACATACACAGAAGCCAGTTAGGGTTTTTTCCAGCTGTAACTGAGTGGTATTCCTTGGTTATTGGTGCCTGTTGTCACTTTTCCCGTTAGTATTGGCGTGTGTGCTGCCGCCTGGGTTGGATGTGCCCTCTGGCAAAGCTAAACTTTGACCTGAATGGTCTCTTGTGCAGTGAATGCAGGGTGAGTGCTGCAACAAGGCTCGTGGCTTTGCACAACCGGGCTGTTCAGCACATAGCTGTGGCTGCAAGAAGCTGCACGCTAAAAATAAACGCTGGAGTTTTAAACTGGGCGTCCAGCTTTACACTGGTGCTTGTGTGTATTCATTGCAATGCAGTTCTTGGTCACTGGGCTTCTTTAATCTCTACTTCTGTTAGTGTGTGGAGTGGGCTACACTAATGGGTAGTGTATTTTACTTACTGATTGAAAACATCACCATATCTCACTTACTTCATAGCAGCTGGGTGTTCTGTCCAACAGCCCAGCCACTGCTTTTGGACATTTCAGTTGTAGATAGTATTGTAACCTTCTAATGTTTCTCAAGCATGAGCTTATTCTAACACTGTAAACCAGAGATTAATAGATGGGTCCCCCTCCATCCTGCTTCTTACTTAACAAATGGGGAAACTAGGATTAAAAAAAAAAGCCAAAATATGTCTTAAATTGAACACAGAAATCTAAAATGAGTTGGTTGACTTTGCAATCATGTTTTACAGTATTAGCTCATAGTCTGAATGCAGAGCTGTACCTCAGCACATCAAGGTAGCCTTTACCAGTGTGAATTCATAGTTTGGTCAGTGTGTGGGCTGCAGCTGAAGAGTGTGGTCTCACTCCTTTCCATGGCTGGCCATGGGTTCTTGTTACTCTCTTTGTAGTGGATTTAGTGGTTGGATGATTTCAGGGACAGCTGATCTAAGAGTTTTATGGGGATGGAAGTTATTCCAGTGAGTGCTTGCTCTGATATGAATGAAAGCTGTTTCTCCTTCTGCGCTAATGTAACCCAGCTGTGGGTCAACCATAATGTGAAACTGTACCTCGAGAAACCAAATCTCAAAGTGGTCATTCAGAAAATCAGAACTACACCTCAAACTTCTGAAAAGTTTCAGTTTTAAAAAAAGAAAAGTCAGTCATGTGTAGGGAATATATGGTAAAACTGAACAGAGTATAAGCCTGTGAAGGAACTTTCTCATCTTCCAAGGGTTTTTTCTCCATTCACTGCTTGCCAAAGTGTTTCTGTGCTGAAAGAGGGAAGTCACTTACAAACCTTTATTTAGACCTCACATGGTCCACCATGTGTACTCAGTGAGGCAGAATCTTGAAGGAAAGATAATTTTGTACCCTACTGTGAAAACCAGACTGAAATTGTGCAGGGAAACCTTGATTCTGGTATGGTCCAGCTCCTCAGTCTCAAGGAGTTTCGCCTTCTTGGCATTGTCTACCTCTGCCCTCCCCACAAACGCAATCTGGAAGGAAGATTGGAAGTGGAATAAGGTGTCATCTTCACACCCACCTGGGGTTTTAGCAGTGTTAGGATTTGCTGGATCACATAACCCTTTCTCCAGTTGCTCATGTGGGAAACTCTCACGTGTTTCATCTGTTCCTGCAGACTATCTACTCCTTTAGCAGCTATTTTTAGTAAAGCCACATTTTTAATCCCTAGGTTCTTAATGTGAACTGCCATAGGTGCAAATCCTCTTGTCCTTCTGCTGGCTTTCTACCTGATTCTGTCTAAGAGTTTTCCCCATAGAGTTTATTTATCTTAATTTTTGTTTGGACAGTCTCATGTATGTCTTTTCTTTCTTGTCACTTGTCCCATCCTTCAGTGTGCTGCTACCCCTTACTCCTCCCAACTTTGTCTCAATTTATGCTTTCTTCCTCCCTCATGATTATTTACAAATAATTGTGTTTTCCTCTGTCCTTCTTTCCTTATTTCATTCTCCTCTTCTCCACTTACAGTCTTGTTGAAGGCTGTCCCTTCCTTGTTCCCTTGTTTCTTCAGGTCCTGGTGCTGGGAGCACACAGACACGAGGCACTGAGCTCCACAGTCTGGTTCAATGTTTTCTTGGCACTGGCCTGAGGAGAGCTGGATTGTTTGTGTCGTGTGTGTGGTGCTTGGTCAGCACTTAGGGCTAAGAGAGGGGGAGATGGAACCTTTGGACAGTTGAATTTTTGGAACGGGTCCCTGCTGACTGTGGGCAAAAGCTCACAGTTTGATTTTACTGTTTGTTGCCTTGGCCTAACAAGTAAATTGCTCCTGAAAGACAATTCTGCATTGTGAATTGTCCAATTTTTTGCTATAGCAGGGCACAGTGAGATATGATAGAGCTATGATAGCAGAATTCTTCAAACATACCCAAAATGTCTCTTCATTTTCCTAATTTTTTTTTCTCTTAGCTGAGCTAGTTTACTTGTGAACTTGCCCTTATTTTGATACAATAAATTTAATTTACCTAATTACATTTGTTTGTATTAGAGTTCTTGAATGCTTAGGGATTAAAAACTGGGAGAGTCTTTACTTGCCAATGCAAAATTAGTAGCTTTGCACGCTATCTTTTCATGAGTTTGAGGACATTAATTTGCCTTTAATCTGATAATAGGCTTAAGGTGGTTTTCCCTTAGGAACAGAACTGTTTTTTTTCACCCTGCTTTTCCAAGATTTTGCATGTGTGATCCTAAAACTCCCCTGACTCTTGAGGAGCTTGTTTCAGGCATCCTTTGGTGTAAAACCTGCTATTGATGTTATTTTAGGTATCAAGGGAGCAGGTATTGCTTTCATTCCAGTGTTTCTGAAAGATATTTCTTAATTTCGGGTGCTTTTTCATTGAGCTTACAATGGTTTCATTGTTTTTAAGGCATTCAGCATCTCTTACTGTTGAGAGAAATTGATCTCTATTTGCTCTTCTCCTTTGATGGCAGCTCCAGAGGTGCCATGAAGGCTAAATGAAGAGTTCCTCATGAGTCTGTATGAAGCAGTTATGTGGATCAACTCACACTGCTGGTAGAAAGAGAATTAATTTTTACTGAAAAGTTTCTCTGGTCCTTTATAAAATTACTCTTTGAATGATGGTGGTCCTGTGAACTGCTGTGTCCCCACACATGCTCCTCACAGTTCCTGTGTGTTTTTACCTATAAATGACAGATTGTTTTGTACTCCTTTCACCAAATCAGTGAAACAACAGACTGGGCTGAAGTCAGAAGAGTCAAAAGATAACTGAACACTCAGGCTTTCAAAGGAGACCCAGAAATAGAAAACAACCAAGTCATTAATTTTTCTTCTTAAATCAAAGCCAGACTATAAAAGGCAGTGCAAGTACTGACAAGTACATGCCATCATGATTTTTAAACAAGAATGGGGTTACTTTGAATTTCTTACAGTCCTGCTAATTGCATCAAACTGTTCATGATTGTTGCAGATCAAGATTTAACTTACTTTTCAAAGTAACTGGAATTTACAATGGTTATACATGAAATGGACAAATAGCTCTGGGGTGAGCATGTGGTTATGTTTAATTTTTATCTCCTTTTAACTTTTGCATGGTCAGGTATGATAATGATCCCATGAAGATATGAATGTTAATTTTTTGAAGTAACAGAACATATGTTCTATGACCCTTTGCATCTATTTGAAGACCCTCTCTGGTGTTTGAAGGTAAAAATGTTCCTGTCTTGCTACACATGAGAGCTTGGGTGAAATGCTTCCTGATGCAGTTTTAATGGGGATAAAATGGCTGAGGACCCTCTGTTCAGCTTGAGCAGCTCTTGGAGAGACAGAGGCAACAGAGAGAGATTCCTTTTTTTTTCTTTTCCTCAGAGAAAATTCTTGAAGTAATTAATTCCACATCACTTGGTAATTCTGCTCTAAGATTTCATTATGGTTACTCCTATCTAGTGTTGGTATTGATGTTTAACATTGATTTCCTCAGTCTTCACACAAACAGTCTGCATTTGTTCAGATGGAGTATTAGCATTGTGTTTGAATTCAGAAGATAATTGTATATCTTGCAAATTACCCGATGGCTGTTTCATATTGAAACATTTAGAAATCCATTTCAGTTTCTCATAATTATAATGTTTTAGTCAGACAGCCATCTAAACTTAGGACTGCACTTTGGCAGTGATATGCTTGTTTTTCTAAAATGAGCACAGTTTTTGTGGTTAAATTTTCCTTTCATTTAAGTATAGATTTTAATCAGTGTAGGCCAAACTTTTCCAACCATCTTTAAAATTAGCTCAAGCCATATTTTAAAAAGTATGTTCTCCTAATGGGATTTGACTTACATCAAAAAATATATGCAGAAATTAATGTTTTTAAGCTGATTAATGTTTTTGAACTGTTTTAAAACAGCCTCAAATAGGATACTAGTAGTCACTCTGTAATAAATACCACTGAGAGCACTTCACGCTGTATTTCTGAAATTTGAAAGGTAGCTGTTCAGAAAGAAACTGTAAATTCCATTCATCAAGCAGCTAAATTACAACATCAAAACACAGTAAAATGCCTCTGTTTTCCCAGACTTCTCTGCAAGCAGTGTGTGAAGTTTTGGAGATTACTGAAGTTTTCATTGGTTGTCTTGTGTGTCCTTGGGCAGGTTATAGTTAGCATTTTCAGTTGGTGAGTTAAAGCTGTAAACAGATGTCCAGCAAGTGTACAGCTCTGGCTAGATGATATTCAGCATTTTATGTATTCCCACGCAGAAGTGGGAAGGAATTTGAATTGCATCTATCAGGTGACTATTACAACCTTCTGAGTTGCTGCTAAAGCTTTGCTTGTTTCAGTTTCTAGAAAAGTGCTAGAAAAACCCTCAAATAAAAAGACCCCAAGAACTGTTACCAATCTTGTATCACTGTTTTATACCCAAATGCAGAAAAAAAGGTCTTGGCTATACTGAGAGTTTTCCAGTTGGCAGAGTGTTCAGAGATGAAGGGAGTCAATCTGTCAGCAGACTTCTCTTCAGATAGACCATTTCTTCTGATCTACACAGGTAGAGTAAATTCCTTTCCCTAAGTGTGAGGAGAAATGTAAGAGAATGATGAGTCCTCTGGATTTCCATTTTGTGTTTTTATATGAGATGTGCTGGTTAACTTTGATAAACTCTTTCTCCAGTGAAAACAATGTCAAAAAATTCTGTCCTAGTTTGGACATGAAATTGTGACAAAGCTCATTTGGTTTTTTTAGACGCTTTATTTTATTATTCAGATGCTAGAAGGACTAGATCCTTCTGGTTTTTAATACCTGCAGTAATCAGGCATTTGTTCAGCTGAACAATTCCCTTTGTTTTCAAGATCATGTTTGTGATCTGCTTGAGTGTAAAGAGCATTGGTTTTGAAAAAGCAGATAGTACTTTAGCAATAATAAAACATAATAAATTTAATAATGACTGGTAAAGGTTGTTTTTTTTCTTCTAATATTTGCAGCTTGTGCTATTACCTTTAAGAAATTTATATGATGAAGCACTTTTAATTTCAGTGAATGATTTTTTCTCATAAACTTGACTAACTCTTCACCAGAATTCTTGTGGTACAGTGGGAATTTCTTAAGCATTCTGTTCACTGAAAAGCAGTTACATGTTTTGTCCTCATTGAGAAACAACTTTTAACTCTTCTGGTATGATATGCCAGGAGACAGTGATGACTGCATGCTGATCCATGGAAGATATAACTGTTCAAAGTGAGCCAAGCTGCAGATGAGCTTTCAGGCTGGTCAGAACTTGGAGCTTGTTTCTGGTTCTGCTGGGTAAGTTTTTGAGATTGTGTATCAACATGGGGGCCATGTGCTCCAGGAAGTCATTGCTTGGTTCTTTAACAAAGCCAAGGAGAACTGCAAAAGATTTCTCAAAGAGCAAAACAAGTAAAAGAAATTCTTACCTGTTAAGTCTCTGTTGGGAACCAGCTCATTTTTTTTTTTTTAACACTTCACTCATGGAAATCCTCTTTGCTTGAAGAGCCCAACATTTTAGAAAGTGTGAGGTAATACACTCATGCCAAGGTTATGTAGACAACCTGTAGTCTGGTAAGGTAAGGCAAATAATTTCCTTTCAACCTCCTAAACAGACAGTAGCTTTCTTCTGGTCCTCCCTCTTCAGTGTGAAAACACCACTAATCTGTCAATTTACCTAGTGAATTCCTTTAAAAAGAAAACAGTTTTAGCAATTTCTTTTAGGATCTCTTGCCCAGGTCAATAGATTTGTCCTTGGGACAAGCAAAAAGGATGGGTTGCCAGTCAGCTATTTTTGTGTAATTCATCATCAGATAGTGGAGTTCCCAGTTAATGCCCTGGGAATTGGCATGCACTTCACATTTGGAAAGGGGGTGTTTGGTTTGTTTGAATCTCTCTTAAATAATTACAGACTGTCTAGGAAGATGGAATGTAGTGTTCTGGTTATGTTTGATCTTTCTAAACTTCAGTGATAGACTGTTTGAGGGAAGGATTGGTTTTGCTGCATTTTGTGCTGCCTCCACGAGATGGATTTTGCACTAGAGTTTCCTTAAAAAAATACTCGTGTCTCAATATGATTTACAGTAAATGTTTTGCAGACTCATCTATTTCTAACCATTGGAAGTGACAAAGGGTGTGTCTCTCCCAAAATTATGGCTTTGCTCAGAGAAGTGTGTTCTTTTATTAGGAACATCAGGTTTAAATTTTCTCTTGAATACCAAGTTTGAAATGAAATCCTTATAGTTATCTGCTATTTTGAGCGCCTGCATGGGTCTACCATTCATTACAGAATGAATACTTCATTAATTTGTCATAAATTATTCTATCTTGAGATGCCAATTTCCACAAATTACTTACATTTTAATAGAAAATTTTAGAAATTATTATTTTATCTCATAGAGTATTTTTACTTATGTTGCAATAAAGGTAGGCATTGTATGTATTGTATCTCAGTCCTGCTATGAAGAAAGAATCTTGGTCATTTTGGTAAATATTGAGAAGCATTTAGTTTTGCACCTCTCCTGGATGCTGTGTTAGATGTTGAACAGTGTCAACTCCACTCAGCAATAAAAAACCCCACGCTTTCAAACAATACTTGAATTGAACAGCACATCTCATTTATACTATGACAGTGGGTAAAAAAGCTGCATGTTTATCTTGTCTGCCACCTTAATAGTTTTTGAAAGACAAATGCCTGCTAAGTTGTCCGAGGTCAAACAGCTATTTTTTTGTGTGTGTTCTAATTACAGCAGCCATCAAAGGACCTTGAGAGATGACTGACCTGCAAAATTGAGACAATGGCTCTGTAGTTATGGAAGTATGGAAATTAAGTTTAGGCAGAAGCAAATGTGCCTGAAGTGGTCACAACAGGGATATTGCTAAAATGATTCTTGATATCACAGGAATACATATTCTGTCTAAAGGGAAAAATAGCTGAAATGACGTGGGTTTTGTTGAGGTAATTGTGGTAGGCTGGTCTACTGAAGAACAAATATGATGTGTTACATAGCACTCCTGTACTTCTCTTTGAAAACATACTAATAGCAACTATTTTTAATTGGAATGAACCTTATGAAAAGCTTAGAGGATTTAGTAAAGTTTTCCTTTCAGTCACATGTTAGCTGGATTTTCTGATAGTCTGCCTTCTCTGTGTCTTTGCAGCTTGGCAGACTTTCACCTTCCTGCAACAGCACGGGGCCCCTGGAATGGCTGTAGGAAATCCTTCCCCTTTTTAAAGGGAAGCTGTCAGTTATTCCCATGTTCCTTCAGGTCCTTGTCCATTTTACATGTCGTCAGTGGCAAATAGAGGTGCCAAATACAGTTGTTCTTTCTTTTTTAACCCTATGGAAGGCATCCATAAAACTCTTTCAGGCAAACTGGCACTGCACGTATGTCCCAAGCTTTGTTATCATGGGCTCTGGGCATTCAGCTTGCCTTCAGAACTGAAGGTAGCAGTGCTGTGAGCAGAAAGCTAAAATGAGTTTGCATACTAGAAAGAAAGATTATATTCCCAGTCTCCATGATCTCTCACTGTGTATTGAAGTACAAAAGTCGCTGGAAAAGGTATATTTAGGACAGGGTTTTGTAAAGTTTAGAAATACATAATATCTTCATAAATATAAAATAGGCAAGCCTTCAAATTTTGGGAAACTAACTGGTAGCTTTGGATTTCAGTGCAAGATATTTTCTATGAGCACAGTATTAACACAGATGATAATATTTACTAGAAGTCTCACAAAATGGCATGTTGGCTAAGAGATGCCCAAAAATGGAAAGTAGCAAAATATTACTGTAAATATAGTTCCACAGGCGGCAGAATATTTTAGAATAAACATTTTTGGCTGTACAGAAAATTATTTGATCTGTTAGAAAAGTAATATTTTAATGAATGCTTATAGTGTAACAAGAGGAAAAAGAAATTATCAACAGGTATTTCTTTATCACCTAAAGACTGCTCTTACTGCTATTGCACTCCAGCCATTTAGCCAAAAGTTTACAACCTTTATAGGGAGTGTATATTACAAGCTGCAAACCCAATACATTTGGCCTGAGTATCCTGCAAAGATATTTCCTGCAAATTCCATTTCCCCACGATTTTTACTTGTGGAACCTTAGTTCTTCTGCATCCAGCTGATACAAGTCTCCCTCTTAAGAACTTGTGTTTTGTTGTTAATATGGAGGAGTGGCTCATCCTTAGGAGCCGCATCTACTTCTGTGAGACCTCAGTGTCTGTCCTCCATCTGAGAAAGATTATGGTGTGCTTTTCTGCTGATTTCAGGGTTTTGATTGATTTTGGAGGGAAGTTATAAGAACTTTCCTCTCTGGTTTGGGAGGTATTTGTTACAGAATTACCAGTCTGTTGTTCTTGAAAACAGTCACCCAGTTAACATCTCTCTCCTAAGCTGAACCTTACTGAGATCTGTCAGATTTCACCAGACGTGGGACTGAGGAGTAGAACATAAAAGAGAAGTTAATGTTGGAGTGGGATCTGGAGAGAAGCAGTGTTATGGGCAAGTATTTTTTTTCCATTTTCCAACTGTTAAGCTTCAACCACGTTAATAATATTTCTACAAAAATATTACTCGGCTAATTTAAAGCAAAACTCTAGAACGCTTATATCCCACATGGCATGAAACATTCCTGTTTTTTTTTTCTTGGTGTATGAACTTCTTACACAGAAAGGAAATGAATTTTAGAAAGAATGTTATACATAAACCATTTGAGACATTCTCTGTTAAGGAAATACCATCTGTCAAGAAAGATGCAGCCAATGTTGAGTTATATTAAAAACATTGTAAAGGAAACATTTCTCAAGGAAAAGTGGTTTAATTAAAACATTTTAACTGTTTTTGTTCTGGAAAAAGCTTAGGAAATGTCTATATAAGCATTCTAAATGCAATCATAATAAAAGCTCAATTAATTTTTTCAGAAGGAAGTTAGCTTGGATAAGTTGTTCCTTAATGTAGAATAAAGAAATTTTTTGACTACAATGTAACTAGTAGGAAAAAAGAAAAAGAAAATACTTAGAATCATTACTTTATTACCTTCAAATTCTATAGTTCGATTGATGTAATTGATTTTTGTTGATGGGCAGAATTTATTTCAAGGGGAAAATAGGTTACATTTTAGGATTTTCATATTAATGTTTTTATTTGAAAATCAGTTCTTTTATGAGCATTTAATAGCACTAGAAGACATTGTTTTGCCTCTGTGGAGGAAAATAGTGAAGTACTCATAAAAAGGTACCTAGATTAGGCATAAGAAACATTAAATATGATAGGATTTGCTCTTTCTTTAACTCAGTTGAGTCTGCTGGTTTAAGCAATTGTACACTGACTATACAGATTTAAACTAATGGCTTGAAATAAAAGCTTTTGCTTTAATTAGCACTTTGCTCTTTCATCCATTAACTTGTTAGTAATACCAGACCTACCCTGAAACATAACAAATACAGAAACAGTTATGTCTGATCCTTTTCTAGCTTCAGTTGTTTTTTTTGGGTTTTTTTTTTTGGTGTTTTTTTGTTTTTTTTTTTTTTTTTTTTTTTAATTTAGTGAAAGAATTTGAAGGGAATGCTTGGAAGTTATGGGTTTTGGCCAACTTAAATGCTGAGGTTTTGATTTTTAGGAAAGCGTGCATATCGTACATGGGAATGTTGGGTCTTCCTCTGTTTAAGACATCCTACCTTGTCATTGGAGTGTTTTCCTTTCCTTTGTTCCTTGGAAATAATAAAATGACATTTCTTAAGTTACACGATTGTTATTAGAGATGAGCAGCTGTTACTCTCCCAGATTCTCTTCACAGTAGGCTCATGATCTTAGACTTCATTAAAATACCAACAGAAACATAAGTGACAAGTGATATATGGGCTAAGTTTTTTAATATCACCCACATCTCCTTATTTGAATTGACAGGATGTACTTTCATTAACACGTTTTTTCCTCATTAAAAACTTGCTGTTTACCATGGCTTTTAGGAATGCCTTAGATTTAAAGAATGTGGTCTGTAGAACACATTTTACTTGTTGCATGTGCCTGATGTTGTATCCTGAACTGAATAAAGGATTGGAGATGATCATCTGAAGGTTTCTGTAGTTAAATGTCACTGAAGACCTGGATTTTACTTTTTGCTTAAGAAGCAACATATGTAACATTATTAACAGTAACCACTTGAGATCCTTGTATTTGAATAGTAAGGTTCCAAATTGGACATCTATAAAATAAAGAATGCAAAGCTTTCACAGCTGCAACTGAAGCTGATAACAACTGTGAATTGTGCTTGTGATGTACTGCACAGTGACAAATATTCTGAAAAAAAATTAGTCTGGAAACATTCCAGATTAAGCAGACACAATTCATATGCTGTGTGCTGAGTTATAATATAGGCCTTGAGTTATAAAAATAAAAATAGGATCTTTTGTGAAAATAAGTTAGTGAAATACAACACTTTCAGATAGCAGTATATTAAACTTAAGATGGAAGAAAAAGGAGAAAAAAGAGGGTTTTGCCCTAGAATTTTAATATCTAAGCACTCTACTATGGGAGGGGGAAAAAGAAATACAAAGTAATTTCTCCTTCTTCACCCTGCTGTCATGGCCTGTGCATTAGATAAGGTGGGGTTCCTGTGTGAAAAAGCAAACCAGCCAGGGAGCAACAGCTTTAAATCTGGTGCTTTATAATTTCTCTATGTTTCATTGTGCAGCTTCAGTATCCCAAATGTTTTTTTGAGTGGTGCTGAATCCCCTGATCTCCACTGTGGATGTAGCAAACTGTACTTACACTGAGGATGACCCCTTGATTAATGTCATCTTCTCCCTCTTGTAAATTCCGATGTTGCTGTATCTGACCAAAACACTTTCTGGGCCAAAACTAATCATTATGTGTTAGATTTCCACAGCATCACTTCATCTGTAGTCTGAGACTATGATTTCCTGGCAGTCTGTTTTATTGTAAGCAAATGATAGATACCTGAGATCAATGCTGACTCCACAGAGATGTCACTGGAATGAGTTCCTGAATATAGGATCAAGAGCACCAGAAAAACAAAACTGTCAGTATTCCAAGTTATTTCTACAAAGCTATTTACAATCACAAATGGTCCTGTAGTTTGACTGAATTCTGCTTTATGCCTCTCAAGTTCTGCTTTATGCCTTAAATCTTGCTTTGGTCCAGAGTGAAGCAGTTCCTTGTCTATTTACATATGCATCATTGAACACATAGGTTGTTGTTCCAAGAAGTAGGAGGAAAATAGCCTGGTCTAATTTCTCAACTCACATTCTGAAATTTTCCTCCCAGTAACTTGTGAAAATTGTATTGGCCATCCAGGACCACTTCTTCTAGTTTCAATCTGATAGCTCAGCAGACAAGGTGAAGGATGTTGATTGGGATGCCTTTCTCCCAAGGAGTTAATACTGAACCTCTGTGCTTTGACTTTTACTGTCTAATTGGTGATAGACAGCTTTCCCTAATCTTTGTTGGCTTTCACAGTGAATTTCAGCCTCCTAAAAATGTACTTGAAGTTACTTGATGTAAATATACCTTAGTTTTTATGATATTTAGAATGAGACAAAGCTGACTTGATGAACTGGCAGACATCTTTGCAGTTGATAACTTGGAGAGATTTGAATGAGGTGTGAAGCTTGGAGTTTTAGATTTATCATACTTTACCTTATTTGGTAATCAGTTCAGTCTTTTTCAGCTTTTGATGGAGGGAACAGTGGTTGCCTTTATTGGCACATCTGATAACAAATTACAATTAATGCCTTACCCTGCTAGCGGTAAGAAAAAAAATATATTCCTCTATGCACCAGGTAAACTTTGATGGCAAAAAGTGTTACCATTTCTGTTATGTGGTCTGCATAATAGGAAGTGACTAAATTATGCTATCAAAATGTGTAACAGCTTTACAGAAATTGCAGGTTTTAGATATTATTTTATAGGGTATCTTGCAGTTGACTTGAGGTGGTTTGTAATGTATAAACAAACCTACTTTCAGCTTAAAAGAGTCAGTTATGATATCTCTTAATGTAGTTTCCCATTTATATGCTTGATATCTCTATCTGACAGTATGGAAGCTAGAGGTAGAAAGTTATAAAGAGAAATTATTTGACTAGATAAAGTGTTATGGGAGAGTTCATATTGAGTCCCATTAGCTATGTTGTGTTGAACTGCAGCCAGACATTTTGAAATACTTTAAATCCCTAACGTTCCTGAACAGCTGGAGGAGAATCCTGTTCTAATATTCCTTCTAAAAGGGATTATTATTTATTTTTGTTGTAGTTTGGTCTAAGAATTTCAGTGAAGTATCAGGAAATTATTATATTTTTCCTTACTGACTCATGCAGTCAAACCTGATTTGAAGCTTGGAATCTGTTACCAGTAAAAAAGACTTATAAGTATGCTGTTAGAGGCTTTAGATCACTTTCAATTTTGTATTTTCCATAATATACATAAAATCCTATTTCTTGCTTGCTCTGTTGCCATTAATCTCTTTCTTCTTTACTGCAGTGTAAGTTATTAAAAATTCTGACGTCCTAAGAAATGCTCATCACATAAACGTCTCATTTTCTTTGTCTGTTACATCCCTTTTTCATAGTGCAGATTACTGCAAACTGCTCTGGAAGCACTGTGAAAGAATAATGGCTTAATATAAATAAGTGTAAAGGAACTTGAAGTTTTTGCTCATGTCTTCTAGTCTGCCTAGGTATTTGGTCCTCTTACCAAAATGTGGAGGGAGAAAAGTTGGAAGATGGGTAAACTTTTTTTTTTTTTTTTTAATATATTTATGGTTTCCTAAAGTAATTTGAACTATTTTAATAGGTCATGCTGTGACACAGAGTTACTATTTTTTTCTCTCAGCCTTGCAATATTTCACAACAACATTATCTGCTTTATTATTTGCTTCATGACGGTTAAACTGTTTGAAAGAAAGCTGAGGTCTGGTGAATTTTTAAGTGACTTTATAGTCTTCCTAATTTTGCAGCTAGGGAGATATTTTCAGACAGAATTTAGTTTCCTGAAAGCTGGCCTTAATTGTTCTGCTCTGAGTTAGGACCAGGACTGAAGCAATTATTGTAGTGGCTAAAGTAGAAACCCCCTCATGGTGAATTTGGAGGGCTCTGTGCCTTCTTGTAAAACCCTGTGCAGCAGCTTAGGTGAAACTTTTAACCCTTCAGGCTTAATTTCCCAGCTTATCAGAATACTCTATTACTTTCAGAAATGTTTAGGATTGATCCCCTGCACAGACACATACTGGATGTACAGGAGAGAGTTCAGTGAAGTGCCACAAAGATGGGGAGGGGACTGGAGCATCTCTGACATGTGAGGAGGGGGCTGGGAGCTGGGCTGCTCAGCCTGGAGGAGAAAAGGTTTGGGGAGGGACGTGTTATCAGTGTGTGCAAGTGCCTGAAGGGAAGGTGCAGAGAGGATGGAACAAGGCCCTTCTCTGTGGTGCCCAGTGACAGGACCAGAGGCAATGGACACAAACACAGACATTGTCGTATTTATGAGGTGCCCCGTGGCAGGAAGGAATGATGAATGTGACTCCATGTTCTTAGAAGGCTAATTTATTATTTTAAGATACTATATTATATTAAAGAATACTAAACTATACTAAAGAGTACAGAAAGGATACTTACAGAAGGCTAAAAGATACTAATGAAAACTCGTGACTCCTTCCAGAGTCCCAACACAGCCCGACCATGATTGGTCATTAAGTCAAAAACAATTCACAGCAGAAACCAATGAAACAACCACCTGTTGGTAAACAATCTCCAAACACATTCCAAAGCAACAAAACACAGGAGAAGCAAATCAGATAATTATTGTTTTCATTTTTCTCTGAGGCTTCTCAGCTTCCCAGGAGAAGAATCCTGGGCAAAGAGATTTGTCAGAAAGCATGAGAGTGACAAGACACATCAGAAAACACCTTTTTTGACTGGGAGGGTTAGTGAGCACCAGCACAGGTTGCCCAAGGTGGTTATGGAGTCTCCCTCAGATATTCATAAGCTCACTGGCTGCAGTTGGTCCTGCTTGAGCAGGATAGGACCAGAAGACCTCCAGAGATCCCTCCCAATCTCAGCCATTCTCTGTGGATCTGTTGTCTGTAGGGTACTGTGTCTGTATGGGTTTGAGATGACTCAGGGATGATTCTCTTTAAAAGAAAAAGATGTCTTATTAACTCCTGTAAAATTCTCACAGGAAATAACTACTTAGCTTTAAGTAAGCTGCAGAATAAGGGGTGTTATTTGGAAAACAAATTTCCTTTCCACTTTTAAGTCCTGGGAATCATGGGAATTGAAAACAGAAGCTGTAGTTTTAGCTGCTGTTGGAGCAACTTAAATGTACGTTTTAACTAAGCCACCCTAGGAAAATAATTATCTTTCCTGAGGAGGGGAAGGACAGAGACACTTGCTATGTAGTCTTGCTATAGGCTGTTTCTCCTCTTGTGTTAATGGTCTTGCCCTGTAAGAAAGGAAAGAAGCACTTTAAAACACAGGAAAATGTGGTTGTTGAGCCACAAAAAAATAAGTTTCAAGAGTGGTTTTGATGCTATTCACAATCTCTCTCATTCTTGATTTTTGCTTTGATTTTGATAGTGACAGTTTAAAGAAAATTATTTGAAAACCATGGTTTTCCTTAAGGTAATGGAAATCTGCTTGTCGTTTTTGTCATGCTTCCATTTTGAAAATGCTGGTTTATTTTCATAACTCTAAATTCAGTGACTTCAAAACGTGCCTGTACATTTTAATTGGCCTTCTTAACACATGCTTTGTTGTTAAATGAAACATTTTTATTGGCACAAAGATATTTGCCCCACCTATTTTCATTTGCTAGTGGTGGGAATGGTAACATTAAAGGCTGTTTAAAATATATGAAGGGAGTTCTGGGGTCATTCCCCACCTGTTGTTTATTTTGGTTTATGCAAGTACAGTCAAAAGTAATCATATTGGTGAAGCTCTTTCATTTAAGTAGTGCTTTTGGAGACTCGTAATTTACACATCAACAGGTTTGGCTTCTTCAAGCAAAACTTGGGACTTTTATGTTAGTGAACAGTGAATACTGGCAAGAAAGGTCATAGCTTTAAAGTAACCTGGAGTACATTGTACTGTTATGGAACAAAAGACAGTAAATACAGAAAGTCTTTGATTAACTTCTCCTGTTCAAAGTGTCTTGACCTTTATTGAGTTCCTCTAGCTGACATTTTTAGAAGATTTTTAGTATTCCTTTCATTATAAAGGGTTTATTTGTGTATTTGATCCCACATATTTCATTGTCATCTTCTCTGCCATTTGACTTTCTTTAGTTACAGTGGCATCTACATTTCATATCAGGATGGTTTCTGTAGTAGTGGAATGATGTAGTCCTTTTTTGTACAAAATTCTAGAAATGCATTTCTGTGACTAGATGGTATCTTGGTACACAAAAGAAATAGAAAGCAAAATTGAGTGAAAAACAAAAAAATTACCAAAGCTGAAAGCACCTCGGAAAACTTTTGAAAGACAGCATAATATATTCATGTTAGGAGTAAGTCCTATAGGATTCACATCACATATCTTTCTATTTTTAGTTTTAAAATTATTAGTTGCCATTTCTATTTAAAGATAATGACATATTTAGTCAGACTTAATGCAAGTGAATCATAGTATTGCATTATTATTGTATTAAACAGTGATTGTTGGTTGTGTTTCTTATACTCCTTATATTTTGGAGGGCAAAAATAACTTCTCAGTGCTCTGGAAGTTGCTCAGACATTTCAGTCTGGGGTGAATAAATTATACTCTAAATAAGGCAGGCAACAGGAATTCATATTTTTGTTTTCTTCAACCAGCCTTCTCCAGCTGGCCCCTTTCCTTCTCTTTACCCCCTGTGGTCTTAGCCATGTAGGCTGGATAAGATTACAGATACTTGTTTTACAAGGAGTCACTGCAGACTTGGTCTTTTTACATGACTGTTTGTGCTGGTTCTGCTGTCTGAGCTGGTGGCTCCCAGCTGTTCTTTAAAGGGTGTGCCAGGGCCGCTTTTTAGTATGGTTGTGTCCTTCCTTTGCCCAGTTCCACTCCTGGGCTTGCTGCAGGAGAATAAGAACTTCCTCCAACAGTTAAAGGTTGAATAATCTTAGTAGTTGGTGCCTTGGACAGCTGGCCTGCCCAACCAGACCTCCTGGCTTGGAGAGGCAGCTTCTCAAGAGCATCCCTTGCTCTGTAATAACTGAACAAATCCCAGATGTAAGATTTAATCTTCTCCTTACTACTTTCTTCCTCTGTAATACTGTGCTCCCTGAAGCCTTGAAGCTGTTTTACACACTCTGAACCAGCATTCACAGCTATCAATGCCTCCTAGTAAGATAGTCCATAAAATGGGAACTTTTCCTTAGAACAAGATACAGCATTTAGACTTTAAAATAAAGTCACAGGACTTTAGGTGTGGGGCTTCTGACTGATTATCTACTGCTAGTAGCTGAGGGAACCCGAGGGTGTGATTTGTACCTTTGTTGTTTGAATGGGCAGGTTGTCTGGCTGCTGTCAGTCCTTTTCCTTCATGAATTTGGATACTCAGCAAGAGTGAAGAAGGCTTAAAAATTGCTTGTAGAACAAAAGGATTAGGTCTTTTTATATAGAAGACAAGAACAGTCTGCTAATGAATGAGTAGTAGTGAGAAGAATGTAAGCCTGAGTATTTTATGGCATAAGATAAATGTTACCAGAGGCTAAGAATAAACTCACCATCTCTGTCTCTTGCAGGCTTTCTTCCTGCACTTTCTTATTGAGGTGTCTGACAAGACACTGTCAGACAGGACAACTAGCCAGCACTACTGCTGATTGTTTGGCAGTTTCTGTGTTTTTTCCACTGGTCATTTCTTTGAACTTCATACAAGATAACAAAGTTTCCTAGGTCAAGACACTGGAAATATTAATTCTCCATAAATGTTGTTCTGTTCAGCACAAGTCAGATCTGAGTTTATAGAATACTTTCTTTCTTCAGCCTCGGCAATTTTCCAGTTTTCTGAGGGCAAGCAGCCCAGCAAACACTCCTTCAGACAATTCCTCATCTTTCTCCTTTTTCCAGAATGAAAATCCAAAAATCTTGGCAATGGGGGCCAAAATAACAAAAGAAAAGTGGGTGTTGCCACTTCTTGCCAAGTTTTTTGTAAATGTTTCTCTCCTTCCCTGTCCCAGCATAACAGCAAAACTTCCCAAAAAATCCACAAAATAAACCAGACTCTTTTTCAACCTCTGCTCTAATTCAGAATAAATGCCATAAGGAAAATGCTAGAGAACAAGTACTGTAAAGGGTATATGGTTTATCTGACTGTTAATGTTTTATTCCTCATCAGTTAGGTTGCAGGAAACTCTAGGGCCACTGGTAGGTCCTTGATGATGCTCAGGTTTTATTCTTGTTTCTAGGATATCAGTTGGGTTGGTTCCAGTTGCTTTTCTTTTACTTGGTTGCAAGGAATCTTAACTGGGGCATGAGTGGATAGATAGATCTGTAGCTTTGGGCAGGCAGGAGTGAAATACTGTTTTAAAGAAGTGGAAAAGAAGGGGGTACAAGCTTCAGAGAGTGATTGTAGGCTAGGTGTTCTCTCTTGCTTGCTTGTTCCTCCTCCAGTGCCAGTGAAATGATTAGGAATAGTAGGGAGGGGGAGGGGGGCATGGCAGGCAGTGAGATCCAGGAATTAGTGTTAAGCAGACCAGAGGTGAGATTAGAAACCAAGGCTGTGCTGGCAGAATGAGTTCATACAACGGAGGGGGCAAAGAGCACTGCTGGATCAGAACCTAAGACCAAAGGGCAGCAAGAGGGACAGTAAGCAGGTTCTTAGAGCAATAATCAAGATGTTATCTGTAGCTACAGAATAAACCCTGTTTGGGTTTTTTCTGTACCAGGAGTGTGTGGCAGCCTCCGTTGGTGGAGTTCACAAGGTCAGCTCTTTGGCTCGTGTTATGCTGGTCGCTGGCTGCAGGTTTTGTCTTGAGTCACATGTGCTGCTTTTTCTACAGGTTGTTCTTATTTTAATTGAAATTCTTGCAGCTACAATGAATTCATTAGTAGGAGAGTTTTAAGAAGTTTTTTCCCCCCAGAGATGTTTTTTATCAACTAACCATTGAACTTAAACGTGTTCATAAGTGCGATAAGAAAGAATAATTTTTTCACCAGTGGCTTTACTAGAAGAAATTCTGTTTGAATTTACACATTCAAACTGTTGAGATTGCTGCTTTTTTATGTGTCAGGTCTGCAAAATTGATTTGTATAATGAAATGGCTGTGTGTGAACTGTGCCATGACACATTCAAACAGCTAATAATTGATTCCTTGAAACTATCTATATGTGTGTGAGTCATGGTTGGACTTGTGACCTCCCTAAAATGTTGGGGTTTTTTTCAGGATCCTAATTGTGACCTTTCCCCAGGAGTTAAGTGTCTATAAAGTATTTCCAGGTCAATGACTGTCAAAGTAGAATTCCAAATCAAAGGGAACAGCCATCCAAATTGAGACATAGTCTGGAATCTGAGTACCATGTCTGTGTAGGAAAAGAGCTTCTCAATTCCTGTGCTTTTGCTTCTATTTTGATTGCTAATATAGTTTCTTTTATTTATTTTGGAAAGTGCTAAAGCTAGAAAATCTGATTCACTGAATCCAGGCAATGTCTCATTGGAAGACTCCTGGAAAACCACACTTGTTCAAGACAAACATGATGTCATTTCAGTAGCAGAATCCTTTTGTGAGCCTCCTGGAAACAAATGTTTTGCATGAGGGCTCAATTTTTCTTGTTCTGGATTAATTCAAACAAATTACCCTGCAGACTGTATTTGTGGTAAACTTTTTTTGAGAAAGCCTTTTCTTGGGCCACATTCAGAGACAAGACTGACTCTGAGTGATGTTTAGAAGCTGCAGAGGTTGTTAGCTTGTGAACAAGTAAATGTATCAAGCAGAGCAGTGTGCTTCAGTCTTCTGAGCAGCTGGGAAGATCAGTGTTCTTTAGAGCTTCCAGCAGGTGTTTCCATCTGCTCTACAAACTATTGTGCTCTCCATAAACAAAGTATGTTGGCCTGGAACAGCAAGGCAGCTTGCTTTTCTTTCTTTAATTAGGTGATGGCTTAAGATATTTACAGAGGAAAGAAGATAATTTGCTTAAGTAAAGCCAATTTATAATAGGGATGTTGAGGACTCAGCTTTATCTCTTGGAATCTTTTTTCCCCTTCTATATCTGAACATTCCCAAGTTTCTGGTTTCTCTAGTGCAGGAGCAAAGACAGAAGGCTGCCTCTGAATGTCAGGGAGGGACTTAAGATATAAATCCAAATGACCTTATTGGGACTTTGACACATTTGCTTTCCAGCTGATTGAGAACATAGCCATGAGAAGAACGTGCTTGGGAATTTTCCACCTGCCCATTTGACGTAGGAGAAGAAAGAAACCATTCATTTCCTGACAGCATGTCTGAAAACTGGAGATGGAATGGTTATTTAATGTGTTTGGGTTTTGGCAATCTGATTCATAGTTTTTGAATGCTTGTAGTTGCCAGTTCTTGATGCAATGCATTTTTTTATTCCATGAATAAAAAGATGCAGCAGACAAATCTTCAGAGTGTCAGAGCACACTGTGGCCCGTTCTCTGTTTTGTTCTCCCTCTAATAGCAGGATAAATAAAAGTATTTTGAGGCCTGTCCTCTTCCATCAAGCTTCTGGGAAAGAAAAAAGAAAGGACGGGGGGGGAGAGGGGGAGGACAACAGCATGGAAAACTTTATGAAATTGCTTATGGGTTTCCTTTTCATGAGAAATTTCCCTGAAATTTTCCCCATGACTCATTTCCTCCTTATTCCTTTTTAAGTCTGTAGTTTGGGCTTTTTAATTTTTTTTCCTTTTCAAAGACAAGTTGGTAGCTTTTTCCGGCCCAGTGTGATGTTGATTTTGCAATGGTGTATATTTCACTTATGGGCATTGCAGTCTATTCTCCACGTGGGCAGTTTTCCTCTTGTCTCTAATTTCTCTGCACAGAGCAAAGACAGGAAGCAAGGAATACACTTCCACAGAAAACAGATGTAAATCATGTGTATTGTGTGAGGGAAAAAGTGGTGGGAAGTAGATTTTTTATTTTAGCAGATGTGTATTGATGCTTGCAAAGGTCCTGTGCTGAAAGAAGGTCAGTGAGAGAGTTTGTAATGATTTCATAGCTTCTGGCTTGCAGTTTTCCATTCATGCTGATGTACACTCCCTGCTGGGTATAGAATTTTCTAGAACTCATTCCCTGAAATGTGACCCACCATCTTCTGAGTAATAAAGGCAGCTCTTTTCTGGATTGAAAACTTATATAATTAACTCATTTTCCTTGTCCAGTGTGGGAGATGCAAAAGCTTGACAGAACGCCAGTCTTTAACCAAGACATAGTCATTGCTACTCAAAAATGGAACCCAAAAATACTTATATTTACTGTGAATCCATCTAGTCTGACCCAGTTCTTGCATATGCTTGCAACACTACAAACTGACTTCTCTTGCAAGGGAAAAAAAATCAATACTCTCAGGGTTCTTGTTGTACTGCTAAGATAAGGCTTACTTCTTTTACGGAAATATACACAAAAATGTGTTCCTCTTGTGCAGCTAGTGTTTAGTAGAGCAATTCAATGCATCTGAAGAATTATAAACTCTTCAGGACCTTGGCAGTGTTTCTTGGAATATCTGATTCCATAGGAGCTTGTGTGATCAGATCACCAAACTATCTGAGTGCTCCTCACAGTGCATTAAGGCTACTCCTCTCCTTACCCTCATCCAGGGCTCAGATAGATCAGTGTGAGTATTTAAGAAAATCGTGTGATCCCTCTAGCGAAGCAAAAGTATTTAAATTCCCAGTCAATAATTTACTGGGAAATAAAGCATAAATACTATAAGTAAAACTCTCTGCAGAGATAAATTAGATTTTGATCTCTACATTGGTAGAGGTCAAAATGATGACATAACGATTTACATAAACACATACTACTTCTATCACTAACTGTTCCCTTTTTAAAACATAAGCAACCAAATGGAAAACCTTGAAAGAAAAATGTCACTTGCTCTTTAATTGCTCTCCTATTAAGCAGTACAGTCCTCCTAAATGTTGAAGATTTCATGGTTTAGCATCCTCATCCTTTATGAAAAAAGAGCTTTTCTTTTAGAGAAATTGACTTTTTATCTAGGCCCTTTCTACATCATTAATAACATAATTTCTTCTAGTTGGACAAATTGCTACATCTCAAACAAGTTCAGGATACTCAAAAAGAGGTCTCAAGAACAAACTGGAAACTGAAATCCAAAATAAGATTAAAGTAAGTTTATGAAAGATATTAAACTACCCATGCACGCCTTCCTATCCCAATATAACTAGAAAAATACCCCCTGCATTAACTTACAGCTGTTACCTGGTAGGATCTTGCAAATACTAAGAGAAAGGGGCATTTTCCTGAGCTGTGGCAATGATGTCTTAGTTCCTCATTCTAAAATCAAGTGAATTTTCCATCCAGGAAAATTGCAACTCACTTTCAATTCTGTATTTCCATGTGTAAAGGGTGAATTCTTAGCTTGTTCTAGGATATCAACGCATCTAAACATTGATAGATGCTCTCTAATTGTTTGTTCAGCCAGATAGGAGCCCTGAGCAAAAGGTTTGCAATCTAATTTTTATGTTCTTGTCTCTGAATGTACAAATAAATGTGAGGAGTACTTGTTGAAAGGCCAAGTTCTTCAAAATTGTTCAGAAAATCTCCTGTTCAGCTAGGAAAACTAAATTTTTGAGCTTGATCACTGTTTATTCTTTTGGATTATGAATAACTTGACTGGAGACTGGCTGAGCATGGTATATTATTACTTTTATCCAGTTTCTCTAAGTGAAGACTGAAGTTTTGTGGTTAGCTTGCAATTCTCTTTATATATCAAAATTACTGTATGAAAATATGGGGAAACCTTTTTGCAGACCAACTGTTGTTGAATATTGTGGAATAGCATTCTATAAACATTTGATTGAGCAAACTAATGACATCTTCCAACCTTCAGCTTTGAGGAGGGCAAGTCCATGATAATTAAAATACCACCTCAATCTAACACAGTTTTTCCAAACTGGTGGCCTTGATTGAAGGATCTTCTGTATGTTCAAATCAAACTGAAGGAAAACCGAAGAGGGAGCTATTTTGTAGAAGCAATTAATTTTGCAAACAGGGATTTTTTTTTTGTTACTGAAGTTTGTTATGATTCTGCATATTTAGTAATTTTTTATATGTGAAGAGGAGAATGGCAATTTTATTGTCACTTTTTATCCTTTACATATCTCAGTGAGTCTGATGATCTGGGTCTGGAACTGATCTCCAAACCAGCTTGAAAGGGCTAAATTTCATTACATTCTGAAATTCAGTTTAGAAATCCAAGATGTGTGGGTCTACAGAGATAAGCATGTTCTTGTAAAGAAACCTTTTATTCCTAACAGGAAGCTCTTCCATGGCAGCTTGTACCTTTTTCCTTCACCCTCTTTCCTCAGAGGAAAAACTTGGAAAATCTTTGCTCTCACAGTAATTTGCATTTGGAGGGTCCTAATGGCATTCCTGAGGTTGTGTCTCTTTAGCTTTTCCTACTGTGATTGCAAATTTTACCTAGGAGTTCTAAAATATTAACCCCCTGTAGATCAAGCCTTCATGAAAATAAGCTGTATGTATATTTGCTGCTTCACAGGGAGAGAAAGTGCAGTTTTCTTTTGTGAAATTAGATTATAGGATGAGCCTTCTGAATAGAGTGAGATGGGATGGGGAATGAGGGAGAGTAATTCCAGTGACCCAACTTAAGGTACTTATGTAAATGCCCAAAATGAAATGAAGGAAATCCTTCTTTGATGGATTGGTACTGGGCTTGGCAAATTCAAAATTGCATAAGGTAGTTTTGATCCAGGATTTTAAAAAGTCTGTACTACTTTGCTGGTAGGAAGCAGAAGGCAGCTAATTTCTTTTCAATTTAATCTTTTCTCAAAGATTTTTGAAAAATAAAAACAACCAAACCCTTACTCCAAAAACACAGTAATGTATGTATTATACATACAAAAGAGGTGAAAGCTGAGTTAGAAGACCATTCTTAAAAGTACATTAATATCTATTTAAACTAAAACACTTGAAGAAATGTGCTCCTTTACATAAGCAGGTCTGGCTGTGGAAGCTGCTTGTGGTTTAATGTTTCATCACAATAATGGCAGCTTATATGTGCTTGCCAAGAGACCATTACTGTTTCTTCTGCTGCTCAGGCTCTTCCAGTGAAATATCTTTAAGGTGAGAAAATGCATATTTAACAGAACCTGTCATCACTGCCTGTGCAGTGAGAGAGCTTTGTGTGAACTTCTTACCCCATTCCACCAAGCATAATTGCTGGTGTTTCTGTGGAGCAATGTTTAATTAAAAAAAATTAAAGGAAAAAAATGATAAAATAAAACCAAATAATAGAATTAAATGTTACTTACAAGGAGAGGTTTTAAAAGTGACTTATGTAAATATAAAACTTTTTGATTGTAAATACTGTAGTATTCTACAATAAGTGTTTTCCTTTCTGTAAGGAAATAATGGGTAATGTTCATCTGATGTTGTCAGAAAATGGATTGTTCTGTAATAAAATCTTGATGCTTTGAGTTTTTTATTTTTATCCCTTAATGATATTCCTTTCAAAGAACCAGCTGTACCTTTACCTCAACATCCTTTGCCTGATGGAAACAAATCAAAGAGCAGCACACACTGGGACTAATGAGGGCTGCCCATGTGCTGTTTGATCAGTCAGCCTCTTCCAAACAGAGTTCATATGGCTGTGTTACTTCACTGGGTTTGTATACTTTGGTTATGTATTTCTCTTTGAAAAGGGTGTTAAATTGTCATATCATTAAACTAGTAAAGGTGGGGGAAGGATCTAAAAATTCTGGGTTTGATTACTATTGCTAGCTTACCTTCTATAGCAGAAATCCTCAAAGGTGTCACTTTTTTTTGTCTGTTCCCATTTCTCTATGGCAAAAACACCCAAACAAAATAAAACTTTGATTGCTTATTAAGTATGCTAATAATATCATTATTTAAAGCTGAATTTACTGTATGCATTGACCATAAAACTTTTTAAAATATTGATGAAGAGGATTGTTTGCATTTCTTAATATTCAGATCCAGGGCAGAGGGAAAGTAAAGACTCAAAGAATAGTTTCATGAGCATTTGCCTTCAATTTATTTTCCTCAATACTCTGTTCTGAAGTTCTCATCAGTACATTGAAATTAATAATGGGATTTAAGTGCCCAGCGATCCTTGCCATCACTTAGTCTGATGATTGATTCCTCTTACGGGCATTGCTTTAATAATATATCTGTTTGATCCCAAAAGAGGAGAGCTTCATAAAGTTGTTGTGAAAGCTTCTTTTCTTACTGTAATGGTTCAATGAAATGTTCAGCTGTGGCTGAATTGGAAAGGAAACACATGCTGTTGTAGCTTGTATGTAGCTTGGAAAAAAATTTCAATACAATAAATCTTAGCTGTTGTTGAAAACTCTATGCTCAGCAGGAATCCATGTTTCCTCAAGTTGTTTTCAAATTTTCTCCTTATTGCATGTTCTAAATTCTAAGCATCTCTACCCCTCCTTCCATGAGTTAGACAAGGACTCTTGGGAAACACGGGCGGTGGAAAACTCAGGCTCATCTATGCCTGAGTCAGTACATTAATCTTCTGGCTTGTAATTGGTTTCAAATTGTCTTTGTTAGAAGGCATGTTGTATTGCCTTGCTTAACTGGAGTACAGGGCTTTCCAATGACTTTAGGCTTCCCCTTTGACACAGTGTGTTCCTTCATTCCCAACGCTGCATTGTTTTACTGCTTTCTGTCCTCTCTCCCTGATTGTTCATCTGCAACAGCAGCAGGAGCAGGTGAAAATTATTTCAGCAGGCGTGAGCAGGTGTGAGAAGGAAGTTTTGAATGTTAAGCAACTTAATGTAAAATTAATATTTATATGTATTAGCCTTGAGAAATTATGGCCTTCTTTCTTTTAAGTTATTTGAGTTCGTCCAAGTATCTAACTATACTTTAACTGCCAGGGATTTTTCTCACAACATATTTGTAGAGACCAGTAGAAGTTGCAATTTATCTTCTATTTAAACTATGAAAAATGCATTATTTATCTTTAAATAAAACAATACAATGCTGTTTGCATTTCTAAAGAGAGCTTTTAAGGCCGTCTACATATTAAGAGCTATCCTCATGGAAGCCTGTGCTCCTGTATAAATTCAGATCAAAGTATATTCAAGAGCTCATATTTAGTGTTAGGAGTGGAAGCTCTTAGAAGTGTCCACATATGTTCTCCCGTGGAAGTTGGAGAAATTAACAATCAAAGCTAACTTTTTCAGAGATGCTACTTCCTCAACCACTGTTCAAGGGGGGTCTGCTGAGGGGAGAAGTCAGAACTATGAAGAGCAAGGCCTTGCTTGTCACTGGGGCTCTTATTTCACTGCCATTCTGGAGAATTAGGTGTAAAACCCTACTTAGTAGGAATTAAGACACAGGAGTGAGTTATCTTCATTTGGAGCCTCCAGTAGAGCAGAAATTCCCATACTATTCATTCTTCCCATGAGAGTGGAAAGTGTTGTCTCTGTGTTGTCTTGGGTTTATGCCTTTGGGAAAGACAGCAAGTTGACCCAGCTGCCAGTTAATTAATTCATAACATTTTAGTAAAGTGTTGGAACAATTTTCCTGTACCTTGTTTGATGAAGATTATGTAACTACAGTTTCTCTAAATAGTTACCATGTACTTACTTATGTTACCATAAATTAATGGCTTTAAGAGACTCCAAGTGATCTTGTGTAATTTTAGGTCTTTGATCTCTGTGTTGCGTCTTTTGCTATCACTACTCTTGCTCTTGTTTATCAAACTCTGATGGTCTTTCTGGCAACAAAAATATTTCAGAGGTGAACATCTCAGTGTAGGAGATTATAGTTGTTTCTTTGTTGCTCAGATGAAAAATGTCACTTAACTCTAGAACATAAGAATGTTTCATAGTCAATGCTCTTACTTTTAGTGCTGGCTTTTCTGTGTTTAACTTTGTACCTGTGTTTGTGATGTTTTTTCTTAACTTGAGCATGTCTTGCAGTCATACTTAAGGTGGAGTAATTTTCTTGAGGCTGTTGTGTTTGAATACAAAGTATCCCAGTAACTAAAAGCATACTGTCCTTTGATTATTTGAAACTACTCTGGGAGTTTCAGCATCGTGTTTACTTTCAGACAACACAGGGAGAGAAGCCTCAACCTGATGAGGAAGAGAGGGAAGTGGAATGTCATAAGCAACTATTTTTGAGAAGTCCATAATTTATAATTTCCCCAATAAAAACATCACTTTCTCAGTGCCCATTGCAGTGAACTCATTAAAAGCATTTCAAGAGCTGTGGTTACATTTGAGAATCCTTCTACAAATGCAACTAGAAATATGTGCTTGCTTTCTCACATATATCCTTAGTTAGTTGCCCAGTTACTAATGAAAATGTTTTATACCTTGAAGCTAAGTGCTAATCAGAAAGAGCAAATTCTTTCCAGGAATTCTGTGGTTTTGTATAATCTTTTTCCTGCAAGATCAGGGCCCTTGCTAAAAGGGAAAGTGCACACCAGGGTGTGTTCCCACTTGGAAATAACTGAGACAATACTAGGTCTTCTTGGAGGAGATTCTTGTAATAAAACAAAAAAGGGAAAAATCCTTTTAATGAATTGGTAGATCATTAAATCTTTCTGGCCCTAACGAATAGTGTGGATATGGCTGATGTTAAATGTGTTTCATGACTATAAGAACTGCTGTGAGAAGATTCTTGATTTAGGTATTTCTGGTAGCATGACCTGCACAGCCAGATTTGAACAGTATCTTCCTTTTCTGGATAAGATTTATCTAATGCAAAGATTGACTCACTGCGTTTCCTCTTAGATTCCTTTTTCATTGTCATTTATTTTAAGGGGGAGAGGGGATACCAATAAATAACCTTTCCTAGACTATTTCTACCTTGTCACCTGCTTCCTTTATCTTCCACACGATAGTTTTGGTGTAGGTCAGGGTATTATTTATCTTTTGGCCTCTCATTCTCTAGGTATGTGCTGTGGAGTTTTTCTGAATGATCCAAATGAATGTGTTTTTTTGCTTCAGTGGTCTTTTAAAAGTTGTTCTTTTTGTTTCTTTCCGCTATCACTTTTCAGCTTTTAAGGCACTTTTGTAGCAACATCAGTGGTACTGAGTCAGAGACTGGAAGGGGTTTTACTTGGTCTATAACAGTGCCCCAGATGTTGTTGGGAGGCTCTTTATCTGTAGCTCTTGCAGGCTTTCCTTCTCCCCCGCTTTTTTCCTAATAGCTCTTGTTAAGCCAAAGCATTGCTCACGTGTGTAAAATCTAGTAGTCCCTGAGTAGCTGTAATAGGTTATTTCCCTGACTGGGTCACTTGCTGTTCCGTATTTATTTCATGGATACTTTGTTCTTGGATTGACTAGCATCTATGTGTCTGCCCCAGCATGTCTGTCTAAAGCATCTGCAACTGCCAAATGTGTTTGCAGCTGACTTGAAGCTCATTCTTACTGTACATTGGCTTGATCTTTGTGATGGGGAATGCAGCACCTATTAAACCACTTCTAATTATTTTTATAAGCTTCTTTCAGTTCTGGCAAACTTTATTAGAAACTGAGTTTCTGTTTCAAATGAGCTACTATTTTACATAATAAAAGGCTAAAAATCATGGTCTTAGATGTTGCTTTTTTTCCCCCTGTTTGTCTTCTGGCAGCTTAGTAAAGTATTGCATAAGCACTGGCAGATAAACTTCCCCTGTTGTCTCAGCATTGAATTGCTTTATTTAGATTCTTATGCTGGTAATTTTTTTAGGCTAAAATGACCTTGATAAATTTTCATGGAAAACATTTTGTTACTCGTTTGTCAATAGTCCTGGATCCTTTGCATCTAAATGCCAAAAAATTTACAAGTAAGAATCAAATGGTCACTTATGTCTTTGTAGGTGTTTGAGGGACCAAAGCCATTCAGCTTTAACAAGGAACAACATGAGTTGCTTTATGGTACTGTACTGATGAGACATTTTCTGGCTTTGAGAGCATTTAAATCTGAAGAAGAATGTTTCATAGAATCAGATTCAGTATCCCTGGAAGCAGAGGCAGCATGTCTGCATCAGGCTGCTGCCATGAGTACCCCTGCTGAGCCATGGAGCTTTACTAGCAGAAGCACAGATGGACCAACTTAGTTGTGCTTCTTCCCAGGCACAGCCTGCATCCATGCACAGCACAATACCCATGGTTTACACCCTGAAATGCTCTCCTAGAAATGGCTTTGAAGACCTCAATCCACCTGAAGCCCTGGGGACATCCTTTTGGAGTCTTGTCAGGAGAGAAAAGCTTCCCGTTGTAGCTGATGGAAAGAGGAAATTCCAGAGCTGAAGATGGGGTTAAAGGTACCCTGCTTAGCAGTGGTTTGTAATGTAATCTTAGAAATAGCCAGGTATGATTGATCTTACTGGTGAGCTGCGCAAATGAGATGTGAGGGCTGTTCTCTAGAAGACTGAAAAGCACAGCAGATCTTCATCTCTGACTGTAAGGTCCTGAAGCAGAAATATTGTTAGTTAATAGTGGGATGGTAATTCGGCAACATGTGAGTTTTGACTATGCTTTGGATATTGATCTACATCAAAATATAGTAGATTGAAAACAGCATTTCATGTCCAGAAATGGAGAAAATGCAAATAAACTCTTTTCTGCTGCTTCTGATGGGAATGAAACATTTATAAATTTTCTGCAGAACTGCTGCATTTTTCTTCTTTTGCTTTGGAGCCTGCCAGGTAACCCATCTATTGTTTGTTCTATGCTTACCTTGGAAAGCAGCCAGCTTGTAAGCACAGCTCACTAGAAAACTACAATTTATGTGACTTTTAAAGTTGTTATAAAGTTGTGATACTTGCTGATGTGTAAGTATGCTTCAGAGTGCTGTGTACTCCTGACACAAAGGCAGCCCTGCAAAATTTCAAGTTCTCAAATGGAATTTCCAATTAAACAGCTAGGACATTTTTAACATTATTTGCAAATGTTTTTTTTCTTTGATATTTGTCTTGGAAATACATTTTTAAAAGCCTGAGGCGGTTGCAGAGACTCAGAGGCTTGGCAGAGTTATATTCCATTGATAATAACAATTTATCTTTATTATTATTGGAAAAAATAGTGGCATAACTTTGTCTGTAGGTGCTCTTCTCCATCTCTCATCTAAGTACTGTTGAGCCAGAATCACTTAATTGGTGGGCAAATGAAGATAAGTGTCTAGTCTTTCTCTTCAGTCATTTAATAATTTTGAGAGTAGATAAAATCCATAATCTGATCTTGCATCTGATTTTAGGTGGAAACTCACTGGCTTCAGTAAGTTTGCTGTTAGATTTTTAGCATAGGGCCTGCTGAACTTTTGCAGCATGTAATGTGCTATTGAAAACAAGAATAAAGTAGTTTAGCAATTGTTGCTGTACTGGTGATGACTGTCACAGGATAAAAGATGCTAAAAACCAACAAAGCTGCAGTGGATAAGAAAAACAAACCAGACTGCAGTATTACCCATCCAGAATCAAATTCATTTGCAGCATATATTATAGCTGGAAAAGGAGGAATTGTTTGGGTCAATATATTCTGTTATGAAACTGAGAGAGGTTTTTATAGAGGATGGTCACAAATACAGAGCTCTCAATGAAACTTTTTCCAAGCTGGGTAGCTTGCTTAAGGCCTCTGGAAGTCTGCTTTTACATCCCCCCTCGTTCTTTTCATAATTGCACTCTCTGAGTAATATGATTTAGCATAAGCTGTCATGCTGTTACTGTCCTGGTGATAGCCACTGGTTTTCCCAGGCTACATGAGTTTTCTTCATATGCCTTTCCTGTATTTCTTTAGTTGTTAACCTTAAGAGAAAATTCTGTCTAAATGAGGCCAAAAAAAGCCATTTGAAATTTCTTGGATGTCTCCTTCTCTGAGAGTGATTTTTAATTCAGTGCCAGTGGTAGATATTTAAAGATACTCCTGTGAAAATTACTGGTTTTCCATTTGAGTAACTCTTCTTCAGCATGAAGTCCTTTATTTCTGTTTCCCCACTGAGGATTTTATTGTGAAATAGATACTTCTGAATTTATAAATGTCACCCCTTCCCACCAAGAATAGCTCTGAACTAAAGTGTTGGGGTGCTCTTTTGCAGGGGAAAAGAAATTGATTTATTGGTTTGTTTGTAACATCTCCAGTTACAAAGTGGAATATTTTATCTGTTTTTCATAATTTCCACGTGGATTTGTTATCCATCAATGTTGGTCAGCTTTTTGGTCTGTAGACTTTGAAAACCAAAGGACACAGATTTGCCAGCTGTTGACCACAAGTAACTTTTTTGAAAAACAGAGTGGGCCTCAAGCTGACTTGCAGGTTTTATATAAAGTACTTAATAAACCTGTAAAATTGACACTGCTCCATGTTTATTGCAAGGTTATGTTGGTTTTTTGTTTGTTTCTTTTATTTAAAGAGGGGCTGGGAGGAATACAGCAGCTGTTTTTCATCTGCCAAACCTATTCTTGATGACTTGTCAGCCAGGGCACTCTATTTATATTGGTTGTTGTTTAATACAGGCTTGTGGGGCCCCAGCAGCTTGATGGATGGTGCAGAGCACAGCTCCATGCATAGAAAGCCATGAAGAAGGAATTCAGAATTATTAGTGTCTGTGCAATGTGCATAACAAAAAAAAAAAAAAAAGATGCAGCTTTTGGGAGTAAAAGCTCTTGTGCAGTTCTTCCTACAGCAAATTTGTCAATTCATCTAGATTTTCTGATTATAGTAAGGAATAAAAGCAAGCTACTTTTCCATAAATCATTCTTTCTTTTTTTTTTTTTTTTTTTCAGGAAGCAGCTGTAGCTGTTGCATGATACCCTCTTACAAATGATTTCAAATACCTTTGCTCATGCTTTCATTCAAGCTTTATTGGTCTAATGGTTGTCTGGAGCAACAGTGGAAAGAGAACAGGTAAACGAGGGTGAAAAAGCATCAGACTGATTTGATGTCTATACCCTGACTGAATTACCTGCTCACAGTGTCTAAAGGCTGTACTGCAAAGAATCTCAGCCAGCATTTTTGCATTTGGGAAGACACAATTACTTGGAAGAGCAAATTCAATATTCTGTTAAATTTTTTATTGAATTATAATAGTCAGATTAAGTCTTGGCAAATAAAAGAGATAATAAATTGTAGGATGCAGTAATAATCATATTTTATTTGTAATATTCACGGAAATTGCTCATTAAGTTTTGTATTTTTTGTATTTTATGTGTAAGCTAATTTCTGCTATACTGTCAGGGGTAGGGCTTGTGGTGATATTACCTTGTATTACCCTATCCTATATTGTTTTATGATGAATGTATCTCTTAAGTTTTTTAAATGCAAGAATTGTATAAAAAGGAAGTAATTTCAGTGGTCAAGTGCCTTTTTCTTTCTTTTTTTTTTTTGTGATAGTGATCTGTGCCATATTTGTATGTTCCTTAAAATACTGAAGTGCTTAAGAGAAGGATCAGAAACAAAATACAGTTCATGAAGAGTTCTGTAGAGAATGATGGAGCTTCCTGCCTGTGTTGCGTGGACTTCTGATTAGAGTGGCTATTTCTGCAATTAATAATTCAGCTTCCTCCTGCCATTGCTTCCCCTAGAACATCTTCTATTTCTGCAGTTCTTTTAACTGAGGCACAAGTGAGAAGTTACATGATCAAAGAGACGGGGTGAGTTGTAGATCTGGAAATACAACTGAGTCAGTCTGCACAAACTTGCTGCAAGCAAGTTTCTTTTTAAATACGGTGCTACACAGAAAGTAGTTTCTTGCTCTGGGTGCAAGAATTGATAAAAATTTCCTTTGAAATGCTGTTAAGGAAAAAAACCGTAAAATGCTCAAATAGAAAAGCGTGGTGATTTTGTTGGGCTTGAAACCTTCTGCTAGGATGTGTTATTTCCACTGAACTTTTGTTTGCTTGGCTGATGTTCAGCACCTGCTCAGACCTCTCATTTGCATCACTAAAACTGGGAAGGGTTGTCAATCTGCCTGCTCTCTTGTCTCGATAATTTTGTTTAGTAACCTGAAAAAACAATAAACAAGTGAAAGTTTGGGTCATTCATTTGCTGGTTCATTTAATGGACACCTAAGTAGTTGGCAAACTTTGTTCCTCTCTTGCCCACCTCCTGGAACTTCAATTCAGTGCACCCAGATCAAAGGTTTTTAAAATTGTTGTGAAAATGGTATCTTCTGATTTGGAAATTATGTTTCCAAATGCAAAATTGAACATGGGATCTGGAATTTACAGGTCACCTGTTTAACTGCCCTGCTTGGAGGAAATGCAGAAGTTAAGTCAGTTTGGAGTTAAGTGCTGGCTTTCTTTGCAGAGCTGTTAGAGAAGAGGTGTCACTGGCTGTCTGTGTGAGTTTCTGCTTGATTTTAATTGAAGATGTTTACCTTTTCTACTGGTAATTGACTGGAGAAGCATTAAATCCAGTGCCTAGTATTTCCCATTCAGGTTTGAAGGCTAATGAGCAGTTTTATTGCCCATGCTGATTGAATGGAAATGTGATGACCAGTAATCCGCCGTTGTTTTATTGGCACTGAAGAGCGTTTACTTTTTCAGTGGTGTAATAAAACCTGATTTGCTCACTTGGTAGAGCTAAGTGCTTGAAGATTTCTCTCGTTATCACGCAGCTGGCTCTGTTTGTCAGGTAGTACTGCTCAGTGCTATGCTGAGGCTAAAATCTTGTTTTACATGGAGCCTGGAAGATGAATTAACCTGTTTGTACAAGCACTTTGAATTAGCTGGGAGCTGTTAAGGAAGTTTGAATCATGGGGTGAGTTGACTATGCTGAGACTTTCATACGTTAAAGTTTTGAACTTTTCTGTTTCTTATCAGATAAACTTATTTTGCATCCTTTGTCCACTTACAAGCCACAAAAGCAGTTGTGAAGAAAAGTTTTGTTGTAGAGAACAGTCTGTTTAAAACCTTTTGAAATCACCATCACAACAAGCTGTGGTTTGTCTGTCATTTCAGTTGTACCTTCAATAAAAGTATTTAGATGTCAAACGAAACAAGCCAAAATCCAATCACAGGAAAATATCTTTGCTTTATGTTACTACGCAAACATTTTGTTTGCATAGTTTATCAAAATAATTTCATGTAAATATTCTAATAAAAATGAAGTTTACAAAAACTGTTTGGGAAAGTATTTTCTCCCCTTGTAGCCAAGAATTTTTCAAATTAACTGAAATAGAAAGCAAAAATTTTATTTAAAGAATTATTGTTTCCAGTTACCTGGAGACAGAGCATGTTTCCCTTCTGCTATGGCAACAAGAACATGTGAAGTACAGTACCCCAATAACTTGGAGTTCTGCCACGAAATAGATGAAGAACTACAAGCCCAGTATGAGGGTGCTGTCTTTATCAGCTTTCAGTCTGAATTGTAAAATAATTTTGACTGACTTCCCACAGCTCTGACCCCTAATGGAAAGTGGCTTTAAGATACATAAAGATCATCCTACACATTAAATTCAGCGTTGAGGGAGATTGCTACATTAGAAAGAGAATTGTCAGCAGCAGTAAGAGAATACTTCTGTACTTTGAAAATGCTTGCATCCTGTTCAGGCTTCCTGTTGAATCCTGTAATTCATTCCTTGGGTGTCTAATCTCTGACATGAGTCAGCTCCAATTTTCTTTGTTTTGAGATTTTTCACATTTGTTTTAGATCATTTTCCAAGTCCTCATTAAGAACTCCTTTCTTTGGCTGGTTTTTATCATGTTTTGAGGTTGCAGGCATGTATTTTGCATTGATTTGTAGCTGTTGCTTGTTGAATGCAGGTGTTAGATTTGGGATGGCTGACATATCTTAGAGAGAGTTTGTTTCTGAGGTAGGTATTTAAGGGCTGGGGAGTGCAAAAGGATGAAAATAGTCAGTTCCTTCCTGTCCTTGGTGGTGGGTGTGTGGAATGGTAAACTGGGTACAACAGCCTGGGTTTGCAGAGCCTGGCCTGGCCCAGCTGTGTGCCAGCCCTACGTCCTTACCCTTACAAAATTGTGCACTGCACTCCCAGTTGGATCTGCTGAAACTTTCTCCCTTTCTCTCCTTCATTGTGGTGGAGGTAATTCAGAGACAAAGTCCAAGTCTATCTGTTAATCTAGATAAATGCATGTGTAAAGATATATAATGTGTTAAATAGAAGCAATAAGCAAAATGGGGTATTTATCACACTAAAAATGTGGCTTTTAGAGTGATAAATAGCATTGATTGAAAACACACGTGGTATCTTTTGTGTCTTAGAAATAAACAGCGCAGCATTTAACCCACTGGAATGCACTGTAACTTATAATGTATAAAATGGAATGTAAAAGAAAGTTATGCTTGGTGCTGGTTGAAGAAGGGGAAATTCAGGACTTCCTCAGGTCTTTTCCATAGCTCAGATACTTTCATCTAAAAGAAACAAACAAAAAAGTGTTTATGAGGCAGTCTTTCACAGAAAAGACAAGATTTTTTTTTTCCTTAAATCTTTGGTTGTGTTTAATAATTTGAGGGAAGGACCAGTATAAACTGTGAAAAAGACAGCCCCTAAATAAGTGACCCACATTGCTTTTCTAAGAGTCTAGAAGGATGACAGAGCAGTGTCTCCTCTCTTTAGCTCTGGGGGTACCTGTGTGCAGCAGTCAGGTATTTGGAACTGGAGCATGTCCTCAGTCCTCTGTTGTCTGGCAGCCTTTTGGAGCCACAGTGTCTACCTGGCAAATGTCACTGCGTCTGACTGATGGCTCTGAGAGCCTCACAGAGGACCAGAGCAGCTGGCTAAAGCCTAACAAACTCCTGTTCTGTGTCTGGTAGCAGGTTTTACCTGTCTTAAAGCTGTTCCAGTTGTTTAGATACATTTGTTCCTCAAAAAATGCCTGTTCAGATCAAGCACATTGAATTTTAATTCTGTCTGTTGCCTTTTGCAGTAGGTCTCAAATCTTGATGTCAAGAGAAGCTTTTTCTTCTGGTCCTGCTGCAACTAATAATTCCCCCCCCCCAGCCCCCCTTTCTGTTGGTTCCTGCTTTTTTCTGGGTTTTTTGTTTTGGTTTTTTTTTGTCCTCTTCTGTCTTTATTGTGAACTTCCCCCACAGAGGTTTGCAATAACAAATAGAAAAAGTCCTAACAAAAAGAAAATTTCCTCCAGGGCCTTACTCTTCAAGGATCCCTTAATGTGTCAGAA
The DNA here is from genome assembly GCF_012460135.2 of Molothrus ater. NCBI lineage: Eukaryota > Metazoa > Chordata > Aves > Passeriformes > Icteridae > Molothrus > Molothrus ater. Next base: position 13,409,130 of record NC_050480.2, read on the forward strand.
TTGATCCTACTTAGTGCATGCATATGTGCAGACGTGGTTATTTAGTTCCTGGTTTTGTACTCCAGATATAAATATTATGTATTTGTTTGAATTCAATTTTCATTTCCAATGCAGCAATCAGCAAACATTTGTATTTAGTGTTGCTTGTTTTACTATGCTGCAGAAGCAGAGTTAAATACAGCTTCCTATACCCTTCTTGCATTAAAAATTTGCATGGCCCCTTGTCTCAGCCTTTCTCCAAATACTATACAGTTTAGGCAATTGTTTAAACCTAAAAGTATCTCAAGAGTAGACCTTCTTTCTTGTTATTTGTCAAGATGAAGTAGCAGAAGCAAATTTCATCTGCTAGCAACCCTAGTGTTGCCATTTCTTGACTGTCAAATACTTTGCTGTGCAAACATCATTGCTATGGACATTGTACAAAACATGCTTGAGATAAATCATGTATGTTACAATACACAAGGCTTAATGGATTGCTTTTCCATTGCTCATTTTAAAATTAAACCCACCAGCTTCCTGTTTTTCTTGTCCTGAAGTCCTGTCTATCTGAGCTCTTAAAATTTCTAAAATAGCCTGTCAAAAAAAGGAGTTCAGTAAAGTGACTAAAAAGTGACTTCTGCTTAACCTTTGGTTTTATAAACAATTGGCTGAGTCCTAAATAGATGAAAACAGTCTATTTTTAGGCCCTAATTTAGAGAATTGATATTTCCACATTTGCTTTGTCATAGCTGGTAGTAGTTGCTAAATTGTGAAAGCTTGTAGCTATTACAAATGCTTGGAGGATTGCTGAGTGTTCTGCCATAATGCACTAAGAAGCTCAGTGTACTGTACATTTCAATTTATAATAAGACAGTGTAGCTGATAGCGCAGACACTGAAATATTTCAAGTCTAGACTATGCCTTAAAAAACACAGGCTATTGGCTTTTTGGTGCAGCAAGTTGGAAAATAACTGATAAGGGCAGTTGAAGTACAGCAGACTTCAAAGAGTGATGAGTTCTCTAAGCCAGGATGGGTTGGGAGGGTTCAGCCACTGCTTGCCTGCCTTGTTGGGATGAAAAGGGAACTGGTGTTTGAAAGGGCTGGTCAGCCTTGCCAGGTTTCAGTGGTTTGTGAGGGAGGTCGCACATAGATGGGGAAGAGAAGTTTCTGCAACGCTGTGTTTAGTAAGAAGAAATGGGATGGAGAACTAGAAGAGCAAAGTTTCCTCTCTTTAGAAAATGGTAATATTAGTATTTCACCACAGACAAAGGAAATGGCCAAAAAGTTTAATGTCACTGGTGTTCTCTTAATAGCCCTTTTGTACCTTTGGATAATAAAAATAGCTTGCTGAAGGTTTTGAGTGGAGCTACATATTGTAGTAATGGGTGGAAATTATGATGTAGCTGATACTTTTATGGCCCCTTTAATATCCCAATTCACCTTACAAATCACTGTGTTTATAAAGTCCTTCTCTTACTGCTGCTGGGGAAGAAGAACATTTTAGTTGTGTTTACTGTTGTCCTGTGTTGTTAGCTTGTGGTGTTTCCTTGTGGAAAAAAGGAAGAATATTACCTCAGACCAAGCTTGTGGACTTGAAGAATTACATAATATCTTTCAGTTTGTCTGTGTCTAACGTAATGCCAACCGTGTTTTTCAGAGCCATGGTGTCATGGAAGGGGATGTACTTTGCACTTGCACTATTCTTGGGAAGTTTTTTTGGAAGTATATTCATGCTGGGCCCTTTTCTGCCTTTGATGTTCATCTCGCCAGCCTGGTACCGCTGGATCACCGACTGCATTGTGGCCACTTGGCTCACACTCCCTGTGGTAAGTGGCACATCATCCAGGTCTGGGCAACTCTCCATAATCCCACAATTTAGCTTGCTCACTAAGACTTTAGATTTTATTTTAGTGTTTTTAAAGCAATTTATGCGTCTATCTAAACAGGCCCTTACATACTTACTATCTGTGGAGACTTTGGTTTACAGTGTTGTAAACCGTGTGTCTATTTACTGTCCCCCTCTTCTTTCACAGTTTAATTTATAGATCAGCTAATGTTGTGTGTTCATTTTATGCTTGAAAAGGTATTTTTTTGACATCTTCATCCAGTGTCAGTCAGATGCAGAGAAGAGTAGGTGAAACTTTAATAAACAGAAGAAAGGTTTTTTTAAGTGTTAACTTCCTTAATGAGTTGTCTTGTTAACTCTTTCTTTGAACTGTGCTCCAAGTGTTGTATTAGGAGAATTATCCACTGTCTGGTATATTGTTGTCAACCTTCACCATTCTGTTCCTTAATCCTTGTAGAATTCAGCCCTTGTAATTGAATTAGAGATAAATGTTTTCAGGTGAACAAGAAGAGCTCCCCCTAGAAAGGATGTATTCCTCACGTATCATCAGCTTTACAGCTATATTAATCTGGAAATCAATAACAAAGCTCTTCCCTGAATTGTTCCAAAGGAAAGGCAATGTGAATGGGATCTGTCTCTTCTTCCGTTCTCTAAAAGCCAGGGAACGTTGTTCCTCTAGGCCATTAGAGATTTGTTTAACTTTTTCTGAAGTGAAATGCCATATTGGTATGCAGAAGTATGTGTCTTGTGGCATAAAGGAAGTTCTATCCTTATTGCAGATCAAACAGTCTCTGCTTTTGCTGTTTCTTCTTGTGTGTTTTAAAGGGGTCTCAGCTGTTTCTTATTCTAAAACTTTTGTAGATTTTATCATTACTAAATGCAGTGAAATTAGGAGGGCTGATGTAATCAACAGTAAAGGAAATAGATTGTTATTTCTTGTCATGATGAAATTTAACTGGGTACTGATACTGTCACAAAATAACCCTTTCTCTGTTTGTCTTCAAATTTTTTTATAATTTCAAAATCTCCAAAATCTAATACCAATCTTTTCTATGATTAGTTGCCTGGGCTTTATAATTCTGGGTTATTAAAACAAGTTTGTGATAACTTTTTCAGTCTAGAAGTTTGATTTTTAGCCCACACTAGAGCTAGACAAAAATAATTTTAATGTCTTTGTGAAAAGGATTCTATCTTCTGAGAATTGTGGGAATTTAGATTCAGGAAAGGAGTCTCACAGAGATTTTGCATCCAACCATTTTGAGGCTCAGACCTTGTCTGCCTTAGGTTTCTATCCTTACACCCACTGCATTCTTAGTCAGGAGAAACAGGTTCTTGGTTTGTGTCTCCAAACAATAAAGTGTTCTTGTGCCAGTTGGACTCCAGCAGGGAAATTCTGACCCTGACCTCTGTGATGTAAGAAATTTTCACCTTCCTCACTCTGCTATCACATTTTACTTCCTTTCTAGGAGTCAGCAGGATGGGACAGTGAGGTGGGTCTGAACTGTTTCAGTTTAGTTTGGCTTCTATTAGGCACACACAGAGCTGGCAGAAATATGAACAGAAGTTGTTTTACTTTCTAGAGCTCTGTTTAAATCCCCAGTGTTTGCTCTTTTGTGGTTTTTTGGTTTTTGGTGGGTTTTTTGGTGTTTTTTTGTTTTCTTTTGGTTTTGGTTGTTTTTTTTTTTTGGAGAGAGAATGGGGAAGAGAGGGTAAGGAGGTAATTTGAAGGCCTTTTTCTTATGGTATTTTACTGGTTTCTTTTTCTGTGCTGTGTTAGACAGTGTGCTGCCAGTAACCCTGACCTTAGGGGCAATAGATGTTTGTGTGGCCAATCTCTCCTTAGGTTACCTACCAAGTTATAATCCATACTGAGTCACTTATGTTCCTACAGGATAGTATTCCTGGAAAACCAGGGAAAGGTAAGTTTAATGTAGTGATGGGAATAGAGTGCTTTTTAAAAAGTGCTGCTTAATTGTTGCTTCCTTTTCCATTGAACAGCTATTACTGGAGAAAAGCTGTCTGTTTTATTAGAAAACAGAAATTTGTTTACAAGTTGTAATGTGAGCGAATAAGTGAAATTATGTAATTCAAATTAATTTTTATTGCTAATGGGGTGATGCTTTTCTTCTGGGAGTAAAGCCATAACACTGAGATTCTATTTCTAGGCCTTGCTGGAAATGGTGTGTGGTGCCAAGGTGGTTGTCACTGGAGATGGATTTGTTCCTGGAGAAAGGAGTGTCATTATCATGAACCATCGCACACGAATGGACTGGATGTTCTTGTGGAACTGCCTGCTGCGATACAGCTACCTCAGACTTGAGAAAATCTGTCTCAAATCCAGTCTCAAAAGCATTCCAGGATTTGGTATGTCACTAAACCCTTTAATTTGAAAGGAAAGTATGTTTAAATTATGTCCAGCACAGTTCATAACCTGCTAAATCACATAGGTTTAAATTCTGTTTCAGTAATTCAAGAAAAATCTGTGTAAAATATGTGGCATGTGGAGTGATTAAACCATAAATCTCCAGAGGACACCTGGACTACATGCCTAAGCATTTCTTTTTTAAGATACTACATGTGCTGCTGTTGCTTGTAGGTAAATATATTTCTGCTTTACATACCAAAAGCATTTCTCAGGATGATGAAAAATGATTTTCAGTTTTTTCAAAGTCTCTTTCAGCATTGTGGTTTGGGTGCTATTTCACCCCACATTGCAAATGCTCTCATCAAGCTTCTTTCTTCATTATCCAATGTAAACTATTGAGAAGATTAAAAAAAAAGCTCTGTAGGCATTGTAAAGTTAATGGTTCATTTTAATAACTAATTTTAAATTGAACTTGGCTATGCAAAATATTCTGTGCAGGATATGAAATCATCAGGATTTATAGTGATGTAGGCTGGAAAGAGATCTGAGTTGCACATATTCAGAGAAATTGTTTCAGATAGTCCAAAAATTGTTGCACAAATGGTTTCTGAATAAATAGGCAGACTTATCTGAAATAAAAGTATCTCTGCATTTTATTTATCTCTTAGATTTATTTGCTGTTTTATACAAAACTAGCTTGGGCAGGATATGCGTCAACTTTATGATGTCGAAAGAGTAACCTTATTTATGGTTGCCTTTTGTCAGGCCATTTATCTGAACAGATAATTTTGGCAGGATTCCATCCTGAGGAGCCCTCCTACTGTTGCACTGGATTGCATTCACTGTTGCATTGTGTTGCATTCAGTGCTCTTTAAGTAACAGCAGCAACAGGGTAATGTGCTTTTATTTCTCTAACAGTCACATATTAAGGTAAATTTTACTTGACAAAAGAAAAATCTCTTTTAATATGACAGGAAATGAGAAAATGCTTATTAGGTATCTTCATTATACAGCAGAAATGTTTTGAAATCTTGGAATCAGCTGTGTATGCAACTTTTTATAGCAGTGATGGAAGATGAAGTCAGGAGTGTCCTGGGGAAGATTGATAGATTTCTGTCTTCAAAAATAACATATGTCTTGTTATTAAAAAGACCATTTGTATTTGTGCTTATTAATGTGCTTGGTAAAATGTAGTTCCTGAAAGGATGTTAGGAGTCATTTAGAGATTTTTTTTTTTCTTTTTTAATTTTTAAAAAATTCAATTCTCAATTTTCTGCATAAACTCAGCGCATCTAATAGATTTGATCAGTGGACTCAGGCAGATGGATCTGTGTCAGGTCAATATTAGCAGACCATGATGCCATCTTTGTTCTGATATAACAGCTTAAGCCACTAACAAAATTCTGGGCTCGTCCTCCACTTTGTGATGTAGAGGTGACACATGCAGACATTTGGTCCTGTTGTTTCCATTACAGAATGACAATTTCTGGTGGTAGAGCTGACACTTGGGTCTGTAGTGTTATAAACAACTATTTTTATGCCTGATCTCCAAGAATTCTCCACAATACACGGGCTTTGAGGACTTTGGTTGCAATTTTGTGAATTATAGCTTATTTTTCAGTAAACTGTTAATGTTGGGTTATTAATCACAGAAGGAGTGTTCAACTAAACTGCATCCTTCACTGAAGCCATGATTTGATGTCCCAAAAGTCTGAAAGATAAACTTCTGTTTTATCTTAGTGTATCTAAAAAAGAGGCCTTAAAATGCATGTCTCTGTGTTCAGTCAGGCTGTGTTTTGGGTGGCATTTTCTTGCAAAAATAAAGTATTCTGTGTATCTATGTAATTAGGAGATTGTTAGAATGTGAGACTCTTGGATTAAATGAAGACTGATGGAAACAGATGAAGCTGTATGAAGTTTGTTGGGGCAGGATCACTGCAAAGAATGGTGTCTAAAGAGGAGAACCCTAAATCTCATCAGTGACAGCAGAATTTCTCCCACTTATTGCTCTCAGCCGTGCTGTGTTATGTGATAGACCTTAGTAAGTGTTTATTCAGGTTTTTGGCTTGTTTTTAAGTTGTGTCCTGTGGTTTTTAACTAAATGTTTTATTTTATGAGCTTGTAAAAGCCAGAAGATCACTTGGAAATCAACCAGACAATTTCAGTGCACTGCATCTGTAATTGATACTTTAGATGTTGGTCATTTAAGATATAATATTTGTGATAATTCAATGAGCTATTTTTATCATGTCTTTCAGGTTTATCTTTTCATGTATTTATATGGATTAGTTGTACATAGTCAGATGTATAGGGTTAGGGAAGTTTGATACACTGGCTAAATGCATCTTCTAATAAATCTTAACCTAGTGGTAATCATGCTCTGAGTTTCAGAAATATTTAAGTGACTATACCATATTTCTTTCTGTGCAATTTTTTGTGATCTTTCAAAGGCTTTTTTTTTTAGCAAGCATTAAATTTAAAATTATGTTTAAGATAAGGTTTGTAATGCAAAACTTCCATATCCATGTTTCTGAAATCCTTGCTGTATTCAGCATAGCACTTCTGTTGTCATAAGTAATTTCCCATTTGGGTGTAAAAATAGGTCTGTAAGAGATTATGCTCTTTCCAGTGGCATATATGATAGGTGAAAGGCAAGGCTGGGAATGGAAATAGATCCAGAGTTCTTGTGGCCCCCTTTGTAGGTTAAAAGTGTAAAGGTATCAGATTTAATGAGTCTGTATTACAAGTAGGCTGTTATTTTCTAGTTGATTATAATTAAAATTAGAGGATTCACTATTTCAAGGAGACACATTGAGTCATTTATCTAGTTCTTAAGTTATTAATTCTTTGCATTCCAGTGTATGAAAAAAACTTTAAAATTGATTAAAGGTGAGCTTTAAAAAAAGAAGTCCAAAGAAAAACAGATGGTCCTTTCTTCCTGGAACTGTAGCTTTGGCTTGATGAATTGTGTGCAGTAAAGTTTTCAAAAAAGAGATATTACGTTTCAGTAATCTCAATTTCAGAAACATTCTTGCAGCATTTCAGTACATCTTGCCAGAGCTGGCGTCTCCAGGGAGCACTACTCTGCTCTTGGCTGTTGCTGCAGTTTCTCATCTGACATCATCAGAAGCTACTGACACATTCTGCAGTATCAGTTTTCAAGGAGAATTTCTAATGGCATTGACAGTTTCCTGCATGGTCTGACATGATAGGACTTCTTTACAGTACTTGTAATAGATAGGAGCAATTAATATTCTCAACTATTCTCATTTAATTAGGACTAGTTTGGGAAGTGATACAGATTATGGTGCAGTCACGTTCAGAATGTCCTATGGAACACATACTGTTCCAGTAGGTACCAAGGAACATACAGGGTAGTGTGGGATGACCAGATAACGTCTAGGAGATGGTTTTAATTTTTTTCTGAGCATTTGTGGAATTTCCACATTCATTTGTGGAAGTCTTCTTGTGATAACCAGTAAGACTTCACTGGAAATAGGTATGTGTTTTAATGATGGACAATTTGATTGTGTTGGATGAGCTTACAGTAATATTTGAATTTTAATGGTTAAATGTGCCTCAATATGTATGTGAAAAATAAATTGAAATTTGGGGTTAATTTGAGTGCTGTCAGATAAATTTATGGAAAAGTGAGAGAGGGTAACCAGAAGGACTAATGTCAGAGCATGGCTGCCACATGAGATAATATTAATTCTAGTTTTGCTTAGTGCAGATGGAAAAGATAAATACCATCATAATTCAGGGTACAAATGTAAAGTATGCAGGTGTTGCAGGTACCATTAATGGACATATCTTCAAGACATCTCTGTTTTGAAAAGGCTCACTAAGGCTGCTAATGGAGGGAATTATAGTTGAAGCAGACTGGACAGGAACAGGTAAGGAAAGGACAAGATGACAAAGAAGAAAGAGGAGAATAAGCAAAGCTGACAAGCCTGGAGTAGTTAAGAACAGAGATAACTGAGTGACTCTGTCCAGATCTTCATCTCTGGATTCAAGTTATTCTGTGGCTAACATTAACATATAATTTAGAAGATTGCAAGATGTTGGAGCTTTTTAGTCATTTTTCACTCATCTGTTCACTCACATATTGTAGCTCACAAAGGCTCAAGTTAAATGCCAGGGGGGGAAAAAAAAGGACGTTTGCTCTATTTCAGCACTGGGCTCAGCCCCACCAATCTTCTACTACACGTCAGTTGATCCATTATAGCTGTCCAAGTGTGCGAGCCTCGCCTGAAGCAAGCTCAAAGTAATTTGAGTCATCTTGTTTTTCAATGAAGCAGGGCAAAACAACTCAAATTATCCTGCCTTTGCCACAGGCTAAGAGCATACACACCGACAGCTATGATGGATCAGCTACCAAGAAGTAAAATATTGTTGTCACTAAGCCTAGAAAATTTTAACACTTAACTCAATTGGAGTATGGCTAAAGCAGTGCACTGTGGAGGATCTGTACACATTTGTATTGGCATGGAAATGTTTGTGCTGCCACAGCTGCTTCCATAGGTAGGGATGGAAATACTTCAGCATAAAGCTCCTTTGCTCTGGCAAAAGCAAATCTATAGCTGGATTTACGTTAAAATTCTTACCAATAGAGCATATTATTAAAAAAAATTAAAACTGTAACCTACTGAACTTCCTAGTATAGTTCCTGTGTCAAGTATCTTACATTAAAATAGGCTGAGAGTTTTGAGGAGCTGCAATGTTTTGTCTTCTAGCAATTCAATTATGAGCTGCCAGACTTAGTTACCATAGAGTTGTTAACCTACGTGATTTTGAGAGTAGAAGTAGAAAAGCATGCTCTCTGATGACAAGCACAATTGTTATTCTACCAGCTATTCCTGCTGAAGACTCTCTTGAAGAAGTTTTAAGTGTGAATGAAGGATTATTACTGTGCAGCAGAAATGCAGCTTAAGTTGGCTGTAACCTTATATGCTTTTTTCTTTTTCCTTTTGTAGGGAAGAAAAGCTTAGGGGCCTGTTTCCCAGCTTGTCTCATCCAGGAAAGGCATAATAGGTTTCTCCCACCCCTGTCAGGAAAAAAAAAAATCCCACAACCAAAGCCAACAAGCCTGTGTTCCATTAAACTTTCCTTATCCTTTCTATATAATAAGGACACCATTTGTTCTCTGCCCCTTTTCCTCTCCAAAATGCACATCAAAAGTGTGAGATCAGATGCTAACTTCTTTCACTCTCCCCATTTTACAAACAATAAGTGATGGAGGGAGGGGTTATTTTGTCCAAGCTCACAGAGCAAATCAGAGCAGAATTAGGTTGGCATGTTTTCCTGACTTGCATTCCTATGCTGTTACCAGTGGGTTATGCAGCATCTGTACAGCTCAGCTCTTCAGGCTGCATTCCTTTCATGGTCCCCCATGGAAGAGATGAAGCATCTGAAGAGGATGCAGGCCTTTGGAAGATGTTTTTTGTTGTAGAATCTCCCAGCTCCTGACTGGCAGTTCAGATGACACATCTGTGGGAGAGTCTCACACTGTTTTGTAGAGCCTGCTTGTTCTTCCTCACAGTCTCACAAGTGGAGGTTGTTTTCTGCATGTCTTTGGAGATTTTGGAGTGACGTAGGGCTTTTATTCAGATTCATATTGGGCAAGACTCATCTTTTTTAACACTTAGGTTTTCATGTGTTGTTTCACTGTATTGATGTATTTTTAAAATGCAACAGAAAAAGCTACTTTCCAGCCATCCCAGAGCCTTTGCTTTAGTTTCCTTTGCTTTTGAGTATGTTATGTTCTGTTATTCTGATTTTAAACAGTGCACCAAATCAAATAAAATTCAAAATAAAATTTAAGACGCGTACTATAACCAAAGAGGTTTAATAGTCCGTAATGCCATTTATGGCATTTTGTAAGTAGCACTAATATAATGGTAGAGTTAATCATCTAATTGTCCATATTCTACAAAAATAGCATAATTTAGGAAATGAAATGAATTTTTGTATATGATGCATCCAATAATACCCTTCTGAACCACAATCAAGGCACTGAATATTGAAAGAAGATGGTATATCTCTGGGTACTTTATATGCACACATATCTTGTTGCTCCTGTAATGAGTCTTTCCCACCTGCTTTCACATGCTCTGTGTGTGTTCCTTGGCTGAGAGATACCAATTCTTCAATGGAATATTCTTTCTAGAAGGTTTCACAGTTATATTTTCACAGGCCACTGTATCTATCTGACTAGCTTGTTGACAACATTGTTCTTGCCCTGACAAGGAAATCTTGTGCTGCAAACCTTGTTTGAAGAAGTTTTTATTCTTCCTCAAGAGAATGAAGCAGAGCAAAGGAAATTAAGAAAGCATTAAGACTTGAATATGATATAAATGAACATAAAATTTGGAATAATTTGTTACTGAAATAAATGCATGAGAACTATGGGGAAGTCAAAGATAAAACTAGCTAATCAGAGCAAGACCAGAATATTTTTGGTTTCTTTCAGTTACCTTGAAAATCTGTGTTTTTAACATTGCTGTTTGTTAATTGTTTTAGTAGGGAAAAAAAAATTGGTTAGGCTTCACATACATTGAAGGACATGATATGAAATAGATAATCTGAACATAAACTGGACATGACCATAAAAATAATTTTTAAAGAGATGTAGATTAATGTTCAGAGTCTGTTAGTGCAAGGCAATAGCAAAAGCATGGTGGTTTTTAAATGAACACCTCACATATTGAATCAAATTAACAAATAGACTGAATCTGATGATTCACTATAAAACCAAGAGCACTACTGTGAATTTGTATTTGTGAATTTTATCTTAGTTTATCTTGTAATTTGCTTAAAGAATTCACCCAATAAGATAGTAATCATTCAATTCATTATACTCCTATTAACTAAATTATTGGAAATGAGCATGGTTAAAGAAAACTTGCCAGGAGCAGAGATTGTACTTCACAAGATTGTTTCAAGAAACATTTTTTTCTGTATTTTTCTAGTTTCTGCTCTCAAACCATTACATTAATTAAAAAAAAAAAGTTATTTGCTTTGGACTTTTAGACATAAAACTACCTAGGAACAGCAAAATGCCCAATTCTAATTGAATTTGCAGAAATGTGCTTATGAGTTTATACTGATTAAAACTCAATGCACAGTAACTTTACACCCTGGCTTCCTGTGTGATTTTCTGTGAGCCAGCATCTTTTCAGTACCACAGATCTCTGAAACAGGGGACATTCACAACTGCATACTTGTTGCCTTGTGGTAATTTTATGCAGCAAAACACTTGGAGTAACAAACTGTTAATGGGCCCAGTTATTTGTGTACAGTGGGATCATGAGCTCCCGAGTGATTTCCCTTATTAAGCCTGGATGTCTGGTTCCCTGATGCCTCAAAAGCCCTGATCAGGACCAGACTCCTGTTGAATACAGACACACTGAATAAGGCTTTTATTTTTGACCAAGATAGTGCTATGAAGAAACAGTGAGTAATCCAGTTGTAGAAAAGAGAGAGGATGAATGAATATAATGGCAAACCCCATACTTGGGCCTTTTACCTTCCTACTTTTTTCTGTAATTTTGAATCATTTATTGAATTTGTTTGCAGGGGTTTTAGTATTATTAGTTGTTCTGTTACATTGCTACAGGTAACATACTGAAGATACATTTTCTTGAGGGGGGTGTGTGTGTGTATGCTTGCTTTCAATATCAGCCATAATATCTGTTTTTGAGATGTGACATTTTGGGGGATATCTAATTTCTGAGGTTGTGTAGATAAAATTGTGATACAAAACCAAACAAGGGCTTTTTTTTGGCACAGCTCAGCTCTTTCTCGCTTTTGTTCATTGTCACGTCCATGTTTGGTATCTGCTTACTTCCAAATTACCTTTGCAATGAAAACACGTAAAGGAAATTTCAGCTTTGAGTGTTGTTTTCTTCTAAAGGATTTTGGGGTTAGGAAAATAGAAGTGCAGGGTCTTAGAATTTAAAAAGCTTTAGACTTGGAGCTAGCATTTTTAATACAATGCTGCAAATTCTTGACCTGCATAAGCTGTAGTTTGCTTTATCCCCAAGGCACTAAGAAAATTCTGATGTACAGCACATCTCTCTATTTCAATAGCAGGCTTTTCTTTCTGTGCAAGCACTTTTTTTTTTTCCTGCTCAGAATTGCATCCTAATAGGATACATATCATTACTGTGTCTGTGTTCCTAGAGATTTTAAGCTGCTTGTTTATTTTTTCAGCTCTGAAATGTTGATTTAAAGGTCATTGTGGCTAGCTATTCTCTCTGGTAGGTTTTTGCACTGTTGTTTGGCAATTTGGAACAAGAGCTGTGCAGTGTGATGCTTTTTGTGTGCCTTTGCAAGCAATGTTAGTCATCCAAAATGTCGGCTCCGATAAGAAGATTATTTTAGCAAAGAAATGGATGTGCATTGTTATGGTTTCTTTAGCTTTACTGTTTCTCTGCTGTGTTTTTGTCATCAATGATTTCTTAAGAATCTGCAAATCCAAAGACAACCATTTTTCCCCAGTCAAGTAAATGCTGCCTTTGCTAGGAAAATTCCTGTTCTCCAGGAGCTTTTAGACAACCAGAAATGCTGTGCAAAGAAAGCAAAATATATTTAATTCAGTTGAACAATATCTTGACCCAAACTGAATAGCAAGTCTTACTGCCTTCTGCTGCTTTTTCATAAATATTACTGATTAGCAAAACCTTTCATTCTGCCCATTGATTTACTGAATTCCTCCTGTTTCCCCACACATTCCTGTTTGCCTACCACATCATGTCTTGGATTTGTAACATGGTGTTTCTGCTGCAGCACAATGCAGACACACTGGAATAGAAATCAAAGCAAAAGTTGCTTTTGCTTTGCACAAAGACAAGGAAAAGTGGGGTTTCCTTACCCACTTGACACTGGTGGGGTGGTGAGACACGAGAACAGCAGGCCCTGTCCCCACTGGTGCATGAACTAGGGTTTTATAGAAATCAAGAATTCACAGTTTTGTTGCCTGGAGGCCTTGAAGCATGAGAAAATGTGGAAATTTCTCCACGGTCATAGATGGTAAAATAGCTCGGCCCAGTGTGCCGTGCTGGGGAAAGTCAGGAGGAAACCTGGGTCCTTTACTCTTAGTCATCTATCTGTTAGATAATCTCTTCTTTTTTGAACAGTCAGGACTGTTTTATCTAATTAGATATACACTTAAAGACAGACACATTCTTCCAGAACACTGGATGTTATTTATTGGAAAGGTTAGAAAATCAAACCTGTTGTTTATCTTAAAAACTGGATGCCTCCCAACTCCTTTCCCACTCCTTCTCCCTGACATTGTACTGTCACTACATTACAGCTTCTGTTTAATTATTCATAGCCCATATATAACACCACCACTTAGAGCAGGAATGGGAAACTACTGCACTCTATCCTCTGTTTTATGCAGTTTAGTCAGGTAAAGTACAAGTCACCCAAGCAGCATCTTTTGTTGGTAGCTAAAGGTGTTTATAATTGGATGGTCACAGTGCTGTTGAAGAATGATAGCTAGAGTGAGTTTATGTGCAAGTTTTGATATAATTTAAAGCCTTGTGCTGCATGAAGAAGGGTAGGAGAGAGGATGGGATCTGGCAGCTTTCTCCATATTCCCTTTCTTATGGACCCAAATCACTCCTAAGGAGCTGCTGACCTGGGAAAGTATCAGCAGGCTTCCTTATAAGTGAGCATTTACTTTGCTTTTTGCTTCCATTCTTTCAGCCTACAGACTATGCTGCAATGAGAACACAAGGACTGAATAATTTAGGCCTGATGTGTGATACCACACAATAAAATGGCTTAGCACAGTACAGGTTTCCATATACTAATTTAGGTGTAGTGTCCTATGTACATAAAACATACAAAAGGTCTGGGCTGAGGGCTAAGAACAATTGGAAAACACAGCAGAACTTTCCTAATCTCTGTGTATTTTTCCACTCTGTCCCTTGGAGCATCTGCATTCTCAGAGTTATAAATGGTATGGTTCAAGGCATCTCAGTTTCTGCTCAGAGGAATTTTGTCCTTTGCACTGTCCATTTTTATGAATTTGATATCAGGTGAAGTATCACAGGATATCTCAAGTTGGAAGAGGCCCATAAGGGCCATCAAGTCCAACTCTCTGCTCCTCAGGGGACTGCCTAAACCCAAACCATGATAGGGAGCATCAGTCAGGTGCTCTTTGAACTCAGCCAAGTGAGATGCTGTGGTGACTGACCACCCTTTCAGTGAAGAAGCTTTTCCTGACATCCAATCTGAATTTCCCCTGATGCAGCTTTGTCAGTCTCCACCTATCTTCTAGAGGAACCAAGTGCTTGGGCACCATTTGGTATGAAAAAAAGTCCTCTTTATATAACACTAGTGTGGAAATGAAGCCCTGATTAATTCAATTTCAAATACTAGTGTGGCACCATTTTTTGCCATGTATGGTAACAGTAGAAGATAATTACATGCCAAAAGATAGCATAGTTAAATTGTATCAGTTATTTTAAAGGTACTGTAAAATGTACTTTTATTTTTTTCCTTCCTTCCATTGTTAAACATGGATAGCCTCTGTTAGTAAAGCTGTAATGACAGCTCTTGATACTGCAGATGTGGGAATGTGATAGGTGCATAAATGCACATAAAATGTTGTGGTCAAAGTTGAGCTTCCTTTACAAAGAATTTTTCACAAATATAGTATGCAAATATGAAAAGATTTGCTGAGACTGCATTCTGGGCATTTCTTTTCTTAAGTCATATAACCACTTCTAGTATTCAGTTTTCTGAATATCACTGATGGTCTGGATATCTGAGATGCATTAGGTCCAGATTGCAGACAGCTTGTTAGTTATTCACGTTCCATTTGTTTAACTGATTTTTAAAGATAAGAAGTATTTACCTCCTGATATACATCACAAATCTTTAACAATACAATTAATGTTTCTGACCAATACAGAACAAATAATGCAGCAGGTTAATGTATTTTCCAGGCTGACTGACTTACAAAGTTGATGGAAAAATGAGTGACTTTAATAAGTAGTTTTCTAGCATGTGGTCCTTATGAGATACTGCTATGAACAGAATATAAAGGAATCCTGTGAAGAGGAGCTGTAATGAAGGGCAAGAATAACATGCTGTAAGTCACCAGCAAAGGAAAAACAGGCTTTGAGAATGGTGGTGAGCAAAGAGGAGAATGGGCAGCTGTGATGTTTTCTCTTTGATGTGCAGGATCTCTCTGCAGGTTTTCTGATGAGGTACAAGCTCACCACGTTTGGTGGCAAGGCAGTGTCATGCTCTTCTGAGCCCTGTTTAGGAAGGGAGCATCTCAGGCATGTGATGGAGCTGGAGCCCTGATTTTTCATCCTGCTGTCTGAGCTAATGGACAGAACTTGTAATATTATGTGATATGCTGTACACTATATACTTGTGCCAAAAAGAGCCAAGAAGATACTGAGGATAGTGGGGTGGGACCCCTGAGCTACAGGCTGAGCAGCAGTTGCACTTACTTCACTGCCTTAAATTGTCAGTTTGATGGCAGGCTGCAAATCTTTGTGTGTATTAATACAAACAAATAGATAGATATATTTTTTTATTCCATAATCAAGTGTAAAGAAAAGCTGAAAGTATTTTCTTCTGTGAGTAATGAAAATTATAAGGAGGTATATGTAATAAAGCCCTCAAAGGAACAGGTACTTTCTGGTTTTAAATGTTTCACCTCAGAGAATCATGGCATTGCTCAGGCTGGAAAAGACCTTTAAGATTATCAAGTCTGAGCACATCCCTATGCACTGCATCCCTAAGCAGCACAGCTACACAACTTTTAAATACTCCCAGGGATGGTGACTCAAGCACTCCTCTGGTAGCTTGTTCCTAGGGCTAGGTTGACAGCACTTTTGGTGAAGAATTTTTTCCTGGTATCCAATCTAAACTTGGTGCAACTTAAAACCATTTCCTCTTGTTCTGGTGCATGTTGCCTGGGAGAAGAGATCAACCCCCACCTTGCTACAACCTTGTTTCAGGACAGCATTTACCCAGTTCTTGGTCTGGTAACAAGTTCTGAGTTTTGAATGCGTTTACACTTTCTTTTTTTACCAATCCAAAACTCTTTCTACAAGGTAACCAAGTGCTCTTAATCAGAGTTGATGACAGGCAGGCAGCAGATTGGGTCTAACACAATTTATAAAGCTCTTTGGAATAACAGACACTGTGGAAGTATCAGAGTGAAATGTTGCTGAAGGTGTGTTTTTTTAAACTTCAGGCTGGGCGATGCAGGTTGCAGCCTTTGTTTTCGTTCAGAGGAAGTGGGAGGATGACAAGAGTCACTTCGAAAAAATGCTGGATTATTTCTGTGACATTCGTGAACCACTACAACTCCTCATCTTTCCAGAGGGAACTGATCTCACAGGTAGGCTGCACTTGTCATCTTCTCAGGGAATATTCAACATGGAAATTCTTTGTTGTTTATGGAAAGAGTTTAAGAAAGTCCAAGGCAGGATCAAGACTTGGTTCTCATGGGTAGTAGAAATGATAGTAAATGATCGAACATGTGCTGATTCGTGTGAGAGGCACAAACACAGTTCCACTGGGAGACTTTGCCAGTCTGCCTGAAATAACTTACATTGCAAAGCATCTACTGAGTGACACTGCTTTTTATTGGTCAGTGCTGTACATACACTGCATTAGCAAAAGCAGGTTTCAAGACCTGGAATATATCACTTGCATGCTCCTATTTCCTGAATTACTGTGACAAAATCATTTCATACCAATGAGGAATCAATTTCAATCCCAAAGAGGGATTGAAAAGGACTAATGATTCTATTTGATTTCTTGCCCAATGTTTTAAGAGGGGAACATGGAGATACTTGTCCCTTAGGCCATGTAAGTACTGGAAGCAGTCTCTATCTGCCTCTGCAAGGGAAATATCTCTGTAAAACAAATGCTGAGGTTATCATAGAGTAAATGTAATGAGTTTGGCCCTGTAGTATTAATTTTTAATCAAATATCTACCTTGATACAGGTATCTTATGGCATCATTAGGAAGCTGTTAATCAATGTTGAAGACAACTCAAGTGCCTATAAAAGAAAATATTGCATCAATGTTCTGTGGTGGTTTGTGCCTCCAGCATGATGCCTGATTTGATAAGTATTATCTTTAAATAGAAAATGAATTGCAATTAAGCTTCTAACTTTTGGCTTACTTTAAAGATTTTTGCTCTACTTTTCATTGCAGATATTCTCAAATCATATTTTATTGCAAAGCCATGTCAGTAAGTAGCAGACATGGTATAAAAATAACTAGCATATTGTGCTATTTTTCCTTCTATATTCCAAATGTCCTTAAAATGGGTATGTGTGTAGTATTCAGATGCTATCACACTGTAGGGAATTATCATCACTTGATCAGCCTTCCTTAAAGAAGGTAAATTCATTGAACTTCTTCACATGACATCTCTTGTTGAATTGGTTATCTTGTATCTAAAGATAGGAAGAAGGATGGAATTTTCTTCACTAAAAAAATTGTGAGGCACTTGGACAGGGTGCCCAGAGAAGCTGTGGATGCCCCATGCCTGGAAGTGTTCAAGGACAGGCTGGATGGGGCTCTGAGTAACCTGGGATAGTGGGAGGTGTCCCACCCTGCCCGTGGCCGGGGGTTGGAACAAGGTGATCTTTAAGGTCCCTTCCAATCCAAACCATTTCAAGATTCTATGAAATTATCTCACTTCAACTTTTTTTCTTGGAATTCATGAGGAACTGTTTCCTCCTAGTTCTAAATTATGAGGTACAATCTGTATCTTACTCACGGAGTCAGGAGACACCTCCTTGGAGCACTCACACTCTCTCAACAGGTGTCTCCATCTCAAGATGTCTGAAAGAATTGGATTGTTTAGAATTTATCCATAAATTTTGTATGCCTTCTAATCTCTAGAGGAATCTGGTATTCCTGAGAGATAACAGATTTTTAAAGAATTGAGGAAGCTTTGTATTGCAGGTTTAAAAAAGATTTGGCTGAGGACTGAGACAGCCAGAGTGTGTTAACATTTGTGCTGCAGTCCAAAAGACAGTGGTGAGGATGCTCCCACCTGAATATAAAGCTGCTTAAGGAAACACAGGGTTTTCTCTGTGCTGTAGTAACTGATTTAAATGACTTAGGCTAAACTTGGGTCTAAGCTGTTTATACCCTCCACTGAGAAACTCATGGGAACAAGTTTCATTATTTAATTAATTTAAAAATAAAAGCTAATTGAATTTCTGAACACAGGTTGTTGACAGATTTTTTTTTCCCTTTGGTAAGATAATTCTGTTGTTCTGATTTCCCCTTTTTATGCCTGTGTAACATGTTCTCATGAACTTCACAAAGCCCAATGGAGATGTACTAACTGTGCTGTTCTGCTGAGGCCACCACAGGTGCGTGTGAGCAGCCCAGGAGGAAGCAGAATGATGGAGTGATGGATAGGGAAGACAATAGGGCACTGCTGTGCTGGCTTCTGACATGTTAAACTGTCCAGTGTTTGCCACTCTTAAATTGCCATCAAGTATTGAATGCCACTTGGATACTACATTTGTGCATAAAAGGATGAATAGAGATGGACAAAACCCTGTATTTTTTTCTCTGGAAGTAAATAGCTCTCCCTCTCTGATTGTCTTCACAGGAAATATTACTTAATATACATTTTAAAATACTGCAGGAGACAGAAAAAATTCTCTTGACAAGCTAATCCTGACCAAGCAGTAAATGTATGCCATATGAGAATGCTAGAACATAATGTATGTACCCTTTTGAAGAAATTATTTTCAGAAAACTGTTGCATTATTAACATATTAGGACCTGTTGCAACTTCATGTTCCATCCTTTAGAGTAAGAAATAAACTGTTTTTTTTCTGACCAGTTGCTCAGAATTGTAGGGAACATTTTGCAAAAATAGAGGCAGTGACTCTTGTTTTCTGGCCAAATGGTAAAACTGCTAACTACTTCTGAAATCAAAATTCCTCTGGTGCTTAAAATGAAGAGTAACATTCTACATCACTGAATAGCAGAATTGCTGTGCAGCTCTGTGCTGCTGTCATTTCTTTATCCTCTCAATGGGCATGTGACAATGATAGATTTACTCCTCTTTATAATATTTGCAGGTATTCAAGAATGAGATTTCCAAGAAGTGTAAAATAAGACTGTATTTTTATATGGGCTACTGCCTGACTTTAAGGTGGTGAAGTACTTTGCTGTGGAAGATGCTACAGAAATAAATTTTAGAAATAGTAATGTCATGAACCCTGAACATTGTATTTGCAGACTGGATTGTATAGGGGCTGAGGTAATAATTACGTAATTGTATACTTATTTCTGATAGGTTGGCCATCTTTTCACTCTGGAGTACTTGAAGGTTAAAGCTCAAAGGTATTTTGTTGTAATTGCTTAAAAAGAAGCTCTCAGCAGGTAAACATGTAGCCAGACTTTCTGAAGCCTTGAGGAAAACAAAGCAACCATGAGTCTCATGCTGCTGGAAATCTGGAATACAACCCACCATATTGCCTGTTCTTTTGTTTTTCCTGGTGTTCCTTACAAGATTGTTTGTAGTAACTCTTCAGAAAGCAATAGCAAAAAAATAAAAAAAGTTGCTGTGTTGCTCTGTGCCTGGTGCAGCCTCATTTCCTCTGGATTTGTGTGTGCATCCCTGTACATGTTCCTTTCTTCACACCAGTGCTCCTTTTCCCCTGTGTTCCCTTCCGTGTGACGTTTCCTCCCCAAAGCTCCACTGCCGCCTGGGCTGTGCTGCCCCGGCCAGTCCTGGGGCACCCGAGGGGCTCTGCATGCTGTGCTGAGAGCCCTGGCACACCAGCAGCCATGCAGCCTGCCCTGCACTCTCCCTGACTCACATCTCTACTCACAGAAGCTTGCCTTTACCCAGGGTTTTCTAAAGCTTCTGCTGGGCTGGATTATCTTTGAATCTCTTGTCCCCGATAAACAGTGTTTGCAGGGGGCAATAGCTTCAAAAGTTAAGGGGAACAAACAGGTGGACAGAGTGTGATTGCACAGAGCTTTTTTCCTTGAGGAACAACTAAAAATCAAATAGGAAAGCTTGCTGAAGTTCAGATTTTGGCAGGAGTGTTGTGATGTGGATGACAGAGGGTAATAAAGATCTGCAGTTGGATTTTTAACTTTGCTAGTAAATGTGATGTGATGTGCTTTGGTAGTGCAAAGAAAATATTGATCAGAAGCACTGAAAGGGGTAACTCTAATGTGGAATAGGTTGAAAGTGGCACAAGTAAGAAAAATTGCTTCATTTTTTCTCAAAGTGTTAACTGTGAGCCAATAAAGCTTTATCATTTCTATGCAAACCTCTAATAGGTAAATGAGGATTTTATTTTTTATCCAATTTGAGAGACTTTTGGAGTACTCATTTATTCTTTCACTGTCTGGTACTAATATAATTTGAGAGTACTTGAAGTCATAGAAGAACATGCATGTTTTTATCAGTGCGTTTTTATCACAAGTGAAATTAAAGGAAAAGGTGCTACTTAATATCAAATTTCAGCTCACAAGCTAAAATTACCATTTTACTAAAAAAGTGAATTTGTTCGTTTTATGCACAGCTTTTCAGGAGCACTTCTTTAAAATCTGTAACTCAAAAATCAAGAAAATGTATTAGCAACATTTCTTCCTTCAGTTACTTTAAATGAAATTTTGAGGCGTGGTGCTTCTAGAAAATGTTGACTTTGAGCTTTTCCAGTAATTTTAGAGTGAGGCAAATGGGATTTAGAGAAAAATGGGAAAAATATAATCAAATTATTTACCAAAGGTGGCACAGGAGCACAAAAAAAAATGAAGAAGTTTTGGCAAGAACTCTTAAATTCTTGTATTTTTGTGTAGTTTGATAGTTGCTCTGCAGATGAGTCCAAATACTCAAATTGCATGGTTGCACCTGTCAACACCCCAAAGAACATGCTCTGAGAGCCTGCATGCATTTGCTGAAGGAGACAGGGGAGGAGAGGCAAGTTGGTGTGAGACCTGAGGAGACAGGGCATGAAGCAGCCCTGGAAATGTCCCACATCACCCTCAGTTGATAAACTGGTGCTTTCCATAAAAATAAGTTATTCTCCTTTTTTTTTTTTTTAATAGCAAATAGAACCAAAGGGTTAAAATACCCCTTATAGGAATGATGAGCAAAAACTTGGGGACTAAATTAGCTTTGACTTAAATACAGTGTAGGAAAGAAAATACTCGTTCCTAGAAAGCAACACTTGGTCATCTTTTCAGAGGGCTTGGTGATAGGGGACATTACCTTTAGTCAACCAAATGATGTGAATGGCCTTTTGAGACTGAGGTAAACTAAGTGCATTTCTAGGACCTGTTTCAAGAGCTACTTGAAGCTATTTGTGTTGGTAGTTTGAAGAAAAGAACATGTGTTTCCTCTTTTTGAGGAAGTTTTTAGGCATCTTTCACTTTTTTTTTTATTATTCCACCTAAGACTGTTATAAACTTGCCTGTGGAACAATAAGACATCTGCATAAGTTTTGCTGCGCTGACAGTGTAGCCTGGTCTATTGATTATGGGATTTTAAAGAGGCATTGGTTGTGTGAATTCCCTCAAGCTGCTGAGGATATAAAAATGGGTTTCTAATTTCCTGGATCAGTTTTCTAAACTCTAGATTTCATAGAATGGGGAGCATTGCATGTGCTGCCTTTTGTTGGCTCTGGTTCTGAGCAGCTGAATTTGTTCTGAATCTCCCCCAAAAAGTCTGGGCACTGGTGTCTGGCACAAGGATCCCAAACAGCAGTGGGCACCAAGGTCCTTGCACTGGATGAGATGGCAGTCAGAACATTTAATCATAAGTAATAAAAGAGCAAGAAACTGGTTTTTTTCCAATGCCATGATTACAGAAGGGGGAGGAAGGGCATCATTCCTACTTTTTTTGTAGTGTGGAGGCTTATGCTACCCTTGCTTTCAGTATATCATCAAAGCCCATTGACCTTCCTGACTTGCCGTAATAAATAATGTTTAATGCACAAAGACCTGTGGCTTTATAGTTGTTAGGAAGGGGAGAGGGAGATGATTTTTCCAGATGACAATGATCGTTGTGTTAGCTGGGAGCATTATTCTAGTTGTAAAATCCCATTACACTAGGGCCATGCAAAAAGGGAGGGGAGCAGTCTCTGTTATATAAAACTTACAGTCCAGAGGCAAGACAGGCATACAAATGTCAGGAAATAGCTGAATAGTGTTGGCCAGTGTGCTGATGTCCAGCTGTTCACACATTTCACAAAGGCAGTGTAGTAAAGGGAAATTTGGAAGATGTTTTGCAGATGTTTACAGTGAGTTCTTGCCAAGTACAGGGAGGTGCACTTAGAAGAAGTTTGATGATTACTTCAAGGTGATGAGCACTGGAGGTCCCAGATTTTTCTTGCGGCATCAGTTGGGTTTTACTCAGAGAACATAAGTGTCCTTTCACTCCTTGCTTATCTTTGGTGCAAGTAGGAGTGTTTTGCAAACACCAAGGAGCATTTTCATGCTGCCTCTGAAGCAAAGTGCTAGTGGAGAAGATACACAGAGATAGTTCTTCTGAGTGCTCATTAATTGTGTGCACTTTGAGGTGCTTAAAACTTAGAATTCTTGTTTTAGACTGCTTACCTTTTTGTAGATGTATATGGCACTTGTGTCTCAAAGCTCTGATTGACTTGATTTGCAGATTGCAAATTTTCTGAAGTGAAACCCAAACTTGGATATGCTGCAAATGAAGAATATGATACTTCTGTCCTTTGGAAACAACAGTACATTACCTTAAGAACTTTTGTGATAAATAAATTTAAAACATTTTACTTGAACCATTCCAGAATCTGGAAAGGAACTCTTGATTTTGGTATTTTTTTATAGGAACACACTTGGTCATCGGTGTCATTTCTTAGAAAATAGTTTTAGTTCTTGAGCTAATACTGGTGCACCTAAGAGGTAGAACCTGTTTTTTTTTGGAGGAGCATTTAATAATTACCAGATTTCTGTTGCCTCTTCAGCCATTCCAAGTCTGGCTCATGGTTCCCTTTGCGAGTTTTGCCATGGCAGTGGGAGTCTGCAAGGCAAGTCCCCTTTGCTGATTCAGAATAGTCATTTGCAGTATTGAATGGAGTAGTAGTTGAGCAGACAAAAATAGATATTCTGACCATGTGGTTAAAGACATAATATATATGTCCAAGGGAAGATAAATTAAATTACCTAGCCAAGTGTAATTTTAGTATTTCACACATTCCATAATTTTAGCAATGCTTTTTGAAGTTGTAATATTTTTCAAGTATTTGTATGTTTTGGCAATTTGGCAAGAATTAAATCTTTAGATCCTCTTTGCTGAATCACTTGCTTGGCTACTGTGCAACAGCTTTCCTTTCCTCCAAATCACATGGTCAGGAGATCTGTGCAGTGAAGCTTTAAGCTTGCATGTATGAAAAGCAGCTCTCTCAGGCCTGGCAACAGTAGGTCACAGGGAAAAGATACTTAGTATGGTAATATATTATAGCATTTATTAATTGATTGACAAACTTTTAGGAAGGGCACCAGCATTTTTGAGAAATAAAGAGGTCATATAATTTAGGGACAAAAGAAAGATGGGGGAATGTTGCATTACAGCAAAAAGGAAATCTCTCACTGCTGTTGATTTGTTCACTTGTGCTATTGTACTTTTACAGGAAAAATTGGGAGGACTGTAAAAGGAAGGATTTATCTCTAAGTATCAGTTATGTTAAATGATTAAACAGTGATATGTTTTCCATTACTTTTATCTTCCATCTCTGTTAAGCTTAACTGTGGACCCTTAAAAAAGAATTTTCTGCTTTAAAAATAAAATAGATTGCTCCAACAGTGATTTTGTTCCATACATCTGTTGCTGGGATTTTGTCTTTTAAGCACCTGTAAAATTTCATAAATATGAGTTATTAAATAAGTTATTTGCTCAAATTGATTTTTGCCATGTTGCCAAGGGAACACTGCATGTGTCCATTGCCTTTTGGCCCCAGGGGAGGCACAGCAGGGCCCACAGTAAAGAGCTGAGTGTAGCCAGCAAAGTCCATTTGGCTGTTGACTGAGGCTGCTTGGATGAGCCTCCTGCACATCACAGGAGAACAAATTGCCTCTTCTCCACCTGTCTCCAGAAGTTTTGCTTTGGTGTCCTTGTCTTCCTTGCTTAGTGGGCTCTCTTAGTGGGCAGCCAGCTCTGGAAGGCCTTTGGTTTTCTCATGAGTTTTTTTGATTAGCAGAGGTTTGAAACACGTTTGTCATGGGGTTTAGCCATGGTGCTTTCCAGCTGCCTTGCATGTACTCTGTGTACAGTGGCAGGCATCTGTTGTGGCATTGAGGTGCTTGGTCAAAAAGTTAAAATGGGGAACTATGTGCAGCACAGGTTGATGAACAAAGCATGGCGAGTTCAGAATGAAGATGTAAAATACCATTTTAAGCTATTAGATTAACTGCTTTCCACTTTTTAATATTTTCTTTCTGAAATAGGTGTAATGTGGTTAAACACTGACTTCAAGGTATTTCTGTTCATAATATCGAACCTACATTACTATAATGTTGTGCCTTTTGAGTTGGAAAAAAACCCCAAAACACAATTGAGCCACTTAATACATCTTACTGTAGAATGGGTATGGAAGTGTACAGAGAACTATTTAACAGACTATTAATTTATAAATTTCAGATTGCATTTGATAAAGTATGAAAGATTTGCTGATGATTTGCTAAAATGAAATGAGAGGGTAAAAAGGCTTTTCTTGCAATCCACATGGCTCTTCCTCATACCATGGTATGGCCAACTGAAAGCACACTTGTGTCTGCCTCCACATCCGTACTGTGTGAGCTGCTGTTGTGCCGTTCCTGTCGTGTTACCATTCCATTTAATCCATGGTCTGTGTGCCCAGTAACACCAAGTGCTGCTTCTCCTTCTCTCCTCAGACAATACCAAAGCCCGCAGTAATGAATTTGCTGAGAAGAACGGACTGAAAAAATACGAGTATGTCTTACACCCACGAACGACCGGATTCACCTTTGTGGTTGAGCGTCTAAGGGAAGGTAATCCTGCCCTGTCCTTGTTTTTCCTTTAAAATGATTGTAACATGGAGAGATTTGAGACTTGGTAACAGACACTGACATCATCAGGAGGTACGCAGGGAATGCAAGTAGCTTTTGTGTTGTTTAGTTTTAAGTATTTTAGCTTGTTTAGCAGTCTTACTTCAGAAAACCAGTGGAAAGAATCTCAAGGAAGTTCAGCCTGTACCGTCCTCAACCCTGAGTGGATGGTTGACACTGAACACACAGGCACATATGTCACTGCCCTCTCAGAAAAGGCTTCTGGGTTTAATTCTGAGAGCTGGGTAAATTAATTGTTATGTTAAATGGACAAGGGGAATGCACAGCAGCATGGAAACGCAGCAAGTCAGCTGCCCAGTGCTGCCAGATGTTTGGGGTGATGGTGACTCAGAGAAGCTGTGTGAAATACAAGTTGTGCTGCTTGGCAGGGTAGTGGCAAGAGAATGTGTAATACTTACTTTTTACTCAGAAGTGGTTTTCCATCCCAATATTATTCTAGGTGTTAGGGTTGAGTCCCTTTTACAGGAGAACAGAGTATGAAGATGTGATTGTTACACTGAGATGTCTGGGAGTTGTTTTGGGAATGGGCACTTTGAGGAGGTTGAGGCCATCAGGATGTAACTTTTAAATGGTAGAGATGTGGCAGGGATTCAAGTACAGATGAGTGAATATTTGCAGGATATATGGTTGAGGAAAATAAACATGTACAGTAGATATGAAGTGACTTTTTTATAGTCTGGTTCTTCAGGGAAAAGCAACTCTAGATCTTTAACACATGCTGGTTATTTTGACTGCCAGAAGAAGTTTGAGATTATTGAAAAGAATAGGGCCCTTCTGATAGGTTTTTTTTCTAGCTGGAATCTTTGCTTGGGTTTTCGAAGCAGACCTGGCTTGCATTTTACCTGCTTCCTTCTAAGCAGATACCCTAAAATCACTGCAAGCGCTTTGGAATTTTGTCAGCTGGACAATCCCATTTATCTGTTTGACCCTATTAGTATTGCACATTCAGAGCTGGACACCTTTGATTTTCATCTCTCTTGAATGTTTATTACTCAATTTGCTGTAGTAAAAAATTTGCTGCATACACAGTTTCAAAAGCTTCCTATACTTAAAACTTCACAGCATTAAGTTAACCTAGTGCATAACAGTATTTCAAACTGGAATAAATTTTCAGTTAAAAAAATGTTTTCCACTTGAAATATTAATAACTTTAAAAAAATTCTGCATTTGCTGCAGGAGCAAGCTTTGTGGTATACAGTAACTTTCTAATTTTATAAAAATGTTTTTCTCTTCCATTGCTCGATGAGCAATCTTTGCAAATTAGGCGGTTGGGTTATGAAAAGGAAAATATTTGAGGCTGATTAACTGATTTTATGCAGTAGAAAGCTGGGGAAAAAACAATAACGGTCCAGCCTTTGAAGTGGTTTTACATCTCCTTTTTATTTAAGGCAGGCAAATATTGTGTGAAATATTAATGTCCCTTTTGTGTTGAATTTACTAGATATTGGATACTTTGATAGGCGTTGTAGGCTATATATATTATAACTGTATGCTATTATGTAGTAAATTGTGTGGGAGAAAGTAGTTCAAGTAGCATTTTAAAGTACTTGGTTATTACTTCTTAATTTAAGAATTGGTTTTCAACTGCTTCCAAGTGTGCAAAATGGGGACCATTTGTGTTGAAAAGTTTTGGGTTTTTTTATATATGTGTATATATATATATAACCCGTCTGTAGTTGCTGCATTTTAAAATACTTCATTATATTTTATAGATGTGCAGATATATATCAATCTCTATCTTTTCATCTGTACAATATAGATATTCAAAGCTGATATTCAGATGCAGATGGCCCAATTGGTACTTGGTGTTATTGTGCATCTCTGGTTTGAGTTATAACTTAAACTGATAGAATGCTTTCTTATAATCCTAATTTCTGATGCTAGCAGTAGTAAATAAAACCAGAACTGTCAAGGGATATAGTGTTAACGTGAATCTCCATTTCTGAATTGTCTTAATGCTACAATCATAGTAATAATCATAAAACCAGATTTATTTTCTTTTTTTACTCCTCATACCTGCAGGCACAAAGCAGTGTGTGTGACTTCAACATGCAGGAGGGAGTGGTGGAGATTTTAACATCATGTGTATGTCTTTGAAAGTATTTTTGTGCATAGATGACAGCCTTACTGCCCTATAGCTCTCCTGTGAATACATTTTGGCTTGTGGCTGTTTTCCATTCCTGAGGCTCAGGTGTCTTTTCTTCAGGCCTATGTACATTATTTTGCTCCAAAAATAGGCTGATGAAAGAGAGGAAAAATGTAATTAGAAGTTTAACTGCTTTTCAAATGTTGAAGAAACTAATTTAATTTGGCAAGAAGCCTGATTAATATGCATCACAAGCTGTAGCATGAAAGAATTACCTATTATTATATAAAAATGACTATTAGTGACCCTTCTGAATAGGAAATGAAGAATCAGGTGAAAATAACCTTCAATAAAATTTTGCCTGTATCTGTGCAAAGGAGTTTGTTCCTGGAGGAAGCACTGTCTGCGCCCTGCCAGCATAAACCGAGCAGTTACCTGTTCTTTGCTTTCCATAGGTGGCCAAAAGCGCTCAAACTCCTCTGGCTGGCTTCTCTTTCTTACAGGGTCATTATTTCAACTGTTTGGTTTCTTTGGCCCATATATGTTGTGGTGGTGGTTTCTAAGTCACTGCTGAGATTATGGGAGCTAAGGAAAAAAAGATCTATATGATGTCCGCCAAAACCCAGTGAAAGTTGTTTAGGTAGTACATCTCCTTGGCTTTTGACTCATACCTTTTCTTTCCCCATTCTGGTTCATCTATGTGGTAGCTCTTCCCCCCTAAGCTGTCTCTTCTAAACAGAAACCCACATAGAAGCTGACTGGTTTTTCCTTTCATTATGCTCAAGTGCCAAAACAGTGAAAATAATTGTTTTATTTTTAAATTATCACATTGTTGTCTTCTTATTCATAGAAACCATAGAATCACCCAAGAGTAAACACGGACTATGAACATGCTTTAGATGTATAATTAATAATAGATATACTCAAGAGAACAAGGACTTCAGCTGTTGCTAGTTTTCAGGCAAGAGATACCTGGTTGGTTGACTATTGATGGAAAGCTAAGGAAATTAAAATAGGTGATTTGCTTTTTTCTAATTCTGTTCACTTGATCAAGTGAATCATTTGTCTTGTCTCAGCTGTAAGGAATCGTTTTTACCAGGATTCAATCTGGTAAAAAACTACTAGACATTTTTGCTGTATTTCTTTGGGGAACAAAGATGAGCATTTTTTGAAAGAGAGAGGAAGAACATGTGAATGCACAACAGAAAGTGAACTCCAGGCTCCAAAATGAGGATTGATCATTACTTTTTTTAGTTAATCCCTCTCTTTAGCCATCTCCTAAAATCATATTTAATCCTTTTTTTTAAGCCTGAAATTTTGAGTAAATGTTATGTGTGGAGTAATTTTTGGCAGAACTTGGGTTAAGGTAAATCATCTCCTTTTACAAAATGCGGGACTTTGAAAAGGGCTGAAGGAATTTAAATAAGACTTTTATAAAATCATGCCATTAGCAATGTTAATTGAAAACATTTGTGGTTTATATAATGTTCTTGAAGATCCACTTTGTGAGATCCTTCTATAAGAGTAGGTTTCAGGAGGTTACTCAGAAATGATGTATAGGTTTTCAGACCTGTTTATATTTTGTAAAGTTTTTTCTGAAGTGCCAAATGACATTGAAAGTTCAGCTGACTTGAATGCTCAGTTTCAAAGAGATGGAAAATAATACTGGTTTGATTTGATTCAATATTGTCTGGATTCATTGAATTACATATATTATCTTGGCATAATATCTGTAATTGTGGCCATATAGTCTGTCAAGAGAAAATAGCTGTTTACGAATGTTTTCTTAAAATTGCTTCATGGCTTTTAAGCATTTTCTCAGGACTAAATAAACAGTAAGTGTTAAGACAGAGCTAACACTTTAAAGCATCATTAGAAGATTATTCATGCTTTTGTAGACAGTAATTTCTGCCAACATTAAATTTAAACTGACCTCTTTTTGACACTTCCTCTACAGCCATCAACAGTCTTTAATAGCTGGATACATTGGACTAGATGTTCCCATTGTGGGGTTTGTATTTTACTGGTTGTACAGTATAATGGCTAGTCAGAATTGGTTGTCTTATTATAGTATTTCAGGTTTGAATTTATTTCTGGTTCATAATTAGCCAACTGAAAAAAATATTGCAGATAACATCTGCCAACTGCAGGATCCCAAAATAAACAAAGATACACATTTAACATGCTTGCCTTCATTGCACATTCTTACTGATGGAAAGAAACTGTGATTCTCACCCTTTTTCCATGATTGATTCAGAATTGATAGTTTTGCCCTAAAATTAATGTTTATACACACACAGTTGAAGCTAATCTGTATCTTCTGATGTTCATACCTGGATTTTACAGTTGCTCTAAGTAATTACATGCAGGTATTC
This sequence comes from Molothrus ater, assembly GCF_012460135.2. NCBI lineage: Eukaryota > Metazoa > Chordata > Aves > Passeriformes > Icteridae > Molothrus > Molothrus ater. The sequence continues at coordinate 13,438,882 of NC_050480.2, forward strand.
AACCTGATTCATTGCTAGGGCAGGAAAGTTTTCTTTAGGTGTTCAGTCCAGGTTATCTCTATATAAAACTGTAAATGCTTTAATCCTGGGATGCTTAGTGACTATTATGTAGATTCAGTAGTAGTGTAGATTCAGATTTTCTGGGAATTAGAGTATCCAGATATGCATATTTATATACTGAACTCTTCATGGCATTTATTTGGGTTCTGGTGCAATTTGCTCACACGGCACTTTTGAGCTAATAACGTAGGGAGACAGTTTGTGATTTGCAGATCAATGTAGAAGGCAGTCAGTAGGAGATGATGATTAACAGTTCCTGAAAGCTGAACAGTTTGGCTCCCCTTTGCTGAGGTGTGAAGTAGCCAGGGTTAGGCAGCAGGTCTTTGTGAGCAGTGCCTGGACATCTTGCTGTGCACCAAGAATATTTATTAATGAAACCCTTCAGATTGAAGTAGCCAGAGTTTTTAAGCACTCAGAGGTTTTTCTTACTCTGACTTTGAAAGAGAGGCAGGGAGTTGCTTGTATGAGTTGATGAAATGTCAGTGAGAAATGCTACCAGGGGGCTTGTCTTCTGGTGTTGATGACACTTATGTCCAAAGCACCTACAGCTTACAAGGCAGGTGCCATTTGTTCTTTCAAACATAAATCAAAGTAATACCAATTTCTAAGTGTGTTAGATTTTTTAAAGAGAAAATTGATGTGAGTGTGAAAATTAGGTCTACTCATTGACTGAAATATTCAGGCTGTGGTAAGGGGTGTATGAATGAATAGATGTACATATTAAATAAACTGCTTTTTAGTTTGATTACATAGTTTCTTTCCTCTTCACATATATATTGGGTGAGGCATGTGGGTCTCAATCAGAGAAGTGTCTGCTGAATTACCTGCAGAGGTTTTATGTGCTCAGAGCTATGTAGCAGGACTGCAACAGTTTCCAGGTTTATGCATAATTTTTCTTGTGTGTAGCAAAAGTATGGGACATAGAAAGGCCCCACATCAAATGACAGAAAAGGTTAGATTTGTTCTTTCAACAAAATTTTGCCTCCCTCTTTGTGACTAACAGATTTCTGACTCCTAGAATTATACATTGGACCACTGCCAAAATTTCTGTGGGTTTTGGCAAGGCCAGAGCTTGCACACTAACCAGCACTGCCATCTCTCAGAGCAGCTCTTGCCTGTTTGTGCTGGTTGCTCAGTTCTGTAAACTAAAACCAGTCTGTTTTTGAAATAGGAAAACATAAGTGTCCACATCAGCCTTAGCTTTGGGTCCTCAATCAACTAATTTCACCTGTACGTCCATCAGATTTGCAGAGATTAAACAGCAGCTCTAAACCATCATTCCTTAATGCAAGGAAATTCTTTCTTCAGGATTTCTTTTTCCTCTATGCATGTGTTCCTCCCAGAGTCATGTTACTAAGTAGATTGATACTCTGAAATTACTGAGCTATTGTGAAAGAGCTTTGAGCAAGTTTTTAGCTGAAAATGCAATATTAGAGCTTCACTGACTGCTGTAATTGATCTTCTGCTTTTATGAGAATTGGATCCTGTGCATTAAATAGCATAGCCTTTGATACAGAAATATCAGTACGTAAATTGAAGTTTGCATACTTTTTATGCCTTTTGTGTCTCAGTAAAAAATTCATAACATTAGTCATATAAAAAAAAAAAGCAGAGACCTGGTTCAAAAGCATGCTTTTATCACTGGGCATGTCTGTGAAATTCAGCAAAGCAGAAAATCGGATGCAGGCTGTGGTGCTTTATTGCAAATGCTGACAGTTGTCTCTGTACTCTGGAACATGGGAAAGGGCAGCTCGACTTTTTCCAGAATCATGTTAACCGCTGATGATTACCATGTCTTGCAAACATCTGCGTGTGTTGGCTGTGATGTACTTCTCAGAATGAGCACCAGCTTTCTGTTAGATATTTTCTGGCCTTTGGTACACGTTGAAGTTTCTGTTTCTCTTCTTTCATGTCTTACTGGAGCAACATTCTACACTGCTTGCCCCACCTCTGTGGAAAACAGTCCATTGTTTCATTCCTCCTGGGAAGGATTTGCTTTTTCCGAACCACTCTTTTCTGTCAGCCCCCATCCTTTCCTCTTTCCACCCCCTACTGCTATTGAGAAGGGAGCAGAGCCTTTCACTGGAGGGTTTATGGTGAAAGAATCGCTGTCCCTTCAGTGTTTGCAGGGTGACATGTTTGAGTCACCACACATCTGCGGTATTCATCGGAAATATTTCAGGTTTTACGTTCTCGAGCCTCTCAACGTCCACCTACTGCAGTAATTCCCTTGCAGTCTCTCACGTGTGAGTCATGGCTTGTGACAAGCAGATACACCATGCAGTGGATCATTTTCCATTTACCTCCTCACAGGTTATTAATAGTTGCAGTGGTAACCATACTAAAAACTTACCATTTGCCAGCAGTTACCCCACAGTGGTATTAGAGGTTTCCACTGTTTTCCCTTGACTCAGAATACACAGTATCTGTGGTAACGATGTGGTAATGTTTGGCGAGTGTGGACTTTTTTAATTGCTTCAACTGGAGGCCTGGAACAATGCTAGCTCATCAGATTGCATATGTAAAAACTAAGCTTGGCCACCAATGAGTTCAGGAAAAATGATTTTTCAGGAAAACTAGAATTATTTTCTTCAGAATTATGAAAATGTTCCTGCTCTTTGATTTTATATTTATTTCCTCTTGAAGATATTTTTAAGAATAAGAATTTTTAAGAAAGGTTTTTCTAGTAGTTAATGTGCTTTGACTAGGTGGTGGACCAGGAGTGTGGGTAACAAGGTGTATTTGCTGGTCTAGACTGGGTCAGGATCTCTCTGGGTGTGTGTTTTGAAAGGTCATTCATTGATTTGAGTGTTTTGAGTACTGAGCTTTATGGTTGTTTTTAAAGACTTAGGACAGACAGTAGGTGAGCCTGAGGTAAAGTACAAGTTCATTAGTTACTGCTCTTTCTTGCCAGCCACTGATCCAGGAATTTGCAGATGATGTTAGTTGGATTGGTAGCATATTTAATTATTGCTGAAGTTGAAATTAATTCTTATAAACAGAGGAATAGTATTGGCATCTATTTGTTTCACATGCTATTACCAAATGCTTTGCACAGCTTACCCATTTCTCAGCTCGGTTTATTAGTAAGGCAGATAATTGCTTCAAGCAGTCTTGAGTAGAGAGGAACCTAAACATACTTTTTCCATAGTCTCTTTTTTCTTTTTTTGTTTTTTAACTGCTTTAGTTTCCGTTAAGAGATGATGTTTCCTGATGTGTTTTATTAGAAAAATAGCAGCATCTACGGGCTGAATAGACTAATCCCAAATCAAGAGTCCTATTGTACAGGAGATTCTCAGTCATTTTTTTGGATTCTCTGGTCTTCTACTTTTTGCAGATGCTAGCTGTTTTTATTTCCAGCTGCATTAAGGTTGCTGCAAATGTGTTTTGTGTATTCTTGATAACCACTTTTCTGTATGAGTAATTACTGGCAGGGGAGAAGGTCCATGGAGTATCCTTTCAGTCACTGGACATGTTGGAATCCTCAAACTGTTCAGATATAGCCTCCAAATCTGTAATAGAGGAATAAAGCTCTCAATCTCATCTACTTGCAAAATATGCTGCTTATGTATCATTAAACCTTAAGTAGTTTGTTTCTTTCATTCCTTTCTGCTGTTGCAGCTTCAGCTCTCCTTCCCTTTGCCCTCCTCCCAGTCCCCTGCCACTATTTTCTGGATATAAAAAATGAGCCCAGCATCAGACTTTTCCAAGCTGACTCAGATCCCTGAGTTTAGCAATCGTTTGCAAAGGCTCTGATCCAGAGATGTTTGAGCAGTGCCACAGCCATGAATCCTGGATGTTGCTATGGGACTGATACTGAAAAACGAAAAACATCAGGGGGCAGAGGAGCTTGGGAAAAATTGTAGTAAAGCATAAATGCTTTTTAAAATAGATTTTTATCAAAACATAAACTTCAGCATAAATTCAGCTCTACACCTCATTCATCACTTTATATGTAATCTGAAATATTCCTGTCTTTGAGACTTATTTTGTCAACCTTTTTCTGAACTGCAGGATTTTGGAGGGCAGGAAGCAAGGTCTTGGCTCTCTGTGTTCTCACTAAATGTTGGTGGGACAGAGGAAGGATTTCCCTTTACTGCCTGTGTGCCATGCCAGTAATTTGAAGTGCAACATGTAGTAAGTGTTATAATGAAGTATATTACAGCTATAGGATTTGAATATATTTTCCCATAAATTCATTTATTTGTAGAATGATTACCAATTAAGAGTTGGAGAACTGTTTTAATACACATTTGAGTCAGTAGTGTCTCTCTCTAATTCTATTTCATACCATTAAAAACAAATAATATCTTAAAATAAGCATCTCTGAAATGCCTATCATCTATATTTAGACTTATGCAAAACTGTCATTTTGTTTGCATAGAAAGTCATTGTTGCCCTTGCAGTGCAGCAATAAAAATAAATGCTCTTGATGATTATTAAATCATTCCAGAAGCAGGGACCTGAGCAGGGCTTCTCCTGATCACTTGTCCTTCACTTCTCTGCTCTGAAAGGAGCCAGCCTGACCTGATGGATTCTGGCATGGCAGACAGTAAGGACATCTATTAGGAGAAAAGAAGAACATGCACAATAAATAAAAAAAGAGAGGCATTTTGAAAATGCTTCAGAGACATTGGAATTTGTGAGCAATGGCATGTTTGCGTTGCCTTGAAGTTGCTATGGGTACTGGCGTTTAAAAGCCAAACACAGAGGGCAGGCCTTAGGGACATAAGTCCCACTTAAGATCCTATAAGAATGAGTGTCCTTTTAAATTTGCTTGGATGCTTTTGAAAAATCATCCCTCAAAAGCATTCTTTGTCTAAGTGCTCTGCAGGTTCATCCTGTCAGCAGCACCATTGTGATTTTAACCAGTTGACTTCTGCCTTCACTTATCCAAAAAGCATTCCTTTCAACGGACCTGAAATCTCCCTGCCATCCTTTATCAGCCCTTTGCTTGCCTGCTTTTGTAGCTTGTATCAGAGAATTAAATTAAACATATGCTCAGCAGCTCTTTGGCTCCTTCTTTCCTCCCCATTGCTCACACCCCATCTGTGAGGCCTGTGCCTTTTTGCGGCAGGGATTTTGTTTTGTTGTGTCTGAAACACCCATCTCACTGGTGTAAAAGCTTTGTTAGAACAGGTAGCAGCTAAGCCACAGCTGTCTCAAACAGGGATGCCCACAGCATTGCAAATATATAATAAACCTGTTAATAATACATTCCAAACCATAGAGGCTGTGGAGATTCACCAGGATTTATGCTACCTGTTGTGCTGACAAATTCAGTTGACATTACATACTGAGACACACATGTAAGCATGCACTCAGTGTTCAAATATATACATAATTTCTGATTTATAATAGCAGTGTTGTACATTTGGATAGAACATTTTCAAAGGATTATTCTCCTCCTTGAAAGGATAAAGTCTCTTGACTTTCAGTCTTATGCCTTTTTATTTTCTGGCACATGTAATCAAACAGCAGCATATTCTTTTTCATGTCTTCTTGTTTGAACAGCAGTGGACAGCACAGAATTCATTAAAACTGAACAGCCAAAATGCTGATAGAATATAATGTGCCCGTGACTTAAATGGTGGGGCTTTTTCTTGTAAGGTGTGGTACACTGTGTACATATACAACTGTGTGTATGTATATAGAGGAGTTTTAGTGGCAGATTTCCATCTTTCTTGGAAAATTGTCTAGGACAAGGATCATATTGTAAATATCCCGTTAACACAATTACAGAAAACAAATCTTACTTAGCCTTTGTGAATTTATGCATAAGGATGTATGCCCCATGATTGCTGCCTCTGAGCTGGGTGAGGGGAGGAACTCTATTAAGTAGGTTCACATTGCTTGGAAAGTGTTCAAGCATCTGCTGTCCTGGATGCCCTGTCCTGATCTACAAGTGAAACGGCTTCACAGGGCGCTGCTTCTTTTCAAAGTAACACTGGAGGAAAGTGTCAAGCATTCAGATTGTGTAACTAAATACTGAGAAATGGGAATTTCAGGAAGGAAGATTGAATGCAGCCCTCTTGTGGTGTTCGCTTTGGAACAGGAGAACAAATGTGTTTTGCCAGTTTGGTATTTTCTTTGCTTAGAATGACAAGCTTCTAATAATATATTTCATGCTTTTTCATTTCAAACTACAGTAAAAAAAAGTCAGAATGGAGAGCGTTTGCTGGCAGGACCTTGAAGCTGATCTGCTGTCTGAGAAGCTATGAAAGGATAAAGGAAATTCCATAGTCAGTAACATTGTCTGGAAGAGCCCAGGACCTGTGAACCTGAGGAAATGCAGTTTCATCCTAGGAGAGATGTGGAATTTAGGAGTACCTGGTCATAACTCCTGAAATGTTGCCTTCATTTTCAAATATTCTATTACTCTTTACACTATTATTTCAGCGTTGTTTTCTCAAAATATTTTGCTATTCAGAAACACATTCCTACGATATTTTCATTATTTTAGTAGAAGAGTTGTGGCAAATACAAAAGGATGGAAGTAGTGGAGATAGATGAAAGAAATGAGAGGCTTGAAGATTAATACTTTCACAGCAGTACATGCATCCACATGTAGATACAAAAATGGGGTTTATGCCCATGAGTAATTCAGACTACACGTTGGGAAATAGTGGTCTGTCAAAGAGATACTTGCACATGGTTACATAATAGGCATCTAGCTCTCAGATTTTGTTCTCTTAAGAAAAAAAAAAAGAATAACCCCCCCCCCCCCCCAAAAACAAAGAAATAAAAGACTACACAAAAGCTTTTCTAATATTCAAGTGATATATTTCTTTGTTAACTTTCATGACAAAATTTTACTTCTGCTTTATGGAGCAGAAATGTCACGTTGCTTTTTCTTCCCTGGAATTTGCTATGCATACCTGATGTGGAAAAAAATTCAAGAGCTGTCTTGAAAAGGAGCACCAGCATAGTTTTAATCCCAGAAGTATGACACTTCACAATAATCATTCTCTGAAAAATACTAAACACACTAAGAAACCAATTATAAACAAATAGGAACATGAACAGTATGCTGGTCAGGCTTTTGTCACAAAATAAACAAAGACTGTTGAGACCTGCATATAAAATATATTTTGTCTGCTACTTTGCACACACTGTAGCTAAAATGGAAAATTCTGTAGAGCCGAATGATAGCACTAAGTGAATTGGCATTTGCAATTAGTTTTCCAGTGGTTTGGCAGTATTAATAATGCAGCAGAAGGACAGGATATCCTTCAACTAAGTCAGTATGAAAAAAGGTTTTCATTAGCATTACAATGAACTCTGAGAACCAGGTATTCTTCCTCATGGGAAATAAGGTTTGGGGAAACAAATTTTGTGTTTGAAAATGTTGGGTGAATTTTGAAGCATATCTAAATGTGACTATTATCAGAAAATGGTTTTAGAATAGTTTAAGGATAAAGTGCCTTTCTCAGGCTGTTATTGTAATTCATAAGATATTATTTTCGGCAGTGTTTATTATACAAAAGAATGTTCAGAACCAGATAAATACACAAGGAAGCCTGGTTAAATAGGAATAAACCAAAGGAGTTACTTAAAGTTACAAGAGAAACAAAATGCTGACATAGATGAGATAAATTATTCTTTCTGTTGTTTTTCTATAATACTCTACTTTGGTCAAAACCGAAGAGCATTAACTAATACATTTGCATATTTGTGGTTCAAATTTACATGAAGATCTCAAACATTCTGATTTATCAACCAAGGTAAAATGAGATTGAAGCAATCTAGTCCAGAGGAGCAGATTCTTATCAGCACAACCTTGGCACTGAAGTAGATCATTTGGAAGCCTTCTGATGCAAGTTGCTGACAAGGAAGGGGTAGAAGAGGAAGCAGAGTGCCTTCATGTAACTGATGTCACCACAGGCCACCTGTGTTTGTCACAATGGCCAAATTAGTCTAGCCTTAATACCATAGTGTGTAATTCTGCTAAAATTGAGCTGCCTTTCTAGCAGCCTACAGCAGCTTTGGAATTTGGTGCCTTTGCCAGTGTACCCCATCCTGAACAGCAGCATGCTTAGATTTTAGCCTTATGGCCAGCTACCTCTTTATCAGCCAGTAAGATCTTTCAGGTGAATTACAATGTGTGCTCTTACACAATAGCTCAGGGTCATCCAAATTCTTAATCTTTTCCACATACTTGGTTAGAACACTAGCAGGGTTTTTAGGAAGGTTCTCTTCCTACACTTCCCTGCTATAAACACTCCAAATACACTTCCATGTAATACTTTTAAGTCATTGTGGGTCTGTCCTCTGCATGTCCTGACGCCTCTCCCTCAGACAGGCCTGCAAGAGTGTCCTAAGTGGCATCACAGTTCTACAGAAGACCATTCATTCTTCAGTGTTCCTTCTCTCTTACAACACCCTTTTTTTTTTTTTTTTCATCTGAGAGCAAAGGGAGGAAACTCTCAAGTTCAAGAGAATTCAGAAATCTTAAGCATTCCTGATTTTGGTTATTGGACATTTCTTCTTTCTGCTCTGTGCACCCAGCACCATGTTTGCTCTGAAACTAACTAGTGTACAATTAATTGCTGGTAATTTCTGTGTATTTTCTTCAGCTTGTTGTCTTGAAAGAAGCCATATCTTGGATAGGCCCCTCTCTCAAATGCGAAAAACATGATGCTTTGCTAATTTTCTTCAAGAAAGTCACTCCAGATCAGGCATTTGTCAGAAGGACCCTTCTGTAGCCTCTGTGAGACTTCTGCTCTGCATACCTCCATCCAAGGCAGCCTGGTTGTGCTGGTGCCTCAAAGTTGCCCAGTACAACAATGTTTTAATCCAGCATACAATGGATAGAATTTCTTGCCACACAACAGACACTTGTGATAGTAAACTTCCAGCTCAACACTGCTGAGATGTAGTTGGTCTCTTTTTTTTGTTTGTTCGGTGTAAATAATGCACCCCATAGATGACATTCTGAGTGAAATTCAATGAGCTCTCTTTATGAACAGTCATGATCAGTAGAGTCCCCCAAACTCATGTTTTAGATGACAGCCAGCCAGCTGGTTAGTCTCAAAGGAATTGCTTCCAGGGGATGTTGTGCTTGAGGGATCTTATCCATCAGATTGGAAGGCAGATCCATGTTGAGAAAAGCTCCAGAGATGTGTGAGTAAAGCTGGGTGAGGGGCAGGAACATCTGTCTGTACCAGAAATTCAGTGATGCTCTGGGCAGGAGGCAGAGACTTGGGGGCAGGTGTCCAGCTGTAGCTTTGCCATGAATTTTTGACTAGCCTTAAAAATAAATGCCTGGAACACCAGATCTGGAAAGGAAGAAAGATTAAGCCTCTGCTAGCAAACAAACAGAATGTAGTCACCTTGGTAAGTGTAGGTGAAATTTGGTGCAAAGTGTCTAGCCCAGGAATAGCAGATGTGAGTGGAACCTAATCCCAGAACTGAAAACTGTTTTAGGTATCTTAAGAAGGAAGGAAATGGCAAAGTTGTTCTTGTCAAACCTGTGTCCTAGTTATTCAAATACCTTGATATTGCTCAGTCTTAGTGTATTGTCAAAATACAAACATTTTTAATGTTTTGGGGTTTGGTTTTTTTTTTTTTTATTTTCATAAAGCTCTGTCTTTTTTTAAATAAAGTTCTGTCTTATCTAGTCATTATCTAGAAATTCCTTTCCAAAAATTTCAGTGGCTTTTAGCATTAAGATAATTTTAGGTGTCTGTTTTGGCCACCACATCTTTGCAGAATCCCTCCCTTGGTGAAGTTAGTAGAAAATTTCATATTGACTGTACTAGAAAGGCAGTTGCATGTGTTCTTGTATGTGACAAAATATAGTGTATAATGTCTATATATAGCAATCTTTAAAATCCCAGTGTGTCAAACAGGTATTGATGTATTTATTCTAAATTCCAGTGAGGCTTTCTCTGCATATCTTGTATGTCAGTATGTTGGGATAGGTAGAATGACTTTGAGAAGGGGCAGTACAAAGGAGGGGAGAGCTTTAGATGTGTGTTTGAACTCAGTTGAGTGGAACTGAAATACTCATCTCCTTTAAATGTAAAATATCAGAAAACAAAGAATCAAAACACACAGAAGAGGTGAAGATGAGGGGAAATTGCTACTCATCTATTGAATGGAAACTTGATGTTAAATAAGATCTTCTTATGTTTCACCGTTTGAAACACAGTAAGAGTTCCAGGAACTAATTACCTAGCAATGGATGATGACATGGAAATATATTAAATATACATAGATAGCTAACCATGAATACTTGATGCATGCAAAAGAAGAGTCTAGTTAATTTTTATGTAAATTAAGCAACTTTGAAAGTGGCAATATAATAAGCAACAACACTGTTTTGCATTTGAATAGAACAAAGCAGCAAATTCACACTTGAAATAGAGCCTGTCTTCCTAAACTGTCTTCTCCTGGGTAGATATCTTAATGTCTGCTTTATTCACAGTAAAAAACCCTGTGGTCCTCATAGGTAAAATTCTTGTCCAGAAACAGACAATTTAGACTTTTAAAAGCTAATTTAATTCTTTGGTGGGTTTCATGTCTGTGTTCTCTCTTATAATAATGGAAGGGGTTCGTGTTGAATCAGTGTGATAAGAAAGCACAGTTAATGCCAAGATTGTGTAAGGATTAGCTTATTTCCAAAACTTTGTGGAAGTAATGAAAAGGGGTGCTCCCTCCAAGGATGTGTGTTGTGAGACTGGTCTGGCAGAGGTGGAGATGCTCTGAGGGTGGGCTCAGGTGCACCACGCTGCTTCTTGGGGAACAGCTCCAGCACAAATTCAGCTCCAGCCTGTTACCTGAAAGAAAGAAAACTCACTTGTGTGGAGAATAAGAACTGAGGAGCATTGAGGAGGAGGAAAAAGTTCAAAAAGAGGGTGCATTTGTCTTCAGCCTTCTACTGCAGGTTGCTTGATAGATGGCAATGTTTACAATGACTTTATGCATGGTTTATTTATGGTCCTCATATTACTTCAGTTCAGAGTTGTCAGTGGATACACAGAAAGTTCAGATGTAGATGTATATACCTTTTAAAACTCTCTTGGAGCTGTTAGTCTTTGAGAGTCAGGGAGGAAGGTATTAAAGCCATTATTCAATGTATTTTTATTAATATGTACTGGTAAACAAACTTCAAGCCCTGTGAAAGAACAGCTGCCTTTGGCACATTTCACTGGTAAGCATATGGCTATTCAAGTTTGCAGTACAAATCCCAAGGCATTTAGATCAGTGACTGTCAAATAGTTTGTCATGACAGAGAGTTCAGCTTGGAGCTGCAAATTTGGTGCTATTCCTTCTTTCTAATCTACTGTAGAATTTGATTAGTTGAGCCACCACTCAGCTTCCTGTAAGACAGGAGTCCTTCATCAGCAAATAAACTGCCAGAGGCATGCAGGGCACAGTGTTTTACCTCTGTGTTATACAGTGCTGTCTATTACAAAGGTTTGAATAACTTTGGAAGGGCTGAGGAAAAGTGTTTGTATTAGGGATAGTTAATAAAATTAAAAGCATCATCTGAGTTCATGTTATGATGGCCAAAATAGAAATAGTCTCTTATTGCAAACTGCTTACATGTACAAAGTTTGCAGGTGAGGCTTTAACAACTGAGCTGAAAATCAGAATGACAAAATTCTGATTTTTTTTTCCTTAGCTTATTTCCAAATCTACAACTTTCACATGGATTTGAAGTCTAAAATAAATGAATAATTTTATTTATATATGTCTGAGAAACAGAATCAGAAAAATCATAGTGAATTAGCTTTATAGGTGCTAATGAACACTGGTTTTATGCATAGAAAGTGCTAAGAATTGATCATTGACATTATAAAATGTTGAGTCTTCCTGCACAGATAGATTTGGGCTTTGAATTTAAAAGCTGGTGCAAAACTGAGTATTTGAAGGTCTAACGTATTCTTTAGGACTGAGGCCAGATTTCTTTAACATGCTTCTGCATCCAATATCATCTTGCAAGGTTATTCTATTTCATTAGTTGCAGAACTGGTAATTTTAATTGGATGAAACCAACAATGAAAGCAAAATTAAAAAGAGAAGGAGAAAAAAAAGTACAGCCTTTGGAAAATTTGACACTCAGAAGTTGACAAACATCATAAAGCTATTTGTAGAATCTTAATTTGGCTTTCTTACATGTATATATGAGATTATTTGGTCTTTAGCTAAATGATTGCATGCCATTCTCTCCACACACACATCCTCTGCCTCATTGAGCACTCACTGAAGGAGCAACTTTTAAATATTTTGTTTTCCTCTCCTCTTCAGTGTGTGGCCCTGGGGCTTATGTGCTGCATTATTCAAGCTCTTCTCTGAAAACAGATTTCCTATGTAAGCATCACTGCTGCTTGCTGCTCTAGTGCTAGAGTGCTTCCTGATTTTGAAAGAATTTATTTTCTCAATGCCAGTATTTCTCATGTGTGTGGGAAATGGACGTGTGCAGCAAGACTAAGGTCAGGTCTGCTGTGTGGTTTCAGCCACCTGTGGGTTTGTTTTCCAGCCAGGTGCTTTCCATGCCCCGTGCAGCCCAGCCTGCTCAGCAGCGCTGCAAAACTGACCCCAGAAACATCCACTCAGCCCAGCCAGAAGATGAGAAATTCAAGTCTGTTTATGAAAAAGGCATAAATAGCATGCAGTTCTCTTGGGTTTTATTTAGCATGAAGAGTGGTTTGAGACTCAGCTGCCTAAAGTTGAACTTGTCCTTTTTGCTCCCCTCTCCCTCTGTTTTGTTTGTTGCAGACCTTTATGCAGTAGATGAAGCAGAGCTCCTACATTCAGCTGTTAGCCCTGATTCACTGGAGGTTCAGGTCCTGGGGCAAAGTAGTATATAATCACAGAACTAAAGATAATATCCATTATATAGGCAGAGGCAACCTCAGATCTGGCATTTCCCAAGATCTGAGAAATGAACTTTACAACCTAATGTTCTTCACTACTGATGTTTTCAAACACTAAATCAGCTGCCGATCACACAACAGATACTGCCACCATCCCTCCACAGGCTGGGTCTCTGCTTTGGCTGCCAAATTCCCTTCAAGAGCTGTTAAATAGCTGTCCCCTTTGTATTTGAATCAGATGGCTTCCTTCCCTGTGCTGCATGGGTGGTCACATGCAGGAGCCACAAGGAGATGGGGATATAGTGTGATCCTTTACTCGGGGAATTGTGCATGAATTAAGGACCAGAAGTTGAGAATACTCAGTAAGGACAGATTCTTTTTAAATTTCAGCTGTAAACTCTACAAAATGTTTGCTGAGCATGTGCAAAATTAAGATTCTTCAAAGGCTCGTAGTTGTTGGCCAAATTTGGGATGTTTTCTTGAAAGTTGGCAAAAGGCATATTACTGACACAAATACCATCTCCTGCCAAACTTCAAGTCCCGGCTCCAAGGCTTGGGGATGTTATTCCTTCCAAAGAACAAACCATCTGAAATTCTTTGTGACTTTTTAAGTAACAAAAACATTTTTTCCATAGCCTCAGTCTTTGATATAGCTGAATTGCTTTAACTGAGATTGTGGTGCTCCTTCTTCCCTTCAAAAAAAATAAAAGAAAGAATCTCAGTCTGAAGAGCCTGGAAATTTAAACCACTTCAGTCCGAGAGGTTTAAACTTGTTGTTACACATAGCAATTACAGTAGGTTCTTTTAATGAAAGACTTGGGAAATTGTAATGTGGAGGTACTAAGCCTGCTTTATAGTAAAAGAAATTGGCTGTTGTCATCTGAGTTGTTTCATACTAACATAAAATTTGTGTTCAGGAACTCTTCTTTTTAGATGATATAGCCCAATCTGGACTGGACAATCTGTCCTACTTTGATTTTTGCTTGGCTGGGAGAATGTGTGCTATGTTGGCATTGCCACTGTGCAAACCTGGTCCAGCCATCTAAGGCTGGTTTGTTAGGGTATCGTCTTGCAATAGGAAACATCTTTTTGTGACAAGAATGTGAAGAATTTTGTTACTAATAGCATCTTGTCCTTTATGGGTAAAGTTATTTTGCTGCCTTCCAAGTTGAATCCAGCTCTCACTGCTTTTCTGCCTTGTTGCAAGTCTGGGGTGAATTAGTTCAGCTCTCTTGAAATACAGATGAATTTGTCACTGTACATCCAGTCAAGTATTTGCACTTCTTTTAGCTAGAATGTGTGGGTTTGCACTTGGAAGCTCAGGTTTTTATTTCCCAGCTAAACTTTAGTAAAGATAAACCAGGAAGCCATTTGTAAGTTGCTTTGGTTCTCAACATGTTACACAACTGGGGTGGAGGGGATGGGGGGATTATTAATCCACCCAAAAGCTTTGTAACCAACTGTGTAGTTTTATGTGCATGTAAACCAGTGACTGCCACTGGGGAAAAATACAGGAAAAGGATTGTTTTACAACAGGAGAATTTTTCTTATATGATTCACCATCTGGCCTGCAAATCCTGATGTCATAGCAGTGGTTGTAGGGGGAAGGAGCAAACCTACAATGCCACAGCCAGAGAGCAGGGGAGGTGGTCGAAGCTGTTTCATTTTGATGGCAGTGGAGAATGCCACCTCAAGTGCTGCAGCTTCATCTAAAACAGCAGGGCAATCAGACCAGCTGGCAAAAGAAATCATTGATTCTTTCATGCACCAATAGGCACATGACTCAGTTTGATACATCTGAAAAGACCACAGGGTATTGAACTGTTTTACTTTCGTGGGGGTGGGCACATGATGAGTCCAGATGTCTGCAAAATCTCCTCTTCACACTCATGTGTTTGCTGGACTATAGGATAAATAGGTGAATCTGGTACATTTGCCATTTTCTGGTATGCTGTTCTTCTCCAGTTGACTGTCATCTCATGAAATTTAGTATTTGCTGTCTCCTCTTGTATATGAGCTGAGAATTCAATGCTTTATTAACATGGATCAAGGAAAAAACACAAATTCATTTGAAATCAGCTTGATATTAGGTGTTGACATTGCTGGTTTTAAATTTCTCATGTCTTGTGGATACAGATGAATCAAAAACATAACCCACAGCTATTAGCAAGTGTAAATGCCTTCTGATACTCTCTGGTCAATCTGTTATTATCTCAAGCTCTTCAAGCTCCTTGTTGAGTTGCAAAATACAATGAATCTCAGACACATAGAAAGGTTTGGGTTGGAAGGGACCTTAAAAATCATCTTGTTCCATTCCCTCCTATGGGCAGGGCCACTTTCCACTAGACCAGCTTGCTCAAAGCCCCATCCAACCTGCCAAAGCAATTCATTACAAATATTTAACAAGAAACAGTTAAACATTTTTCTTTTCTAGAATATCTTTTGGGTTGTGGGATTCTTTGATTTTTTTTTAAGCTTAAAAAAACCACTGTGCTTGGTATAAAATAATTTGGTAAAATACTGGTAGTCTCTATATTCAGATTAGTCTCTCTTTGAAAATGAATGTGTTAGAAATACCAAAATATAAAAGATATTTACTGGAATTTATAGAGCTTCATCACTCGTTTTTGTATGCTTTTTCTTATACAAATACTACAGGTATTGTTTGATTTAATTCCTGTTTTGCTTTTTAAACAACAGGAGTCAACAAAAGAAGCTAAATGTTCCACTAAATGTGGCTATTATCCTGTATTTAAAGCTAAATAACTTGAAATTATAAGCCAGCAGTGGCTTGTGTGTTGTAATGATCCTAATAAAGAAATGGTTTAGATAAAATCATGACATGGCCTGCTCTACTTCATATGAGATAGGATCATTCTAAAATCAGCAAATATCCTCCTCACTCCAGACAAACAAACAAAAACCCTTAGACAGAAACAAAACAACTTTTTGTACTTCATGAGGTTGTTTGGTAGCCTTACCAGCAGTTGCAATTTTAGTGGTTTTGCAAGAGATTGCATAATTTAAGTTTAACTCGTGAGTACTTCAAAAGGAGCTGTAAAAGCTGAACCTCTGGGTGCAGCCAACTTTAGGGTAACAATGGGAACAACCTATCTTCAGGCACAGCCTTAGGAGCAAATACCTTTCTTCCTGATCATCCTAAGAGTTTAAACGAAGCAGGAGTATTTTCAGAAGATTGTTTTAGAGATTTGAAGAGTAATTACATGTATCTAATGCAAAATCTGTCACCTCTGGTGACAGTTGTTCTGGCAATTTAAGAAATCGTTCATTTTGTGCTGACTGCTGTAGCTTCTCTGGGAACATCTGATGAATGGATACTCCTAAGGAAATATGCAGTCAGTTGTAATAAGTGAATATAAAAACAAATGTGTTTTTTGAAGGACACCAAAATATAGGCTAAGTCATGCTTGTAAAACAGTGATAACCTATTTTCTCCTCTGAATTTCCAAGAATAAGAGACACTTTATTGTTTTTCTTTCTTGGCTAGAGCTTGAAATTCAAAGCCTCAGCTACAGAAGGGTTTCCTAAAAACATTGTCTTTAAATGTCCATTAATCTATCAGTGGTTTTGATATAGTTTCTTACATGAAGATTTGTTTGGGAACCTGACTTTTTGCCAGTTTCAGTTCTATTTAGCCTTCTGTCCTCTTTTCTCTCTCTTGTTTTCCTGAAAAGGGAACATGTAAGTGTTGGTTGAGTTAAAGCTTCCATTTAGTGGTTTCTTGAATTAGGCCTTGCTTCCACTGCCCTCCCACTCCACCCAGCATTTTCTTCATGACTCACACTAATTTGTAGGTATTAAAAGTATTGGGAGCTACAGATTGTCCCTTTTCTACTACTGATTTTCTTCCAGGAATTATTTTAAACTGTAATGGAGCATATCTGTGAGGCCCTCTGCAAACTGTGCCTGAATCTCCACCTCTTAGTAACTCACATGAAGTCTGGCTTGTTTGGGGCACATTGCTCTGTTTTGTTCTTTTTTTGTTTTGTTTTTTTTTTTTTTTAATAGATAATTCTTTCTTCATTCCACTATAGTTTAAAATGCTGAACCAAGGAATTCACAGTCAAAATAAAAAGAATATCAGGCAGAACTCTGTGAAGGGGTGGTGTATTAGCAAGTCTCCCATGCTCCCTTTGAAGACTTCAGGAAATAGAACCCTGTCCACTGAAATTGTGGTTGAAAGGACGGGGTTTAATAAAGCATTGTAGTGCGGTGGCAAAGGTCTTTTAAAAGAAAAATTAAGAAAATCGTATCCAAACTCCTTCAGCAGCTGCTTTGGGAAGAGATACAAGAAACAAAGAAATTGTGTAATAACCAGCCTATCTAGGAATCGCTCAGAGATGTGAATGCTCTGAGTCTACCACCTAGATCATTGCTGGTTTACTACAGAGAGAAACATGGGTTTGTACCTGCTATAAATCTGTGTCTAGCAAAATTTATTTTTGTGAGCTGTGGCAGTGGGCAGGCAGACTGAAGGGGACCCATTCTGCAGCTCTGTAGTGTCATGTACAAGGTGTGTGAGGAAATGGCTGAGCTTAAAAATTGGGGTTTTCAGTAAAAGAGGTGCAGAATATCTTATCAGATGCTAGCAAAACCCATAAAGAGATTCAACTCCTTCAAGTATGGGAGCCTTCTGAAATGTTGGTTCTTCCATCACTAATTACAACCCTGTAAGTGACATATCTGTTTTTTTGTGTGTGTGTCTGTAGTTATTACCCTATTGTTTTGTAACTTTAAATGGGACTTAAGTTTTCGTGTATTGTCTGTTTTTATTCAGTCTTAATTCCTTTGAGTTTAGTTTTTTGGAGAGTTCCAGTTATTGATGCATTGAAGACTGTCATGGACAGAGGTTACCAAAAAAGGGTGTGACTTGGGAGTGAAGTAAATTTAGCACATCCACATTTTATTAAATTTATGACTCATAAAATGCTCAATATTTCACAGAATAGCCAACTGACCCTCATTTTGCTTGTGCTGATGGATGTCCTGAAGTTTTGCCAAATAGTTTTGGAATTATATCCTCCAGAAAATGTTATTGCCTATTAAAAGCTTGAATGTGACCTTTTCTCCTTTCTCTTTTCTCTGACCTCTTTCTCTGGACAGATCCCATATTGAGATTCTTTTTTTTCCTCTGTCCATTTGGCAGAAGGATTCCATCTCCTGCACACCCTCTGTTGTGTTTTAGTAGATGTGAAAGTGGACATTTTTGCATGCAGCATCATCTTCAGAGTTACGTCTGTTTTCATACATTATCTTTGTTTCTGCATCTGGACAATCTGATACTTTTAGACAGGATATTTGTAATAAGCTTCAGCTCTTCAGTGAAAAACTGCTTAATTGTTAAGAGGGTTTTTTTTTGTTTAATCTTGTTATGAAATGTTCCTTTTTGTTTTCTGGGTGGTTTTTTCCATACAGCTGTTGATACTGTAAACTGCACATTTGCAGGGACACATGTGTCTGCAGCCTATGAAGCTGTCGGCTTCTTAGCAGTTTTTCCTGTTTATGGACTGGAGGACATTTCAGATGGAGAGGAGCAGCTGGAGGGAGAGCAATGTCAGCATACCCTACTGGGATTTTGATCACACTAAATTCTGTTAATAAAATTCAGGGTCTATATATCAACATAGAATAACTTGGAAATGTTATATAAACATTTTCCAGTGAGGACTAAGGGTCTGTGAGATGCAACTTAAAAGGTATTATCTTTCTTTAAATCTTTTCAATTCAGAACTGTAAAAAAGCCAAGGTTTTCCTAGCTTCACTGGCAGATTTTTAAAAACAAAGGTTTAGGAGTCCTTTTCGGTAAATGTTAGAGGTAATACTTTTAATCATGAGCTAAGTCAAATCTATGAAAATAACCTTTAGTGCTGGTTTTAAAAATTACAGCACTAAAGATAGGTGGGCTTACAGCAAACTCTGTAGGTTGGGATATGCAGATGTACTTTCCAGAATGGCAGTGTGCACTCACCTGACCTGTGTCCTGTTAGAGCAGCTGCTTGTGCAAACAGAGAGAGACCTGGGGTCTGTGTTCCTCCTTTTAAACTGTATGTCCGAGAAAATACATCAAATAATGTATGTGAGGAGAGAATAACACGTTATATAATGCTCTGCTTCTCTTACTCACTGCCTGAGCAGGCTCATTTGGCCGCTTCATGGCTTCCCCTGCCTGCACGAATGTGGTTTGTGGATTGCAGGAAATAAGGAGAAGTGAAAGAGCTGGCACAGGGAAAATTAATAAGCGTACGCAGAGCGCTTGTAAACTGTTCAAGGCACTGGTGGCCATGCATATGAATAAACAGGTACAAGAGGTGAAAGGGGCTTCTTTAAATTTTAGATCCTAATCTAGCAGGGACTGCACAGATACACAGGGCAAGTTATGCACATGTGATTTCAGGACTGTCAGTGCATTAGGTTTCTGAAAATAAAAATAAAGCAATTTATATGAAACTCAAACAGCGCTCCTTATGTAATTCATCTTCTGCAGGCATCTTCTTTCTTTCAACAAACATGTTGAAACACAATATATTTTTATTAGTTACCCTGTCTAAAAAACTAAAAAAAACAGGCCTGATTTCTATTTTATTGTGTTTTTCCTCCAAATGTATTTTGCACATTTTGTTAAATGCTGTCAGTAGTCACTTTCTGTCCAATTTGAATAATTTTTTACTCTAAAACCACAGGAATAAAAACCTTCAACTTGCTTTTTAAGACATTTAGATAAACAGATACAGCTGCATATATATATTTTTTTTCCTATATGTAGTTTTCCAGATGAGCAGTTGATATTTTTAATAGTAAATTTTAAAAACTCTACTTGCATTCCTTTTTAGGCTAGTTTAGTAAGGTTAGGTATATGAAAATATATTTACAGAATGCTAAAGTAGGTTACAGTTGTCTTTGCATTTCTCTCAAAACCAAAATTGGCCATCTTTTTGTGTAGTACCTAGCTTGGGGTCTTTTTCCCACACAGGATATCAGTGCTATAATGTGGTTGAGGAATGCAGATTTTTGTCTCAACAAATGCAATGCAATCATCCTCAATTCAGAATGGCTGCATAATTTTTTCCAAATAGCCTGTCTCCTTTCTGTTTTGGAGTGGAATATAAAAATATCTTTTCTGAAACCTTGGTTGATCTCCTCTCCGAATGTATGAGGTTAGCATTTAATTGCAATTCTGTGCATGAAGCAAGAAGTGAACATAGCATTTAGTTGTGTGATCTTGTTTCCACTTGAGAAAGGGAAAAGTACAAACTCAAGTTCTGTTTGAGTGAGGCATCCTTAAACTGTCAAGTATTTCAGTTAAGCAACAGGAGAAAGTCAATCTACTGCACTTAGGAGCTAATTTTCAGAAACAGGCAGTGAAACATCATAGAAACCATTTAAAAACCTGAACCAAGCTTTTCAGCAACCAGTCTGGGTAATTTTAAATATAAATTATGTGTTCTGTCCTAGTAAGAGCCTCCCTGGGACCCACAGGATTGTTTTGAAATTCATCCATAAAGCTGAAAGTAGTAGTAATGAATTGCATTTTAATAATCTTCTGCAGGTTCCAACCAGGACCCAAAGGTTTGATTCATATCTGCCAAGCACAGAGAACACATGATAAACAGACAAAAAGATACTGATCCTCCCTGGAAGAAAATTGTTTCCATGCAGAACTTTGGTCATTTTGCACATGGTCGGAGCATTCCCAAAAAGCAGCATGAAGCATCTTTGAACTTTAACACTTTGGAGATCACTTTTTGGTGGGTGGGAGAGCAGGGACTGAGGTAATCCATGTGCAGGGGTGCCAGTAATGTGCCTGCCATGCAGTTTTTGGCAGATTACCTATACATGGGTGAGTCACATCATTTGCAATAAAGAATCTTAGGTGTAATTGAGGATGGAAATTCTAGATGCGTTTCATAAAGGCAGAAAATAAACTTAGACAGGTTTAAGCATGCATGTTTCTCGTACACATTGTGTGTGGAAAAAATACTCCTGTCTCCTAAAGCATTGTAAATTCCAAGTGTTAGGCGCACAGACTACAATCTGGTTTTGAGAAAATGCATTAACCATCATTTTATAGCTACTTTTTCATACCTGTAACACAAGTCACAGTGGAGAATGCCTGTGTCTTGTTCAGGCTTGTCTTTTCCGTGCCAGTTTGATGGCAAATCTCTTTTTCTTTGTCTGAACCAGGATTTTTGCAGCCGTTTACTCAGATTTTTATTACTGTATAGGTGTGTTTAGGCCTCACATGGTTTCTTATAAACAGCTCTAGATGGGATTTGGTTACTGTTTCTGTCTCTGCAGTTAATTTTTTGGTCAAGCACTTTGCCATTTGGAAAGCAGTATAAACTCAAGTAAGCAAGACTGAAGGACTAGGCAAAGCAGGGCTTGTTTTCTTTCTTTTCTTTTTTTTTTTTAAACATGGTTACTCATTTTCAATAGTGCTTTCTGTAGCAGAAGTAATTATGTTGCATCAAGCATTAGCACTGTTTGATCTGTCAGTTTGCAAGTGTATGTATTAAGCCTTCAGTAGGAATTCTTAACGTTGAAACTGAAAAGCACTGAAAGGCAGAAATGCACTGTTTACTAAGACAATATCAGCTCAATATGTCATAGAGGGAGCTTTAAGCATCTTGCAGTGTAATAAGGAATATATGTGTCTTGTCAGTTCCTCATCAGTTAAGATCAAGAGCTGGGTGACTGATGGAAGGCAGGAAGCATCTTGTAAACATTGCTGTATTGAAACACAGGACCTCAGTTTGGAAAAGAAAGGAAACAACCCCCAAACCTAAAATTATAAATTGAATTCAGTCCTGACTTTTTTTTCTGCTGGTGGAGGAGAAGAAAAAAAAAACCAAACAAACCCTAAGAAACTATTCCACTTGTTTTTCTGTTTGCACTTTAATTTTGCTTTTAAGATGGAATCTGTTACATTCCAACATCCAAGAGTTCAGGGCAATGCATCTGGAGGCAGTGGCATAGCCCAGTCTTCATTGTGCTCTTCTCGTGAGGCACTGCTGTTTTGAGTATCTACTATTGACAACAGGAACCTTTTTATTGGTGTGAAGGCGTCAGAGCTGATCACTGCCTGATGTCACAGGGTGATATTTTAATATGGATTTCTTCCTCCCTTGAAAGTTTTTACTTCAGGAATATGCGGTCACTTTTTGCTCTTCTAGATAAATGAATGCATAAGGATACTGTGGGAGGGATTAAAAAGTGCTAAACGCCACAGTTTCTTGACAACTTGAGTCCATCATTGCTGTTTTCTTCTCACCTAGTTTGGGGATGTTTGTGACAAAGCACATGAGGCAGGTAGGTACCTGTTCTGTAATGCAATTTCTCTTGTGTTTTGTCAGTGGTGAAGGGATTGGGTTCTGAGCAGCAGCAACGAGCGTGTTTGTCTGCAGGGATGGAGTGAGTGCCTACACCTCTGGAGGGAGGAGGGAGGGTGTGCCCCTCACTTCTGATGGAGTTTGTAGCTCAGAGGTCCTCTTGGGCCCTTCAGCATTTCAGAAAAGGAACAGCTGTGGTTCCATGCCTTTGTTTTTCCATCTGTTGCTAGCCAGGAATTTGTGAACATCCTTCTCGGATGTGGATCTTGCTGAGGTTATTCATGTCTTTGTCACCTCCCAGGCTGAAATACTGCAATCCATACTTGGAGTAAAAGTTCCTAAGTCTCCCCAGCATTCAGTGTGGTGTGTACAAAGCAGTGGCATACTTCCCAATGGGTTTAATCAGCATGGGCTTGATTTTTTTAGATAGCTTTGAGCCCTTTAGCTCTGTGATGATTTTGCTGAAAGCTGCAGGTGTGTTGTATCTCTGAAAATCAGGTCTTGGTAACACACTGAGCTCATGTCTGTTACTCTCCTCTGGCTACCTAACTTGTTCCAGATGCTCCTTCTAGGCAATAGCAGCTAATAGAGGAAAATGCTACTCTAGGCAGTGGGAAAATAATGAAGAAAAAATGTCCCAACCCTTGGCCCAGAATTCATATGAATTGCAGGAGGACGCTGTGTTCTGTGTAATCTTGTTTTTGCATCTTACCAACACAACAGATGTCAGCTGCAGGTTGGGTCTTCTGCTGTGAGAAGACAAGCCTGGACCCACATCTTAGATGGGTGGGGGAAACAGCACTTACCCTCTTTGGTGGATGAAGGAAGGGGTTTCTAATAAGAAAACAAACTGTTCCTATAGCATCCAGCCTGATGAACTTACCTGGCTCCTCAGGCTAGCAGTAGGAATACCTGTAGCCCACTTCTATCCATAGTCAGGGGTTCAGATTCCTCAGCAGCCCCAGTACAGCTCTTCAGCAGGTCTGGCTTCTGCTGACTCGCGTGCTGAAAGGACTCATTGCAGGATCTGGTGAAGCAAAGGGAGCATCCAGTGTGGGGCAGGAGACAGCAAGATTGTTCCTTTCAGAGTTGGGATATTACTGGATTGGTTATCACCTGCATCCCAAGAATAAAAGTGGCTTAAAACCTTCTTTTGGAGGGAGAGGTGTTTGCTGTCAGGCTGAACAGGCTACACTTCTGGTTTGGTAGCATATTGAGCACTCATGTTCTTCTCTAGCCCTCAGTCCAGGACAGTTGTCTCAACAATTAAAGGAGTGCAAGCAGCAGATCAGAAGATCCATATTCAAGGTGTCCCCAGGGGGCAGAGAGCAGTCCTGGGCTCAGATGTGTTTATTTGCCTGTGAGAATGTGTCACTGTGCTGATGATGCACGAGCATCCCCCATGCATGTCTGCCAGCTGTACCTCCTGCTCCAGCAGTCCCTTTCCCTTTCCTGTTGCAGGGCATGGAGCACATTCCATGAAGTTCTTCCAAACAGTCTCTCTGTGCCTCATACCCAGTAAAATCCCAGAATCACAGAATGGTTTGGTTTTGAAGGGACCTTAAAGATCATCTTGTTCCAGCCCCCTGCCAGGGACAGGGACACCTCCCACTAGAGCAGGTAGCTCAGAGCCCCATCCAGCCTGGCCCTGAACACTTCCAGGGATGGGGCAGCCACAGCTTCTCTGGGCAACCTGTGCCAGTGCCTCACCAGCCTCACAGTAAAGAATTTCTTCTTAGTACCTAATTTAAACCTGCCCTCTTCAATTTAAAACATTATTCCTTGTGTCACTACATGACTTTATAGAAAGGCCCTCACCAGCTTTCTTGGAGATCTCAAGATCTCAAACAGGAAGAAATTTCTGGGAATTTCTGCCTTCACAGGCAGGAAGATTGTTTGGGCATGCTGTGTAGGGGTTAGGTGTAGCTTAGCCATGGTATGACTCTTACATTACCAGTGGGGCCATTTTTTAAACCTAGTTTCAGAGTCCTTAAATGTAATCCATGTGCAACAGTCCTTGTTCCCATGGGGAAGAGGGGAAAAGAAGAAAAATAAAAAGGAAAAAAAATTAGGAATGTAAATATACATATTGTATCCAGAGATGCCTCTTGCCTGGAAAGCTGATGTCTATAAAAGGCTTACAGGCAGTCTGTAAAAGTAGTAAATATTAGTGGTCTCATCTTACAGAGAAACAAGGGGCTTTCCTGTGAGGTTTTAGATTTTAAAAAGAGCAAGGAGCTGTTGATGGGCTACCTTTATTCTTGCTATGAGCCTAAAACTATGTATGTTGTAATGGGCAAAATAGAGAATATCTAAAATAAATCCCCTCATAGCTCTTCTTCAGCTCTTGATCACAGAGAAGAGCTGAGTTGGAAGGCAAGTCAATTTATTGTCTGTTTCTCCAGCCCTGCTCCAGTCTCTGCTGCTGATCAATTATAACAGCGGTAGCAGATTGCATGTCAGGACATCTTTGGAAGTGAGAAATTAGAACTGTTGAAGACTACTTCACAGATATGTCAACCCAGGAATTAAGTGAGAATTAGACCTAAATAATATGTGTGGTCTTAAGAACTGGCTTTGGGTTAGGTTTTTTATTAATTTTTTGATATGGTGTCAAGGGGTTAAAAGTGAAACAGTACTAAACTATTCACAGGATTTCACAGAAATTGTGAGGGTATGTCCCCAGCAAAATGATTGTCTTGTTCTCTAGGTAGAGATAGGGTATTTAAAGCAAAACCAGTGTCATTTAATTCCTCTAATAAAAAATAATGAAAAATATTTATACACATCTATTCACTCTGGATAGTGAAGACAGAAAATGAAACACAGTGCTCTCAGTGGCATTTAGGAACATGGAATTTATGATGTGCTACAGTTCCTTGTATATTGTGTTTATTGTGTTTCACAATATATGGTGGTCTCACATTTCCATCAGTGTGCCTTAATGCCTGACATGCCTCTGGTGCCAAAACATCTCACTGTGGGTTACCCACAGGCTATGCTGGATTTACAATTTCCTATTTCACCTTTGTAAGCAGAATGTTTTCTGTGCCTGGATAGATAAACGAGCACATCTTGCAGTAAAAATTTTATATGGGAATTCCTGGAGCAACCAGCACAAAAGCTGCGGCATGCTATACAATTAATGATAACACTTGGGCTTTCCATTTGTGTTGAATTGTGAAAGGGAGACTGAAATCCCTTTCCTTAACATAAAATATTTAAAATCAAGCATTTATTATGCCTAGATTTGATAAGGCTACTTACCAGCCTAGACATGTTTGCACACAGCAGTATCTTCTCATTTAAATTCAATCACAGTCACAAAACAAGGCTGGCTTAGACTAGCTGAAGATATAAACTTCATTTTCATCTCATTAGGCCACCTGGAAGCAACAATCAGTGAGTAGTCCTGACGTCAATGGTCTCTCTACTTCATTAAAATGTTAATTTCATGGCTTTAATTCCCTTTGTAAAACGTGCTGCTGCAGGACACTATATGCAGATTTATTCTGAAGCAGACAAATCTGCATGCCATATTCCTTTTTAGTGCCTTAGGTTCTTTTGGATTTTTATTTTTAGCCATCCCTATTTTTATAAACTACTGTGAAAAGATGATCACCATAACAACCAAAAAGTAAATATTTTCTTAAAACAGCCCTTTGAGAATGTATACTTAAGAGTCAGGAATTCAGGGCATCATGCATTTACTGATATTTTGCTCTGCTGTTCCCTTTTTCAGTCTTTAAAAATGAGACAGGTATTGTTACTGGCTAACATTTTCAGACCATGGATCATGAAGGGAAAGCATGTGTGGTAAATCAGAAACAGCTACATAGATCAGCTATAGCATCAACATTTTTAGTTGAGGTTCTGCTTAATGACAGAACAAAATGATGGTCTTCTCAATTTTGGAACCCTTCTTTGATAATAAGTATTTCCTCAGCATTTAGTCATCTTCATCTTGCTTTAGGGGATGAATTTCTGGTTGTGTACTTCAAGTTTGTACATCATAGTTTGACTTCAACTGTTGGCAGTAGAATTCTGTCTCCAGTGCAGGAAACAAGAGAAGGTAATTGTCCATCTGGTCTTTCCCCTTTTATTGCATGCAGTTCTTTTTAAGAGTACAAGCACTCTTAGGTATTTTTTGAAGTGCTGTGTAAATGATTGTTGTGTGTTAGTGTGCCTGTGGCACCTCTAGATGGATGAGCTGTTTGCTCCTGCTGCAGATGGTCAATCCAAACCTCAGGGCCTGGGCTTCTCAGGACCCATGGCTGGTGGAGCTGCCTGGCTCAGGAGTGCCCTGCTCAGCCGCTGATGGCACACTTGGGGCTGGGCTGGTGGCAACACTCAGCAGCACAGTCCTCCTGCTCTCCCCTGGCTGATCCTGTCACTTTAGGCGATGTACAAATCCCACTGAGGCCCCGCTGGCATGTGGTGCCAGGGCCCTTCTGTGCAGGACCTTGGGCAATGTAGAGGGTCTGCCTGGAGTTAACCTGGCTGGAGAGGACAAAGACCACCAGGTCCCAACACAGCAAATTAGGAAGGGTATCTTTGCTAACCACTGGACACATCAGAAGTTTTCCCTCTGAGAGTCTCTATGGGATTTCCTGCTGCTTGCCCCAGGAGGGTGTTCCTGGTAAGTAACTAGGAACAGGTAGGTAATTTGGCCTCCTGCCTGCCCTGAGACTGCCAGGAGAGCAGTGGAGATGTAGCTTTATCAGTCTACTACTGTGTACATCTCTGCTGCTTCTCTGAAGATGTGTAGCACAGGGAGCAATATAGCAATGTACCCTGAGTTGTAACTGAGAAGCAGCCATAATAGCTTCAAAGGTGTGAATAAAGGTGAATAAAGTTAATGTTCCAGACTTCTATAAGTTTCCTTTTTCAGATTAAGTAAGATAATTTACCAGCAAGTCTAAAAACATGTTGGTACCTAATTTTTCACTCTTAGTGTCAAGGGAGAAGTTTTTTGAAAGTCAGTGAAGACAAATGGACAGTAGCCAATTCATTTCCATCTTGGGTCTCTTGCCTACAATATTATTTCATCACAGGCAGTGCCATAACTCAATGTACTAGTCAATTTAAAATGCCAAAATGTGCCAGGGTTTTACTCTATGGATAGAATTATTCATTCATGTCTGAAGTTGGTGAGTGGAGTGATACTATGACAACTTCCTGGATCACAGACTGATCTAGAAAAATATTCCATTTGTAACCTGAGACATTAGCTGTTACTGCAGCAGTGTACTCACTCTTCTAACACTGTGTTTTGATTTGACCTACAAAATCTCTTATAAGCTAATCAAAAAATTCATCACTTTGGTGTGCAGGCCACTTAGACATGAGTTACCACAGGTACCTGGACAGTTGTCATCAGATGGTCAAATGAATTTTGTTGTAGCTTAGATATTTGAAAGGCCGTTTCTATGAAAGAGCAACACAGTTAATGTTGCTGTCATCACTTTAAGAATTCATGACTGTGGATTGACATGGCATTGGGAGAATAAAAATAAGAGGTCTTACTGTTTGGTTTGTATTTCTTTTGTCTCAGACACTAAGTGTGTGTAGTTCCAGAGATATTCATGCAATAATTGCTTATTGTTTGGTGTGTTTATTTGTTTTAGTGCTCCTGGAAGCAGGGCAGATGGAAGAGTTGGTGGGAGGTAGTTTGTGTCACCATTGCTTAGGCAGCAAATATACTGAGTGGTGGACTGTAGGCTTCAGCATTCCATGTTTCAAAAAGTATATCAAAGGTACTTAAGTTCACCTTGCTTGTCTTTGCCCAAAGAGAGAAAGATTTTGACCAAAATTACCTCTTAGAGCTAAACTATCTTTGCTCAGCCAAGCTACACTGAATTTTTCATCACCCACCCCATTGTTTATTTTTGGAAGACTAACTGGCAGTTCATCATTCACCAGCTCTTGAAAAGCCTGACTCTTCCTCAGAAGAGAGATTATGCTCTTCAGATAAGCTTCAACTCTCTCACCACCTTTGTTGACTTGCCCTGTGACCCAATGGCAACTTCTTTGTTCTGTTTGGAAGGACAGCCTTCCCTTCCCCATTTGCACCTGGCTGACGAGGACATCATGCTGTACCACAGCAGAGCCTTCCTGCAGGCAGTTGAGAGTTTTACATCAGCCCAGGGCTGGGTCTCTCCCTTGGCTCTCATTCCTCCAGAGCAGAGATGTTGGTGTGTTCAGTGGTGTTCAGGAGATCTCTTGTCCTTTCCCTCCTGCCTGAAGCCCTCCACAGCTGTTTGTGTCTGTAGGCCAAATATGAGTGGGAATAGCAATCTTCCCCTGAAGGCTGTGCAGATGGTGTGCAGCTTGTCCATGGGCACTGAGGCAGAATTTAGCAAGGCTAAATGTTGTTTGCAGTGAACAGGGTTATGTTCAGGAGCACTTGAGGGAAAATAGCAACGTTCTGCTGAGGAACATGGAGTTTTCTGGGGTGTCCTCCCGGTGTGAGTGTTTCCCATCTGTTTGCTGTTCCTGAACACCTTGGGATCTCCCAGTGGAGGAAGCTGTGGAATTTTTGTGATGCTTTTTGTGCTTTCCGTGGTAAGCCTTAGGGGAGCAACATGCAGATAGAATGATTGGTCAGGTAGTTTTGAGGGAAAGTGTTTCTGAACTCAGATGTGTTAGGTGTAGCAAAGGGTATTAGTGGAAAACATTGCTCAGAAGGAAGGATTTTCTGTTGTGACACATAGTTTCTCCCTTTAATTAAGCATTGTCCTCTCCATGCACTGTGTGAAATTTAGGGGGCTACATTTTTCCTTGAGTTAAAATATTTAAGGAAAACAATTGTATACTGACAACAATGGGCTTTTTAAATTGCAGGCCATTTGTTTCTGTAATTCCTATGAAATAAATTCAACTGCCTAAATTGATTCTATTCATTGTGGTTTAGTTATGTACATACTCATATTTGTGTTAAAAAGCAATGTTAAAAACATCAGTGATGAGTGCTTTCAGAGCTTTCTAGCATGCAGTGTCAATGGAGTTAAATGTTCCACTGGAGTTCAGAAATGGAAGTTTATAGCAGATGTTTTTAGGAAACCAATTTTAGACTTCTGTTCAAAGATGACTCTACAAGAAGGATTTACAACATTTCTCATCTGTGACTTCAGCTGGCAGCATGGGTTTGCCTTCTGATCAGTATAAAAACCAGCAGACCACTACTGTACACATCTTTAATACAAAGGTACAAAGCACAGAGGATGACCCTACACCTGGTTGTCTTTGCCTTAGCAGAGAAGCACATTGGTTCAATGTTGGGCCATTGCATACTGGGATAAATGGCCTCTCTCAGTCTTGTGACACTGAGACCAGATCTGAAGATGAACCAATAGCCTGTATCTGATTCTTTCACTGTCCTTGCAGAAGGAATTCAGTTTTTACTTCTCTGGCTGGCAGACTGACAGCACCACCCATGTGGAAGTACAAGATAGGTGCCCAAAATTCCCCCCTTCCGTCTCAGCACAGGAATGACTATCCAGGCACTCCCAGCAGTCTTTGTTCATTTTCATTCAAGGAATTGACTTTAGTGTAATTCCTCTAAGCATCTCTATGAATTGCAGTAGCTGGGAAAAAACATTAGCAAATCGTTTTATCACTGGAGACAGATATTTTTGTTGCTGTGCATTTAAAATCGCTGCAATTCCTCATGCATCTGTAAGGCCATGCTGTACTGTGTTTCCACACATCCTATGGTATGGAGCATCCCTTTCTCTTTTCTGTGGCATTGTCATGACAGCTCCTGTTGGTACAGACATTCTCACATCACCATAACTGAGCTGGAGCTGAGAAAATTGTTCAGTGCTTCCAGCAGTCACTGTCAGAGGAAGCTCATTTGCTCCTGGACCTCCCTGTGTCTGTTTTCTGCAGGGCATTGCTGGGTAGAGGAGCACTTCCTTCAGTTTTCCTACCTTTTAACCATGAAGGGAAGAAACACTGTTTGCTCTGACACTCTAGAAATGTGCTGCAAAGTAAACAGCTCATGTCCTTCACCTTGTCTTGAGTGAAGGGAGGAGTAGCAACTAGCCCAGTGTTGTCTGGGGACCACCTCGCCAGTGCCACCAGGATGCCATCAGGAGGGTGTTTGGTTTTGCAAGAAGAGTGGATTGGGCAGCTTTTTATTTTTTATTTAGGAAAAAAAGAAAATAGGAGACAATCAGTTATGTGCCATGGGTACCTCTAGGGCCATCCCTTCTTAAAGAAGTGCATCCTGATCAGGAACAGTCAGTCCTGCAGTCAGTTCCTACAGGTAGGAAGGACTGTAAGGGTCTGCACTGGTTTTCTTTTCTCCTTCCACAGTGGCTGGGA
The DNA here is from genome assembly GCF_012460135.2 of Molothrus ater. Classification (NCBI taxonomy): domain Eukaryota; kingdom Metazoa; phylum Chordata; class Aves; order Passeriformes; family Icteridae; genus Molothrus; species Molothrus ater. The sequence goes on from NC_050480.2 coordinate 13,469,441, forward strand.
GGGTGCTTGTGTTATGTGAGGCTTCTCTGCATGAGGAGGATCCAAAGGCCATTAGACCCTTCAATGTTATGGCTCATTTCCTTCAGAGGAGCTGCACCAAGTAGCTGCAATGGGGTTTGGGTCTGATCCTGTGTCATTAGGGAGGAAAGAAACTATATAATCATTATCCTTTTTAGAAAGTTTAATCACAGCCTGCGGAGGGATGGCAGTGTTTTATCTGACAAATATGTCACTGTCTTTCATCAGTTGATTATAATCATCTTGGAAGTTCCAGTGTGTCTGTTTTTCCCTCTTCTTTTTTGCTATTGTGTTTTGTTTAACTTTCCCTAATGAGCCCAGTGAAAAGCAATTGTTCTAAATAAATCATGTGCGCTACAAAGCAGTATATCACAATTAGGTTTCCATTATACTTTAATTAGGCATTCCATTATTAAATTGATGTCTTTGGCTTCTTCCAGGTCTCAGACTAATCCTGAAACAAATTCCTCTTTATGTATAAATATTAGTCAGTCGTAATTAAAGAGTATTAATTGGCGTTGTGGCTTTTCATTAAATCCCTTTCTGATTAAGATGGCTCCCCCAAGTACTGGGCTGATTAAATTTAACAAGATTTGTTCACTTGTGTGTATCATGGTCTGGTGGAAACTGTTTTAGCACCAGGGGATTGTGAACTATAAGTCCGTATCTTGGTGCAGGCAGCCATGGGTCTAAATGCCTGTTTTGTGCTGTGCTGTATACTCTTGTTTCAGGGGGCTCTATGGTTTGTGTGGTCAGCCAGCAGTGGAAAAAAAACAGGGAAATTGAATTAGCAGTGTTAGAGTTGAATTTCAAAGGGCCAAGTTACATCTAGAGGGTTACAATAAAGAAGGGAAGATTAAAGTATGTTAGAGGCTCTGTTTTCTTGACTCTTTCATGACTAGGGCTTTGCTGCTGAGTTGAAACCTGAGTGCTTTTCTACCCCAAATCCTTTTCTCTCTCTCTGAGATGTATAGATGAGCTCATTTCTATGTAAATATGCCTCAGCTTAAAATTCAGATAATAAAACAGATGCTCCTGACAGAAGTTCTGCTAACAGCAGAGAATGAAATGTTTTCAGAGCAAAATCCTTGTCCTGGGTTTCAAAATCAAGGTTAAACTGAAGCGTTGCTATGGCTTTAGTGCATCTATCAATTGGAGAGAGCTTATAAGCATCACTATTTTCTGTGTGCCGAAATTATGTCTTCTCGTGGGGCTGCTGGTGCTGTTCTGCATTCCTCCTGCTTTGTACACAGAAATGAAAACAAACCACTGTGACCAAGAATGGCAATAGCACAAATCGGTGAGGCGTGCAAGAGATCGGCTCAGGACATCTGCAGAAGCACTCCATCCAAATATTTGAGGTGGCAGCTAGCAGGTGTTTTTTTCAATATCCAGTTCATACTCTATTTTTGGTTCAGGGTACGTTTTCATTTAGTGTTTTGCTTTGGGATGGGCCATATTTGTAATATCAAATATCTCAAAATGCGTTTTCAGTTTCGTGTATCCCAAAAGCAGAGGTACTGGGTATATCATCTAGCCAGTCTGTCATATTGCATGGAACCAGAGTCGCCCCCTGATTCCTGAGTGCTCTTGCTGGGGCTGCTGAAGGCTGAGAGTGATGCCTGGTTCGGTCTGAAGGGGCAGGGCTGGAGGCGGTGTCGGGTCAGTGCACAGCTGAAGAGTTCTCTCTAGCGGTTGGTTGTGGGTAGTGAGGACAGACAGCAAAGTGCCCTGAATTAAGGAAAGGGTACTCATCTGTAGCGACTGGCAAAAGGGAGCAACACAGAGTAAGGTGAGGAAAGGAAGCTGACCTTTATATCTGAATTATAAAAAAGAATAGTTGTAATGTACTAGAAGCCAAGAATAAAATGTCTTTTCTCTAACAGTCATCATTTATTTTCTTATTGCTGCTGTTGCAGTACAGCAGTGCATGGTGTTATGCTATTCATAGAACCATCCTTCCACTGGCCTGAAGTGAGGGCTGATGGACAGCAAGAATCCATGGCATTTCCGAGGAGATGGGGTGCACTTTGATCTGTTGATTACCAAGCAAGAATTGCCACAGCTGCTTCCTTTTGAGTATCTGTGGTGAATTAGTTTCCTCTACTCACAGTGACTCACACTGATTTTGTAGTGGCTTTACCAAAGACAAGGCTCAGAATAAGTTGCATGCTCAGTCTGCAGCTTTGGCAAAATGTTTATTTAAGGCAATGATTAAAAATGACGAGAAAATGATGAGAAAATTCCTACTTTGCGTGCTAACAAATCCTAGAAGCATAGAAAAGAGATAGAATCATTTGAAAAGAGTATGAGCAAGGGTTTTGGAAGAATTGAGGGAATTAAATAACATCTAATAAGAAGACCAGGGAGATTGGGAAGTATAACCTCTTTAACCCTTGTATTTTAATTGGAAGCCCAAAAGCCTTTGTATGCTGTTGCACTACAGCATGGCAGTTTATACATACTGCTACTGCTTGCATCTTTAAAAATGTACCACTTTTCTTCTCCAAAAATTCCAGGGTTTAAGCCAGCTCCACTGTTTACCTAGCAGTAACATCCTGCAATGTTGAGCATCATTGGTATGACAGTTGTGTATGTAAACTGTTCCAGAGTGTTTTGCTTTACTGTTAACTCAGTGAGGCCAGTCAGAAGTGGCAGTGGAAATTGCAGATGCAACAGCTGGATTCTGGTAGAACTGGATTACCTCAAATAGGAATGTGTTTTCTGTTGTAGAGATTGATGCTTAATGTCATCTGCATTGGAGAGAGATTGTTCATTCAAGTAGACAGCAAAGAAATGTACATTCACACAGGGATGGATTATTTCTTTCCCAGATTCCCAGGGATTTGAAATGCCCAACAAGTAACAGAAAAAATTAGGTGAATAGTCTGTTATTTTATAGATAAGAATAAGCTCTGTATGTCTGTGTATGATTTATTTTAAGGGTATCTGGTGTCTTATTTTTGCTTAATTGTAATGATACTTAGCTTGCCAGAAATACCTGGATGTCTAGTTTAGCATTTTTTAAAAATAAAAATAACTCAGCCATTTCCTAATTTAGGTACATTTGCCTGCCTAGCAAGACATCTTATTGTAACATGGTAGAGTACACATGATGTTTTTTGAAAATATTTCACTGAAGTGTAGCAAATTATCTTCATTTCAAGCAGAATTGTGATTCTCATCTGAGCTGGTTGGCTGTTTGCCAGGAAATGCATGTTTGAGCTCAGAGGAGTTGGAAAGTTGCATACCAGTGTGTCAGTGTCTCTCTGTTACATAAAAGATCATTTTTCTCTTTGAAAAACCAGTGGTGTCCTATAAGCCTAGAAACAGCAATGTCTTCTTCTACCTAACTTGTAACATACCAATAAAAACCAAATCCCATATGTGTGTGTCAAGAAGACTGTAGCAGGGGAGGTTGGAAGAGCAGATATGCAGTCAAGGGAATAAACATGGCATTTTTGTTATCTGGATTTGATAAATATAGTTTGGGAATGATAGAGTAAAGAGTGGTGAGTCAGTTTTGCCTGGTCATCTCCAGTGACTGAAAATAACTTGTTATTCCAACCCTTTTATCCCTTCATTCCTTTCTCTCCACATATTTTTGTGTTTTATTTATAGCTCGACCAGCTTTTCCTTTGCAATTTGTAAAATAACCCTTCAGAGTCAGGGAGGGAAGACTGAGGAGCAGCAGCTCCTGGGCAGTGTTGTGGATAGAGCCAGTGGATCATTCCCTGTTGCTGTGGCTGGATCCCCCATTTTCTGTGCACATCCTTCCTTCATCTGTACAGGGATTCATTCCTCTTTTAGCAGGGAGCCTTGGTTCCTGAAGTCCTTCATGGGTTTGTGTTGACAGGAGCCACATGAGATGTTTCAAACCAGCTGGCTGTGACTTTGACAGCAGCAGGATCAGAGGCCTCAAGTCTGGAGAGGTGGGAAGGCTGAGTTTTATCAGTGAAACCTTAGTGGAGGCTGTAAGCTGTCCTGAAACACATGAAATCCACTAGCACGACCCATACTTGCATGAATCCTGAAAAGCACAGCTGTGTAAACAATGCTTGCAATAATTCTGAGCTAAATCTTCTGTGTTTTGCTTCAATACCCATGCCCAGAATTTTTGTCCAGTTTAATCCACAAACTAAGGGTCACTTTAGCACTTGATACATCTTAACTTGCAGATCAGGATTAAAATACTTCTTGACCTGCTCTTAAGTCTTCCACAGTACTGACTTCTTATAGCATAACTGAAGAGTTCCATATTAAACCATCTGATTTGGTCTGGAGAGGAGGAAGGGAGCTGGCAGGCTTAGCTGCAGTCCTCCTTATTAATTTGTCCGTGGAGAGGGCAAGGGGAGAGATGTGTTCGAGCAATAAATGTGAATCATAAAATAAATAAATAAAATCATAGAATGGTTTGGGTTGGAAGGGACCTTAAAGATCATTGGGTTCTAAGCTCTCTGCCATGGGCAGGGACACCTTCCACTAGATCAGGTTTCTCCAATCCCCATCCAGCCTGGCCTTGAACACTTCAAGTGATAGGGCATCCACAGCTTCTTTGGGCCAGTGTGAGCCAGTGCTTTACCACCCCACAGTAAGGAATTTCTCCATAGTATCTAATCTAACCCCACTCTCCTTCACTTTAAAGCTTTAAAGCCATTCCTATTTGTCCTGTTACTACATGCCTCCTGTAGCCCTCTCCTGTAGCCCCCCTCAGCTACTGGAAGGGGCTCTAAGGTCTTCACAGGGCACTTCTCCAGGCTGAACAACCCCAACTCTTTCAGCCTATCTGTAGCAGAGATACTCCAGCACTCTGAGCATCTTCATGGCCTCTGCTGGCCTTATTCCAACAGGCCCATGTCTTTCCAATGCTGGGGATCCCAGAGCTGGATGCAGCACTCCAGGTGGGGTCTCACTAGAGTGGAGCAGAGAGAGAGAATCCCCTCCCTGGACCTGCTGGCCACACTGCTTGGGATGCAGCCCAGGATGCAGTTGGTGGAGCCAATTAGCAGACGCCAGCCTGGGGTGTGAGAATCTCAGGCTCTGTCACAGGTAAGAGTGGAAAAACAAGAAGCAAGTAGGAATGTTAGTACTAGATGCCTGTGTATGGACTTAATGAGGCCATTTGGAAAACTGTACTGGTTCCAGCACCCATGCTTTGAAAAAAGAAGAGATATTAGAAGAGATTCAGGGAGCTACTAAAGGGGTTTGAGCTTTAAAAGCCATGTTTCATATTGAGATCTCAGCAAATAAATAGGTTTAGTTTGTTCAGGAGCAACTTCCGAGGTTGACAGATCATACCACCACTTACCTCTGTGAGCAGACAGGTCTCTAATTTAGCCAAGTTACGTGGTCAGGAAGTAGAAGAACAAAAATAATGCACGCAGACCCATGCACGCCCCCCTGATTAATTAGGGAAGCTGCTTGTCTCGTGGTAAAAGCCTTAGGGCAGTGCGGGCTGTCTGTCTCACCACATCCATGGCAGAACTCAAAGCATTCTGCATAAGCTCCTGTGTCATTCAGGAGATCAGATTAGATGATGATAACATTCCAGTCTGGTCTTAGAATAATTAAATGAGGTATTTACAGAGATTTCAAAGTCAAATTGGATCTCCTTCCCCACCACCACCCTCTGAGCAGCTTCAGTTAGTGGTATTGTTTACATATTAATGAGATGTAGCATCAGGCTGCAAAACCATGTGATTTAAATGTATTTAGCAACAGAATTAAGCACATGTAATGGTTGCTGATAGCCGTGAGGATGTCCTTACATCTCTTGATCTTTGTATATCTCAGCTGGAGGTACCTGGTATGGGATCCCAGTAGTCCTCTACTCCTGTATGCAGCAGCCAGAGCACATTTCCTTCCTGCTGGGCAGCAGAAAGCAGACAGAGCTGTCCTTTCCCCTGGCTCCCACCCTCAGGGACCAGAGGTGCAGTGTCCTTAACTCTTTAGTGTCAGCAGGTGGAAGCGCTCCCTCTCTCCTTGTATCACAATGCCAGTGGAAAATCAGATAGGTATAGAAAGAATTGGTATGCAGGACCACTCTTCTCTGTTAATCAAAGCAGCATTATCATTCTGTCTTTTTTTGTTTGCTTATTTGATTGCTACACTTACCTAAAAAAGATTTCCAATAACTACTGAGTTGAAAGTGATTTAGATTAACCCCAGCTGACACCACTGCTTTAAAGAGGGCTGCCTGAAGTTTTAAATCCTCACAAGCATGATACTTCCCAGGAGGAGCTGTAAATCCTTGAAGCTGCTCCCTCCTGATACTGTATTCTCAAGGAAAAATCACTCAAATCTTGTGAGCCAAGACAGTAATATTTCCCAGTAAGCAGTTTTAGATGGCTTTTGTTTTAATGTCCAAAAGTGTATCATCTGTGTTTAAGGCTAACATAAAATACTCAAATACTGTATAGCCTGACAAGTTTTCTTCTACTCCTTTCCATCTTTTCTTTCATTATCTTGCTGATCAGTTTATTTACAGAAGTGCCAAGCCTCCTCCTGTTGGGTTTCCTAAGGAAATGTGAATAGGGTGGAGGATATTAAGGCATAGGTGGGTGAGCAACAGCCAGTGTTTAATGGAAACCTGGAAATGTATGAAATACCTGGAGCTGTGCAATGAAGGGACAGGTATGTCACTTTGCAGCAAAGTTATATAAATATAACTTATAAAAGTTATATTGGGCTGGGAGGTAGGATGAACAAGGACCTCACATATAGGTCCCACTTTCAACAGAGCAGTTTAATTTAAGAATGGATATTCTGTTGTGGGAGAATCTGCGTGTGCCTCTCCCCGTGGTGGCTCAGCAGCTCATCAGCTGCTGTTCTGTGATGTACCCTGGTTAAGAATAGCATCTTCTCTGCTGGATCAGAGCAGGGAAAGAGCCAGTATAATCCTTGTGAGGTGCAAAGGAATGTCAGTGATAACCAAAGTAGGACAAATTAGGGCTGCTGAGATCCTTGGTAGGGATGGAGAGGGGTAATAGCCACCCCTATTAATGCCAAGGAGACTTGAATGCACCTTTGAGGCTGCTGAGAGTCTGAGCAGTTCATTGCATGGATTTGCCTTGGGGCCACCCTCTTTTTCAGCTCAGTGGTGATCATTTTGGCTTTCAGAGCTCCTGTTCTGAGTCACTATTTTGGCCCTGTTTTGTACAGATCCCTTTGTCTCACAGTGAGCTTGCTCAGCATCGCTGGGTAGGAGCAAGGACGTGTCCTTGTGGTTGGTGTGAGTCAGAACTGAGGAACAGACTGTGCTTGAGCTCCCAAACAAAGCTTTAGCACAGGGAATGGGTCCATCCATCCATCCATCCATCCTCCATCCATCCATCCATCCATCCATCCGGGAGCAGCGGCTGGGTCCATCCCCCTTGCTTGGGATGGTGCTGTAGGGCTGAGCTTCACCTCTGGTAGTTGTCTCCAATTGTAGCTGCACTGCAATATTCTCTTTGTGAATGTGTTTGAAGGAAGCTGAATATAATTTAATCCTGCCTTCTACATTCAGGCTGTGTTTTTTCTCCTGGAATTAAAATACTGTGCTGGCATGGTATTATTGAACACACAATTAAAAGTAATTTTCAGTTTGCCTGTAATATCTTTATTTTGAACCTAGTAAGAGGCTCTTGGTAGTAAAGTTTTATGATAAGCAATGAGATAAATATGCTGGCTGGCTGTGCCAGTGTATAGTGCACTTGTGTTGTGTGTGAGCACACTGGGGATGTGTGCTCGGGTTTGCTGGGGCAGGGGGTTGCAGAAACTGAGCTGCATGGGGCTATCAGATGCTGCAGGATAAAAATTCTGATTGAACAACTCGTGTAGTGAAAGAAAACATCCTCATTTTTCCTTGGAAGTGTTTTTTTAAAAAAAAGTGTCTTTCTCTGATGCTGTTTTGGTCCTGAGCCTGGTCAAGTTCTCCCCGTGCCACCTGAGTCCAGTGCCCAAAGCAACCAGCTGTGCATTGTAACTGCCTGAAGTAATGTCGTGTATCATGGAGCTGGAATATAAATAACTTTGATTGGGCACAGAAAGTTCAGTAAGTTAAAGAATAGTGCTTTTGAGGCATTTTGTCATCCCAAAATGGAGACTGCCACATGGATTAATCATCGTCTGCATGTTGTGCAGTTTACAGCCGGTTAACAATAGTTAGAAATAAACTTTATATTCACTCCTGAGCACTGCAGTAAGCTTTCCTTTTCTGAGGTGCTCTTACAAAGCATAGGACAAAATACTATTCTTGGGTGCAAAGGATACATAATTCCACTACTGCAGGAAGAAAGTCATGGAACTGTAAAGCTACTGGAATTGGTGTTTTTATTTGTCCTGAGGAGCTGGGCTACCTGCCTGATGTTTTAGCCTAAATAGCAGTTTCTTAGCTTAATTAGATTTCAGATGCAGATCTCTGAACATTATTTGATTTCCTTTGTCCTTCATTCCTCCCTCAAGGAGTCATGGATACTCACAGGATAAAGACAATCCCTCAGATGTCACTGAAAATATTGCAAGAAGTGTTTTGTCCTCCTCAGCTTCTCTGAGCTGTATGTTTGCTTACTTCTTTTTTGACCCACCAGAGACATAGAATGATGTGGTTTCCCATGGGAAAATTTTTCTTCAAAACTAGCAGAAACAGGTTGTTCAAGCAGGTCTTTAAATTCAGGTGGAAAAAACATCCTTAAGTCAGTGACTGCCCTATGTCTTCACTTCTGATCACTTGATTTTCTGGTTGATTGGCACTTTGCTATGGATCTGAAACACATGTTGTTAGATATCTCCAGATTGCAGAGGCAACAGCCTAACTTCACAGGGAAAGAGACAGTAAAGACGCTCAAAGGATGCAGGTTCAGAGCTGCCTGATTAAACCTAGCCTAAGGGAATTCCCTTTCTCATGAATGGTCTACCTTTGTCTGCTGTGGTGACTTTTCTTCCTTTTAGCAGATTGTCTTGTAGCTTGCCTTGCCAGGGAATTAAAGCTTCAGCCTGCCATTTGTGTGGAGCTATTAAATATGGATGACCCAGGCAAGGGGCCTCTTGCATATGAAACCTGGTATTCTGGTCTTCTCTCTTTCTGATATTTCTGTTCTTTCAGATATGCTAAATATACCTTTGAAGTTTCTTTTCTTCTTGTATAAAATACACTTTCATAGGTGAATCTTGCAGCTGGAATTAGGAGATACTGGTTCCAGCTGGACACACAGAGCAGGCCATGTAATCGTTGTTTGCCTCAATTTCCCCGTGTGTAATGTTGAAACAGTAACAACCTCCCTCCTCTGTGCAGCTCTTTGAGCTTTCTTCTGGGTGACTAAGGCCATAAAAGCCAAAAAAATGTGCAGTCTGGTGGGAAGCCCTGCTGGAAGGTATCTTGTCTGGGGAGGCTATGGATCCATAGGCAAGGAGCAGAGGCTTTCCTGTTTCTGATCAGGAATTCATGGGGAGAAATATACCTGCATGCTAAAGACATTGGACTAGCTATGTGAGTGCAGGGACTCCTGCCAGTCCTGCTTGCACAGAGTCAGAAAATCTGTGTCTTAAGCAGATCTGATGATTTATGACCTGTGCTCTGTATGCCAGTGGCCCTTAAGTGTCAAGCCTTGATTTTTCAAGTAGTTCATGTAGTTGGCAGACTGATAGTTTAGCTGCCCAGGCATGAATGACTGCAACATGTGCAAGAAACTCATCTGGCTAAAAACTCATTTCATAAAAGTCTTTTTTGATGCAAGGATATCAGGAAGGCTGGACTTTTCTCGCCTCCCTATTGGAGTAAAGTGTGTAGGCTTTATGTTCCACTAGACCTGGGGAGCTATGGAGGATCAGGAGGAAGGAGATTGTAAGAGATGGAAATTTCTTGGAGGTTTATGTAGCAGCCCTTCTCCTGGTTGGGCCAGGAAGTAAGGGATGGAAGTCTGTGCTGAAGGATGACTGTAAATCTGATGGTAGAAATATTTGGAATAGGGGAGTTAAAATGCAAGCTGCTCTCAAAACTAAAATGTTTTGTGCCAAGGTGCAACAGGCTGGCAGTTATTTCCCTTTGTAAGGGCTGAGTTTCTAAGACATGATCAATTTTGGTATCTCTTGGAAAGAGATCTGATAGGTTTTACCTGTGCAGAACACAGGGATTGTCTCCTCAGTTCAGAGGTGATCCCAGAGCTAGACAAAAGATGGAATATTGAGATTTGCTGTGATAGACCTCCAAGGAGCCATATAAATCTCTTTAAAACCCCAACTAACCTACCACAAAACTGTCCAAGAGAGATTGCTTCAAGACAGCACAGTTATAAAATATCTGAAAGGCTGAATAGGGTTTTTCCCCCTCTTGTGATATTTGGAGTTGAACTTTAGATACATCATTTTGAACATGGCCTTTTAAAGTAACTTTCTATTCTGGCCCTGTCATTTTTAGGGCTGTAAAGAAAAACCAAAATGCCAGGGAAGGAGAGGAAATGAAAATGAAGAGTGGGGCTAAAGAGTAGGTTTTGATCATCTTTGCAAGAAGTGGCATCATCTGTGAGAACAAAAGTCTTCAATTGCTGCAACTGGAGACAGCTTTTAGTCTCCAATTCTATTTTGCCCTGAGCCAGCCAGCCAAATAAAAACAGCAACATAAATCACTGCTGGCAGAACTTAGCAGTTATGCAACGTCCAGTGCACCACATGCCTATTTTTAGATCAGTTTTACACTAGCAGAATTTACTTTATGAAATCTAAAAAGAATGTCTGTTCAGAGGCTAGGGGATAAAGATGATATTTAGAAAGTGCAAAATGTAAAAACACTTAAAACAAGGATGCTCTAGCAAGCCCTGCTTTGGCAAGACTGATATCCTTTCAAAAATGTTGGCTCAATCAGGCAGGCTAATGAAGACTAGGGGGGTTTTTCATCAATAGCCCCTTGAATTTCTAATGTGCAGTTGCTGTTTGAATGGTTAGCTGTGCTCCCTTTACCCAAACAGCTGAACATCAGACTCACATACAGCGCTCGTTATCCAAGACCAGATGTGCCTCTTCTCTCCTTTACATTTGACTTAATTCTCTTACTGTTGTAATTCTGCATTAGTTTGTACAGTGTGTAATCTTGTTCCCAAAGCTTTTTGTTCAGATTCAGAACAGGCAGTGATTGGGAAAAGTTTGACCTTTCAGCCTTTAGATACTCTAGCAGATGAAACACAGTCTGCATAGTTAATGTATCTCTGGGATTTCTGGGATTTCTGCCATGATTTTGACAGTTTTCAATCATGTCTTGAAGGAGATTAGTATTCTGACTGTTGCATGATCTGTATTGGTATTTTTTCCCCCAAACCTTTCTTCTAGGTGACAACCTCGATGCTATCCATGACATAACTGTGGCGTACCCCCAAAACATTCCTCAGACAGAGAAGCACCTTCTGAAAGGAAACTTCCCGAAGGAGATTCACTTCCACGTCCAGAGATACCCCATCGAGACAGTGCCCACTTCCAAGGAGGAGCTGCAGCTTTGGTGCCGGCAGCGCTGGGAGGAGAAAGAGGAGAGACTGAGGCGTTTCTACGAGGGTGGAAGATGCTTCAGTGCAGCTGGGCAGGGCATTGTCCCACCCTGCAAATCCGAGCTCAGGGTCCTGGCTGTGAAGTGCGCCTCGCTCCTCTACTGGACGGCGTTCCCGCTGGGAATGCTGGCGCTGCTCTACCTGTACAGCTTTGCACAGTGGTACTTTGCAGCGATGATCGTCTTTTTCGTTGTGCAGCAGAAGATATTTGGTGGGCTGGAACTCATTGAACTCGCTTGCCATCAGTATTTTAAAAAGCAACAGAAATTTCACGACACGAAAGTAAAAAGCAATTAGTTCCGGGGTAGAGGAAGGGTGGTTTTCAGATGCCCTGCAAATTTTATGCACAGGGAACAATTTTTGCATGAGAAGTGTCTTTTACTATCGCCATTGTTAGACATTTGCACATGATTCTGTGAAGAGAAAGAAAAATGTTAGTTACTGCTCCACATGAAAATGGTAGTTTTTAATCTCTGAATGTAATTTTGACATTGCTCTCACAAGCAGCTAGCAACTGCGTTCTGCTGTCATTAAGAAACAAATTGCTGGATTACTGAACAATCATAAGGACATTAATAAATGTGATGTGCACTGAAGTTTCATGTAGAAACCCAAACAGTTCAGCAAAGAGAGGCAGATGTATGATTTCTTTAGAGTCACGTTGGTGTGAAGTAAGCACCGAATTTGGAAAACTGGTAAGTTTAGATGGTAGATGAAAGTTGAAGGAGAAGTTGTTCTGTTTCTTTTTTCTATTTCAAATACTCAAACTTATTTTGTAGTAATATTTTTGCATAAGCTTTTCCAAACACTACTGAACCTACCAACTATTCAACTATTCTGGCTTGGTCACTCAGGAGGATTTTCAAGCCTTGCAGTCTTTTGTCATACCACAGAAAGCAGTACAGTGCTCACTCTGCCTACATTTAAGTGTTTGCTGATTATTTAATAGACCTGTGCAGCTCAGTTTTTATCTCTCACTGTTTCATCCTGTTCTTGTCTCCCTGTTAGCTGTGGGAGACTTGTTCCTACTGTAGTATGCAGAGCTGCAGGATAGGGGAGCTTGGTTTTTATTGGCTTATTGGTATTTTTTTTCTCACAGAGGCAAAAATAGCTGTTTGTCTCTGAGTAACTGGAAAATGTTTTTAAAAAAGGCTTCCTTGTATCCTTGTAGACCTTCTTTGGTTGAAAACATTTTATTTAGTTTTCAGAGTAGGCAAGATACCTTTTTTTTCTTTTTTAAAATTTTTGTAGTATTAATTTTGGTTTTCACATTGCTTCCTTTGGCATTTCACGTGTCCATGTACATAAGCAGGAAGAGTCCTTGTTCCTTGCATGTCAGACAGACCTGTTGAAATGCAACAGTTCTCTCCATGGTGGTACAAGAGATGGGTCTGAGTTTTGGACTTAGCACAGGGAAGAGCTGCATCTTCCCTTTACATACTGGCTTTGTTTCCTGATGACATCATTACTTTTTCAACCTCCTTCACAACTTTTGGTACTTTCCCTTATTTTCATGACATTCACAAAACCTGAGGGCTTAAACTCAGACAAGGCATTTTGAAGTGTATCCCTTGTCATATATAATAAAAGTAATGTTCATGCTCACGTAGACAAAGACAAAAACATTGCCAGCACTTCAGAGATACTTCAGGTCTTCAGGTTAAATTTTTTTTGCAACCTCCAAAATTTTAGACAACTTGAACAATCGTATTGCTGCAAAACCTTCCTGACTTACTAAATATTTGGTTTTTATTGCATGAGGGCTTGTTTGAGCTGGACCCAGATGGCCTGGCTCCATTTGTTGAGTGGCATTGCCGTGAAATGTGAAAGTCCAGAGTGCAAAACGTACCTCATACTTTGCTGAGTCTCTCAAGTGTTGGGCCAGCATGGTGGACACACCTGTTTGCTTCTAAATTACAACACTAAGCATGTTGTCTAATGTGTTTGTTTTAAAGACCAGTTTTGGACAAATCACCAGCCTCTACTCAACTGTTCCTTGCAAGGTGACAAGTCTTTTTTAATCTGTGCTTATAATAACTAATTGTTTATTATGCGGAAAGTACTTGAAGCCATCTGGTTTACTCCAAATTTTTTAATCCCTTTTTTCTTAAAAATAAATAAAAGTAGGTTTATATTTAGGCTTATATTGCTTAATGATTTTTTCCATGTTTGTATTGTGTACCTGACAACTGGTGTTGCATTGTCATGAGTGGAAGGAGGTCTTTTTTTAAAGCAGTTCTGTGATATCACAGGTGTGGTTGCAGCTTAAACTTCCATAGCCTGTCTCCTCTTCAGCCAATACCCTGCACATTCAGGTAACCCACTGCAAGGGAAAACCTAAAAACCTCATTTGTGGTTAATGCAGAGGAGACCTAAAAGGCTTCTTCAAGTCTGTCCTGAGCCACGGCTGTGCTTTCATACCAGGAGTAACCATAGCCAGCCTACTCCAATAGCCTTAACATCATCTTCAGGAATGACTTCAGAGGACAGGTTCCATGTGTGGGCGACATAAAATACCAGCTACGCTTTTCTCAGTTGTTCAGAGAACTTTGTGGTGTCATCAGATGTACCAGGAGCACCAGTGTGAGTCTTGGTCATGGCATGGTTCAGGATTTATGTCTCTGTGTAATTAAAGTTGGGCTCTGAAAATGAAGTCAATGCAATCCATCGTTGACCCTTACAAGGGATTTCCTCCCAGGTGGAGCCAAACATGTAACCTACTGTAATGTGGTAAAAACATCCTGCAAAATCTGTAATTCATCCTCCTCCCTGATGTGTTTGGATCAAAGAGAAAGAATAATTTGCTTTTCAGCTGGTAATGTCACGTTTGCAATGCCCAACTCCATGGTGCAGAGTGAGTGGTAAGTGAAGAATCCTCCTCCATGTGTTGATGTAGATGTTTAGATTATGTGCCTCATTTCTCAGGTCAATTAGAAATGCAAGATGGGAAAAATATTGATTAAAAACTAAAAGTTTTGTGGATGGAGAAGCTTCTTTGTTTAAAAAGTGATTAAGAAAGTGGGGGAAGATTTTTCTGTAAATGTTTTTTCCCCCTCTGGTGAAAATGTAGCTGTTTAATGAAAAGGTTCTGATACACAGATTTCTTGGAGAATACTTTGTTCCTACCCTGTCTCCCTTTTCAAAGATCACAAAGCTGGCATTTAAGGATGTGCTTTAGTGGTGGACTTGGCAGTACTGGTTCAGTGATCTTTTCTCACCTAAATCATTCTGTGATTCTGTGCTGGGTGAATCCCTTGGAAATTTTTTCAATGCTGTTGGGATAAGGGTGCTAGTACTCCAGGAATCCCACAGCCCTCTCCATGGGACATGGATTGGCGCTGGATCTCATCTCACTCAGTGGCAGGTTTGTCCCAGTTCACCTTCTCTTGCAGTCCCAGCAGCTGCCCCTCTGAGCTCTGTCTGCAGGGCCTGCAGGTCTTGCTGGGTCTTGCACACATGGTTTGGGATCAGTGCTGTGCTTTAAGGATGCTGCTCCCCTTTGCTCAATCAAACGTTTCCTCATCAGCATCAGGGGGTTTCTTTCTCTCTGCTCAGAACAGAAGGTTGAAATCCTGCCATCTCTGTGTGTCATCAGGCTCATCTGGGTCGCAGGATGTCAGACCAAGACATTTTTCTCTTGACTTCAAAGCTGCAAGGCCCAAAGCTGGTCTGTAAGGTGTTGTCTTGATCATAGGAGATGTAGTTCCTAGTTTTGTGCGTTGCATCAATCGGTGTTGTTTAAAAAAGCTCTGTGTTTTGATAACTTGATTTTATATGTGCACTGTGTGAAAGGAAACACCAGGACACTACAAACCTACAGAAAGCCTTAGTTTTCAGATTTCACTGATGATATTATTAGAATGTTTTAACCATGTACCAGTTACTCTACAGCAACAATAAAGACCTGAAGCATTGCATGTGTTTAATTTTGCTGTTTTCTTTTTACTGCACCTGTAAGGAACAAACCTTGTCTCCAATGATATGGCTGGCTGGCTCAGCCAGACTGGTGTCTGTTTCCATGCTTGACTCATGGATTGTGGAAGGAGAGCACCCCATCTCTCCATGGGAGGCTGGAAAGGGGTGTCTGGCTCTACCCTCCCTTCCAGCTTCTTCATGTAAAGAAGGCACAGAAACCTTTGAGTGTGCAAGAACTGCAGCTCAGCTTTAGCCTTGCTGTGCTGCTTAACCAGGATTGCTGAAGAATAACCTGTCTTAGGACAGGTGGGTAAGTGCTCTATTTTAGCTGTATTCTGTTACCTCCCATGTACTTACTGACACAAGAAACCATCTATGGCAAGGTTCACATTCTTAGAGGGTCTTTAATGTAACTTCAGGTTACAGGGCCCTTGATTTCTCTCAGGTTACAGGGCCATTGCTTGAGTGCTGATCTGGTGTGGAGGCACAAGGGCTGTGTTTCTCAGCTCATGATTACCCAGTGAGAATATCCTGGCTGTGCTGGCCCTAGGGAAGTACCCACATCTCCAGCAGGTATCCTGTGGCATAAAGAAGAAACAGAGACCCTGGCAGCAGTTTCTGCAGCTGGAAATGATAATTGGCCATGTCTGTATACACTCAGAGCATTCAAATCCTTTCCCCAAAGTCAAAATGAGTGGCTTGTCACTCTGGAAAGGTGGTTGTCTCTTCCTCTTGGTTTCCTCACAAATATGCAATGAAAAAATGTATTTCTCTGTCTTACCTGTCCATACAGAAAACATTAGTAATGGAGGCCAAAGATTTTTTCACCCTCCAGCTGCCCCAAACCCCTCCTTTGCAGCTCCATATAATGGGGGAAAATGGTCTTATTTCCTGAGGAAATAGGAACTTTGAATCACACTGCAGGCGATCTCAACCAGACAGTGCTCCTGGGAGCAGGGAGCACAGGCTGTGCTTATAGCATGGCTGGGTTACTGCCAGCCTGGGGGGTTTGGGCTGAGGCATGTGAGGGAGAGAGAGTTTGCCTCTGTCCTTGCTGGTTTTATCAGGAGCTGATACCAGGCCCCGAGTTTTTAAGTAGATGTCTTTGTTCTGTTACAGCAGGGCCTCCAGGTGGTTTGTCATCCCCTTTTCTGGAGGTCTTTTCCTGGGAGCACTGTTTCTCAGGTGGGCATTGCTGCTCTCAGTAGAAGATGGGAGAGTGTTTGCTGCATCTGAGATGCTTCATGCATGAGAGAGGCAGATATGCAGGTAAGTGTAATGGTTTTGGTGGTCAGCAGCCTCTTCCCTGCATTTCTCTCTCCATCTTGCTTGTCTGGGGGAGGAGGAGAGAACCCACAGCTTCAGGGAGCAGAGAAGCACCTCCAGCATTACCAGAGAGAAGAGCTAAAGGGACTCAGGCCTCAGCATTGCTTCTGCATCCCCAGGACAGGTAGCAGAGGAGGATGAGCTGCTGCATGGAGTGAGAGCACGAGGAGATGCTGTAGGAGGAGCAGGAGGCACGGCTTTCTGCAGAGCCCTAACCTGGCCCCCACATTGCTGCTGGGTCTTGCCCTCTGCCCCCCTGCACTATTTCTTCCCCTTCTTTCAAGGCTTGCTCTGCTCTTTGAACAGCTGGGTGTCCAGTCAGCCAGGGGAATGGATGTGGATTAACACTGAACCCAAAGAGGAGGGAAATGTTAGGGATAACAGGATAGAGGTGCTGGGGAATGTGTTGGCTCCTGGCAGTGCTGGGTGCAGCTGTTGGGAGCATGTCATCCTGTTTTAGGGAAAGGTCTGTGTTAAAATACTTCTTTACTTAGATGTCTTTCAAGAAAGTGAGAAGAGAAAGAACGTCCAGCATAGGGTGGTTCCCAGCAGGACCATTGGACTGCCCCAGGAGTCCCTCTGTTCTTACCTGACAGGCTGCCCACCAATGCTGGCATTGCCTGTGTGTCCCTGTAGCTACTCAGGGTGCTGTCTCCTCTCTGTGCTCACATTTCTCACTTGATGTCTTGTGTTTAAAGATATGCAAATGGCTCCTCCTGCTTCTTTTCCTGGCAATTGTGCAAGACCCTGAGTTCTTTAAGGATAGAATAATCCCTCACTGTCAGTAAGATGCCCACTGGCAGCTGGGAAGCTACCCACCTTTCCAGGGAATCTTGCAAAATCACTTGTAACAGCACTGCCTTATGCAATCCATGTTTTGCCTGGCAGCCAGGTGCTTCCTCACCTTCCTGGCAAGGAGCTGCCTCATCATCCCCCTCCCCACTGGCACAGTTAGTTTCCCTCCCCTATTATCCACAGAAATTATTCAAGTGGAGTTGTTCTGCCTGCTGGTAGGTCCTGAGGTTTGCTTCCTACAGCTTTGCACCCCCTGCCAGTGCTGCTCAAAGAGCTCTCTGAAACTCAGCACTGAACCCACTTCATTCAAGTGCCCTTTTTATAGCTACCTAAGCCAAGGTCCCCACTTTCCCAGGGCTTTTCTTGGTGCTTTGTGATGGGTACAAATGAACAGTCAGTGGGTTGGTCTCAGGGTCACAGCGGGGAAACCTTCCAGCACTTGATGATCAGACAATCATTCACAGTCCTGGACATGGGCAGGTCAGGATCTGAAATTGTGCTGCTTCTCACACACCTTAACACCAATCCCTGCAGGAGCAAAACCAGCATTTAAAGGAAATGAGCTAAACCTCTCTTGGCAGCAAACAAAAATTTTGTTATTCCTTTCTTGCTCTATGCCTTCCTTCTCCTCTCTCCCTCCCAGGAGTAAGAGATGAGAAGGTTTTGGGACACCCTCTGTTGCTTGAAGCAGGAGAATAATGATCCTGGAGCCACTACATGGATAAATAGTCCTGCATGGATCAGGCTGTGCTGGCCAAGTTCACAAAGCAGGAGTTGAGGACTGCTTGACACTGCAGGCTCCTTGCACTTGTCTGTCCCTGGAGAGCCACACAAGGAGAGAGAAACTGGGCCCAGTTCCTTACTGGGCTCTGGTGTGGGCACGGCCTGCTCGTTCATCTGCACAAAGAATGTGAGATCCTCATGGCCAACACAAGGACAAAGGGACATGGAGCATCATCCCACAGGATCCCAGGGCTTCAGCCAGCAGCTGGGAAGCCAGAGAGGAGCACCTGGGAAAGGATCTGCTGACCAGCAGCCTTCAGGTGGCCTTGGTGCTCTTATCAGAGACGCTGTGAGTGATGTGTGCCAAGGGTAGGGACAGAGCACAGGCACCCTCAGTGCAAGCCAGGGCTGTGTCTGGCATCGGGCTCTAGCACTCACCTGTGGGTTTGGTGCTGCATGTCCGTCTGGGACAGGTGTTATTCCTGGCCCCCGAGGCCTTGGCTGGGACAAGGGCAGGACAGTGCAGGATGCAGCAGGACAATGGCAGCAAATGCCACACTGCCAGCAGCAGTGAGGGCTGGCACAGATATTCCAGCTCCAGCAACCCAGGAGCCTGCCTGGGCCTGTCCCTGCCATGTGCCCAGCACACCCACCCCCCAGGAGTTCATCCTGCTGATTTGGTGGGGTTTGTCTGACACAGCTGATGGGAGCCAGTGTTCTGCTGTGATCTCTGCTCTCCCACAGCTCCTGCTCCTGCACCATCTGAGGGATGTTGTGTGGTTTCAGAACATGGGGTGCCTCATGCCCAGCCTGGCTTTAAATGAAGGTGTTGAAGCTCTCAGAATAGTCTGTCCTCCTTCTCTACTCCTGCACTGGGATGAGTGACCAGGGGCAGGGCAGCTGGCTCAGGCTTCCCTGGTCCATCACAGGGCACTTGGAGCAGGGCAAGGGCAAGCCTGATCCTGTGCTCACTCTGTGGCCAAGTGTCACATCCAGTGGACATCTCCAGCCTCTCTCTCTGTGCTCCTCTAGAGGTTTTGCTTTCTGCCTGCACTAGGGAAAGGGAGATTCTTTTCCAGGAGCCCCTGAGAGGCAGCACAAGGAGATGTTTTATGCAAGATCACAGCAAGGTGTTCAGGTCTGCCTCCTCACAACATGTGAAGGTTAAAGGCAGGCTCTCAGCTTTCCACTGCTAATGACAGAAAGTGCTTTGTGAGTGAGAGAGAGCATAATTAGGGATTAATGAGAAAGGAGCCTGTGGTTTTATTACCCGTTGGACACCAGTCCCGTGGATGAACAAGAGAGGTTGCATTAGCTGCTTCCTGCTGAGTCCTTAGCAGACTTTCTGCATCATTTAAGGACAGGAGGTAGAGGAGGGCACCGCAGGCAAGGAGTGCTGGGGTTTGGTGTCCTCTGCTGCAGGCTGGGACAGGCCCCAGATCTGTGGCCCCACAGAGCGACTGTGGACCTTGGGGCAAAGACCTTGGGCTCTACTGTTGGCTCTGCCACTGCCCAGTGGCACGTGTCACACACCTCCTGCATCCCAGCTGGGTCAGCAGGACTGAGACACCTCCTCAGGTGGTGCCCAGTGACAGCCACAGCTCTCCCAGGAGAGGCACAGTGCGGGTGCAAAACAGAGCTATTTGCTTGTGTGAAGGTCAGAGCACATCCCACCACTCTGGGATGAGCCTTCTGCCCTGCTTCAGCCTGAATCCAACAGTGAGGGAAGCTGGAAGAAACCAGATAAAACAGGAATAAAACCAGGGAGGTTAAACACCTGATTTTGAATTAGCTTCATCATTCCTAGCCATTGCATAAAAGCTATTAAAGTTATTACAGGACATGCTGGATGCTGGCACAGCAGGAACAACAAATCTAAGTAGAGTGGTCCTTGTCATAAATATCACTCAAGGCTGTCTTGACAGCCCTCTGCCAGCCTGGCTGAGCAGTGCCAAACCATGGCTGCAGCTGATGGGAACAGCTCCTTCTCTCTCTAAATGATACAAGACTTGCATTCTCAAGGAAAGAAACCTCCTGCTGTGGGGCAGACCTGCTTTCCCTGGGTCCTTTCCACAGGGATCTTGCTGCAAGTGCCACAAGGAACTGGAGGCCAGGATTTGCAAACCATGGCACAAAAAGAAATCATCCCACTTGTGCATGCATTTGTCAAGTCTATTAATAATGTGCTTCACACTGTACTTCGAATGCTCTTTTTAATGACTACTCTGCATTTTGCCACTCAGCCATTGCAGTCACATCTAAGTCCTAAAATTATCAGACATTCATCTCGTAAAATCACAGCCTGACTCCCCTGATATCTCACTCCATGATACCAAGGCATCTCTATTGCCAAGCACACGGACTTTTCAAGCCTGAGACAGCACACAGGTAGGTGTTTTTGCTGCTCTATTAGCTGAGCCAGGTGCCTTTTCCAGTGACAGACCATGGCATCCCCTCGGTATAAAATCCTCTGGTTACCCCTCTGGTCTGCCAAATGCTCTGACACATCCAGTTAGGAGACAAAGCCAACTTTTAGCTCAGTGTCTCCAAATCCTAATCCTCCCACTCTACCACGTCTCCCAAGCAGAGGGGAGAATTAGAAAGGGGTGCCTTGCCCCCCACACCAGCAGTGATGGGCAGAGCAGAGAGGTCGCCCTGAACCTGGACTGCTTCCAGGGCCATCGACCCTCCCTGAGTCAGTCGTTAAGAGGATGCAGCAGGAAGTCATTGAAAACAGAAGACAATGGGAATGAAATGAAGAGCGAGGCATCCATTCACACCCTTGGCAGAGGCATTCCTGCTCCCTGCCTGCCCGCAGGGAGGACGGGTGCTGCTTATTAGACAGGTTATGTAATTGAAGTGGTCTATATTTATCAGGAGAGCATGGCGTGCACACCTCGAGGGTCAGAAAGCCCAGCAGTTTGGAGAGCATTAGCTCCCCTAATGAATCAGCAGGGAGAAGGACCTAAAAATATGACTCGGCTGCAAAGGACATCATCGGGTGGCTGGGGGAGCCAAGGTCAGGAGGGCCTGATGTGCCTTTCCAGCTCTGGCTGGAGTGGTGATGCTGTGCTCAGATGGTCATTGCCTCAGAAAAGGCAAAATCCATTTGTGCTAAACTCCTTTCAAACTTTGGCTGTGGTGTTGGATGTTGAGCTGTGCCTAAAGGAGAAGGGAGATCCCCCCACCCAGCCCATGCCATAACCCCTGTATTGTAAAGTCAGCCTCCTTTTTGCATCATTTTCCCTCTGAGCCTGAAACCTCAACACTTGTGGGATCTATCCTCCTTTTTAGGGCATAGAACCACTAAAAATGGTTGGTTTCCTTCAGGGTCAGGGTAGTCCTTGGCTGGTCCCAGCCGTGGAGGCTGGTTTGTGCTCCCTGTGCTGAGCCCTGCTATGGGGGCTGGTCAGACATGAGCTTTGTGCCGGTTCCTGAGCACTGGGGAAACTTGGGGCAGGTTCTTCTTCATCATGCTCAGTGCCCTCAGCCTTCAGGAGCAGCCGTACCACCCCACAGCCCCCCAGCTGTCACCACAGTGGGGAAGCTGCAGCACATCAGCAGTGGCCCACAGTCACCCTGTGTCAGAGTGGAGACACTGAGGTGAGCCAGCAGCTGGAGGGGTGTTCCTGCTCCTTTGCATGGATGGAGATGTTAGTGAGAGCTATTTTTAGGGAACTGGAGAGCATGGAAGGAAATAACAGATAGCCTTTGTTTTCTTGGTTTCTGCTATTTTAAGTGAATTTGTTTGCCTGTGGTGCCAGGGAGCTCAGCTCAGTGCCCTGGTTTACTCAGGGCGTAGGCAAACAGTGGCCATTGCCCCATGCTGTGTTTGTGTAGTGTCAACACTGTCATTTACCTTTATAAGATCCTGAATGCTGTGCCCTGGACCAAATTCTGCCTTCTTGTAGACAGGTTGGTAGACCTGCCTGCCCAGGGCAGAGAGCAGAGCCTGGACACTCGTCTGTCCCCTGAGACTGCCCGTGGCCACAATGGCTGTGCTTTCCTGCCACATCCCCAGCAATGTTTTGGTCCTTGGCTTCACATGATTCAGATGAGCTCTGAGCCCTGCCTACCACTTGGCAGACACTAAAACTACAGAGGGGTAGATTTAGCCCCTCTCCATAATTTATATCATTAGATTGATTTATCAAAGCTGCTTGGTGACCCATCACAGCCAGGGCTGATGTCCCTCTCAGTGGGGTTTGCAGAGCAATGGTACTTGATTCAAATGCTGCACTCCCACAGGCTCTCTCTCATCCACCTGGAACCTCCATGCTTTGTTGTTGTTTAGAAAAGTTTGGTCAGAAAATCCTTTCTTGTTGGTATTTTTGTGTGAGTCTGAAGAACTCTCCCAGCTCTCCCCCCATGGAAGTCAAGGTGGAGGTTACATACAGGAGCAGTACAGCTCCCCAACTCCAGCTGGTATAAACCAAGCCCTGAGAAGAGGATCCTGCTGAGCTCTGAGAGGCAGCAGTGCCTTGGGAGCAGTACAGGAAGGGGTCAGAGAGAAGAGCTCAGGGGATGGAGGAATGCAGGTGGGTGCTGTCACTGTGTCAGTGCTCCATGTGGAGCTCTGCAGTCAGGCACAAGCTGGGATCCTGTTCCCTACACCTGGAGATGCTGGCAGCCCTGATGGCAAGCACAGGCCCCTGGAGAAGGACCAGGAGGTGAACACCAGTGGTCACATCTGTGCTGTGGGCCCAGGGCACTGGTAAGGCATTCATCTGTGTTGTGCATAGTCTCAGTCCTTCCTTCAGTGTAAAACTTTGGTGTGTTTAACATAAACCACAGGAGGATGTTCTCCCATCACACTCTTACTTCTTGTCTGTGGGGTCTCTGTGGTCACTGCAAATCCACCCATGCCACTGGATCAGTCCTTCTGGGCTCTCACTTGGTCAAGCACATGGGTGCCACCTCCTCTCTGTTCCCAGCAATGCCACTGGCTGAGGCCCAGAGACCCAACCCACCACCAGCGCTGGCCAGCATCCCTGGCCTCTCTGGGATCAGGCTCTGTCCTACAGCAAACAAGGAAGAGGACTGATTCAAACATAGCCATGGGGCTGGTCTGCCCCATGCATATTTCCTGAGCAAGGTAATTTACTTGAAAGAGTTGCTCTTGGCAGAGGTGTTTGATTACATTTCTCTGCTCCTGTCCATCCTCTCTGCTGATAACTCAGCTGCCACAGCAGCTCCTCCTCCCCTGGCCCCACATCTCCTGGACAGGCTCACAAGGCACATCCTGCTCCTGCAGTGGCTGCTGAAATTGCTTTTTATTTTTAAACCCTGGGACACAAAAGCCCTACCTTTATCATTTGCCTGAGGTCCCAGCAGCTCCACATATCCTCATTAAATAACCACTGATCATCAAGGCACTGATCATCACTGACAGGCCCCAAAAGCAAGGGATGTCTGGTGTGCCCACAGCTGGTCCCAGCTCCCTGTGGCTGTGAAATATGGGGGTTCTTCTCCCTGTGGGGTGGGGAGAAGGGCTGTCAGGAGCCCAAAGGAATGGTGAGCTTGTGCCTTTCACTGCAATGTCGGGGCAGGTGGCTGCAAGGACTGAGTTTATCCCAGCCCCACCAGAATTTATACAAACAATAATAATGGTTCTTCACAGAAGGTTATTGAGATGGAAAAGTGGCAAACTGGATTATGGCCTGTGCAATTTCATTTTCCTCTTCTGAGACACAATTCAAATAATCCTTTTTCATAATTTATTTTTAATCTCTGTAGCACAGACCCTGAGGGAGGATGTTGCCAGAGCAGGAGGACTACCAGCCATTGGTCAGCTGGTGTGAGGAGGTGGGTGTCCATGGGGCAATCTGGGTGCCAACCTGACCCAGAGAAAGAGAAGATTTGAAGGGAGGGATGGATCATGCAGGGATATGGATGCAGCTCTCTGTCCAGGGCAAACCTCAGTCTGATCTGTCCTTAAATGCCCAAATTTCAGAAGTGTTTGGACTCAATGTGTGAAGCTTGTGTCTTGGTTGGGATTAACTCCCAGCTGGTTTTTCCAGCCACCAGCCTTCCTGCAGTGTCTCCAGGGGAAGGGCCACGCTGCATTTTGGGAGAGATCATGCAAAGATTTGTACATGCACAGAGGGAGTCCCAGTGTGAAACATTCCAATGGACTCAGTGATGGGAAATGAGGGATCACCTGAGAGAGGTGACAGGAGAAAATGTGGTCACTGGTGGCTGTTTAGGGCCAGGAGTCTGCTTTCTGGAACAGGCTACAGCTGGGCCTGCAGCAAATTTACAGCTTGACAAGGATGCTCAGGAGTCCCTGCTGGGGTTCACTTCACCCTGAGACAGGCACCAGCTGACACATAAATGAACTGGGTTTTCCCCCCAGCTTTCACAAAGGCTGGTGCTGGGCTCTGTAATTGCACAAAGTTTTAGTACAGCTCCTGTCTCGACTAAATATCTTCAGGCATCACTAATTAAACTGAATTTACTGGGATGACAAGTGTCTCTCTCTTCTCAGCCACAGATGTTGTAACTGCAGCTCAGGCTCCCGCACAGCCTGTTTGGACCTGCTGCAGGACCCTCAGGCTTCTCTGGCTCAGGGGTACTGCCTGGGTGCCTCTCCCAGTGTGAAAACCAAGGGCCAGACTGGGCATCAGCCCAGCATGGTTTTTATTTCTGCAAATAACTCAGATGCCCACAGGTCTGGCTGTAGATCCTTTGTCCTCCTCTCTGTGCGCGGTGGGGAGAGTTAATAATAGATGTTGGATGCTGCAGGAAGATGCAGAATTTAAATGAATTCCCTTTCCTTCTCAGTAATAAAAATGTTTCTCCCCTAAGAGCCCCTTGATTAATTGATCCGGCAATTGACAAATCAAGGATGGGAAGGCATAAAATCCAATAGAAAGGGATGAAAATAGCATTATGTACCATCTGATGCAGTCAGCGATGTCACGCTACCAAATGACGGCAGAAAACTGGGGCCTTGGGCTGGAGGAGCCTTCATTAAGATGTGGAGTGGGTATTATTAAGTAAAAGAACATTGATTTTGTTTGAAAGATTTGGCCATCCATATTAAATATAATCTCTGTAATGTAATCTTGGGAGTTGCTTTAAATGTCAGCGTCACTTGGCTACATCTGCTCGTTGGGGCTGCTGCTCCAAAATGAAGATGGAAACTTCATTCTCCATCACCCATTGTGCCCCCTTAGCAGCTTGATAGGCTGTGCCCAGGCAGGGGAACATCAGCATATGGGCTCCCCACAGGGAATAAGGGTGTGCCAGAAAGGCCCGTGCATCTAAAGCATATGTGACTGTAACAAAACAAGTCATTTGCTGAGGCAGAAGCAGCCAACACATAGGATATTTCAAAGCAAAAAATTGCTTTAAACTCTGGGCTTTCATGTGAGACTTGAACACCTGGCTAAATTCTCGGCAGCAATTAACCCATGTAGCTCTAATCAAAGTCCTCGGAAGCTCAATCCCCTATCCCAAGTCTAATCTGACATATTCTGATAAAGATTTTTTTTCCTGTCACACAGATGTCCAGATCCAGCAGCAGCAATGCCCTCTCAGGGGTTTGCGTGGGCTCACTGGAAAGAGGCGGCACTTGCTGATGTCCCCATAGCTCATCAGAGAAGCAGATGCCTCAAGACTGGGGAAAAGCACCATGGAACTCACAGCCCTGCAGCACAGGTGATACCAGGGTCCTCACCCAGGTGAGTGTTTCCACAGAAAAATGGAGCACGGTACCACTGGTCTCTGCTGGGAGCATGGGCACAGTCCCAAAGAATGAATCTCACATCTCCCAAACCTCAGAGGAGTTGGGGATGTCCCAGCTGTCCCTGGGCCACAGTGTGGGAAGGAGGTGAGGAGGAGGAGGATCTCTGATGGGGCCATGAAGCCAAAACCCACAATGGTTGGTAGGAGTGCTCTTTGCTGGCTGCCAGGGGCATCTGCAGTCAGAATCCAGCCCAGCACCTTCAGAAGACTCTCACTGTCAGAGACAGAGGAGATTCTATGATGGGAGGGACCATGGGCTTGAAAACACCTGGGAAAGCATTAGTAGGACCAAGGGAAGATTGGAGACTTTGGATGCAGTTATTCCTGCCTCCCACAGGTCCAGTGGGCACAGAGAAGGCAGTGGTGTGAAGAGCAGGCGCCTGAGCATATGGGCTGCATGGCTCTGCTAAAGGAGCTCGACAAAAGGCATCAAAACAATTTCCTTGAGAATCAGAAGTGTCCAGACACAGCTGAAGGCACTGAGCCACTTGACTGTAATTTTCTCCTTCAAAGTGCAGCATATAAACCTTTTCATAGCCATGCACCAGCAGAGCTATTTTTATTCCCTGCCAGCTGTTGAATGCCATTTCTGTGGCTCCCTCTCCATGCCCCTGCCCACCATCCCACAGTCACCATTTCATTGCCTGCTTGAGCACTTGGGACCTGAATGACAAAGAAACAGAAGGTTATCACTTCCACTCTGGCACTGCTTTGGAGCCAGGAAGGAATTCTGTATGAGTGGGGGCTGGCCGGAGATGGGGAGGGCGGCAGTGGCAGCAGTCACATGTGGCAGGGCTCTCCACATGTCCCTCCATCAGGAGATCTGCTCTGTGCATCACTTGTGGTTGTGGGGTCACAGAAACAGAGAGATGGGCCTTTGAAAAAAAAAGCAGGGTCCAAGGGAAAAGCAGGCACACTGACAGAAGAAGATCCTTTGGAGGCCCAGAAAATGTCTCTGGTGCCGAGCTCCTCAATGCCATCCTGCTGGAGATTGTAGGGTTTCTGAGTAAGAACCTTTGTGGTTCTGCCCTGATTTTATTCTTCTCCCAAGAGCCCCTTTTCAGGTAATGGGCTGTGCAAATCTTGCTCTGATCAGCTTCTACCTGGCCTGGTGTGGGAGCAAAACAAACCTTCCCATAGGTCCATTGACTCTTTTCCCATCTCTGTTGTGACTGTGCAACAAGAAATGAGATAGAATCACTCTCAAGATCACCCTGGGCAAGCCCATGTTGTCCTAAGGTAACTCTGAACTAACTGTGAGGCTTGAAACAAAAGGAGCTTTCCCCCATGTCTTTTGTCACAGTAGCTGCAAAGAGGGAACAGCATTACCTTTCCCTATGGAAAAGGACAGGGTCACCTGCCTGTGACCTATGTCACCACAGCTGTGACTCTGTGGATCAAGTGTAGAGCTCAATATTTGGGGCACAGATGAGGCACAAACTCTTGCCTCCCCTCTCAATCAGTCCCATGGGGTGTCTGAAGGAAATACAAGCACCTCTTTGATATCCAATCTTTGGAAAAAAAAAAAAAGGGAGGAGGAGAAGAAGAAGAAGAAGGAGAAGATGGAAAGAAAATAGATTTATGTTGGTTGGGTGAATCCAGTCATTTTGAAAAGCTGCAGAGCACAAAGGTGAAAACATACATGGAAAGCAAAATACAGGAGCTTTTGTGTGCTGCCAGCAATTTTCCTTCCCTTCACTGAGAAAGGAGCTGCCTGGATGTGTGGTGGTACAATCTGCTCTTTCAAATGGCTGAGTCAAATACCAGCTAAATTACAAAGAGTTGTACAGAAACATGAAGGACACATAATGACAATATTTTGTCATCCCTCCCTCAGATGGATGTGGAAAATGGGAAAGAGAAAAAATAATTACATTAGGGTTCAGATAGGACTTTGATAGCAGTTATTAAATGAAATGTAAAGGTTATTTTCAAACCCAGACCCTGGATGCTTCTCCAAGCATGAACAGACTGGCAAATGATCTGAATTTTTCCATTTTCTTGGTATTGTTCCTATGGATGTGTTTACCACACAGTCTGGCATTGCAAACCTAAATTTAAAAAAAAGAAAGGAACAAGCATTTTGCTGGGTACCCAGGCAAAACACATACTGGCAGAGCAAGGGCTGGATTTGATATTTCATTGCCAGGACACCTTGCTCTGGGGTAAGAGTAGCAATGAGCAGGATTGGGATTCAGACTATATGAAACTGAGTATTCTGTTTCTGCACTCAGCACTTAAGTTCTTCAACCCTGAGTACAACCTGCAGCAGATACTTGGTACTCAGAGAAGGAAATGTGTCTGGTATTGTCCAAACCTGGCTGAAAAGCCTGAGTATTTGATGCCTGTTGACTTTGATGAGTTGGTCTTGGGCACAGGGAGCCAGAGCAGGTAGGAGGCTGGCAGGGCTTCTGGAGGCATCCAGGCAGCCTTCACACATGAATCCATAGGAAGCTCCTGCATGTACTGTTTCTGGTTTTTAATCTGGCCAAGTTTACACTGGATTCAGCTGTGCTTAAGTTTTGTCTGAGAAAAGGAAAAAAGCTCAAACCAGAAAAGTCAGTCTCGAAATCGTCCACCTGCCCTAGTGATGCGACCAACATTGCAGAGAGGAACCATCAACCTAACCACATCAGGGCTGACCTGCTCCCTTGTATCCCAGAGTGCAGGGAGCACTTCCTACAGTGTTCAACACCAGGTGCCCCTTCTTCCATCACTGGGCTGCAATCTTACTTTTGGACAGCTCCTCAGAGTGACTTGTTTCGGATCCTCCTCTCCAGCTGTGTCTTCATCTTCTCCCTCCCTGCCATTATGTTTTATCTGTCAGGGCTGGTCCCATGTCACCTCTGAATAACTCACCTCAGCTTGAGGTCATCTGTCATTTCATCTGCCTGGTAGTCAAAAACCAGTTGTGATCCCTCCAGTGTTTTTGGGGCCACAACTGACTATTGTACCTGCCTGGCAAGATTTTCCTTTCTAAAACCTTTCCATAATCTGCAGTGCTGGGAGCACAGGGCAGCTGATGCTGGTTTTCACAAATGAGCAGTGGTTCCCGTGGCAGAATTTGAGAGTGGAGCAGGGCAGTAAAGGTGGTTGATGCCCACAGTGGTTATTTTCCATAGTGTTCAGTACCATCCCTTTCCTCTTGCTGCAATGTGCTTGTTGGTGTTGGCTTTTGCTGACCTGTGGTCTCAGTACTGAAGCCTGATTAACAATGTGCCTGCTTTCCTGCCGCAGACATCTTTTTGTAAAAATCTTTTCTTAGAATTTTTTCTCTTCTGAGAAGCTGAGGCCTCAGAAACAAAATGTAAACAATGGTTATCTGCTGCTGTGGAATGCAACAGGTGGATCTGTGATTGGTCACCTGTGGATGTTTGGATTTACTGACCACTCATGGCAGAGCTGGCTCTCGCGCTCTGTCCGAGCCAGCTGCTTTTGTTATCATTCTTTTCTATTCTATTCTTATCTAGCCTTCTGAGGGATTAAACCTTTCCTTCTATTTCTTTTTAGTATAGTTATAATATAATATAATATATATATATCATAAAATAATAAATCAAGCCTTCTGAACATGGAGTCAACATTCTTGTCTCTTGCCTCATCCAAGAACCCCTGTGAACACTGTCACACTTGCCTTTTCTTCTCTTCAAAGCCTTTTCTTCTCTTCTCTTAAGTCATTTCTGAGGAGCTCAACACTGCAGGATCATAGAATCATGGAATGTTTGGGGTTGGAAGTGTCCTTAAAGATCCTGAGCTGTATCTAGACAGTGACACCAAGCTGAGGTTACCGATAAAGCTCCTGCTTGCTTATCCTTCCTGGGTAAATGAGGCATCCTGTGGCATTCCAGTTATCTTTAACATTGTCACCATATTATTTTTGGTGTTATTCACCATGAGCATCAAGCACAGCTGTAGTCACACTATGGCTGAGAGAGCCTGGGAAGCAGCATGTGCTGTCAGTGACACACCAGCAGCTCCCTCCCTTCCCAGATGGGGTATTTAGGTATTTACCCTCCCTTATGAGCTTCCCCTGGCTGCTGCCATTCCCTGGCAAGTGGTGAGGGAAGAAGGATGCTGCCACCTCCTGTAGAGTGGGTTGCCCATCTGCATGCTGTGCGTGGCTGCCACAGATATCAGACATGGCATCATCTGAGAAACGCCAGAGGAAAACGCTGAACCACAAAGTATTAAGAGGAAAAGGTTAAAGACCTCTCCCAGCAGCCCTGCGTGCCTCGCCCGAGTGAGAGACTGAGTGCAGCACCCCCCGCCCACCGCGCTGCCGAGCTCCCGCCCGATCCCACATTTTCCTGTCCCGGAATGTGCGCAGGGAGGACTGGCTGCACTCCTCGGGGCTGTGCACTGAATGATGATGAAGGGGCATCGTCATGGCAACACGTGCAGATCTCCTGGTCGCCTAGCAACCTGATGCAGGCTGATGTAAGCGGTGTGCTGGCTTCCTCTGCTGGCTGCGCTCCTCCGATGTGTCTGGGAGATTTGTGGCGGCCTCAGATGGGGTTTGTCATCAGCTGGACGTGCCGTGACATCAGAACGATGAGGATGTTTTTCTGTGTGTGCACAGAGGGGAAGGGATAGAGATTTTCTGCTCTGAGAGCCCTCATACCGGGCTCTGTCTTGCTCGGGGGCACTAATGTGCTCAGTTTGCTTTTAGAGGCTTGAGAGTACTTAATTTTGTACTTACTGTAACTGCTTTGTGTAATACAGACTTGAGGAGACACAAAGTTGCCTTTAAGTGATTTTGTCTCAAGCTATCCCTCTTGATTTTTGCATTAGTCTTTTCAAAGGTATGAAGCAGCTGTAAACAGGTTTGATTTTTTCACAGTATGACAGCACATCAGAGCTGTAAGGGAAAGTTGTAGGCCTGATTTTTGTGCACACCAGGTACCTGCAGAGCTGACTGACCTATTAGTTGTTCACGGGTCATCTGCAGTACAGCAAGACTAAATCCTTGTCCACAGTCACACTAAATCTCTGTACACAACCTGAAATGGCAAAAGCCTGCAACATCCTTCTGGCTTAAGGGCGTGTTTCTTTATATGGAGCAGAAAAATATCTTTACAGTGATGGGTGGGGCTTCAGTCTCTGCTGACAGCCAAATCAGGATCGGCAGGTGCCAGAGGCGTCTGCCAAATGAGTCTCAGTTCAGTGACAGTGAGGAGCCAGGTAAGATGCAAGAGGTAGCTCATTAAAAGCTCATGTTGCATCAGTCGCCTCCTCGCTTCGGAAAATCACTTTGGAAAATCTGGTCCTCAGCCTCCGGAAGTAAATTAGCACTTTGATAGCCAGTGGCCTTAGTGGAAGGTGTTAATTCAATTAGCACAAAGTGCTTGGACTTTTGGACAGCTCTGCTCTGCTGCGGATCACAGGGAGGCAGCTCCTGTGAGCCACAGCACAAAGAAATGAGGGAAATGTGCTGGGAGAGGAGTGTCCAAGGGCCCTACTGCAGTCAGCACGTGTGCAAAATAGGCAGAACAGGTCTTGTAGGAACAGCAAAGCTCCTCAGACTCCTCCATTGTCCTGGTAAAGGTAAGAAAGAATCCCAGGCTGATAGGGGAGCTTTGTCTCTGGCATCTCTCCTAAGCTTATGGTGGGCTCTCAATCGTGTGGACCCCTGTGGTGAACATCAGCTGCAATCTCAATCTCAATATTCCCAAATTTATTTGGGAATAAAGAGCAACAGTACAAAGCAGGGGAGGCTGAATTAGAGCTGGGGAATCACCATCATTCAGCAAGTCCTTCCAGATCTACTGGACTATCCATTTCTGGCTGCTTAGACCTTTGTTTGTCCTACACAGATCAGTGGGAACGATGAAATACTTCTGGTGATGCTCCATATGGCCCAAGGAGAGAAGCAATGAGAGAGAGCCTGAAAGAGGGAAGGGGAAGCAAGACTTTAATGGGCCAGAATCTGCATTACCAGGGTAACAGAGAGGGAGGGCAGAACTGGGGGAGGCCAGGACCACCTCAGTCAGCCACTCGCCCTTGCTGAGAGAAGCCCTCCTGCTTACAGACCCATACTTGTATCTTCTTGTGCTCTAGGGGCTAAGAAGTGCTCTATGGGCACTCAGCAAATTGTGTCATCCATGCCATCATTCATGAGCAGACAATGCCCTCAGTGGTTTGGGAGAGGTGGAGTGTAAAGGAAAAAGTCCCCTGGCTCAGGCAGGAAATCCATGCATGTCCCAATAATTCCAAAATATAAGAAGGGCCAATCATGATAAATAAATAAGTAAATAGCATAATAAACAATATATTAAAAATATTGCTGTCAGGTTTTATCAATAGGGCACTGCCAATTCTGCAATGGATTTGTTTCTCAGGTTTCTCATCATCAGGACCAGAAGATGCAGATGAAGAAATCTGTAAGGAGACTGAGCTGAAGGCTTTTATCATCCCAAAGACAGATGGAATGGCTGTACAGAACACTTCTCAAACATGCAGGGTGTTTTTTAGAGACAACAGTCTCCAAACAGCTCTTCCACATGATTGATGGCAGTAAAAAGGAATCCGTCACTGTTTGGCTTCAGGCTTTCCACTCAAAACCATGTTTCATTCTGTGTTTGCTCACAGAAGGAGAAACATTACATCAACAAAGACTTTCTTTAATTGCCAGTAAATTGTAGAGAACCTGAAAAATGAGCATACCAAATTGGTGGTGCTTTTCCCCAGGTCGCTCGGACGTGATTTCCCCAGGGCTGATGCCAGACAGGCAGTCAGCCCCAGTGGTCAAACAGGTAACTCTTACCCTGAAGCAGCCCCTTCTGGAATCTGCTTTTTTGATATCTTTCAGGGTTTATCATCACACAGAAATTTCCTGCTGTGAAGCCTGTGTTTCTGGAGCAAAAATCAGAGGAGCCTTTCAAGATGCCTGCTTGTCAGGTGCTGTGGAAGTGCCAAACTAAACAAAATTAGTGTTGTCTTTTAAGACCTGTGCCTAGGAGAGGCTGTGGAAGGCTTTAAAAAAGCCTCTTCATGTCATAGATTTTGATACCACAGTTCTTCCTCCCCTCATCCCTTACCCATCACCTCTCTTGCTAACAACTCCTAAATGGAGAATCTTTTTCTCACTTTTTAAAATTTTTTAATTTGTTCTTTTTTCCTTTTGAATGTTGAAAACACTGCATTTATTATTTCTTCCCCATCCGGTCTTGTCCTATTTGGTCAAGTAATTTCTTTGAAGGGATACACCTGGAGCAGTATCTCCAGCTTCACTCACATGGCTCCCCAGGCCCAAGGAAAGTGCTCACATGGGAGCATTTTCTCCCCACTGCAACATTTTTGGCTGAAAACTGACTTCTTTGCTGCCAAAGAGGTGACATTTCTGTGAGAAAGGCAGCTTTTCCATCAAAACTCTGAAACACCTGGAAACAAAACAATGTGGTAGAGAACATGATGGATTTGTTATCCCTTGGGAAGTTGTACCAATGCTTATGAACCCCCTGGAGATGCCTGAATGGCATCTCTGGCCAAACCTGCATCTCTCTGGCAGTGTGGTGTCTATCCTTGCAGCCTTCCTTGCTTCCATGCAGCCTTGGCCACCAGCAGGGCTCCAACGTGAGGCCACCAGGAAGGGCTTGGGTCCTGCCAGGGTCCCCCTTGACTTCTCCTCTGCCTCCCACCACGGGCCTGCTGCAGCCACAGTGTTTGGGGAACATTTGTGAACACTTGAACAGGGATGAAGGTCGGTTTTACCAGAGCCATCATAAGGAAGAGCTTACCATCTGTCTTAACAGTGCCAAGGTAGTGCAGGCTTTGCACCAGCAAGGACTGGAAGCATAAATTGGGTTGCAAACTGGCTTGATGCCAGCCACTAGTATTGGACCAATTCTTGCAGGCTACAAGCACAAAAACTCTGTATGAAGCTTGGAGAATTTTAGTTTTTTTAATATTCTGCACACACACACGACTCCTTAGGTGGGCAAATACCACCTCATCCTCAGGCTTCTTACCAGGCATAAAACCTGTCCTGGGGGGTGTATCACAAAAGTGCTCAAAACTGCAAGGAGGTAAGAAATCTTGACTTGTTTACAGCCCCTCTTCTTCTGGCTGTTGTGTTTGGGTGAATGGTTTATTATTTTCTGCCTAATTGCTTTGCTTCCCAGCCCATTCACAGAAAATCTGGGAGCAGCAGCAGTCTGCCTCCCTCCCAGAGTGGAAATATCAGTGCTGGCAGATGACTTTTGCAGGGGGTTTTTGAAGGAGGGGAAAAATCATTCCTTTCATTTTTTGTTTATGAAAGACTGTGAAAAGCCTCTCTGTTTGCAGATTGATCTGTTTGCTTTAGTTTTGTCCCATTTGATTGATTTCCTGGAAATCAGACACAGCTAGCTTTGTGGATGAGCTTCCATGCTCTCAGCATCAAGCTTGTTCAAGAAAAAAGGGAATGCAATCTGGGATAATGGCAGGCAGAGGCTGTTCTTACCTCTGCACTGCCAGGCCACCAGCCCTCACCATCTGTGCTGGGCATGGCATTGCCCATGGGGGTGACAACAGCTTCTCATTTCCCTCTTGGGAAGGTCAACACATCCTAGAGACAGCCCTGCAGATGTCTGACTCCTTCACACAGTGGCTGAGCTGAGGGCATGAAGGGTATCTGTGTCTCTTTCCAGCTACCTCACAGTTTGGGGTTGAAGAAGACATTTGAATTCTTCATTTTTATTTCTTTTTTTCTCTCTCATAAATACAACATGGGGATTATTCTGGAACTTGGAAGGGAGGCACTGCCATTGCTGTTGCTGTTATTATTGATACTGGTATTGCTGCTTGAACACCTCCAGGGATGGGGCATACACAGCTTCTGTGGGCAGCCTGTTGCAGTGCTTCACCTCCCTCAGAATGAAGAATTTCTTCCTAATATCTAACCTAAACCTGACCTCTTTCAGCTGAAAGACATTCCTCCTTGTCCTGTCACTACATACCCTTGTAAAAGAATCCCTCTCCAGCTTTCTTGTAGGTCCCTTTGGCAACTTATTTCTGGATCTTCCTGTCCTGGGAGACTCTGGCCTGCAAAACTCATCTCTGTCCTGGGCCTGTGGGGGCAGGAGAGGGTAGCAAAAGTGTTGTCCTGATCTGCTCAGCCCAAGGTCTGCCTGAAGAGCTGGATTCAAGGCTCAGAGGCTCTTTCTATCTGTCCTGGAGGAGAAGGAAAAGGCAGATTTCAGTTACTACTGATAAAGTAATGCAGGATTTCTGCTTTGCACCCAAGCCTTGCACTTCCTTCTCCTTCCCCTGGAGCAGCCATGAGTGCAGCCACTCAACGCTGCATCTGGAATTTTTCTGAGCTGTCCTGTTTTTCACCAGCAGGCTTAGATTTTCAGTCCCACCTGTG
This sequence comes from Molothrus ater, assembly GCF_012460135.2. Classification (NCBI taxonomy): domain Eukaryota; kingdom Metazoa; phylum Chordata; class Aves; order Passeriformes; family Icteridae; genus Molothrus; species Molothrus ater. Next base: position 13,504,826 of record NC_050480.2, read on the forward strand.
AAACACAAGCAGGGGTAACCATAGGATGGGAGCCTTTTCCAGAGGTGGCCCCAGGTGTTTCCTGTGCTGCTTTCCCCACAGAATGTTGGTGTGAGCTGGGGCTGGCTGAGGGGCAGAGTGGGTCAAAGAGCCCCTCCAGCCCTTGGAGCTGGCTCCTGTGGAGGAGCAAACCAAAGACAAGCACCGATGAAGCCACTGAAGCAGAGCAGGTCCATGGGAGCTGCAGCCTCCAGGTAAAACACAGCTGGAGCTGGGAAAACAGGAGATGATGGAAACAGCTAAAGGCACTTGGCAGCCTTTTGACTCCCAGCAGAAATGTTCTGCAATGTTCATAGTGAAAGAAATTATGCAGAAATAGGGAAGTAGGGAAATGGTCTGGGCTGCTGCTGAGCAGTGAGTCTGTAAGGGGGAATGACTGCCTGTGCCTTTCTGGACAGGTATTGCTGAACTGGTTCCTAAGGGTGGCCTGGGATGGGTGTTGGCAAGGTCTCCAGGCATTCCTTACTGTTGGAAAGACCTGCTCACTGTCCAACATTTCATTACTGTTGGAAAGACCTTTCCATTATTCAACCCAATCATTTCTCCCTTCTTTAACCCACACAGCACTGGTTCAATCCATTTTTCCTCTCAGGTAATTTTGTTAACACCGGTGGTGTCTGTCACTGTGGATGCTGGCAGCTGTCCCCTGGACTCCCCTCTGTCCTCTTGATGCAGGGACTTGCTCTGAGGAGGCTTTGTGGCAGCTGTCAAGGCTGGACCACGCTGGAGGGGAGAAGACAAAGCAAGAAAAAGAAATCAAAGCCAAAAAGCAAGAGTGAGGACAAGTGGTAGCAATTTCCCTCCCGAGTTGCTCATTCCAAGCATACTTGAACAGTGCTTTTGCATAATGTGTAGGGCTATATTTGTCCATGAGACAGAAAGGCAGAGAGAGAAAATATTTTTACATTGAGGTCATTCTTGCTCACTTTTTCCTCTATGAAAATCAGTCCTCTCCAGTCTTTTCAACTCCCTTTCCCTCCACCCTGCAGAGTGAGTTTTGATTCACATGGAAACAGCAGTTTCCTGATGTCAGTTTGCAAGAGGTGCTTGGCACTGCCAGGGCAGCCCAGGTTGTAGGTGGTGGTGATATGCAGAAAGACTCTAAAGTTCAAAGTGAGTGATAAAGAAGGCATGTACTTTCAGTCAGATGCATGTGGGATACCTCCACAAAGCCATGCATATCTACCTGCTCCCAGCATTCTTTTTTATCCTCTAAAATGTTAAATATTCATTAGGGTTTGCAATACATTTATGGATATTCATTTCCTGCCTCTACCTTGTCCTGCTTCGTATGCTAATTAACTTATCAGTCCCTTGTTCCTGTGTACTTGTCTCTGGTGGTCCTCAAGGGGGTCACAGGGGGATGAAATGAGTAGTCTTCATCAGAGGTGACCTTCTCACCCCATCTTCTTGTCCATGATTACTGATCTCCCTTGGTCACAGTCCAAACCACGAGGCTGGTTTGATCTGCTTCAGGGGTCCAGAGAAGCCTTGTGATCTTGGTAGCCTTTGTCCTGTTTTGATGAACTTCATCACCATCCTTCCCTTATCACACATCCTTTCATTCTTTCATGTTGCTCTCACATGTATACCCTGTGCTCCCCCACACATACCCTGTCTTCCCTTTACAGGCAGTTAGCACAGTAAAATGCAGCAAATATTAAACAACATTTCATCTAAATATCTATTTCTAATCAATGCCCCTTTAATTCCTAACCCCATGTCTCAGTCCCCCCTTTTTATAAGGCAGTAAATTCTTTTACTTGGTACAGAAATTCTTTTTCCCAATCTCTACGATGTGTGTCTCTCAATGCTGTGCCACGTACTCTGGATAAAGAGGTTAATATTGCTACTTGTTGCAGCATCTTCCAATTTCGGATAAATATCACAAGAGACTAAGGCTAAATTTATACCAACTAATACCAATAAAACAATAATGGGGTGACATCATGTATTTAGAATCCCAGTTGCAGTCGGAGACCATCCAAAAAAAGTGAATCCCACCAGCTGTGACTCATGTCTTGATTGACCCTTTTCAGGACCTTGTTTATTTCTTTTGTGTGATTAAAGTTTTCTTCCCAGCTTCTTGAATATCTTTTAGAATTTTGACAAGGTCTTGATCCTTAATCAATTGTCTCCCTGAGGTGAGGTTCATTCCAGTAGGTGTAGGTAACAACTTGTGATACATTGTGTGGTTAGACCTAATTAGCTGGTGGGATACAACTGGTACTAAATACAGAATGTCACATCCAACAATCTTAACAAAATTACAAATACAAAAGTTAGAATTATTATTAATGTTACATTATCTTTGTCTATTTCTACAAAAGCACACAAAGTCCTCAAACATACACAGCCCTGACCAAAATGTACAAGTATGGTTCTTTGACTAGTAGTATCTGGGTGAATCTCAAAGTGACAAACACTTTCTCAGTATCAAGATATATGCCTTGAGCATCAATTGTGTTGCTTTCACAAATAAACCCTTGTTGTTCCCAGGTAACACAGGATTCTAGATTCACAGTTTGCCATTTCTCATCCACTCTCTATGCCCATGTTCTGTATTCCAAAGGACAGAGCACTGATCTCTCATGATTTCATCCTAATGCTATAATGGGGTGAATAACATAAACTGTGGCATTGCATATAGTGAGTACAAAGGCAGAAGCTGTGATAGCAATAGGACCATAAGTAAAATTTACCAAAGTCCACCAAGATTGAAATTTCTTTTCAAAATCAATAGCATTGTCCCAGACAGCTTTTTAAATTTCAATTGGAAAGTCTCCTTCACTTCCTTCTCTTATAATTAAGGCAGCTGTTGATTGCAACCATAATTGTGCCTGTATACAGCTAAAATCCAGAGACATATTACTCTGAGCCATAGCAAGTGCATCTACAATTAACCTATGGTCTTGGTCCTCCACTTTTTCCCAACTTAGTAACACTTTTCAAACCTGCTACTGACTGGTTCCCAATGCCAACAAAGATGATTTTAAGGGTTGTTTTGTTAGATCACTTGTTGCAGTGGCCAATTTATTCAGTAATATTTCTGAATCCATTCCATTTAGAACTCACGGCCCTGTTCCTAATATTCTAGTCAGATCCCTTTGCATTCTGCCCCTGGTATGTTCTTGCCTTTGCAACCATGTTTTCCAATCCTCAAAGGATGGCTTTAGGAAAGAAGAGCAGGCTGGTTGGACTTCAGAGATGTCAGTTTGCACTAGTAAATCAACACGCTCCAGAGACCATTCTGGACTAAACAACAATTGCTGTTGGCCTGTGTTCCTTATTACATATGGGCCAATTTCATAAATTTTGGGTTCAGACCTAGGTGGTGTGATTTGGGTTTGGGCTGGAGTGCTGGCATAGGTTGTAACAGGCTCAATTGTGGCATTTATTTTGAATTTGAATAAGAGCCCTATAGTATCATAGGTCCAAAGAAAAACCACCTCAGTGGTCTGTACTAAGGTAAAGTTATACCAACAGTCTAATTCACTTGAAAGACTAGAAACCTCCTGGTGTTTGTCTGTGGGACTGGTTGAAACACTAGTTTGGATTGCTTTCTTATAAGCAGTTCCATTAATCATCTGACATCCTATTCTAATTTCCTCTCCTATAGTCCCTTGAAGTGAGCACAACCTTTGTTTTTGCCATTCTTGCCTTTCATATACTTGGTTTATGAGCATGACTGCAGTTGATAAGTTTAAATCTTTTATACTAGAATATTCTCCCATGGATCCAGTGTACTGAATAAAAGCCTTGGGACCAAGGCCGCTCAGCATTGTCCTGGCTAGAGGTATTTTCTAATATTTGGATTGCAGTTCTGATTACAAACAAAAAAAAATTCTTGACTAAATTCCTGCAATCTAGATTATTAAACATTCCCAACAGAAATGTACTCATTTTGTTCAAGTGATTTTTAGTTTCAGTTTGTTATCACCCGGTGTTGCCATTCAAGGGGTCTCTGGAGCTTTCTTGACTCAAGAGTGGTGAATCCAGGCATTCTGTTCCTTGATCTTAATTGCAGTGGAAGTGGTGAGAAGTACTTGGAACGGTCCTTCCCACTGTGGCTCTAAGGTCTTCTCTGCAGAAGACACATAATCTCCAGGCTGTATGTCATGCACTGGCCCGTCTCACCCTCTGCTCTGAGTTCCAGCCACATGTTTTTCAATTTTTATGAGTTGTTTACCTATGGCCATCATATAGGCAGTCCTCCCATATAGCCTTTCCTTCCCAGTTTGGGTGGATATCCCTTTTTGCACAACATGGGGTCTCCCATAAAGCATTTCAAAGGGGCTCAGCTTTTCTTTAGTTCTGGGTTTAGTCTGAATTCGCAGCAGTGCTAACAGGAGAGACTTGGGCCAAGGCAAATTAACCTCTTGCCCTAGTCTCACAATTTGTTGCTTGATCAAATAATTCATTTTCTCAACTTGGCCCTTTCCAATTTGGCCAAGTTTTGGTTTAGGGGGGTCACTAGTGCTTGCACGTTTTGGTGAAAAAAGGCATGATTCAGTTTTGCTTGTTCAAAAATGTTTGGCAAAGTGTTTGAAATAACTATTGTCAGTTTGTCTGCTCTCACGGTTTTTTTTACTAAAAATTTTGGAAGCGAAGAATAAGCCTTGATGTGAGAAACAAAATATGGATTAGTTTTATATTGCAAAGTTGTATAAAGACATGAAAGCTAATGGTATAAAGTGTCATTGATAACATCCTTTAAAACTGACCCTTCTAATCTCTTAACTACATTAGCAACATAAGCAGAATCTGTGATTAAATAAAGAGGTTGTGGAAAGAGCTGAAAAGTTTGAACTACAGCAGCAAGCTCAATAATTTGAGGAGATTTTTCTACTATTTGAATGTCTGACTTTAAGCATTAATTTTTCGGTTCAACTAAGTTACAACTGATTTGTGACTTTTGCTAGAGCTATTAGTGAAGAGAGTTATTGTGTTTAAAGGTTTTTTACTTAACTCAGGTTTTTCTTTAATTTAATTTTGCTTGCAATAATTTGTGAGCTGGGTAATTAACAGAACAAACACTTGGGAAGTTCAACAATGCATACTGTAAATCATCAGAATTTTGCATTGCTCAATTAAGGTAATATTTTTTTAATGGTAAATAGATAATTGCAAATTCTTGACTTGCTAAACTTAACAATCTGGTTTTGGCTTTAATTACAATTTGTGTTATCTCTAAAACTGTGAAAATAGTTTTTGGAAACTTGTAGGGAAGAAAAATTTATTCTATTATTAACAAAGGATTTGTTTCAGAAGGGTTTCACTGAAAAATGAGACTATAAAGTTGCATTTTTTCTTTTAAAATTTCAAAAGAGAAAGGCTTTTTTGGAATACAGCGATTTGTTGTCTTTGGAGAGCTTCTATGACTTTGTTAAGGGCTGCACAAGTTTTAGGTGTTAAGGTTTTTGGAGAGTTGATGTTGCAGCTTCTTTTTAGTAAATTGAAAAGTGGAGCCAGTTCATCATTGGTGATTCTTAAAACAGGTCTGACTTAATTGATTTCTCTTAGAAGCTGTTGTAAGTTTTGCAGATTGTTGACACTGGTTTGGAGTTGTATCTTCTACGGTGTTATTGTTTTTTCAGTCATCTTCTATTTCAGATACTTTTAGAGTGGAACTTCTTGGATTTTTGTTGCAGAAATTTTAAGTCTAGCATTTTGGATTTTAGTAACAACACTAGTACGGGTTTGCTCAATTTTTGTTTGTGTTGGAGCTGCAATGAGCAAATCATCCATGTAGTGTCGAATCATGGATTTTGGATACTTCTGTCGAACTGGAGACAAAGCTTGTGCAAAAAATACTGGCAAATTATGGGTGAATTCTTTATTCTTTTGGGCAATGATTTCAAGTGATATCTTTGCACGGGTTCTTTTCAATTAATGACAGGAACTGAAAAGGCAAATTTTGAAGCATCATCGGGATGAAGTGGAATGTGGAAAAAACAGTCCTTTAAATCAATGACAACGAGAGGTCAGTGTTTTGGGATTATTGATAAAGAAGGGAGTTTAGGTTGAAAGGGTCTTTTGTTTTCAATTTCAATCCTCACACAAAGCACCATTTGTTGCTAGCTGGGGGCTATGTACAAATTACAAATGGGACGGGGCTGCTGTGGAACGTGCTTTGAGCTGTTTTATTTTTTTAGCATCAGTCTCATTACATGATTATGACAATGGAAAGATGCTAGCAGCTCACATCTCAGGCAGCAGATTAAGAACTTAATATTACAACTTATAAAGTAAGTTTTTTGACCAATTAGACAAGCAAAAGCATATTGACAGTAGTGCTATCCAATCACTATAAGCACACGTACCTTTGGTTAAAACAATGCTTGCTTATTTCGAATAAAATACTTACTTGTAAGCCTTAAAACACAATGCACAGAGCTCCATTATTAAGCTTCAACCTTCCTAATATCTTGTTAGATAAACTTTTCTGTAGCTTAGAGAGCTATTCTAGACAAGCATTAATACACAGATCATTGTTCTATTTGTCCTTGCTTTTCTACAATTTAAATAATTTTTCTGCTGACCTATCTCATCGCTGCTGCTTAGCTCTAATCACAGTTCTACTGCCTCTAGAGCCTGCCTTTTGCAACTTTCCCCAAACCCTCTAATTTTGTAGATTCCCACATAGGGGTATTCTTGTTATTAGTCTGGAGGCAAAGTTCCCACTGCCAGGCCACTTGAGTGAGAGTGGCATATAAGTTCCTGGCAGTGATCTTTCCAATCACATAATTGTACAAAGTGTCAAATTCCCCAGTGTGTTTTCTGATGTTCCTCTCTTACTAATGGCCATAGTAAATGGGAGGGGATAATCAGTTTTCCCTCTTCAGTAACAGGTCATTCCTCCTGGTTATACATTCCCTTTTGATCCTAAATTAGCCTTCTGTCCTTTTTATTGTACACTGGCTTACCTTCTAGGGAGATTTGGCCATCAGGAATCAAGGCTCCTTCTACTCTCACCTCACCTTTTGCTGCTTCTTTTGCCTCTCTGTCCACCAGCTCATTTCCCTCCTACAATTCTGAGCTCACTTTCTGATATGCCTTAATGTGCATGATTGCTGCCTTCTCAGGCAGTTGAACTGCTTCCAGCCATTGTATTATTTCTCATGCATGTTTAGTGTTCTTCCCTTATGAGTTTAACAGTCCTCTTTCTTTCCAGATTTCTCTATGAGCATGCACCATCCCAAATGTATATCTTGAATCTGTGTAGATGTTTACTCTCTTCCCTTTTGATAACTCTGAGGCAGGGGTTAGGACAATTTTTTCCTGCCTTTTGTGCAGAAGTACTTGCTGGTAAAGGTCCTCTTTCAATTAGGTCTCTGGATGTGGTAACCACATTCCCAGCATGTCATTTTCCATTGATGATGTAGCTGTTTCCATCTGTGAACCAGGTTTCTGCATCATCCAAAGGAGCATCCTTCAAGTCCAGGTGGCTGGAGTAAGTGGCTTCAATGGTTTCCAGGCAGGTGTGATGTTCCAGCTCTCCTTGTTTTCCACTAAGGAAAGAAGCTGGGTTGACAATGTTAGTTACCACTATCTCTACATCATCTTCCTCTACCATGATACCTTGGTATTTCAGGAACAATTGTGGGGAAAGCCAACGGCCTCCCATTGGCCTTTCCAGTACTGCAGATTCTGTATGAGACACTAGCATGGTTGTGTTCTGGCCCAGGGTGAACTTGAGTGTTTCTTGAATGTTCAGTACAACAGCAGCAACTGCTCTGAGGCAACCTGGCCATCCTTTAGCTGCTGCATCCAGCTGCTTAGAGACATAAGCAACTGCCCTTCTATATGGGCCCAGGTCCTGTGCTAGTATCCCCAGGGCCATTCCCTGTTTCTCATGGAAGAAGGGAAAGAATGGTTTACTCACATCTGGAAGCCCTAGAGCTGCAGCTGACATAAGGGCCGTTCTCAGTTGATCAAAGGCCTGTGTGGCTTCTTTTGTCCACTGGAGGTCTCTGTTCCCATTTGCAAGGAGCAAATGCCGAAGTTCCACAAGTAATCCATAATGATGAGTCCATAATCTGCACCAACCAGGCATTCCTAAAAAGTTCCTTAGTTCTATTATGGTCTGGGGTTTGGCATGTTGATTCTATGTGCTCTTTCCCCATTGTCCAGCGCTGACCTTGTAACTCAGGCAGATCACCTTCTGCTTTACCACCTGAGCCTTTTGCTCAGATACTCTGTAGCCCTGAAGCCCCAAAAAGTTTAAAAGGCTTACTGTCCAAACCCCACACCCTTCTTCTGTCAGGGTAGCTATTAGGATATCATCCACATACTGCAACAGTTTTCCTTCTCCTGGTGGAGTTTTCCAGGATTCCAAATCCTTTGCAAGTTGTTCTCCAAACAGCATGGGCGAGTTTTTGAAGCCGTGTGAGCTGAGTTTTGTGTCAGCTTTTCAGATTTTCCCATTCAAATGCAAAAATGTTCTGGCTGGCTTTATGGAGAGGGAGGCAAAAGAAGGCATCCTTCAAATCTAGAATGGTAAACCAATGTAGCTCTGGTGTTAACAAGGTGTACGGGTTAGCCACCATGGGGTAGAGATCCTCAGTTATCTTATTAACAGCTCGTAAATCCTGTACGACTTGGTATGACCTATCAGGTTTGCAGACAGGCAGGATAGGAGTGTTGAAATCAGATTGGCACTCCTTCAATAACCCCAGCTGTAAGAATTTTCAATTATTGGACTAATTCCATCTCTATATTCCTTTCTCAAAGGAGACTGTTTAATTCCAACTGGTTGTTTTCCTTCCTTAAGCTTAATTTGTATTGGGGGCACATTTTTCACCCTTCCTGTTACATTGGAAGCCCATACTATGAGAAACACTTGGTTCAGCATCTCCTCACTAATTTCCTCTTTAACCTCCAAGCTGTTAATATTAAACCAAACACTTCTACATACTTTTGCTTATTCATCTCCAGAGTAACTTCCCCATTTTTAAACAAAATAGTTACCCATAATTTCTCCAGTAAGTCTCTCCCTAGAAGTGACTCCAGAGAGTTGGGCATATACAGAAACATATGGATGCCCCATTGTTTTCCATATTTATATTTCAGTGGTTTGCAAAAATATGCTATTTCAAATTGGCCAGTTGCCCCCTTTACTCTAACATGATTGTTGCCCACTGGTATCAAATCTTCATTTAAAGCTGAAAATTTTGCTCCCATGTCCACCATGAATTCTACCTTCTTCCCCAGTTCCATTTCTATAACCAGTGGATCTCCTGGGGTAAGAGCCCCTAGTCCCCCTCAGTCATTTTCTGCATCAGCAACCACCACCTCCCTTTCCCATTTCTTCCCTCTTCAGAGCATTCATTCTTCCAGTGTTCAAATTTTCTGCAAACTGCACACTGATTCTTGTCCAATCAGAGTGGTCCCTGCCTAGATGGTTCCCATCCACATTTTCCTTTCCCTTCTCCTTTTACTACTGCTACTTACTTTCTCATCCCTTGCTTGTATCCTTCTTCTCAAGTGCTAAAAACCCTCCATGCTTCATCTAACAAGGCCTCTAAATTCCTTCCTTCTGGTTCCCGGAGCTTCTGAAGTTTTCTTCTGATGTCTCCTGTAGACTGCCCTAAAAATAAACTTACTAGCCATATCCCTATCTCGGATCCAGTATCTAATGGTGTATGGCAGTGCATTGCATGTCTTAGGCAATCTAAAAACTCAGAAGGAGTTTCAGAAGAGGTCTGCTTAATTGCATAAAAGCTGACTAGTTTATAGTTTTGGGGATGGCTTGTTCCATCCCCTTTGCTAGCTATTCTCAATAGTTTTGTTTTTTTACCAACTGCCCAGGTTCATTTGGATTCCAATTTGGATCCTGAATAGGGAAAATAGCCTCAACATCTTCTTGTGTTGTTCTGCAAATGTTCTCTGCTAAGTCCCCTGCTGTTTTCAGAACTAACTGTTTTTTGGTCTCCGTTAACGCCTCCAACAATAACTGCAGGTCAGACCAATCCGGGTTGTGTTGCTTTATCATACATCTTAACCTTTTGGCTCTTCCTATCAGATCACTTCTATAGTTCTTGGCAGTTCTTTCCCAGCCCTCTAAGTCAATTGTAGAAAAAGGAATTTTGTCTAATATCCTTTGGTTTCTGGATCCTACTGCCTCTCATAAAGGGGTTTGTATTATTTTTCCCTTGTTTGTTTTCTCATCCAGGATGCTATGGGACCACTCATGGAAGGTTCCCCATCATCACTATCACTATCAGGCAATGGGGGATATGACATTTTTCATCATTCAGAAGTAGGTGGAGGAGCAGACGGCCCAGCCGTCGGCTGCCCTTCCAAGGGAGCTGAATCTGCTCCTCTCCTTAGTCCCTCTTGCTCCCCAGGGGTGGCCCAAATAGGTCCAGTGACTCTTGCTTTTGTGTCTCTGCTTGATAAACCTTGTCATGATGTGTGCAGTGCTGGTTGATTGAGCACATACTGCAGCATCGCTTAGGTCTCCCTCTATTGGCTTTGTTTTCCTTTTCAAGGGCTAATACCAGGGGATCAGAGGGGCTCTAATTCCACAGTCCCTCTGCCATTTAGGATGATTTTGGAGGGAGAGGAACATGTCCATGTATGAAACCTCACTCCATTTCCTTTCACAGCTGAGGAAAAGCATAAGCTGCAACAAGGTGTTATATTCTAAGGTCCCAGTCTGTGGCCATTTTGCTCCACTTTCCAGTCTGTATAAGGGCTATCACTGTGTGCAGTACTTCACACATATGTTTGGATTCTGTGCTTCCCAGGCTTGTAATTTCCTTCCAGTCAGTTAAAATACAGCCCAGAGGACTTGCCCTAGGGATTTCTTTAATCTCTCCTGATCCCATTATTTTCTCCTCCTTGTCCTGTTTCACTTCTACCTAAATCTCTTCTCACACTCTCTCACAGTCTTTCCCCAACACTCTTCCCTTACACTCCAAATCTCTAAATGTAATCTTCCACAGAAATACTCTAAAATTTCTAGTTCAGGGTCTCCCTGACCCAGCACCCAACCGTGGGGACATGTAATGTATCTTCTATCAGAGGAACAGTACCAATGGTCTCTGCAGGACCTACACTTAACCAACACCCACACAACATGTCACCCTTACCTGCACAAACAGATGATTTCACCTCTCCTGTTCGTCTGGATATTCAAATCCTTTGGTGCTGGCTGTTCCAGCCTAATGCAAATAATTTCCCTGCAGAGGTCCTATATAGTCCCTCTAAATAGACCCACTGTTTCCCCTTTTATCACCCAATTACTCTCGGCAGTTACGAATTCCCAGGAATCGAGTCCAAACCACTGGGAGAGAGGGACTCCTTCCATCCATCTCACAACAGTTGGGACAACCATGATCCCACAATCTTCTCGTAGCCCTTTGCTATTTCCTTAAAATACACTTCATGGCAAACCCTAAAAAAAATACACCAAGCAAAGCCAAACAAACCTTATAGACAGTACTTCAAAGTAAGGTGCAAAAACCCTTAAAAAAGCAAAACTCTCGGCTGCAACACCAAACAAGCCCAAAAGACAGCGCACAGTAAAAGAGAATATGCAACGTAAAATACAACACCTCCTTTTTATCGGTGCACACGGCAGTTTGCTGCAATCATAATTTCTGACACAAGATGACGGTATTACCTCAAAAATACACCACAGCTTCACTCTGCACCAAGGTGCGGCTCAGGCACAGGCACAACCGAACACAGCACACGTCCGACCTTTTAAAACTCACACACGCAGCCAGAATAGCGGCAACCAAACAGGAATTCTCTCGGTCCACACCTGGAACCGCTAGCGGCTGCTCCCCCGTCAGTGAATCCCTCCCCCGCTGGCCGCACGTCCCACCGACGGTTGCTTACAAGCCCAAACCCACCAGGACCCTTTCTGTGTGCTCAGAGGTCTCTGAGCTGCTTATCAGCGTCCCTACGGGGGCCCCTTTTAAAGAGAAATACATAGTGTTTCTCCGCTGCTCAGGAGGTCGTTGTCTGTCCCCGCAGTGAGAGATCCAAGAAGTGGAATCCCTTCCAGGGAAAATCCCGGGGACACGCCTTAGGAAGTACACTGCTCAGTCAGTCCTACAGCTGGCAGAGAACATCACATCTAAGTCACTAAAATGATATGCAGAGAGACTCTAAAGCTCAAAGACAAAGTGAGTTAAAGTAGGTATGTATTTTTTGCCTTCACAGGATACCTTCACAAAGGCACGCAGATCTACCTGCTCCCAGCATTCTTTTTTATCCTCTAAAATGTTACATATACATTAGGGTTTGCAATACATTTAAGCAAATTCATTTCCTGGCTCCACCTGGTCCAGCTTTGTATGCTAATTAACTTATCAGTCCCTTATGCCTGCGTACTTGTCTCTGGTGGTCCTCTAGGGCATCCTCGGGGGTCACAGGGGGATGAAGTGAGTAGTCTTCATCCGAGCTGACCTTCTCACCTCATCTTCTTGTGCACGCTTACTGATCCCTTGGTCACAGTCCAAACCACGAGGTTGGTTTGATCTGCTTCAGGGGTCCAGGGGAGCCTTGTAATCTTGGTAGCCTCGTGATGTTGGTAGCCTTTGTCCTGTTTTGATGAACATAATCTTTCCCTTATCACACATCCTTGCACTCTTTCATGTTGCTCTCGCACATATATCCTGTCCCCCACATACACCCTTGTCTTCCCTTTACAGGCAGTTAACATAGTAAAATGCAGCAAATATTAAACAATATTTCATCTAAATATCTATTTCTAATCAATGTGTCTAATTCCTAACCCCATGTCTCAGTGACAGGTTGCCTCTGGGAGACGTCCTGCGCCATTCAGAAGTTTAGGAGGCAGCAGCCCACTTGGGGCCACAGGACCCTTGACACGAATGCCAGCCCTTTTCCGTGGGAAACAAAACTCACCACCCCAGTTGCCTGATGTCAGTTTGCAGGAGGCGTTTGGCATTGCCAGGACAGCCTGGGTTGTAGGTGGTCGCAGGTTGCCTTAGGCAGACACCCTATGCTGTTAGGAATTTTAGGAGGTGGCAGCCCATTTGGGACCACAAGCCCCTGGGCTGGAAGGAGGCCCCTGGACATGAACACCAGCCCTTTTCCATGGGAAACAAAACTCACCATCCGCAGTTTCCTGATGTCAGTTTGCAGGAGGTGCTTGGCACTGCCAGGGCAGCCCGAGTTGTAGGTGGTGACAGGTTGCCTCAGGGAGACATCCTGTGCTGTTCAGAATTTCAGGAGGCTGGGGCCACAGGCCCCTCGATATGAATGCCGGCCCTTTTCCCTGTCAAACAAAACTAATCTGTCGCAGCACATGTTGCAGTTGAGAGGGCCACGATATACAGAGTATCATCATACAATTTCAGAAAGTTTAACCCATACACAGTAACCCCAAACCACTTCAGAAGGCTGCAAGTGCCTGCCCTTCTTGATCTTTAGCCCACCCAACCTTTTATACCCCTCATTTTTCACGCATTGCACCTGTGTGCCCTCAGTTCCCTTTGGTGTTTGGTTGGTACACCTTGGCACTCCATGGCTCATTGCTTTCAGCACTGTTCACCTGCTTTTCACAGCTGTAGCCTGTTAGGGATGAGGCTCCGTGGCAGCCCCACTCCCAATTACCATAAACTGTGTACATACAATTCCCCTCTTTTTTTTCTTTAAATAAATCCTATGTCTACTATTTCTCTACAGGGCCCTTGCAGAAGATTTAGTAAACATGGTACAAGTATCTCTTTTGTAAGTTCCACTAACTCTGGAATGCTTCCATGTACTGACTTTAATTCACCCCCTAAACTTACACATCATTAAAATCTTAATATTTACATTTAGAGAGTACTGACAATGTAAGACAAAACTCACCCCACCAGTGTCCTGATGTCAGTTCGACAGAGGCATTTGGCACTGCCAGGGCAGGCTGAGTTCTTGGTGGTGGCAGCTTTGGTCTGGGAAAGATCCTGTGCCATTTGGAATTTTAGGAGGCGGCAGCCCACTTAGGGCCACAGGACCCTGGACATGGATGGCGGTCATGTTCCATGGGAAACAAAACTCACCCCCCCAGTTTCCTGATGTCAGATTGCAAGAGGCGCTTGGCACTCCCAGGGCAGCCCAAGTTGAAGGTGGTGGCAGGAAAGGATTTCTTTTTCCCATGGAAAATGGCCGCCATATGCAGCCATTTGCACTGGCCGACAGTGGGGTGGCGACATCAAAATTTGCAAACTTGGCAGGATTTCCCCCAGACGAAAGCTGCCACCACCAAGAACTCAGGCTGCCCTCAGAGTATCAAACACCTCCTCCAAACTGACATCAATACACTGGAGGGGTGAGTTTTGTTTCCCATGGAAAAGAGCTGGTGTTTGCGTCCAGGGGCCTGTGGCCCCAAATGGGCTGCCGTCTCCTCAAATTCCAAATGGCCAGGATGTCTCCCAGACCCAACCTGTCACCACCTACAACTCGGGCTGCCCTGGCAGTGCCAAATGCCTCCTGCAAACTGACATCAGGAAACTGCGGATGGTGAGTTTTGCTTCCCATGGAAAAGGGCCGGCATTGGTGTCCAGGGGCCTGTGCCCCACCCAGGGGCCTGTGGCCTTGAGTGAGGACTCTGTGGCCCTGAGTCCTAAAATTCTGAATGGCGCAGGATGTCTCCCAGACAAAGCTGCCACCACCAAGAACTCAGGCTGCCCTTGGAGTGCCAAATGCCTCCTTCGAACTGGCAACAACACACTGGGGGGATGAGCTTTATTTGACAGGGAATAGGGCCAGGGTTCATGTCCAGACACCTGCGCCCCATCCAGAAGCTCCTGTTGAATTTTTCACCTTACTTAATTCCCCCTGCCAAATGCCATCAATTCCTGAGAAAGGACACAAAAAGATTACCAGGCAGGAACAGGGCCAAAAGCTTGAAAAAGGATGAAAGAAACACTCTGATGATGATGATGACAACAACACAATGATTTATTTTGGACAGCAAATGAACACCTGCTGCCCTCCAGCCCTCCCAGACCAGCAGGCTGAGTGGTGCTGTATCCATGGCATGAGGTACTGGTAGCCTGGAAAGAGAAACCAGAGAACCATGGTCAGTCACAGAAGGTTCCTATCCCCCCTGTGACACGATGGCCTGTGCCCGGGCCAGGCTGCTGGCTGTGCTCAGAGCCCAAACCTCCCAACCCATTCTCCATTTTTAGAGGAGAGCAGCGTGGCATTCCACGTTCCACCCGCTCTGCTTCAGCACAGCACGGCAACCACCTCAGCAGCTGCAAGAGTGTGATGATGCCCGTGTGCCCGCTGCCATCTGCCCGGAGCCCTTCTGCCAGCCCAGCTGTGGAGCCAGGTACCCACATCTGGAAACCTGCTGCCAGGAGAGGAGCTGATCCTGCAGGAGATCCTCATCCTTGAAGGGATGTCCCCACGGACCGTGGCGCCCCAGGGTAGTGCTGGCTCTGGACGCGCTCCATGGTTGGTGCAGATGCTTTCCTGTCTGATCCCCACACCAGGTGTAATCTTCCTGGGAAAAACAAAGAACAATTGCATGAAAGTCAATTCAAAACAAGACCTGGAAACAAGCAAAAGCGTCAAAGGTCATCACCATATCATGGGCCTGACAAGGTCAGTGGAGATTCTCCACCACAATCTGAAGCACCAAGTTTTGATGGAGGGTAAAAAGCCATGGCCCAGTGGAAGTGGGCCTGTGAGAGTATCACAATGCAGATCCTTGTGCTACTGATTCTATCTCTCCCCTTTTTTCTAAGTTCTTGGTGGCAAGGTCACTTAGGTTAGACACACAGCTCATAAGCAGTGCTCCTGCAGCTTTCTGCACAATGAATTCAAGTGAGATTACACATCCCAGATCATGTTCTGTTAGGGTTTAACTGACTGATTTCAGGAATTTCTGGAGCAGCAAACTTGCTTCCTCAAATATTTACTGTGTGTGGCACAGAGGAAAGATTTCATGTCAAAGGCGTTGCCCAGGCAATGCTCTTTTGACAAGGTCTGCCCTGAGTTTTCCTTAGGAAGATCTGAAAGGTTCAATGTCACCAGCACGAGCCCCTGCAATGGCTGCTGGCCAGCAGAGCAGGGCTGTCAGCTGTGAAACAAGTGTTGCCACAAGCAGCAGCTCACCCAGGGCAGCAAATCAAGAGCTGGGAAGGAGCTGATCTGAAGGCCAAAGCTCCTTAGCTCCTTCCAAGAGGGCTGGAACACTTCCTCATCCCAATGAGGTGCAGTGCTGGACACCACCGCTCTGTGTGAGCACTGGACACAAGTTGCTCCCACTGAGTGCTGTGATGGTTTCTGCAGGAGCTCTGGGCTCCTGTGTGTGCCGGACACAATGAGGAGAGAAGGAGCCAAGTGCCCTGTCACACCTTTGCCTTGAGCATAACCCAGCCTGGACCAAACACCCTGAAAGGTTTCCCCTTTGGCCCATGTCTCAAAATGTCAGGTCAGCTGTTTGATGACTCAGGTTGCTTTGGTGTCAAGGAATTTCCCTCAGAGATACTGGGTTTGTCTCCCTTTGTGCCTTCCCCTCAGCATCTTTGGGGATGCTCCTGTGTGAAGCCATCTGTCTCACACAGTTGGAGACAACCTAAAACAGGACACTCTGCAATAAGTCGTCTCCTCTAATGTGTTCCAACAATCCCCTTCCAGCAATAGGAAAGTAATATTAATAGATGAAAGTGGAAAGAAACCAACAGTTTATTAACAAACAGCATGCCTACAAAGCAAGAAAAAAGGCCAGTGATTTCTAGATATCAAACTGTCAGACCTCACTGTCCCCCCACAGGAACAAAGACCCAAAATGCCAGAGGAAAATCCCCCCAGGACGCACATTCCAAGATGGCGCCGGGTTCTCCCTCAGGAAGAACAGGAGCTATCACGGAGTAGTTCCAGCAGCAGATGAACGTTCAGTGGCTTGTCCAGCGACGACTTTCTCCCAATGGCAGAGCTCCATGGAGCAGCCACGGCAGGTGAAGCAGCTGGGCTGGAGCCGCTCGGTGTCTTTTCTCCCCGGTGTGGCTCAGCTCACAGACTCTCGGGCTGGGAGCGGGGCCGCTCCCCTTCTGCCGGCACCGTGTCCCTGGGCTTGGACAAACAGATTTCTGCCAGGAGAGCCCTGCAGACTGTTCCACATATCTCTCATAATGGTCACAAAAACAACTACAAACACTCTGCCTCCAGCAGCTTTCACAAAGGGCTGCAGAAATCCAGGACAGCCTAAAGTGAGAGGCAGAAGGCTTTTTTCTTGTTCCTGCCACCAGAATTCTTGATGATCTGATGCAATTTTATTCAGATGTAACATGGGATTTGAGTTTTTTAATTAAAATATTTCATGATGAGTGACAAGCCCTGGGAGCAAGAGGTGCAGGACTGATGTGTGAAAGCATGAGCATATCCTCCAAAATGACCAATTTAATTGTCCATTTTATTACTCTTTTATTTATTGCACAACTAATCAGCAAAACCAAGCTTTGCTTGGAGGCAAAACAGGCATGGGATAAACTACAGTCCCTTGCATGATCACCAGGGCTGGCAGAGACAAAGCAGGCAGTCTGTTTCATTGTGAACCACCACAGAGCTACATCCCAATGTGTTTTTAAGTAGCATGGTATTATTAAGCCCCCTTTTTCTGCATGAGATACAAAAAGGAGGTCCCAAATGATTTTCATGCAAGCATGCAGTAAAGAACTGATCCTGCTCTCCTAAGGAAGCTTTGGCTTTGGAATTACACTCTTCCCATTCCTCTTTTGACACAGACACTCCAGGTTTGCCTCCACTCCCCTGCAAGGCTGGCAGTCACTGTTTCCCATTTACTGTTCTTCCCTAGAGCCAGTACAGTGGCTGCTTTGAGACTAAAAGCCCTGAGATCTGGATATCTTGAAGGAGCATGAAATGCTCATCAAGTGTTCCCATTGGTAATACCCAGCTCTGCACTCCCCAGAGCTCTGAAGCAGCAGCAGGAGGACCATGCATCATTGCTGTTTGTGGATGTTCATGTTTCTGGTGTGCAAGAGCAATGGCTTTGAGGAGGGACAAGAATGCCCCTCTTCCAACAGTGGCTGTGAAAGGAGATGTGAAGTTTCACTGCCTTTTCTAGAATATTTTTGAACGATATACAAGAATATTGCAGCATAGAACTGGTCCCTAATTTTGTCTCCAGAGAAATTCCCAAAGGACACATTCAATCTCCTGCTGATGCCAACCTCATAAGCTCATGGAGCAGTTTTCCCTGAAACATGCCACCCTGCCTGGGCTTTACTAGGCCAGGACTAGACCCATAGCTAAGCAAATACATGCAGCCATGTGACATAGAGTTTTTCCATCAGAAAACCTAATTAACACATTCACATGCAGTTTCTTCTGTAACATCAGAAGCTGGCAACCATGACGACTTTGCTGGCAAAAGGTTACAGTATGCACTGGGACCAGAAGTGGTTTTCCTTAAGGCAAAGCAAATTGAAATGCGAAGTTTAAAAGCTTCAAATGATTATGAAAGAAAACTGCAAATTAATTTCTGGATAGGTGTTCTGGTTTGAAAGCAAAACCAGCGAGAGACTCCAAGCCAGAAATACAATTTATTAGAAAAAGGAAAAACAAAACAAAACAAAACAAAACAAAAGAACACCATCCAAAATACATGCAATAATACAAAAGAAAAAGCACTGACAGAGTCAGAATACAAGCTGACACCCTGTTGGTCAGGGTGTTGGTAGCAGTCCAGTTGGATTGGTGGCTGCACTCCTCCTGGAGTGGCAGATGTGATCCTGGAGAAGGGTGTAGTCTTCCTCTGAAGATCCAGTGGAAAAGGTGGCCATTCATTGGGGAATCCAGTGGAAAGGCTGCTTGTTCTGTCCCCAAACTCCAGATTATATCCAGGTGGGGATGCTTAAGTTCCTCCCCCCTGGGCACAGCATCTCACAATGGGCTGTTATCATTTCATGAGTCATGGGGTGGGTCCATGAGACAGAAATGGCTCCCAGAGGGAATTACCTCTGAGTCACAGGGAAAGGCATTGATGGGCCCATTAACAGGAGATAAGGAAAAGAACAATGCCACTCCTGGTTTCAACAGCTCTTGAGGATGGGAATAGAATACATCTTTATATTGTAACCAAGGACAATAGGGAGCATTGTCAATGATCATGCAGCCCACCAAGAGCTGGAGCTGAATCCAGAATTGCTTGTTCCAGCTATGCAGGAATTCATTACCCTGGCAAGCACTGCTCCATGGGAACAAATGATCTCTCAGCACTGGGCTGAATGGAACCCAGACTGGGGTTTAGATTTGAGGAACCCTTGTCACTTGTTCTTGGCCTCACAGTCCACTCTTGTTCTGCAAACAAAGTTGCAAACAAAACAGCTGGACTGCTGTCCTGGGTAAATATACATACAGATGACTTTTCCAAAGCAGTTCATCATTTCCCAGTGAAATACACAACCTCTTCTTGCCTATGAAACTGATTGAAGACAGAGCTAGACAGAGCTAGACAGTGAGCTAGATCTGTGTGAGATTGCAAAGGAGCAAAGCTTTGCCATTTGGGCACACTTTGTTTCTTTGCTCAGGCCTTTGGTGAGCACAGAACACATCCAGGTAGAAAATTGTTGACTAGACAGGATCTTCTGGGTCCATGGTCCCCCAAACATGTCAATGTGTGCCCCTATTATAATGACACATTAAAAACAGCAGCACAAATAACACAAGGAAAACATGGCAAAAGAAGAAGAGGAGAGGCCCAGAGAGGAAAGCACGTGGTGAGACACTGGCACATCGAGTGAGTTGCACTCCCATAACCTCTAGGCTAGCAGGTCCTGGTATCACAATCTCCTTTGGTTTATTTAAATTTTATTTATTTTGTTAGTTTTTTAAAATCATCAAAATAAAATATATACAATTAAAATGATGTCATCAAAATTTAAAGATACAATCAAAACACATTTATTCAAAACTACATATTATAATAATTTTAAAAATTAAATAGAAGAAATAACAAATTAACAATAACAAATAATAATAAGAAATATTAATAATAAATAAAAATATATTTATAAATGTACATAAATAAATTATTACATCTAAATAACATATGTGCAGTTGTGACTATGAAGCCTAAAACATAAATCCTATTGGTGGAACACTCTTCGGTCAGTCGGCGGCCTCTTCCTAATCTTCGAGGAAAGACAACTCTTCTGGGCTGGAGGCAAGGACTTGGTGGATAAGGGAACATTGGAAAGCACCAGACAAAACCTCTTGGTAACATACTGGATCCAGTCAGGCCTGCAAAGTGGAGACACAAAATGTATCAGAGCCTGCAAGGCAAACCTAAAGCATCTGAAGCTCCATATTTCATGGGACACATTTACTGGAAGCTTCTAAACAGCTGCACAGTGAAACATGCTCCTGCTGGCAGACACTTGAGGCAGGCCAGGGGAAATCCCTGAGCTACTTCCCCAGAGCTAGCACAGGAACAGCCTGGCCTCTGGGCTGCCCTGGGACAGCAGGGAGCCCAGAGCCCTGTGCTCTCCAGGAATGCCTCAGCTGCACAGGCACCCTCCTGCTCCTCTCCCTGCCCCACAGCTCAGCAGCCCTACAGCTCCAGGGGCACTGCCAGCAGCACAGCTCCTTGCAGGGGGCACATGCAGGCCACAGCTGTTCCCTGCCAATGTGCACAGCCTCTCTGGGCTGACACAAGACCCTTCCTCCCACCAGAGAGCGGCCCTGCTCCCTGCTTACCTTTTTGGTAGGCTGAGCCATGCTTGGTCTTCACCTTGCCCTCAGTCTGGAGTTCCTTCAGGCCCCCTATGCCATGACCAGGAAGGCGATGGAGAGAGCAGGGGCAGATGCACACCCTTCCTTAGTATTTTGTCATTTCTGGCACAGCTGAAAAGTCCCATCCGGAGGTGTCCAACTCAGCACTCGGTCAGCTTTCCGGAGAACATGAAACCTTCACCAGCCCAAGAGGCTGGAGAGGTTTTCCTGCACGTGTGGAGGCTTGCTCTCAGCACACTTAATCAGCTGGGTGCCCATCACCTCGCAGAGGGCACAGGCAAGCTTGGTGACCACAGCGCAGACGTTGGCGCTTCGCACAGGCAGCGCCTTGTTCTCCAGGCAGCACCAGAGCACGGGCAGGGCGTAGCGCTGCACCACTTCAGGGCTCCTGGCATGGACCCATTCCACCAGCACTGCCGGGACAGAGACACAGCTCCTTACCCACCAGCCTCAATGCAAACAAGGATCCACCTCTGCTTTTGCTTCTGGCAAGCCTCTCTGGCCAAGATCAGTGAAATAGCACTCAGAGCCCCATGGCCCAGAAACGGGCAATGCAGCTGATCATCCTTGAAACAGAACCACCAACCAACCCCTCAGGACTAATTTCTCCAACCAGAGCCTTGTATCTGCGGCAGACTTTGTACCTTTACTAAATCATTTCACTATTTGTTTCTGCATGAACAATGACTAAAATGTCAAATTGCCTTCTATTTCCATTAACAAGTTGTCTAAACCTACATGGAAGATTTGCAAATGCATCCAAGAGAAGCAATTGAGAGATTTCTAATAAAAGGAATGATTCCATTTTTGTAACTTTGATGTCAAGGGCCAGAGGTCTCATCTGGCTCTTCCCTTTGCTCCGTGGCACACAGCAAAGGGCAGTATAAGAACACACTCCAAAACTCCAGCCCACCAGAGATGGGTGCTGCTTGACAGCTGGATGAGAAACATCAGTGCCTAGCTGGTGTCTTTGGCAGAATGCTTTTGTGGCTTCTGACAAAGAGCTCTTTTAAGACTCAGGGTGTCTTAGAGAATCACCCAGACCTCATTCCGCTGGCATTTGGGCATCTCCACATTTTAATGGCATTTCCCCTCTCAGTGCTAATGGCATTTTTTTCTTACAATGTGCACTGAAATAGGGGCATAGAGAGAGAAAAAGGATACACAGGGGACTGAAATTTAGCCAGAAGACAAATGTTTTCTCACATTGTCTCTGGAATCTGCTCTCTGCTCATTTTCTGAACTATATCAAACACAAACAAAAATTTACTACCAACAGGCTCCTTGCATGGCAGATTTGGCTGAGAGATCAAAACCTGAAATGCTTAGAAGACCAGTCTTATTTTCTGATCAGGCAAAATGTTATGTAGTAGCTATTTATTATTCTGTGATTGAAGAGACGTCATTTTCTCTATGCTATTAATCCACCAGCAGTCATCAACATTCAAACAGCTCCTGAATGTACCCAAAACCAATTCTGCTAAGCAGGAAAAGGGTTATGGCACCCATTTGAAAATGGCACTTCATTTGAGTTTAAATGCAATCAAAGACATTGGTCACTATGGAACTTGAGAAGAGCCCCAGTGAGAGCTCAGCCCCGAGGCCGAGCGCTGCCGCCATCTCAGATGCTGCACAGCTCTGCAGCAGCCAGGGAAAGCCTGCCAAATACACCTGCCTTGGCTATTGGGCAGCAGGGACAAGCTCAGCACCTCCTGATGTGGAGGAGCTACTCTGCTGTCTGTTCACAGGCATTCCCTGTCAATTCTCCCTCAGAGACCTCTTGGCTTAGAAGGGGAGGCCATACCTGTGATACACTCTGTGACTTCCAGCAGAGCTTCGCCACTCAGTTGGCTCCATTGGTGGCTGAGCTCTTTCATCAGTGACACTTCATCTACAAGTGAAACACACGTTTCTGCTCACTCTTCTGAGGGCATAGGAGAAAGCACAGTGCGGAGGGAAAGGGCAGGGGCAACCCCATTTTCTACAATAAAGTCAATTTCTGCTGATTTTTCAATCCTTTTCTTCTTTCCTTCCAGCCTTCTTGGCAGGGTTTAAAATTCCAAAAGAAAAGCACTCCTTTCACATTTGTAAAATCCAAAGTTTTCTGCTGGACCAGGAGCTATGTTCAAACATTTCAGATCAGGGACCTCAAGAGTTCAGTCACTTGGAAGCAGTGCAAATGTTTTGCATGCCAGAGCAAAAAGGAAGAAGCCCATACTTGGGACACAGAAAGGCACTGAGTCAGGCAGTTCATGACTCCACAGAGCAGCTGAGGTGGAGAAAGTGAAAACTGCCCCTGAAGACCTTCTTCTTCAACACTCCATTTTTCAGGCATTTTCAGAGCTGACATAATCTGTGTGGCAGAGGAATTTACAGCAGCCCTTGCCTAGGCAGGTATTTGCTATTGCCATCTTGCCCCATCCAAAACAACAAGTGGAACAAAGCATCATTGACAGCTGGAGATTTAGATCCGTCTGTTCTAAAGAAATGAACTCGGTCAATCACAAGTTCCCCTTTGGAAAAGAAGACAAAGGAGAAAGGTGGGAAATAGGCAGCTAATGCCTCTAATGTAGAGACTTCCAGGTGGCTGCTCTGCAGAAGCTCTGATGGGCCAGTGTCCCTTCATGCCAACAGCAAAGCTGTTCATTTGGGAAGTCAGACGGGGCCCAAGCAAATTCCAAAACCCCTTTGCCCCTGAACTGTAGCAAAGCTGGAGTCCAGGACTTGCTCTTCAGACCAGCGGCACAGAGCCAAGGGAGGCTGGGACTGTTGGGAAATGCTGCTGCACATTCCAGCCTGTTGGGGATGGTGCATAAGGACTGCACCTGCACAGCTCCTGGTGGGTGGCAGCTGCAGCCTTCCACAGACAACAACAGCTCCCAAGGCACTCAGCGCTCTCTTGTGTGGGACAGACAGAGACACAGCTGAGGAGAGTCCATGCCAGGGCCCAGCCTTACCTAAATGAACAACAGATTGGTCCAGTGCGTTCACAGCTGCGGCATGAACCCCGGGATCCTTTGAGTTGAGGTTCTTTGTTATTCCCTCCACCAAACGGATCATCACCGGGTTCAGGGCATCTTCCAGGAGTCCAAGCATTTCTGCCAGCACCTCCAGCGCCTGCTGCTTCACTTTCTTATGGGTGTCATTTATTCTCAGGACAAAATGATCAAAAATCTGTGAGGAGAACAAACAACATGAAAGCTGGATTAAAATGACCTTGTCTGAAGAGGGGATGCAGAAATGAGCACTCAGCAATATAAAAGATGAAAGTGATCCTTTCTGTCAGGTCAGCACTTGCTTGCACAATTTCACTGTTTTCCTGTGGGCCACTCACTGCAATGGATGCCCAACCTGATGCTGCTTGAAAGATTTTCATCTGTTTTTAAGAGTTTTGGCTGGGGACAGAAATGTTCCTATGGCATTTCTCTCCACCTATAGATCATTAGATCAATTCCATTTATTAATTCAAAAGTCTACCTTTACTTTTGAAGTATGGAAGCAGATATTTACCATGCCCATTTTTCTATACAGTTACCTCAAGTACTGGGGGCAGTTATGATTTTGCCAAAACTGTAGCGGGAGGAGATCTAAGTTTTATTTTGTCTGTCTCAGAACCTGTGTCTGGAGAAGGGCAGGCCTCTGGTCAACTCTTCCAGGATCCAGACCATTTCTCTAACTAACATGTAGACTTCTGAAATGTAATGTGCTGTAAGCTCTCATTAGAGCAGGCTCAGTCCCTTGACAGCCACAGCATCAGGCACCATTTTCTGGAAAAAGGGAAAAAGCTGCTCCTGGGAGGAGAAAGGATGGATCTGTCCTTAGCTGTTTTCCTCTTTTTCCAAAGAGAAAAAAAGGCCCCCCAAGAAGGGTGAGCACCATCTTTACCAAGAGGAATAGGGATGAGGATGGACATGAGTAGCCAGAGTTGTGCCTGTGCAAGACAAGATGGAGTTTACGGAAGTATCCTTTTAAAAACATTTTGTTTAAACCAACCCAGCCTGATACTTCTCTTCCCCATGCCAACCTATTTTTTGTCTAGAGAATGATTGCCATGCTTTCAATGGCTGGATTCCCTTCACTTAACCCAACTGGGAGCAGGAGACAGTAGCAGTTACACCAGCAGAAAATTCTGCCATCATCTGATGAACAGCAGCAATAGGCACCTGCCAGACAAATACAGCTGGACTGAAAGAACTTGTCCTGAAGCCTGGACCTCAATTACATTTGTCTGGGTAAGAGGGACCAGCCTGTCCCAAACAGCCAGGATGTAGTGCCAAGACACACTGAATTAACTTCACTTCTACAGGCTTGGGAAAGCAGCTAAAGGAAAGGAACCATGAAGACACCCTACATACTTGGACAATGTTACTGGAGATCAGCTGGGGGCTGCTTTTGCACAGATCTAGGAGGAGTGCCACTCCTTCCATGCGTGTCTGAAACCCCTCGGCTTCCAGGAGATGGTAAAGCTTCTGGAGTGACTCCCTTCCTTCCACAGTTCAGGTAACGTGGCCTGGGCTTTTGGACGGTGGAGGAGGCGTCCACCAGGGGCAGACTTCACCCTGCAAAACAAAACCAAATTAGGACCTGTTGCTGGTAAGACCTTCAGTTAACTGTGAGCAAAACATCCTGAGGAGCTTTCCTAATGTTGTGATTTCAAGCTAGAAAATCATGAGGCTCTGAAGGACAACGTGGACCTCGTGACAATCATGATGGGAGACAATCTGCAAGTGACATTCTCACCACTGCTCACTCAGGAAAACCAAGGATGAGATGCATCTGATCTATCTTCAGATGCCTTCCAAGGCACACATGGCTTTGTAGGGACACACTACTTCCAAGTTTAAATGCCTCCTCATATGGGATGAGTGTGTCTTATAATAAGGAAACTCATCACTTTAAAGAAGTATCTCTACACCAGGCATGACAACATGGGAAATTAGCTCAGATGCATCTGAACAGGTGAACAGGGGCATATCTGAAGCATCCAGAAAAGCAGGAAAAGAGATAGAAACAGAAGCCAGACAGGCCTGAACTACACTCACATTTCATTTGCTTCCCTAGAGACTAGATGCACAGCTTAACAAACCCTCTGGGAATAATCCTCTTGGATCAACCTGTCTCTTCCATGAGCACAGGAAGATGCTAGCCATGCTACTGAGGCATGTGGTCACTTTCCTGCCACCGCTGAGCAGGACAGAGCTCAATAAACCCCCTCCCTCTGAGGAGAAGAGGTACAAGTAACTCTGCCACTGGCATGGAAAGACAGCAAGGACCAAATCCCTGTCTTAAATGCTGATTGCAGAACAGGGGGAAATAAACCAAACACGCTGTCCATCAAGCAAACTATATGAAGGACAGGAATAGCAAGACAAAAAGTCCACACTGAGACACCTGTTGACAAAAATGGCTCAGGAATTGCCTTGCGTCTTACTACTCAAACTTGGTACTGTTTGATGGTCAGAAAACCATGAATCACCCAGGCCAAATCACATGGATGGGAACTGCTTGTTTGGGGAATGGCATCCTGCTTCTAGACTGGGACTTCTTGTTAAAACACCCATCTAAAAAAGACTCCACTTGGATGAAAAAAAACCCTGGTTGAATTTACTTGTCTCAAGTCAGGCAGCAGAGACTTGGCCCTTTCCTAGGCTCCACAACACTGCCCTTGCCACTGCACTGGATTGTCAAGAAGTAGAATGCAGAAGTCGACAATTTTTATCCAGGGGATTTGTAGGGAAAGGAAACAATCTCTGGCACTGGTCATTTCCAGCAGAAAGATTTGTCTGAGGAAGAGGCATGTAAAGCTTGTCATGTGCTTTGTCACATCTGACAAAAGTGCTCAGTACCGTTTGATAGAGGGCAATGTGGCCTGGGGCTTCTTCGGGCTGTCGTTCCTCTTCTCCACTGGCTCCTTGACAGAGGGGCATTCAGCTTTCTGGTTTCCCATCCCCTACAAAGACATAAAGAAACCCCCTGAATCTTCAGAATATAAAATAGGAAAGTCCCTCTTTAAAACACAAGTTAGAACCAGGATCACTGCTACCAAGGCTTAGGGAAACATTTCCTAACGTACAGAAAGAAACAGACCAGAGATTCAGTGATGCCAACTCTTTGGTTTCAATAGCCCAAGGCAGGTTATGGGTGCTACCACACTGAGCAGCAGTCTAAAATCCCAAATTCATTAGTCTTGAGCATAAATGGGAATAATGCAAACTGGTAAGCAATGAGTGGTCTTAAAGGAAGCAGCAGAAAAAATTGGACTCTTTGTAGGTTGGCCCATTGTGTTGGAAGTTGATTTGGTTCAAGGCTTACTCTCCCTGCTCCTGCACCAAGGCACACTCCCTTCTGTAATGTAGATGGAAAGAATAAAATCCCCCCCCAAACAAACAAATGGTTTTCCACTGGATGCAGCTGAATTGACCAAGCTTCTTCCAGATCCACAGGGCTTGACAGCAGGGCAGTATTCCCAAAAGACAGACAGCAATTGCAGTAACTAGGATTGACTTGGACATCTTTTGTATATTTGGAAATTTCCTTGGCACTACTACTTCCAGTCTCTTTTGCAAAGACTCTCTTATGTTCAGAAGCACTATTCTCACTTAGTTGCATTACTGGGGCAGAGTAGGAAGAGTGTGGTGGGGGCGTACACGTGAGTGCAAACCCATTTTCTCCTCTTTCCCTTTCCTCTTTCTGACCAATATTCAAACTATTCAAAACCACACTTTTCCCCTAATAATAGCAGTTCCTCTGTGGTCTGCAGATGAACAGGCTGAGGATTAACAGCTCATTCACAGGAGAAAAATGAATCAGCAGAAGTGGAATGAGATAAAGACACATCAGGTATATTTGATCTCGTATTAGCAGTGGCAATACTTGCATAAAGGAGACATTTCTCCTGCCAAGCACTTACCTTCTTCTTAATTCTGGTCAGAATATCTTCCAGGTCATGCGGGGAAAGGGATTGCTCCAAAAGCTTTTTAAATTTTTGATTATTTAGCAACATCTTCACCATCTCCTGTCCATAATGCCTAAGGAAGGAAGGAAGGAAACTATAGAAAATGAGCAAAGGAAGAGTGTTAACAGAAGAGGCTGATGCCTTAAACTCATCAGGTGCAATGCTTGCATGAGAAGCCATTACCTACTCAGCAAAGAGGGAGATTTACCTCACTTGACACTGCACAGTGCTGTAGCTGAACACAAGGGGCAAGAGGAGAATGTGGGGCAAGAGAAAAATACCATTTCTCTACTGAGGGTGTGTGCTTCTGTGGGATCAAAGGATCCCAGGGAACAAGCAAAACACATCTGCTTTGTTGTCAGAGCCTGTTAGCAGTGTCCTGCTGCCATTGCACAGTAATTTACCTTTCTCACCTCATGCTTGCTTTTGATTATTCTATACTATGTGTATGCATATGGGCAGCTAGTTGCTCTGGTGTTCTTGGCAGCTATTAATGGGAATTTCATCATCAAAGTAAGGGGATTTTGGTGGTTTGGGGTGATTTTGCCACTAGGAAACCAAAGTTTTCTTCAAGAAGAAATTTGGAGGTCACTGAGCCACAGACAACAGCTTTCTAGAAATCTGTAGAAGAGGTTTAGAAAGACTGAATACATTGGCTGAAGACCTCTGAAATATTTCTAGGGAAGTCTTAAGTTATGTTTGGTGATGAGCATTAGCCAACACTTTGGCTTTCCTTGTGCACCTAAGGCCAATCAAAACTGTTGGATTGGCTAATCTGAGCTCTTTTGATTTCAGTAAAGAATCCTTCATGTCACTGGAAGTTGGCAATGCTCCCTCTTGCTGGCCAGCCTCAGGTTACCCAGTACAGTCATTTCCCCAGGAAACCCAGAGCAGCAGTCACAGCACCAAGCCTGACAGAGCTCAAGAAGCGTTTGGACAATGCTCTCAGGCACATGGAGTGACTCTTGGGCTGTGCTGCACATGGCCAGGAGCTGGACTGGATGACCTGCATGGGTCCCTTCCAACTCAGCATATTCCATGATTCTATGCCCCGTAGCCACACAGTGACGTCACTCATTATTTCCTTTCCTTTCCACTCTTTTGTGGTTTTATCTTTAAAGCCAAACACAAAATGGTTTTCCTGGTTTTGGAGGTGAAATGAAGATCATTACCTTGTGTCCTTGTGACAGTCCTGAGCCAGTGTCCCTGCCACATGTGCCAGCCTCTCAGCCCTGGGGGTGCCTGCGAGCTTGGTGACTCCCATTTTCTCCACCAAGGACAGGAGCAGCTCGGCCGCACACTTCCGCACCTGGACGTAGTGGCTCCTGGGAAGGAGAGAGCAAACCCTGGGGCACAGGGACAAGGAGCAGCAGCAGCACAGGCCTTGGCCAGAGTGTGCTCCCTGGCCTTGCTGGGGGAAGGAGCCTGGGCTCTCCCTGCACCTTCCAACACCTGCAGAAGGTTCTGTCCTCGGAGAAACACTAAGCTAGCACTGTACAGAAGGACTGCCTGCACGCAAGAGGGAAGAATTCCGTCTCCCTGCACTAGCTGATACTCTTTCCCAAAATATACTCAGGAAAAGATTAAAGTAATAGATCACATATGAATTATTTAGAAATTAAGGACAATTCATGTTGACCCATCAGAGGGCACCCAGTACACAGAGCTGCAGCAGGATGAGGCTCTTTCCACCCATTCATTCCCAAATCTGCAGACCTCTGGAAAGAAACAAATGCAGGGAAAACACGCTGTGGGCCGTGAAGTTGCAGAATATCCAGCAATGCAGCCTGTTTCTTTTGTAAAGATTGGCAAGGGATACATCTGTTTTCCCCTATTGCAAAGCTGAGGAAAGGGTGGCAGGCATTTGAGCCAGGTTGTCCTGTTCTAAAGACTGTCTCTTGGGAACTATCAGGCCCAGCACCAACACTTAGGGCAGCATTTGCTTCAACTGTCCCATGGCCCTCGGCCTGTGAAGGTGCCTGGATAGTGAATCATCCTCTCAAGGCTAACATGAAACATCATTTTGAATAGAAAGCAGAGCTCGAAGGCTGGACACTCGTAGAAGACTCCTTTTGGCAGCAGCTGTGCCACACCCAGCACATTCTCCCCCATGTGCTCCACACTCCAGCAAGGACCCTCCTTATTTCTCAGGTTAATGGCATCATGAGGATATCTGGTTTTCCCCAGGGTCTCTGTGCTTAGCACTGCAAAATACAAACAGAGCTCACAGCTGCAATTGCAATTGTCCCTCTTCCCACAAAAGCACAAGGCTCTACCCTCAGCCTTTGCAGGCACTTTCACTTCCCCACCGTTCCCCATGTCTAGGAAACTCTGACAGACTGGGAGAACTCCAGGAAGCAGCAGGAAGCTGAGTCAGAGGAGCTTTAGTTTGGATGTCAGGAAAAATTTTTTCACCCAGAGGGTGCTTGGGCCCTGCAACAGGCTCCCCAGGGCAGTGCTCACAGCACCAAGCCTGACACAGTTGAAGAAGCATTTGGACAACAGTCGCAGGCACACGCTGTGAGCCTTGGGTTGTTCTGTGCAAGGCCAGGAGCTGGACTGGATGGTCCTCATGGGACCCATCCAACTTCCCATATTCTACAGTTCTGTGATTCTGTAACCCAATGGGCTGCAGGAGGGCAGAAATAGGTGACAAGAGGAAAGAAATGAGGTTGATCAGAGAATCGAGTCCCTGAGTCCATAGAAGATGCCAGATACAGGACCCTTCCCTCCCAGCATTCCTATTCTCTCTCTCGGATCCCTTCCCCCACCCACACACTGGAAGGTGAAGAACATCACTAAAAGAAGAAGAACCTACTTGACTCCCCTGTCCATGAGAACAGTCATTGCTCGGGCAGGAGTCACGTTCTCGACCATCATCCCCAGGCTCTGACAGGCTGCCTTCTGAATAAACTCTGGGGAGTTCCACACCATGGGGAGAAGGACCGCAGCAACCCCATCCGCCTCGGAGTCCATGTCCTTCTTCAAGATGGCAAAGAGCTCTCCCAGAGTGACGATCGCTGAGCAGGACACCTTGGACCGGAGGTTGGTCACCTGGGGAAGTCATGAGGGGAAACATAAGAATCACCTTCAAAAGTAAACAACTTTCCTTAGACAAAACTCCCAGGAAATCACAGCATGTCCCACTGTGTATAGAGCAACATAAAAGCACAGGAAGAGCAGAAGAGCCCAAGCACAGAAAGGCACTTACTCTGGCACCAATTTCTGGCCTCACACCTGCTTACTGCAGGCATAAAAACATATGTTTCACTAAAGTGTTCTACTTAACCCTTCTATAATGTCAGATTTGCTGCTTTGATTTTAGGCCCTCTGATTTGAAAAACAAAGAAGCAAAGTAAAGTAAAGCATGCTTTCAAACCATAAAGGCACAAGTCATAAAGATAAACCAGTCAGGTGCTCCTGTTCAAAAAAGCCACACCTGTAGTTGAAGCACTCAGACAGCAAACAGAAAACACAGGCTCAGATCTACAGACTCATTGCTGTGTTCAATGACAGCTTAGGCAGAGATTGGGACTCTGGCATATAATGTCATTAGTGTCTCCATTTCTGCCTTGCATTATAATGGCACCACACTCAAAGACAAGTGCCAGATACCCAACCTGCCAGTAAATACAGCTGCACATACACACAGATCCTACAGATAGCTGACAGATATTAGAAATAGAAGAAATAAAAACCAGAAATGAAGGCAGTCCCTGAGCACACATGGAGATGAACAAGCACATATCTACTCTACAAGCCATGGATGAAGGATGGGGGACAATTCAGAACAATGTTCTCACCTCGCTGGTAGCTGCCAAGCAAATCTCACGAAGTCGACCGAGCAGGACTTCTGGATGGGACTCAGCCAGGCGTGGGATGTTGAAGAGTCCCTTCTTCTTCAGTTCCCTGAAAGACAAGTACCAAAAAGACTGATTTTTCTCTCTACCCAAGAACTAGGCAGCACCCTCTGAAATGACCAGGCTGGCAGCTCAGGCAAAGCATGGGAGGTGCTTTTCAAGGAGCACTTAATGAAATCATGGAACACATTGCCACAGGATGCTGTGGCTGTCAAAAGCATACACAAATCCAAGAGGCAAAGAGAGGGCTTTCAGAGTCTTCAAGTGTGGCTTTTCTGAAAATCTCCGCTATTAAGTCCCTCTGTCACTGCTTCCTAGAGCTGTGAGGCCGGGCCATGCTGCTGTTTCTTGTCACCTCCCTGTAGCTGTCCCTGTGACACAGTCCCATTGGGCTGTTACTGGGACAGGATTTTCCTTCTTTGTCAGCCCCAGAAAGCAGTGCAGCCCTGAGAGTCTGCACTGCCACTCTGGAGCTGAGTTTCCACTCGACAGTCTAGGCCTGTGTGCCACCCACTCCACTCCACCTCACACATTCCCCAAAAATGCAGCAGGATGTCATCCCAGAAAATTAAGATTCCACCCCTGGGTGAGAACTGTTGAAACTCTGGCTTTTCCCACAACACTCCTACCTAAAACAAGCCCCACAACAGCAACATGTTATTTAAAAGGTGCAAACAACTCCAGCTCTCAGCACTTGCTTTGTGCAGGCCCTCAGCCTCAGGAAGGTATGTGAGGCATCAGGGCTGCAGCACAGGGCTGCTGACTGATCCCAAAGGCACCCTGAGTGTCATCAGGACCCCCCACACCTGCAGAAGCTCTCTGCACCTCACAGGGCACCAAAGAGAAAAGGGGAAGAGAAAGCACAAGAGAAAGGGCAAAGCAAAGGAGATGCATTCTGGCTGATTTTCATGTTTATCCCTGTGAGAATGAAGCATCCACCAATGAGTGGATGCTAACCCAGACATCAAAAAGACAACCAATATCACCTCACATTTGTAGGGTTATCACCTCTGGGCCTCCTTCTGTCTGTGTAGAATTTTGGGACACATTGTGAGTGTTGACAAAACATCTCAGGCCCATATGAAGCAATGAGAAGGAAAAGTTGAATTCCCAAAGTGCAAGATTCCTAGAGGATTTTTTCTTTTTCTTTCTCTTCTGCTATGAGGCCTTCAAATAATGGTAGGCTGAGGGACTTGTAACCACTACAACTCAGTCCATTTCTCAAAAAGAGGAGCTCCCTGGAGCTGCTTCTGGGACTCACATGCACGAGTCCCTGCCATTGCTGACAGCAGTGGGAGCAGAGAGGAATCTTACTCAGTCCCACTGGGCCAGCGGCCCAAGGAACCCAAATCTCTACACTCAAAACTGCTGCCATCCTGCTTCTGCCTTCAGCCAGCAGATGAACTCATCCCACAGCTTTCTCTCTTCCCTCCACATTTCCCTTGCAGCTCCATGGAGCAGCAGGCAAAGCGAGGAAACAGCACAGACCTGCTGCAGCTGCAGCACTGCTGCAGAGCAAGGCCAAGAAAAGGCTGCTCTCCAATCTTTATACTCTCCCTGCTCTGCAGGGGTTTCACCAGTGCCCTTTGGCCCTCTGGGCTCTCGGGGCTCCAAGGAACGAGCAAGACACGCTTCTGACCAACCTTAACGCCGAGAGGGACACAGAGGGAATGGCGGGGCCTTTCTTACCAGTCATCGCTGCCCAGCATGGAGAGTGCCTCCTGCAAGGACTGCTGTGGGTCTGAAAATGCTCTGTCCTTCTGCCCACGCCCACGGAGCGGCTCCTCCCGCCACTTGGCACCAGTGGCCGTCTGCAGGGTCACGGTAAGGAGAGGGTCGGCTGTGGTCGCTGCAGCCCCGGGCGAGGCACCCGCCATGGCGCGGCCTGCAGCCCCATCTCCCAGCCAGGGCTCCGTGTGGCACACACTGCCCCTGGCTCAGAGACTTCCCTGCTGCCTGGATCCTGGGGCTCCTTGCTTGCTCCCAGCCTCCCCCAGCTGGCCACAGCTCCAGGCTGAACCTGACAATTGCCCCCACAGCGCCAGCTCCCAAGTGCCACAGGTGCCAGAGCCAGCGGCAGCTTCCTGAGGCCACTGAGCTCCCACTCCCTGTGAGACAGTGCCCACAGCAGCACTGGCCAGCCCAGGAGGGAACCCCTCAGGGGCCTCTCTTGTCTCAGCACCCTGATTTCCCCCAGCCATGAGGACAGGGCCACTCTGCACCTCCCTGAGGAAAGACCTGCAGCTGCCTCGTGATAGCACCAAGCCAAACATGAACAACCCAGCCCTGCTGGGCCTGGTCAATCCCCACGGAGCAACAACCAGGGAACAGCCATACCTGACCCTTCACACTTCACAGCACCTCTGTTTCCATTGACTTCAAATATTCTAGACTATCAACTTTTGGAGTAACTCAAAACTAGATTTGCTGTTCATTCTCAGGACAGACTATGGACCCAAGATCCCGGCTGTGCTGGCTGAGGCAGGAGGCAGTTTGTGCTCCTTGTGCAAGGACAAACCCCTGCAGGAAAAAGCTGCCAGGGAGCAGGCATACCTGAGGAGCTGCGTGGGAAGCTGCCATCCCCATGGTGGGTGGGTGTACTGGGAAGTAAGGGAATGTTGTCCTGCTTCCTCACGACCGTTTTCTTCATGGCATTACCAGGGGGTTTCCTCTGCAGCCTAGGAGCTGTGCCATGGATAGGTGGTAGGCTAAAGGCTGCAGGGACCAGAGAGGAGCTTGTAAGTGGAGGGTGCTGGACAGGGCGACGATGGAAATGGCCAGAAAACTTGCTGGAGATTGGTAACATCTCTTTGTTATACCAAAGAACTTCAAGTATAGCAATGGAACACCGATGTGGGAGGTGCACAGAGGTTGCACAGAGGTCTTCAGAGTGGTTTGCAAGAAACAAAAGGAAGTTTTCTAAAACGCTTTCCATTCCAGTGCTAATGTGAATGGAAAAGGCAGGAGAGTCGTAAAAGACTGTTTTCTATGAGTTTGCAAGCGGCGCACACATTCCCAGTGTTGTACGGCTTCGCTCTTCGCCTTTGGGAAGCTGCCGCCCTCTCCGTCTCCCGGAGGCCGAGAAGCGGCTTCTTGGCGCACAGAGCGTTGTGCCGGTCTCGCTGAGCTCCGGAGCTTGGCTCCTGTAGAAAGACGCCCGGGACTGGCGCTTAGCTCCTGAGCTCCGGATCTTCGTCTTTAGCGTCTCCTGTCGCCTACATCTTTGCAAAAAACTTGCCCATTCTGTCTCGCAAGGAAAATATTGCCACTACAGAAAACATCTGCCATCGTCGTCTAGAGGTTGCGTTGTGCCGGTCTCGCTGAGCTCCGGAGCTTGGCTCCTGTAGAAAGACGCCCGGGACTGGCGCTTAGCTCCTGAGCTCCGGATCTTCGTCTTTAGCGTCTCCTGTCGCCTACATCTTTGCAAAAAACTTGCCCATTCTGTCTCGCAAGGAAAATATTGCCACTACAGAAAACATCTGCCATCGTCGTCTAGAGGTTGCACGGAGGTCTGCAGAGTGTTTAACAAGAAGCAAAACAAAGTTGTCCAGAACTCCTTCCATTCCAATGGTAATGTGAATGGAAAATGTAGGAGAGTTAAAAGGTACTGTTTTCTATGAGTTTGCAAGCTGCGCACACAATCCCTGGGTGGCACGGCTTCGTTCTTCGCCTTTCAGGAGATGCCGCTCTCTCCGTTTGGCGGAGGCGAAGAAGCGGCTTCTTCGCGCGCAGACCACTGTGCCGGTCGCAGAGCTTTTTGCCGGCAGGGGGGCACTCTGCTGCACGGCTTCTGCCGAAAGACGCCGGGAACCAGCGCTTAGCTTCGGACAGTTCCCTGTCTTCGTCTTTAGCGTCTCTTATCCTTCTACATCTTAGCAAAACCTTTACCATTATGTCTCGCAAGGAGAAACTGTGCCAGAGCAAAATACATCTCCCATCTTGTTCTTTGAAGTGGCAGAGAGGTCTGCAGAGTGTTTTGCAAGAAGAACAAGAAAGTTGTCCAATACTGCTGCCAGTCAAATGGTAGAGTGAACGGAAAGTGCAGGAGCGTTGTAAGGTACTGTTTTCCATTCGTTTGCAAGCTGCGCATAGAATCCCCGGGATCTGCGGCTTCGTCCTTCTCCTTTTGGAAGCTGCTGCTCTCTCTGTCTCCCGGAGGCGAAGAAGCGGCTTCTTGGCGCACAGAGCATTGTGCCAGTCTCAGAGCACTGTGCCCGTCGCGGTGGGCTCTAGTGCCAGGCTTCTGCCAAAAGACTCCGGGGACCGGCCCTTAACTTCGGAGAGCTCCGTGTCTCCGTCTTCCTCGTCTCTTCTCGCCTACAGCTTAGCAAAAAGCTTTTCCACTACGTCTCGCAAAGAGAAAGTGTGCCAGGAGGGAAAACAACCCCAGTTTTGTTCTAGACGTTTTACAGAAGGACTGTAGTGTGTTTTGCAAGAAGCAAAACATAGTTGTTCTGAAAGGAATAGATTCCAATGGTAGTGGGCCTGGAAAAGGCAGGAGAGGATAAAGGTACTGTTTTCTATGATTTTGCAAGCTGCACAAACCATCCCAGTGTTGTACGGCTACGTATTTCGCCTTTCAGAAGATGCCAGGCTCTCCATCTCCGGAGGCTTTCTAGCTTCAAAATTGTATTAAAGGAAGGCTCATTTCCTGTAACTACTAGACAGTTTGCAAATTAACAACAAAGGGGAGGGAGGGAGGGAGGGAGGGAAGGACGGTTTGGGGGCTAGCACAGCAAGATCTCAGAAGTGGACTGCCAGCTTAGTTCTCTGGTTCAGAGACAAGTGAAGCAATTCAGGAGTGTCGTCCCGTGAAAATAGTTGACAGATCTTTCTGCACAACAGTTAACAACCGGCATCAGAAATGTGTGCAAATAAAATACTAGCCACTACAAATTTGTCATCCTGGAGTGGAAGAGCCACTCAGACTCATAGCAGTGGTCTTGCTGTTGTGCCTGTTGGAATAGACAGAAAAGAATGAGGAAAACAAATTTTTCCATCTAGTTTGTTTCAGTATTGGTACAAAGACTATTTTCCCACCCTCAGGAGACAGCAAAAACTGTCAACCACTGAAATGCTTCAGAAATGGAAATGATCTGAATCACAAATATTTATTTTCAAATAAAATTTAAAGCCTAAGTCATAACTGTAAAACAGATAGAACTATTTAAAGATGAATGTACTATACATACGAAAATATTCCCACAAAATATTGTGTCCTAAGTCTGTTTAAAAGTCTAGAGTTCCTGGTAAAAAACTTGTACACAGCTGAGGTAGCTCCATGATATTCTCTTTTCAGATTAATTATACTCTTCAGTCTCACCACCTCTACCAACTGGTTTCCATAAGTCCTTCAAAAATGGTAATTTCACTTTTTTCGTTCTATGAAAAAAATGACATTGACAAGAGTTATTTGCACTCCCTATTTTCTGAAAAGCCTGAACATCAAGCCTTAAAAACTTTATCATGAGTTTCACTTCCTATCAAACTAAATTTTAAGGGAGTGGCAGAGAGAATGGGAGGCTCAAGTGAAAGAATTTAGGCTTCTAATTCTTGGATTCTCTTCTTACTTACCTAAGACAAGAATTGGAAAGAGAATAGATTAGGGTTAGCAGCTGTTTAACATTTGTACGTACTCTTCCACTAAAGAAGAGGTCAAGGATGGTTTTCTGGCCCTCCTTCCACAAGCTGCAGCTTTCTTCAAGGCACATTCACCTGCTGTGTCATGGCGATCTCCACGAGCTGCAGTGTAGGTATGTGTTCCTCCATGGTTCTCCGGGGACTGCGGGGAGACAACCTGCATCACAATGATGTCCTCCAGGGACTGTGGGCGATTCTCTGCTCTGTCAACTGGAACACCTTCTCCTCCTTCTTGTCTCACTTTAGTATCACAGAGACTTTTTTTTACAAAGGGAAGGAAACATCTAGGCAATTTCATACAGCTAAGCAAGTAAGTTTTGGTTTCATTATACTTCAATTTATCATGTGCATGAGGATTTGAAAGTATTGAATTCAAACATAAATCACATCACTCATGCTGCATTACTATGCTGATTCAAATAAAATGGTACAAAAACTAACCCAGTTTTAAAGAAAAAAGAAAGGAATGCAAGTGTTCTTGCACAGCAATAAATCATACCAGCTCTCTGCTATTCTTCCCAGCAAAGAGTTGTAGTGTGGATAGATGCTACTGCCACCATTTAATACTAATAAAAGGACAACCTCAGCACCCTAAACTAATTTTAAGCTGTCATGAATGAAGACACAGACTCTCTTGCTTCCAAAAAGAATCAAGTTTATTACCATCATGAAAGGCGTTATTACCATACCACTATGCTAGGCTTTTATATGTGCTAAAAATACTCTGGGTAAAATTATACTTGGTAGCATTCTTTGTTAATTAAACAAACACACTGGCCACATGCCACCTCCTGTCTTGCTATCCACGCATTCCTCTGTATTCTGATGAAGTGTTGTCCATGGGAAGCTTACATGCCTTGTTTTTGTCTTCAAGCCAGCAGTACATTTCCCACAGTGCTTTTCTTGAATTGTCAGAGAGCAAAGTGTAACAAAGTGAGCAAAGGCCTTCCACTTACTCTATGAGACTCTTATCTCCCACATTAGAACATCTGTATGAAACTAAGAGCACTACCCACATTTCAACTCTTTCAGTATATTAGGATACCCAAGGTAATGGGGAATCAGCATGATGATAAATATAACAAATATGAGGAGCTACATCCATGCACCCTGAAATTTCAGATGGGCTTTTGCCACAGGGGACTGAGGCAGCAGTGTAATTCAAGAGGTGCAAGGTCCTGAAATTGTCAGCAGCAAAATACTGATCTGAGAGGGAACAAGCTCCACCATAAAGGAAAGGATAGTCTAGAAGTGATTTTTTTTTTCACACTTGATAAAACACAAAAATGAAATATACTTATTTGCCATATATATAGCTGAATATAACTAAGTACAAATGTAAGTATCTAAAATTTAATTCTGGTTCACTTAAAAATGGTAATTTATTTCTTTAAACAACACAACAGTTTTCTGTTTCCATGGACTAGAAGTGGGTCCAAAGAAATAAATGGTTGTGCTTATTGTTTTCCTCAGTAAAGGAAAAAGATTACTTGGTCAAGAGAACAAGCTACATTTGTATTAGCCATGATACAATGATTTTCCTCTGAAATAGTAATAATAAATTATTTCTCATGATAGTGTATTCTGCCTCTGGTTAGTGAAGCTCTCTTGACTAAATTACAGTCTGGCAAGCAGTGTATTAAACAATCAGGAGTATAAAATGCCAATAATAAATGTCAGATGTATGTGTGGAGGTTATTTTCTTTCAAATAAAGCAGCAATACGCTCAAACATCTTTTTAGTGACTATGAAAGCAGCCTTATTAAATGAAGTGCAGTACATTTTCCCCCTTCTGTTTTTGCTTTCCTCCCTGCCTGCTACTACTGGTGTTGTATTTTCCCCCACACATTGTCAGCCAGATTCTTTTTCTGGGTGGTTAAAATTACTTCAGGAGGTTTGAATGAAGCTTTGCCAAGCTTGTTGCCAAGCTCTTATCAATACTAAATTTGTCCATCGCGTTGTCCATTATCTCTGCTTTGCTAGTTTGCAGAGATTACATATGAAGAGCCTGAGAAGAATCATCAGTAAATCCCTGTGGACTCCTCAGCTTTGGGCAGCAGCAGTTAGTCCAACTGCTCAGGAAATCCTGATTTGTAGGGAGCAATTCCTTCCCTTTCACACCTTCCTGTCGTGAACGGCGGAAGAAATGCCTCACACAATATGGGTGAATTGCAAATCTCCAAGTTTATTGAAAGCTCACACATATTTATATTGGTGTTAATGAAGCTTATACATATTGCAAAAGCTGAGCTCATTATTGGCTAAAGCACACTTAGATCAACCACACCTACTTCTATGCTCTAATGATTATTTTGTTTCTATGTTTGCATTCTTCTAGCTTCTCTACCTAGGCTATCTTCATTTTCTGGCAAGCGATTTTCTCCCCCATCTTCCTGTTTCAGCGAAGGTCACTATGACCTTTGTCAGTGATTGGACACTGGTTGCATAATCCCCAGCTTGTTTCCCCTATCCTTATCCAACGGTATCACATCGAAGTGGCCTTTCTCAGCTAGCCAATTATCCAAAAACTCTCCACACCTTCCAACTGAATATAGGTTACAAAGTTGTTAACCCATCAAAGAGCATTTTCTGTCTCAATGTGAGGCTTCATGTATATTGACTTTGCAAGTGCTCACAGTGCCAGTTTATACTTCCTAGGAAATTTCCTTATTTCTGTCACTTTGTTCATTGTCTTAGTCTGTGCTCCAGTGTTTAGTGATTTTGTATTACCTTCTCCCTGACACAGCAGAACAGAGCAGTTAAAGGCCAGAGCAAAAATACTTCAGACAAATCCAGCCTTGTCTAAAAACATTTGCACTTGTGTTCCTTTCTCGCATGTGAGTTTAATTGAGATTAAAATACTTTTATACTGATAAACTAGAGTAACTTTGCTTATCCCTCTATCTTCCTACAGGAAATAACAGCTTTGAAAACTGTGAAGCATCACTATGTATGGACCCAATCAAGGCCATGAGGAGGGCATGAAGCTGTGAAGCTTCCACCATACACAGCTCTTGGTCATTTATACCTCAGATAGCTTTGTTGAATTTAGAAAAGGAAGATGAAGAAAAAACCCCTTGATTTTTATTCTAGGTTTCATAGTAAACAGCAGCAGTAACAATGAAATGCTGGGTTTCCTTCACCTTAAGCAAAGGGCAGGAGGGAGGAAGTGATGGCTGCAAAGATATTTTAAAGAACCCTGTGCTCTTTGTTTTGTTTCTCCAGAGCTGTTTGGCAACCTCTAATGAAGTACGTAGCTGTCCAAGCTGAAAGTGTTCCCAGCCCATTATATTGGTGATGAATCATAATTGGTTATTAAGGTGCTGCAGCTACTCTCTAGGAAAGTTGAAGTAATTTTTGCAATATTTCAAGCATTCAGGGACTTTTAAATAAATAACATAAATTACCATTTTAGTGAATATGAGAGTGCTATACCTCTGTTTGGGGATCAAGGAAACAGAAATAATTCAGATAAATCTTAGGGAAGTGAGGAGAAAGCCAACCTGAGGAATGAATGTCACTTTTATTGAACTGGCAGGCAGACTGTGAAATCCCATCTAAGTAGCTAAAAAGATGCAGTTTTTCATCCTTATATGCATTCAAATTCTGCAAGAGTAAATCAGCTGTCCATAAAGTGACTCTGAGCAAGTGTAAGTGTGGCATGCTGTGCTGGAAGAAATATAGAAGACATGAATTCTTTCTTACTTTGTGTCAGGTTGACAGGGTTTTCGTGTTTGTTTTTAGAATGTCTTCTCTATGGGCAGTGGAAAGTGTGAAAGATGTCAATGCTTGTTTTAAAATTTTAAAAGCTTAATAGTAATAAATTAGTTATAAAAAGAGTAATAAAAATTAAAGTAATAAGAATCTGGACAATCAGAGTTAGGATAATACAGGACAATAAAAAGCAAAGAATTACACAGACATCTGGGTGCATTTTGCTCTCTCTGCTACACAAAAACACACCCCATTGACAAAGGATTAACTCATAAGCAATAGCTTGTTGCATATTCATATATCTTATACATGATTCAAAAATTCTTTTCAAACAAAGGGTGTTTTCTGGTAATTGTCAACTTCCCTCCTCATCTTCTAAATCAGTGTTTTGGCTCCTCGAAGTCTGGTTCTTCCTGATAGGAGGCAATAATTTTTCTCTTGAAACTTGGTGTCTTGCTGCTGTTAGCTCTGTGTGAAGAATTTCTTATCTATTCTTTGAGCTAGTTAGAAAAGTATCTTACATCGCACGGTTTCTATTTTTATATTATGTTATAGCCTAAAACTATACTTACCACACTACTTAAAAAGGATTAATACAGTACTACAAATTAATACAACATGACTTCCAACATAACACATATAGTATTCCTTTTGACATTTGTGAAGAGCCAAGCATATAATATGCATTTTTACAAAGGACTTAATTTTAAAAATAATTTATAAAATAATTTATAAAATGTCTGATAATTTATAAAATGTTTGATTCTGTGAGACCAGTTCCTTTATCTGCATTGACTCAATAACAAATAAGCGGTTTTGAACATTGTCCTGGATTACTAAGCAAATTGTATTCTATTTGCCATCTGTATGGCAGTTGCCTTTTGTTAAGTGGGCAGTTTTCTTTATCTCTTCCACAACCACTCCTCCCTATGGGGAGACACCTGCTGATAATAGGCTACTGAATTCCACTGCATGGCTGATAAGAACTATAGTATCCCATTCTGAAATGCTCTGCAGAGAGGGAGGAACCAAGCATTCCTCCCTGGATATAATCTTGAGATTCTCAACACCAGCACAGCTTCTCCACTGGATTTTCCAGAGGAACAGATGCCTCTTCCACTGGACCTTCAGAGGAAGACTACACCTTTCTACAGGATCACTGCTCCAACAGAACCACACCTGACACTCCAGGAGGACTGCAGTCACAATTCCAATTGGACTGCTACCAACACCCTGACCAACATGGTGTCAGGTTTTGTTCTGACTCTGTCAGTGTTGTTTTAGTTTGCTGCATAGTTTATTTTATCTTTTTATTTGCTTCCCTAATTAAGAACTCTTACTCCTGCTCCCATATTTTTGCCTGAGAGCCCCTTATTTTCAAATTTATAACAATTTGGAGGGAGGGGGTTTACATTTTTTTTTCCATTTCATGGGAGACTCCTGCCTTCCTTAGCAGACATCTGTCTTTCCAAACCAAGACAAACACTGATAATAAATTTATAGTTACATGGACTGCTGATGAAGGTTTAAAACAGTAGAGCCAGACTTTCTGGAAAAGAATTTTAATGTATTGTTCATGCTTGGATTTCAAATCTGTACTTTATCTTAACAACTAACTCTAAGACAATAAACAAAGAAAAATAAATAGAACCCTAAAACTTGACCAGAACTACTGCCTGTCATGTTCTGAATTTGTCACATGCATGCATTGCATAAGGCATCCACTGGCACTGCATTTCCCACACCACGCTCTGCTGTAAACAACTGCATAACACAGTTTTCTTCCAACAGTGAATGACACCTCAGTCAACAGCTTATTTGCCTTTGGCTTTTATTTTTGAATCCCTTTAATCCATGGGTTTTTTTTATATACTTCCTACATGCTCTGGGATCTGGAGTAATGTTTTTTTTTCCTGAAATATTACTGAATCAAGAACTCTTCCTAATATTCCCGCTTCTTTACAAAGAGATGGCCTGCCCCAATATAATTTATAGCTTAAACAAAAACTAATTCATTGATTATGAAGCAGTTGCCCTGCAAGAACTCCTTTTTTATAGGTAAGCCTTTGTGACTTCTAATTGTTTCTGAAAAATAATTCCTAGAAATGAAGGCAAGCAGCCTGCAAAATTGTTCCACAAAATCAAGAGCTGCAACCTTAATCTCTGCACTGTTTATTTGTTCTGAGGCAGCCTTGCCAGAGGGATTTTCAAAGTACCTTCAAGAAATTACATTCAAAAAAATACACCACCTTTTCAATATTGGAACTAAACCCAAATATTGCCTACTGAATGTTTACAGACATTTTGAAGATTTTGCATTCTCCAATCCAGCTCTGGGATCCCCACCCAGCACAGGAAGGATATGGACTTGTGGGGAGAGTCCAGAGAAGGGACAAAAGGTGGTTTGCAGGATGGAGATTGTCTATTATGAGGAGAGGCTGAAGGAATTGGGATTGTTTAGCCTGGAGAGGAGGCTCTGGTGTGACCTAACCGTGGCCTTTCAGAAAGGGCCTAATTTATAAGGAGAGGTCTAATAAATAAGGCCTTATTTATAAGGAGAAATCTGGAGAGCAATGGATTATGGAGTGACAGGACAAGGGGGGATGGATTCAAACTGAAAGAGGACAGGTTGAGACCGGATATTGGGAAGAAATACTGTGAGGGTGGTGAGGCTCTGGCACAGGTCGGCCAGAGGAGCTGTGGCATGGGTATTCATGGCTAGGTTGGATAGGGCTTGGAGCAACCCAATCCAGTGGAAGGTGTCCAAGTCCATGGCAGCCATGGCAGGATGGTTTTACTAGATGACCTTTAAGATCCTTCCAACCCAAACCATTCCATGCTTTCCCAAGTTGCTGCTCTAGGTGTTGCAAAGAAACAAAAAGAGAAAAAAACAAAAACCAAAACCAAAACCAACCAACCAAAAAAATTACCCCAAAAAAAACCCCACAAAAAATCCCTACAAACAAAAAGAAAGAAAGAAAGAAACAAAAAAAAGACCTGAACAAACAAACAAAAAAACCCCAACAAAACCAAACCAAACAAACAAAAAAAAAAAAACAAAAAAAACCCACCAAACCCAAAACCAAACCACACTTATCTTCGCTTACTGCTCTATGGACAGGACAGAGCCAAACCCTGGGGCAAGAAATGCCCATTTCTGCTGACAGCAAACTTTTATCCCATTTTCTCCCTTTTGTGAGAAACAACTACTCACTTTGAAAATTTAAAAATGCTTATTAAACCTTG
The DNA here is from genome assembly GCF_012460135.2 of Molothrus ater. Classification (NCBI taxonomy): domain Eukaryota; kingdom Metazoa; phylum Chordata; class Aves; order Passeriformes; family Icteridae; genus Molothrus; species Molothrus ater. The sequence goes on from NC_050480.2 coordinate 13,549,013, forward strand.
ACAAAAATACAACAAAAGAACTAGGAAACAGTCACAGCACTGGGAACTGCCCTCATGGATACCACATGGCCAATTCATCTTCAAGGTGGATGCTCAGTCTTTTTTATATCCCTGGGGTTGCATAAGCCAGCCCTGGCCCCTCCCAAAGTCTGTCAGTCTTCTCTGCCATTTATCAGTGGAGACTGCTTTCTTGTAACTTGATTGCAGATCAGGTGTTGCTAAGCTCCAAGCTTTTCCATTCCTAACTGCCCTGGGTAAGGGACACCTGTGCACCTGTCCTAGAAAACCCTGGGTGTCTGATGGCAACAATATGGGGCGGGGGGGAAGGGAACTCTGGGGAGAACATTTAAACTACAATAACATAACTATACATCACTAAAGCTTTTCTTAATATTCACACAATAGTTATCCCTTAATTGAGAGACCCAATAATTTCATTATCCATCTATAATGTGAAAAATGCATATTTTATGATTGGCTTTTTGCAAATATTAAAATGAATATTATATGTATTGTGTTAGAAAGTAATGCTGTATTAATTCTTTTAAGTAGTGTGGTAAATATAGTTTTAGGTTATAACAAAACGTTATAACAAAACGTTAAAATAGAAACTATGCTGTATAGGATACTTTTTTTTCTAAAGAAAGGACTCGCACTGAGATAGCAGTCACACGACACTTAAATCTTTCAGAGAAAGGGAATTTATTGCTCCATTATCAAAAGAAACGAACCTCTTCCCGCCTCGCACAGCCAGGATGACGCCGCCGTTTGGCTTATGAGGAAGAAGTTGACGATGACCAGAGAGAATCCTGTATTTGAATGGAATTTATGCATTATGTATGAGGTGTATGAATATGCAACAGGCTGTTGTTTTTAAGGGTTAATCCTCTCTTAACGTGTGTCCTTTTTGGGGCTTGTGCTGCCCAGAAAAAGGTACCTGGACGTCCGTAACTCTTTGTCTCTATTGTCTCATATTGTCCTAATTCAAATTGTCCAAATTATTATTACTCTAATTATATTACTATTTTTATAACCATTTTATTACTACTAAACTTTTAAAATTTTAAAAACAAGTGATTGGCATTTTTCACATACAACGCTTTCATCCCGCTGCTCTCGGGCCGCGCGCACCGCCCGCGCCCCATCGGCGCTATCGGCATTCGGCGCATCGACTGCTCTGGGAGTGGCTTTGCCGCCTGCGCTGCGTGCCGGCAGGGCGGGAAGCGCAGGCCGCCAGCGAGAGCGGAGGCCGGACCGGAGAGTGGAGGTGAGGGGTGGTGAGGGGCTCTGGGACCCGGGGTCCAGGATCAGGGATCCAGGTGGGAGCAAGGCAGGTGGGAGCAAGAAGGGGCTAGCTCGGGGCTTCTTCTCTGGAGTTCCTGTCCTGCCGTCGCAGCCCTCTTCCGCCCGGAAAGGGCCGGAGCGGGGCGGGTGTGTGGCCTGCGGGCGGGCAGACATATAGACAGACAAGCCGCCCCCCACTCGCGGTGTCGCTGCCCGGGGTTGTGAGGTGTCGCCGGCGTTGGCAGCTGTCGCGGCCGGGGGTTCGCTAACGCCTCTCCTGTGTGCTCTGCCCGCAGGCAGTTCGCGGGTGCCGCCGAGAATGGACATCAGGCCGAACCACACCATCTACATCAACAACATCAATGACAAGATCAAGAAGGAAGGTACGAATGGCTGCCGGTTGCTTCTGGTTGTCCAGTGAAGCCTCGTCATTCACTTGCACACGGCACTTGTCTTACAAAGGGGCTTTTAGGAGCTCCCGGAGGTCTCTGAAGTGCTGAGCAGGAGATCGTTATGCAAGCTCTAGGCGAATGTTTTCTTGTAATGAAACAGTAGCTAAAGCAAACGCACCTCCCACTAGATCAGGTTGCTGAGATCTCCCTACAGCCCAGTCTTGAACGCTTTTAAGGATGGGGAGTCCACAGCCTCTCTGGGAAGCCTGTTCCAGTGCCTCACCACCCTGACAGTAAAGGATATTTTCCCAATATTACATCTAAGCCTCCTCTCAGTTTGAAGTCATTACCCCTTGTCCTGTCACTCCAAACCCTTGTAAATAGTCCTTCTCCATCTTGTAGGCTCCCTTCAGGTACTGCAAGGCCAAAGATCACTACTAAGCCTTCTCTTTTCCAGGCTGAACAACCCCAAATCTCTCAGCCTTTCCTTATAGGAGAGGTGCTCCATCCCTCTAATCAACTTGGTGGTCTCCTGGCCGTGCACCCACAGCTCCCTGTCCTTCCTCTGCTGGACACCACAGATCTGGATGCAGCCCTGCAGGTGGGGTGTCACCTGAGCGGGGCAGAATCCCTTCCCTCTCAGGGTGCTGCCCACTCTGCTTTGGATGCAGCCCAGGACATGGTTGGTTTCTGGGCTGTGAGTATGCATGTCCAGCCCCTTCTCCACCATCACCACAAGTCTTTCCCAGTGCTGTTCTCCATCTGTCCATCCCTCAGCCTGGGTTAATACTGAGGGTTGCCCTGACTCAGGTTTAGCACCTCGCACTTGGTCTTGTTAAATCTTGTAGGATTGTCATGGGTTAAATACAGGGTGTTAAATTACCTGTTAAGATTACAAATTACTTTTTGTTTTAATACAGGTCTTAAAGTAATTTTTAGGGAAAGTGTTTTGATAGAACACCTTTTTTAATTAAAAAACATATAGTTAATATAGTTAGTCAGGAGCAGGTGGAGAAAGTGACAGTTGACTGATATTACCAAGTCTCAATATCAATAAAGAAGAGACAGCATTCTTATATTGCTGAAATAGTTAAAATGTAAGGGTTTTGTGTTAGAATGATTACGCAGTACTGATTATTTATTTAGCTTGATTTGGATAGTACTAAGGTTTAATTTGGCATGTATTCAGGTTATTGTAGATAATTAAAATAAATCCAATGCAGCCATAAGCTGCAATAGTCTCATACAAAAATAATTTGGATCCAGAATATGAGTGAGAAAATTGATTAAATAGTTACAACCAAAATTTCCAACTTTTTTTAGCCTTTTAGCCTATTTTGCTGCATTCTTGTTTTGCATCATATCTCTTTACTGCTGCTTGTTCCAGTTTTGATTTTCTGATCAATCTGAGATGGCTGTCATGAATCATACTTGTGTGTGCATATACCTGTATGAAAATATGTTTTTACATACCTTTATGTAATTGTGATTCCCTGGGAATGGTAGAATGGATGGCATTACAACTTCTTCACTACCTGAATCCTTGAGGTATGAAACTGAATGTTGCACACCAGTTTACAAAACCTGGACAAGTAAACTTTGTAATGATGTAACAGTTTTGACAAACTCAAGTACTCGCTATGTGAGCTAAAGCTTCTAAACAACATTGTTCCCAAAGGACAGCAGACTCGGTAGAAGTGGAAATTTGCATGTAACCTGTTATAATCTGTTTTCTCCCTTGGTCCCCAGAGCTGAAGAGGTCCCTGTATGCGTTGTTCTCACAGTTTGGTCATGTGGTCGACATTGTGGCTTTAAAAACTATGAAGATGAGAGGACAGGCATTTGTTATATTTAAAGAACTTGGATCATCTACCAATGCTTTGAGACAGCTACAAGGCTTTCCGTTTTATGGGAAACCAATGGTAAGTTATTTCATTACTTTTGTATAGAAGAAAAATACCCTGATGGTGTGATACAGTGTTTTGGTGCTTGCACCTTGGGAATGAACTCTCCTATGTAGTTGTTACCAAAGGATTACTCAGGTCACATCCTGATGAGTATCTACATTTGTGCAAGCTGGAGGGATGCTGAAGAGACTGCAGTTGCAACACACACACTTTGAACTTAACATGGGGGACTTTTTGTTTTTCTATGCTGGATTGAAGTTTTCAAGATCTTAAATACTTTCATTGTACTCATCATGTCTTCCATTGAACCGATTAAATTAATTCTGTAATATTATTGAAATTAGTTTAGTTTTCAATTACTTTATGTAGAGTAACGTTAACCACTCTTAGATTGGTAATGAATAGCTAGAATGTGATTCTTCCTTTTTGAGGTAACAGTGAGAAGGGTGAAGATCACCAGTTTGCTTTCCAGATGTGAGCACTGATTTTTTTTTTTTTTTAATTGATGGCTAGTTCTGCTTGACACTAGATCACCAAACCAAGTAACTGTACTTCAGTATAACTTCAGTGAAGCAAATACAGTGCTGGTTGATAGAACATGATTTAGTAATGTGCTTCATGATATGCAGAGTAGCACAGTTGACCTGCTTTGTTCTTGTCTGCTTGGACAATTAAGCATCTCTTAATTCTGCATCTGTTGGTGATGTGTAACAATAGATGCAAATGGCCCATGACTTCAGCAATGGATTGGTACAATTCTACTGGCTCTCAGCTTATGGCTTTGAGCAGTGAAAAGAGCAGTTGTGCAGCTGAGATGCAAGCTATTTGCCTTAACACCTTCAGATTCTCTAATTAAATCCTTAACACAGAATTTTGCAAACTCAGTCCGCTATTTATCCTTAAGGAGTTTTGTGCTCAGTAGAACTCAATAAGAAATAAAAGGATTGAGGCTTCATAAGCTTTCAAATGTACTTCCATCTTTGAACATTGCCTGCAGCCTCTATACTCTAAGCACTAAACAAAAGCATTAAAAAAATCTTAAGCTGTTGTGTAGTTTTGTATTGAGGTAGTCTCTGATAGGAAAAATAATAAGATTGTATGCATAAATAATAATGTTGCACACTGGTATAGTTATACCTGCATCTGCTTAACCTTCAGCTGTGGGAGGCCTTTGTCAAAAGAACAGCAGCATTCATGCAGTCCTGTTGGGATTAAGGTGGATACTTGCCTTTTCTGTTTAAGAAGTTTGGGTTTTGCTGAATTTACGTTTCTGCAGAGATCTGAGAAATCACTTTAAAATTTAACTCCCTTTGAAATTTAATTCCCTATTAAAACTCCAGTTTTAATAGAAGCTAGTGCCAATTTTCTCAGTTGTCCTCTGTGTAGCTCAACTGTATCTCTCTGTAGGTGCTACCTTGACAGATGTTAAAATGTTGTTGTTAGATAAATGGATTTCTGATTTCAATGAGCTTGACAGTAGATCACCAAACCAAGTAACTGTACTTCAGTTAAAAGAAAATTAGTAATTTGCGTTTTAAGGTTTTTATTTAGACTTCTATAATTATGTTCAGAAAAAACTATGAGAATTGGTTACTCTCTAAGTGTACCTACACTTTATAACAATGTTCCTAGTATAAAAAGTTTCTGCAAAAAAAAAGTGTAAATACACAGTTAATATAAGTGGTGCAAAACGTTCCGTATTATTAACTGTAGAATATACTCTGTTTTTCTTTTTTCTTTTAAAAAGCGTATTCAGTATGCAAAAACAGACTCTGATATAATCTCTAAAATGCGTGGGACATTTGCTGATAAGGAAAAAAGAAAGGAAAAGAAGAAAGCTAAAACTCTGGAACAGTCAGCAAATGCACCAAATAAAAAGGTTACCCAGGTAAGCGGCTTCTCTGTTCAGAAAAAAAAAAAACACAAAAACCCAAACAGACAAGCAAACAAACAAACCAACCAAACAAAAAAACTCCATTAAAAAAAACCACACAAAAGCTATTCTAAATAATTCTTTTAAGACTTGATGTTGTCTTTTGTTGCTTTTCAACTCCCTAAATTGGGGTCTGTGGATTATCTAGAGCTCTTGAGTATTTACTAGAAGTATGAAAATAAAGATGGAGGGCAAATGTGCAACAAACCAAAGTAGAAGCTAGCCTCTTAAGGAAAAAAAAGGAGAATGGGCTTATCTTTAGTACTGGCTACAAGTGCTCAACCAGCTCTTCTTTTCAGTGTTTTAATTCCATGTTGCCTAGTAAGGACAGAAGAATGGTAAATGAGAACAAGACAGTTCATTTATGTTAGATATTAGACGTTTCATGTTAGATTAACAGGAGTTAGGTTGGAATTTATCTCAACTAAGGGTTGGCTTGTCTAAAGTAACAACGTTTAGTAGCCTTTGTGCTGGAGTATAGCAGAAAACATCAAAACACCTGACCAGATCCCCCGAGTTTATATATTAGACATGATATTCTGTACTATGGAATGTGCTTTTGGATAGTTTTGGTTAGCTTTCCTGGCTCCCTCCTGGCTTCTTGTGCACCTACTCACTAGCAGAGCATGTAAAACTGGAAAGTCCTTGATACAAACAAGCACTAGTTATCAACAACCAAAACATCAGTTCGTTGTCAGTGTTACTCTCATACTAAATTCAAACCACACTGTACTAAGAAGAAAATTAATTCTATCCCAGGTGAAACCAGGATACTTGTCTTGGCCTTCATTTTCAAAACTACTTTCTCCCAGTCTAATAAATAAAATTCTGTGGAGAAATACTTGACTCAGACATTAGATTGATCAGGTAGTACTGATGTTATTTCTTTTGATTGCCTGGTTTTGGAGCCAAGCAAAATTCACAGGATTTGTTCCCTTTGAGAAGTGTCTCATAGGCACCAAATGTTCTTGGATTGCAGCTCAAAAAAACCTTTAACATACATCTTGAATTGTAGAGAAACATGGTGATATGTGCTTGTTTATTTCTAATGGAACACCTTTGTAAAACTATTTTGTACTTATTTGCTAGGGAGCAACACAGAATTCAGCCAGTGCCTCAGGGACTACACCACAGAATCAGGTAATGTTTTTTATTTTTATCACTAAAAGCACTAATGTTTATAATTATTCTCTATGAATAATAGTTTGTTACACATGGAAACGTGAGGATTTATTTTCCAGCTTTGTTTTTGTCCTATGAGACATTTGTCTAACAGCTACATGACACTAAACAAACAAAACAAATCCCTTTTTTACTATATCTGGTTGACAGGAAATGAAAATCTGCAGTTTCTCATTACTATACAGAAAACAGCACTATTACAAAATCATACTGGATTCTTAAATTTGGACTGTGCTTAGTATCAGTTGAAGGATTCTTAATTTTTTTTTCATTGCTAATAGGTTCCTTTAACTTACTTTTTTCTGGTAGCAGATAAAGAAAAGGAGGACAACATGGGATGCCAAAATATCTGCCTAAAAGCCTTATTTCAGAAGTTTGGGGGTTCTCTGCTCACTTTTTCTTTTTCCTCACAAGTGTCTTACTTTCCAAAGGATAGTGTGGAGATGTAGGAACAATTCCCTACACTTCATTCATCTTGTCTGCTCAGTGACCTTCTAAATGATTCATGTTAGAAGTGAAAGTGGTAAAGAGCCAGGATTTGCAGGAGAGCAAGTACCATAGAAGAATATCTTTGTCTGCCCTGCCCTGCATCTTTCTTGAGTACTGCCATTGCATACATAATCAACAGGGGAAAAGGTCTTGCTCTCTGGATTTTCAGGCACAATATGTGCATGTCAGTTTGCATCAAAGCACATCACTGAGTGTTTGGGTATTTCTTTGAACATCAGAAGTTTATTTCCTAATGGGACCACCTAGAATATTTCCATCAGTAGAAGGAGATTGTTCTGCTGAGGCTTTTTATGTGGCACTGCTTTGAGGATGTTTGAAGTTGGGGTGTCCAGTTTATTTTTAGATTTATAATTTACTTGATGACTTGAAGATTTCAGTATCTGCAGATGACTACTCAGCCTTGTCTGTGGTGAGTGGCTACAAATTCATATTAGCAGGCAAATCTTTACAAGACTAAAGCTGTAAATCTAAAGGGGTTTCTAATTACATTTTAATTGAGCTCTGTAATAAAACCATGTGAATTTTGTGAGTTTTGATTGCCCAGAGATACTCAGTATTTTGGTTGTACTGCAGGTAAACAGGGCTTGGCTACCCTCAGCTTTCTGGAAGGATGTGAGTCCTTCATACATTCTACCACTGCCTTACAAGTGTCTTGAATAGCACTGCAACCACAACTGTGGCAACTGGGTGCAGAGTACTGCAGTGTCAGCTCTTGACTAGTTGAGTTTAAATGTGACATCTAAGACAGTATGGTATTGTGATTTTTGTGGAAGTAAGAACCTCTCCAAATTAGTATATGTGCGTAAAAGAATGAAGGGGCTCTGTCTGCATATTGATAAAGGTATGGTGAAGCCCAGATAGAATGCTACGAGCAAAACTAAAGAAATGTGAGTCTTAGTTCAAATAATCATGCAGACAGATGCAAAGGGACTGTATGCAACTATGTATAGTCTTCTGAGCTTTGATCTTCTGTTGTTGCAGGTGCCTGATAACCCGCCAAACTATATCCTTTTCCTTAATAATTTGCCTGAGGAAACAAATGAGATGATGCTGTCCATGTTATTTAATCAGTAAGTTTTGAATAGAAATTATTTCTCCTTTGAATTCTTCTGTAACCTGTGTGTGTTTTCTCAGTTTACAAGTTCACTTTTTAGAAATAAAAGTTTCTTCTGAAGGTATTTTAGCTGTTAGCCTTACTGCCAAGGTTACAGATTTTGGTTCTGATGACTTGGTTCAGAAAGCAAATCTGATCTTTTTCGTAGCTGGTTCTGATTTTGTGTGGTTTATCTGCTATCAATTTGCATTGGATTCAAGCTGGTGACTGTAATACTAAAGTCCGTAGGACAGCAGGAACAGTTTTAAAGCTAGTTAGATTGCTTCTGTATGTGTACAGCTCTAATTAAATTGCTTCCACATAACATCTCTTAATTGAGACACAGTTCTAAGGATAGAACATGTAAAACCCTTCAATTTAAATCTTTCATTAGCAATAACTATTGCACTAGTAGATGCTTCTGATGAGAAGCTACTGAAGAGAGATGTATTATTGAGCTAAGAAGTATTTTTTGACTCTCACCTTATTTTAAAGGTTTCCCGGATTCAAAGAAGTACGCTTAGTGCCAGGGCGCCATGACATCGCATTTGTGGAGTTTGAAAATGAGAACCAAGCAGGGGCTGCTCGAGACGCTCTCCAAGGATTCAAGATCACTCCATCTCATGCCATGAAAATCACTTATGCGAAGAAATAGCTATATGATCCTATAAAAGGACTTCTGTGGATAGGCGTTTTTTTAAAAAACACTGATACTCTGGTCAGCTAGCATGTTTGCTGTTTTCTGCAGAAAACATAAGACTTAAATAGAATTGCCACAATGACCAGGGCACATGTAAAATTTCCAGATCACCCGGACAGTAACTTTTTCTGTTGAAATACTAATTTTTATAAAATAAAATATAAATATGCTGGTTTTGAGCCATGTTTTTTCCTCAAGTCTGTCTCATTGATTAGCCTTGCAGGGCTTTATTCAGTTTAAGAGCTTTTAAGGTGACTCTTATTTCTCAGAAGTGAGTGCTAAAAATAGCTTTCAGAGCAAAAGTATGATCAGGGATGCTGAATGCCAGCATATTCAGAATAAGTACAGCATTCAACCTCATTATCAAGGGGACAACTGTTTTTCACTTAGGAAATACAGCTTATCATTAGTGGTTTTTCTCCCCAGGTATAGTTAGAAATTGATTATAGTTTGGCAGAAATACGATTCAACTTGGTTTTGTCTTGGTGGCTGGCAATAGAAACAAGTCCTGAGAGGAAACATAAAAGTTTCAGATTTTTAGCCAAGCTTTTCTAAAATACATACCTAATGCTTCTGGGTTTCTCAAGGTTTGATTTACTTTATTTTTTCTCATTTGTTAAAAACTTTATAGGTTTTGTGTGACATAAAGTACATTGGATGCAGTAAAGTAATCAGATATATTATTGTGAGTTGTAACTGTTCTAAATATTTCAGAAAAAAAAATTAAAAAAGTTGTAGTGTTTGTGTCTGCAACATAAGCCACCTTTATTTGCAGAAGACTTAGAAAATTGAAGTTTCATCTGCTCCCAGACTACATTGCAAAATTATGTCTCTTTCACAGTCATTTCAATTATCGTCGTATCTCCTTTTATGTACTTTTTCATTCTTTTTGGTGATTTTGTGTATGTGTGATTTCACAAGTATTCTAATACTTGCAAATGAAAATCATTCCAATGTGCCTGTAAGAGCAAAAATGACATTCCATCATAACCTTGGATTTTTCCTACTGCAGTCATAAATTTATAGATAATAATTATGCTGTTATTTCCTCCCACTAGTTTGTGTGCACATGACTACCATTGCTTTTCACCTTTATTCACTTTAAGGGTTTGGATCCTGACTTCTGTGCTGTTGTAGAGGGGACCTTTTAAGTCAGCCTGCGGCATTGTTTAGTGTCTGGGACCTTCAAACCCTCAACGGAGTTCAGCTAGGTAACGAAAAGTGAAATGGTTGCTGTCCTGGAATGACCTCTGTGTTTTGCTCTGACTGCATCTCCCTGTGGAAGGGGTCTTGCCTGTACAAGTATGCAGTGCTTGAGTTCTTAGATTTAAATTTTAATTAATTAAGTCATTTAATTAATGACTTGAAAAGTCTTTTTACTGCCTTGCACAGGTCCCTCATCAGTTATTACATTGCATCCATCTGCTATCCTCCCAGTAGGTCCTTTCTGTAGACAGGAACAGGGGAATCTCTGCCACTGAGGATTTTTGGTCCTCAGAAGATTGTGTTTGTCAGTGAGCATTTGTGAAAATTAAGGACAGGAGTGTTAAGAAGGATGTAATTTCATTTGCTTCTTACCAGGGTCTGACTTAATTTTCATTCTCAGACTTTGCTTGAAGTATGATTAAGGTTATGGAGAGCTCTAGGAGGGCTTAGAATGTTTAAATAATACAGTTGCTGATTAAAATATTAATACAGAGTGGTTTTGGGAGGAGATTCAGCTTTATGAGTCAGTCCTGAGGTTTTCCCCCTGCCTACAGCTCCTCTGGTGGGATGGAATGTTGCCATAGGCCCTTTCTATTAGCCTGGTGTGTTTGTCCATATGTCTGCCTCATCCATAAAACATGGGGATTGCTGGACCTGGCATACACTCAGCAAGTGCTGCAGCAAAGAAAAGTGACACAAAGTGTTTATTTGATGATTTTACTTTTGTGTCTCAGATTAATGTGTCCTCTCGCGACTGGAATTTTTATGGAGAAGCTTACCAACAAGAACCTATGTACTGATGATGACTGTCTGTAAGTAAATTTGCTTTGAGGACAAAATAGTTTAAAAAATAGTGGTGGGGGTGAAGGGAAAACTACTTTGCTTGTTTAGCTCTGTCATATATTTGTCTTGTCAACTGGCTATGTAGAATGTCACATGCAGTTTTACCAAAAAATGGGTTTTGTAAGGGGACATTTTTCACTTAAGTGAAAAGTGTAAAGAGGGATTCTAACTTCCAGTGCTGAAATTGCTTCTAAAGCTGTTATTTTGGTTACTGGAAAATGCACAGAACAAATTCTTGAAGACTAACTGTTTCAAAATAACCTACTTTTATATGTACGAACATTGTGATGAAAACAAAGGATCATACAGAGACATCTACTGATCTCAGCTTATTTTGCAAATGTGACTTTAAGGATCAGACTCTTTGTTCACATTTAAAATAGTCTATATCACATCTTGACCATGTGTGTGCTGCCTGCTCTGGCAATATCTCCTAAAGGAGCTGTTACAAATAGAGCTAGTGTTGCACCATCTGCAAATCGAAATCCAGTCTCCTCACTGTGACCTTCTCCCAAAGCACTGGCAATGTTTTTGCCTTGCTTTCATGTCCTGGGTTGACTATATGATGCTTTTATCCCCAATCGTCTTGTTCTGTTTATGCTGAATAATAAGTTTTGCACCCTTAAGACGTGTTCCAGAGAGTGAAGGAGAGAGAGAAGAGGTGCGCAGTTTGTTTTCAGACACTGCACTCACTCCTCCACATTCCTGCTCCTGAACTGTGTTGTCTGCAGATAGACAGACAGCGAGACAGAGCTCTCCTTTGCTTTTAGTTAGTTTTAGCTAGCTGAGGCAAAAAAGTTCCCTAGACTGTAGGTTTTTTTATTTTTTCCCTTTTCTTTGGACCTCTTGATGCCTGCTCTAGACTGAACACCCAGAAGAGCACTGGCAGCTAGCACCTGTAGCCCACCGGGCTGGGCCTGGCCCACAACATTTCCAGCACTGGAAAGCCTGAGTGAGCTGAGCTGCAACCCGGGGAGGAGACTTTCTCAGTTTGTCAACTCCTTTAGAGCAGTAAAGAGTTTTATTGTTTAATATTGTTTAAGTTTTATTGTTTAATAAACAGTTTTTTTCCACTTTTCTCCAAAGAAATATTTTCTCCCAGACCGGTTAAGGAGAGAGGCTGATTGAATCTCCTTTCCTAGAAGAACCCCTTTAGAGATTCTCTTCCAAATTTGCTCTGAACGAAAACAGCCTTACACCTTCAAAGCCCAATATTGGTGTAAGATGGGCTCTCTTTGGAAGGGGTTGCCATTTAAATGAGGAGATCTGATGCCCAGAGTTGAACAATGAATCATCACGCAGCGCAAATGACATTGTGTGAAGGAATGTCTGATAGGGAACTTGATGGGGAAAAGCACTAAGGGGGACACCTCCTACATTGGAGAGAAGCCTAAAAGCTAACAATAACCCAGGGGCTCTGTGTTTCCAACCCTCCTTTTATTTCAGGGGCTTTTTTCTTCCCAAAAAGGTAACTTTCACTGTTGGAATCAATGTATGCCATTAGCTACAGACCTTCCTATAATAAACCTTTTGGCCTGTGGACCTCTCTCAGGATCCTTTTGTGCAGCACTTGGGGTAATCCATGTGTGTTGGTTGGTGTTTGAGCATTAAATCTCAATAGGTTGTTTTTGGTTTTTTTTCCTCAGTGCTGAATACAACGGACAATATGCTGTGTGCACATCAGAGTATGGTGTTGGATTGCCTGCCTCCCCTCAGGCAATTAAAATTGGCCATTTGCTGGCTGAGTACTCTGGTTACCAGGAAGCAGATGTTCTGCAGCAGCTCCCTGTCTCCTGCTTCCAATGGGCAGCTATTTGGGATACACTGGATACACTGCTCTGATGCGGATGAGCAACAGAGTGTGATAATTCCCTGCGGCAGAATCCAGATTTATGTAGGCAGATAACGTAATAGCAGGAAGGAAGCAACATGCTCTGGAAGTATTTTCCCTGTCAGAAGTTTTCAAGCAAAATACTGGGATTTACTTTCTAGTCAGCAGTTCTCTAAGTGTACTGCATGGCCTCAGTCTAAGTTATCCTTTTCATGTGGGATTAGGAATTGTTTAAGGATAAAGGGTTACATATGACTAACCATTCCAGGTATTGGATTGTAGGAACACAAAACAAAACAAACCAAACAAAAAAAAGAAGATAAATGAGTTTGAAATTAAGAGAGAAAGAGGTATTGTCTAATTAATTTTAAGAATTCAAGGCAGGAACAAATTATCTGAGTTGTGCAAAATGAGTCAAAAGACAAAACACCTCTTTCTTTTCCAGATTCCTTTGAATCAACCAATGGCGTACTTTGTGTATATTATAACATATTCATTTACTTTTGAAGTGCAATAAAAGAATGTTAATTCTTCAGTAATCTCAAAACATTTTTCCTCTTAACTCTCTTTTTCAAGATAATTTCTTTTGTGACTAGCACTGAGAGCAGGCAATCTCTTGGCTTCTACCAGGGAAAGCTGACAGGAAGAAACCTGGGCACCCTCTCTAAACACACACTTCCTGTAATAGATATTTGTGAAACAAGCAACCTTTCTTCAAAACAAGAACGTTTTTATTTATAAGGAATGATTTGGGATGAGGACACAGTCCCACACAGGATTTGTTCTTTAGAAATTTTTTATGTGCATACATTTTGTTACTTGTTAATAAAGCTGATAGCCTTTGTATTGCTCTAATTTTCTGTGGTCTAAGTAAGCTATGTATGGGATTAGATGTGTGACCTTGGCGTGAATTTTCCTGCCACAACCTTACACCATGCGTTAGCTATTAAAAATTCCTCCCTTGGATGAGCCATCTGTGACTTGCTGGGATAAATCTTACAGTTGTAAGAGTTATCTAGCAATCATGAAAACACCAGCAACTAAATACAGGCTTTAGCAGTGCATCAAAAAGAACCTCTTAACTGTTGTATGTGTTGGTACAGGTTATTTTCAAGCTGAAACCATGGCTCTAAGCCAGGGGAAAACAATCACTTGGATTGGAAGGGACCTTTAAAGTCCCCATCTAGTCAAAACCCACTGCAAAGACCCAGGATGTCTTCAACTAGAGGTGGTCGCTCAGCATTCTGTCCAACCTGACCCTGAATGTTTCCAGGGGTGGGGTATCCACCACCTCTCTGGGCAACCTGTGCCAGAGTTTCACTGCCCTCATTGTAAAAAACTTCCTTGTGTATAATCTAAATCCACCTAAATCCACCATGTTTTGTCCTATCACAACAGGCCCTGCCAAAAAGTTTGTCCCCATCTTTCTTATAAGCCCCATTCAGGTTTTGAAGGGTTGCTGTAAGGTCTTAATGTGTCCATTTTAAACAGGCTGTGTGGTGGGAATGCACCCTACACCTCAATACACATTGGAAGCTGTGAGTACCAAGACAGCACCTGTGGCAGTGTTTGCAAACAACAGACAAAATACATTAAATTTCCCTGTGGCTATAAATAAAAATTATGAGGTGAGATTTAGCAATTGCTAGTGGAAAATGTGAGTTTTTTCCTCAAAGCATTGCTTCATATCATTGCTTACAAATATTAACATATCCAATTCTACTTGGATGTGGAAGATGCAGGTCTATGCTTCATAAGATGAAGCTTTATATACATAAAATATACATGTCTCCACAAAGATACCATCCTTTTCAATCACAGTGCAGTGCAGGAGCTCCAGGCCAGAACTGGACATTCTGTGGTATAAGATAAGCCCAGTGTTTGTAGTCCTTGACATTGCACTTAATCCTTAACTCGAGTCATTATGAAAAAAACTTGCAGACATGGCTGGTTTCGGCTCCTGTTTGCTCTCTAACCAGCTTGTATGAGCTATGGATACTTTATATACACGTGGATACTATATGTGGACCGCAAAACAACTAGGAGGAGAATACTTCCAACGCAGGATGCATACACCAGGGAGCAGGTATACATCTATTATCCCTTTTGATGTTGCACAAAGGGCAATATTTGGAGTCTCACAGAAAAACAGCTTGCTAGTACTTCTTTGGCAGCCATTGTGACAGAATGTAGGCAGTGTGGTTTTATTCCTCTTTGCCTTTTCCCTGGCTACCATCAGAGACCCTGTTCAAAATGACCTTTCTGTACAGAAAAATAACTCCACAAGCTTGAAGGGGGCATCAGAATCTGTCTTTGCTACTTGAAATTCTGAGGAAGGTAGTGTAAGGGTTGACTTTGTGATATCCATAAAGCATTTGTCTGTGAAGGACCACTGTAGTGGCAAAGATTCTTGTCTCCTTTAGACCATTAGAATTCAGTCTCTAATGGTCAAGTGTTGGATGGTCTCCAATCCACTGTAGCTTTAGAGCACCTTTTGTCTGCACAATGTCATAGGTACAGTAAAAACTGTCATCACATAAATGTTGATGACTTGTGCGACAGTCTGAACTCAGGTATGATAGGGTAGATAAACTTACAGCTTCATTATATGACTTCTGGGCCAAGATCATTTTTTAAAGTTGCATAGAGCACTGTAACTTCATCTGTTAGTCTGCTGGGGTGTTATACAAGGAATAAAGCAATTCTCGACGTCTTTGTCCATGGCATATCTGACAGCAATCACTGTGTAAATGCTCCACTGAGAAGGCATGTTGAGTAGATTCTCTTTGCATAGGGGATGGTGTGTGTGCTCAGAAGCGTGGAGATGTTGAGTCTGACATGGTCTTCTTACTCTAGAGAAGATCCACTATCCTCAATTATCATTTATTCACTTTAATCAAATCAGCACTTTATTTTTTTCAGAATGGTTAACTTGAAATTCCCATTGCTAATGCTAATTACTACAAGAGAAAAAATGAGACTCGCATTTAGAGGAAAGTCTCAGTTTCCACCCTTTACAAATATAGGGAAGTATGGCAATTTTAGCAGCACTAACATTAAAGGTAAACAAAATTATCCTGGATGTGTATGATGAAATCTGGGATTAGTGGAGAAGGGAGAAATGGCAGGGGAGCACAAGATGTCTGTAGGGAGCTTCTGAGCACTTGCAGATGACAGCACTATTAATGTGAAATTGACAGTTACAGATCAATAGCTTTGTCACTGAACTTGCATCTGCTTCCTGCATTTCACATTCTTAGGTGAAGCTCACTTCCAGAAGAACACAGCTTGCCATTCAGACCCCTCAGTGTTCATGCTGTACCTGGCTGAAATAAACAGGAACTGACTTTCAGGAGGACAGGAGAGTCAATATTATGCTAGGAAGCATTGAAGGGTGCTTTGGATCTTCTAGAATCTTTCTTTTTCCCCTACAGTGATTATTGTCCTTGCTATTTCTTTGTGGAAATCATAGCAGTTTCACCAATCCTGTTTCAGTAATATGTACACTAGATAAGATCTCATAGTCTGTTTCAGCTCATTTTATCCCAGCATAGGGGAAATACATGCAGACCTGAATGCATGTCAGGTTTGCATTTAAACAGCTTTGTGTAGCACTCTTGATGTGGCCTCAAAATGCACTCTTAACTCATGGCATCTATTTGGCTGAACTTAATATGAAGTTTTCAACCTTAGGCAGGGATTCAGAACTTTTAAAAACAGCCTGTTGTGTACTTTCCAGCAAAGATGTCTTTGAAGATTAATACTCTTAAGTCATTACCTTAAGTAAAAAGCTTGTAAGAAAGCCTTTCACTGCCACAGTACACTGGGAGCAGCAATGTTGTATGAGTGCAGGGAGACATCCAGTGGCTGGCTTCTGCCTGGCTCTGGGAAGGACTGGTTAGGGACAGGATCAACCCAGCTGGGAGGGCCCTTGAGAGTCTCTTGCTTAAATCCCACCAAATCCACATCAGAGTCCTCACAGATTTACCCCGTCTTGAAAACCTCCAAGAACTCTGGGTAATTTGTCCCTTAATTTATTCCCATAGTGAAAATTATTTTCTTTAAAATCTGTTTGTCTTTGTAGGGTTTTTTCAATTTATGTCCCTTTTCCTTCACAGAACACCTCAGCAAAGAGCCCAGATCCATCTTCTCAATAAACTCCTGTAGTTTCTGGGAGGCTGCTTTGTGTCCCCCTGGAAGTCTTTCTTTCCCAGGCTCAAGAAGTGTAGCTTGCACAGCCTCTACTATTGGGGTTTCTGTACCCTCCCCACTCCCTTTTTCCTTAACAAGTTCCAGTTGCATAGCCACAAACCAGGTTTCTGAGTTGGCCTGCTGGAGAGGATGAAATGTGTGCTCTGCTATTCTCCTCACCCAGACTACTTTTTATAAGCAGGCTATTGTAAGAGGATGCCTGTGTTTTATGAATCTGAGACCTCTCATAACCTTGAAATTTAGGATGCCTTGTAATAACCTAGTAAGGAAAATAATAACTGGAGAATATAATTGTTAACTTCGGGCCTTGTGTTGATTTTAAAAAAGAACTTGCTATTTAATTATTTCTGGCTTATATTTATTTACTGGAAATACCTGATTTAAGCTGAAAGGCAGTTTGTTTTTCTTTCCTCTTCTCTGGCTACAGGAAGATGCTTCATCTTCTCTTGGCTGACACTGATCTGTCTGCATGGTTTTTTCCCTTACAGTCTCCCACCTCCACTTGGTTTTCTTGAACTGGTATGGCTGTGCCATTAGCCCCAGAGGTGGAACAAAATGGCTTTCAAGTTTAAAAATGGCTGCTTTTTTCAGGGTGGATGCTGAAAGCTGCTTTGGGATGGATGAATAGAGTTATGTCAATACAAATAACAAGGAGCCAGTGTGAGACTGATTGTTCTTCCTGCTCAGACTAAAATTACACTGCCAGCCCTTGACAAGCAGAAGCTCAAAATATATGCATAAAACTGCAGGACTGATTAGGAAACAGTATTGAATATTGAATACACATGTAATACTGGAGTTCCTCAGCATCATTTAAACAAGGATGTGAATGTCTCTGAAAAGTATAAAATGTAGAAGAATGCTTAGCTTGGAGCAAGCACAAAAACTGTAAAACTTGGCTTAGATGATATTGTGGTCAGAATGCAACTGAAGGACAGCTCTCCTGTCTGTATTGTAGTGCTTATTTTCATATCTGCTACAGCAAAGCACTGCCCATGGTCAGGCCTTCAAACTGTGGCAGTGATGTTAAGATTTGTTAGAGAGAGAAGAATTTTTTTTTTTTTTTTTTTTTTTTTTTTTTTTTTTTTAGATTGTGTTGGAGGTTAGGATTTTTTCTTTTTTTCCCCCTTTCTTTCAGGAATTTTCTCCCACCTGTTGCCTAAGAGATAATAACGACCAGTACTTAAGAGAGACAAAATCAGTTGTCAGCGTGGGGAGAAGGGATGCAGTTGGTTGCAACCTCTTAGCTGGGGGCTTTTCTCTTGGGAAGAGCAGAGACACTGCGACATTTTTGGCTGGAGGTCAGGGGGCTAGGCTCAGCTCCTCTCTCGGGATCAGAGGGGAGCAGTTGAGCTGCAGCTACTGCAGGAGAATTCACTGCCACCGCGGCGTCCAGCCCAGGACCAGTTACAATAATTTGGAGGGAAGAGGGTCATATTTTCCATTCCAACGGAGGTTCCTGCCTTCTTAGCAGACACCTGTCTTTCAAACCAATGGGAAAATTCCAATTTTCAAACAGATGTGAAATTCTGAAAAAAAAAATTGGTTTCACGACTGTATTTTTACTGAAGTGTGTGTAAAATTGCTTAAGGGGTGGACTAGGTCTGGGGCTGTAGTACCCAGCTCTATTCAGAGTTTTTTCTTCCCATGTGGCACACCCTTGTAACAGCAGCAAAGAGCTGCGAGTCCATCTGCTAGCGGCAGTGTTGGAATATAGCCCACACCAGTCAGTATCCTATTACAAATCAACTGTTTTCAGTGTTTTTTGGGGTTTTTTTTTGTTTGTTTGTTTTGTTTGTTTTTGTTTGTTTGTTTTTTGGTTTTTGGTTTGGTTTTTTTTTTTTTTCTCCTGAAAATTGTTTAAGTCCCTGGCAGGCTTTCTGGAAGTCAGAGGTGGAGAAATTCCTCTGCATTTACAATAGCCCAAGGGGCTGGGTATTCAGCTGTGATACAGGGAAATCCTCTTTATAATTTCCCATAGTTTAAACTCTGGCTGAATGCATACTACTTGTCCTCACTTCTGAAGGTTACTGGGGCAGCTATTGGCAACAAAAGGTTTAGGTCTCTGTTCTGGTGCAGAACAGAGAAATTCTTCACTAGAAAGTTTTATAGGAGAAAAAAATTTTTTGTTCTTTCAGAATTCTAGAGGATTTTGAAAGTCTGAGTAAAATATGAGTTTGCTGTTCCAATGAATGGCTTCTTGGTGGTGGTATAGCTGACAACACATTCTTGTTTTCTCTTTGGAAAGAGTAACACTGCTTTGTGTAATCAAAATGTGGCTAGATTGACACCTGGGATGTTCTTTAGGCAGATTACAGCACTTCAGGCTACAAATGGTAAAATTTCTAGCACTGGTCATGTAGATTCAGGATAGTTTAATATACTGTACAGCATGTGTTGATGGTGATGCCGGGCAAACCCTTAATTTACTTGTATTTTATTTGACATGCAAATAGATCTTCACAATGTTCCACACACTGTGCTTTGAAAACTCTGCAAGGAGATGTAATAAAAAATCTATAAGCCATCTGCATTAGGGATATCAGTAAATACCCTCAACCTCAAATTTATATTGCTCCTTAAAATAATAATCACCAGTGATTCAAAGGACAAGACAGTTCTAAAAGGGGCATTTAATCATTCCTGGGAAAAGTTTAGAATAAAAGACTGTAGCAGTATGAAAAACAATAGAAAAAGTAGAATCTGCAGTCACTACAATGTATTTAATGTGTCATCCCCCTTACACTATATAGGGAAATATGTAGAGTTGTTAAAACTTCTTCATTTGAGCTGTAGCCCCTTCTCAGGACAGTGCAAATGTAGAGGTTAAGAAATGCATGGAGATGCATAGACCTTACCCAAGTAGAGAGAGATCTGTAACTGTTTTCCAGTTCTGCTCTAGACCTGTTTCTCATGTCTTTTTCTAAATCTGACTTCTCACTATGTTGCCATTCCCTCTCAGCACATAACTCATTTTATTAAAATTAGTGGGTTTTGTGGAAAGAGATGCTGAATGTTAGAACCTGGACTTAGTTTTCGGGGCACATGGGATGTTTGACTTCAAAGATGCAACAGTAAATGTTTGAAATAATTGTGTCATGATAATATCTGTCACAGTGTGAGAAATGCTCTCAGAGATCGCTGCTGTATCTCAAAGCAAGAACAACACTGTAAATGTAGGAATTTATTGACGGATAGTGCTACATGATACCAATGGGAGAGTAAGAACTGTACCTAAAGGAAGAAGTGGGAGATGTCTGGACCCTCAAAAGACCTGAGAAAAGCAGACCTGACATTGAAGATGGCCCAAGCAGAGGTAACAAGGCACAGATGCTGCAGCTTGTACCTTCAGAAACACAGCCATCATAAATTTAAATTCAAGTTTCATCCTTGCACTCTCTGGTCAGGAGGTGATGTCTTTGCATTTAGTACATCTGAATGGGTTCTTCTTTCACAAGCTTGCATCATTTCATTGTGAAGTGTGAAAAATGCCAATCACTTGTTTTAAAATTACTTGTTTTAAATTTTAAAATTTTAATTGTTTTACAATTTACTTGTTTTAAAATTTTAAAAGTTTAATAGTAATAAAATAGTTATAAAAATTGTAATAAAAGATTAGAGTAATAAGAATTTGGACAATCAGAGTTAGGACAATAAGGGACAAAAAAAGTAAAGAATTACGGATGTCCTTTTTTTGCACTCTGCCAAAAAAAGCACACAGTTCTCTGACAAAGGATTAACCTTTAAAAGCAATAGCCTGTTGCATATTCGTATATTTCACACATGATGCAAATATTCCTTTCAAACTATTCATTTTTTGTTTATTGTCAACTTCCCTCGGCATCTTGTAAATCTATCGCCTTGATCCCCACAAAGTCTGGCTTTTCCTGATAAGGAGGCAATAGTTTTTCTCTTGTCTTCTTGCTGTTATCTTAATGCAAAAAATTTCTTGATTATCTTATCTAGTTCTTGAGCTAGTTACAAAAAGTATCTTACATCACATAGTTTCTATTTTAATATTATGTTATAGCCTAAAAACTGTATTTACTACACTACTTAAAAGAGATTAGTACAGCATAACTTTCTGACATCACACATATAGTATTCATTTTAATATTTGCGATGAGCCAATCATATAATATGCATTTTTCACATGAAGTTTATCCCAGCAACTGTAACTTAGGCCACCTGGGTGGTTCCAATTTGTGTTGCAAGGACAGATTTAGTTACATCTGCATAGTGCAATATCACATTGTTCCAAGCTATGGATGTATACCTTGAAAGCTCCTTGGTCATGTGAATGTGACACTGTATGTGGTGTAGATTAGCTCTAAGTTTAAACTCAATAAATAGCTTCTGAAGAATAGGGTTGTAACTCTAATGGTTGCAGCCTGTTTTTAGCTAGCTCAAGGCTCTCCTCCTTATGCTGCTTTTTGCAGCAGACAGATGCTTGGATCTTTCTGTCAACTTGGGACAAAAGGTTAGAGTATAATGGCCAGAGTGTAGTGCTTTTGAACAGGAAAAGCTGGACATACAGAAAAGCCTTATGTCATTAAACCTAATCAATAGGGAGAAGCCAGCAGAATATCTGTCCCTAAGGAATTACCACCTCCTTCCCTGAGACAGACATGGGTCAAGCATGGGACAGACATGCAAAAACAAATTCAATACGCTTTCACTATCTTGTGGTTTGTTTGTGCTGTAGACTTATAAGCAGATGCTATGTGTTTTTAAGGTCTTGAACAGCCACCTTTATTTCTAATACAGAATTCTGTTCAAAACATTGTTTTTTTGGGTTTTATTTTGTTTTTTTTTTTCTTTTATTTTAAGCATGAGAGGCAAGTGCAGGAGGAAGTAGTTATTCAAAGTGTCCTGGGATAATCAATAATGTCATCCTATTCCATATCTATCTGTACCCAAAAATTGTTACTGTTTTTGTAAGACCCTGCAGCTGCAGACCTTGTGTGTGTGACAGGGCTGTCACAGGCATTTTTAAAATCAGCCCTCCCAGGCAGCTTCCTGCATTTTGCAGCATGGTATTTGCTTCACTGGTTGTTTGGTCTTTACTTAGACAGAGGTTTTTCTTTCCTTTTTGGGATCTCTTTTCATTTTGGTTTTTTTCCCCATCTCAGAGAGAGTGCAGTTAGCAGGTTTGAGCTGCCTTGGGGCACGTTCTATGGGTGTCTACCAGTCACCATGGGCTCCAGCAAGCCAGTCTGCATTGATCGGCTGCCTGCTCCAGGGGAGAAGGCTACAGGAGCAGAACCCCTCTCTTTATGGCAGCTTCAGCTTCACAACCATAGATGTCCACAAAGACCGCATTTTGAATTAGAAACTATTTCAAAGTGAATTTGCAAACTCAGCTGTTAGCAAAAAAAGCCAGAGAGTTCCTGGGACCAGGCCACCCCATGCCAGCACCAACAGACTGGTCCTTTTCCCCTCATCCCACAGGCACAAGTGCAGAGCACAGCAACAGCAGCAGAACCAGCAAACAGGAGGAAGCAGCAGGCAGACCCCACAGGAGCCAGCAAGTCTTCCTCTGCTGCCAAAACTGCTCTGTAAAGCTCCTGCCCTCCCAAGAAGGATGTGATAGCATCTTGTCCCTTTGTCCTACAGGCCTGAGGCTGTCCCTGCCTTGTGCCATCTCAGGAAAGGCTATTTCTGGCATTTTGGGTATCTCTTTTCACCTTTGGGATTTATGAGTTTTTAGCAGTTTTGTATCTAGCAGTTATTTACTTTTTTTCCTTGACTGTTGGTGCTCTGTTTATCAGTAAACTGTTATTTTTTCACCTGTGTTGTTTTTTCACTTGTATGTCACTCCTTCATGGTGGAAAGGGATGGATTGGAATCAAGGGGGAGGTTTCACTAATTTCAGAGTGCCCATCTTTTTAAACTGTCTTAAACCAAGACACAAGGATAGTTTGAACAGCAATGGAAGAAAAATTACTAATTCTATGCTTCAGGCTATTAAGCTGGGTCATCCTTTGATAGGTGCTGAGGTATGTGTGTTTATAAAGGCATAATGTGCTGCTGAGCAAATTTAGGTTGTATTTTCACTGATGTGTGTTAAAGACATTTGGGCACCAGGAAAAAACTGAGTTCTTTGGAAGCTTATACAATTCCTGAGTAAATCTTAGGGGGTGTTGACAGTTTCTGGAGTTGCTTCAAATTACCTGAATGTGACCAGTGAACACAAAGAGTCTGGCAGGGCCATTCTGGAGTTTTATCAGAAAAGTGCTTTTGCATTAGTATCTAATTTATAGAGTTTATGAGGAGGGGAAAATATGTAGCAGAAAAATGCTTATTTAAGTTCTTCTTGCAAACGTAGATATTGATTTTTTCCCACTTTCTACCTGTCAACTAAATACTCCTATAGCAAGGCTATTAGCTGTCCAGAGGAGGTCAAAGCGAACCAGATCAGGCCTAGACCTGCCTACTGTTTTGTTCCTTGGCCTTGTATTGCCAGGCCTACAATTCCTTTGCCTTTCCTTGCCATTTCTACCCAATCTTGCATTTCCTTGCCATTCCTGACTATCCCTTTTTTTGTATTCCTGACCATCGTGACCATCCCTTGTCCTTCTTACTACTCATTGCCTTGCATTGAGTTGTTCACCCATCCCCCACCTTGACTTCTCTACTGCTTTTTTCCTGGCTTTGCTGTGCTTTGCCTGTTCCTCTTATGATGCTCATTGCCTTCAGAAACTCAGAAAGGAGCTTAGAGAAGACATTTTCCATTCTTCGACAGTGCAGTCTCTTCAAGTCACGTCATCAAGGGACAAGATGGCTCAAGTCAGGTTGTAGAGCTGAAAGCCACCTAGATATCTTTGGATATTGCTGAGCAAGACAAGTGCTAAACAATTTATCTCTGCGCTGGCTTGTGGATGGTAGCAAACACTCTGTGGGGGTGGCTGGCACCATGGAAAAAGGCCAATTGCAGAACAGAGGAAGACACATCTGGATAGGCTGCTGCAGTGTGGCAAGATATTTCTGCCTGGGTAGCAAAGTTGATTGTGAAAGTCCATCGTGTGCCCAAGAGTCTGGCTAATGAGGAGCATTGCAACAATGAACAGGTGGATCAGGCTGCCAAGATTAAAGTTCTGTAGGTAGATATGGCCTAGCAACACAAGGAAGAGTTTTTTCTAGCTTGGTGGGCCCAGGATGCCTCAGGTCATCAGCGAAGAGGTGCACCATACCAATGGGCTTGTGACTGAGCAGTGGACTTAACCACGGATACTATATCCCAAGTAACCCCAGACTGTGAAATGTGCACTGCAGTCAAGACCAAATGTGAAGCCCAAATGTGGTCTGGGGGTCAGTGGTCTAAATATAAATAGGGGAGGCCGAGGAGATCAATTCTATCATGCTACTGCAAACCTGCCAAGGCTTACATCGTGACAATGATAGAAGGCACTACTGGATGGCTGTAGATCTACTCTGTGCCTCATGCCACTGCCTGGAACACCATCCTGGGCCTTGAAAAATAAATCCTCTGGTGAGTCAGACAATGGGACTAATTTCAAAAATATCCTTATAACCAACAGGGCTAGAGAGTTAGGTATTGAGTGGCAAAGCAAGGGATGCTGATGAATGGCAAGGAAATGGGGGTGAGTAGGAAAGGCAACGGAAGGGATGAGAAAGGCATATCAGAGCAAGGCTAGAGAAGGAAGCAGTAGGCAGGTCAAGGTGGGGCATGCAAGGTAATGCAAGGCAAGGGAGAGGTAGCAGGGAAGGAAAGGAAAGTGTTGCTTTGCATGGCAAAGCAAGTTAGGGGCAGGTAAGACAAGAAGAGTCCAAGGAGGAGCAGGCATGGCAAGGCTCCCGAGACCCCTGCTGAAAAACCCAGCCCTCCCTGGGACACACAATGCAGCAGATATTGAAAAAGGAGGGGGAAAGGCAAGCTTGGAACAGAAAAAGAGAACATAAATACACCAGCCTTTAAAAAACATTCCCACTGCAATAGTGGGAACCAGTCACGTTTACTCTTTCCTTGCTTTTTGTGATGACATAAATATGAAGTAAAATTACATTAAACACAATGCAGAGCTAGGATTTTACAGGTCTTTATTTTGACAATCTGGATGACAAATGTCTCCTCCCACACTAACATGCAGCCCAGTTTAAATCCATCCTTAACCCGACCCTTCCTCATCTCCCATTTCCCACCACCCTCTGCTCAGGGCCTCATCTCCCATTTCCCATCACCCTCTGCTCAGGGCTTTGGACCTCACTCTTTCCTCCTGCAGTGGCATCGCACCTGAACACAGCAAGGTTTTGGCTGGCAGTCATGATCTCTCCAAGCTGATCTTACTCTTCTGCTTTTCACTGCACTAGCCACAACAACATTTGCTCACTACAATAAATCTTTTCCATAATGAACTACAGATGCAAGGGAAAAAGTGCTGCACAGCAATAATTTTCAGCCTAAAGACAAATAAATACTTTCTACCATTTGGATCCTGTTCCAGTGCTCCAGAACCAAATAAATCTGCTTTGGCTCTGAAAACATCAGCACTGCCAAACTCAGCTGCCAGCATGAAATACCTCACTGTTTCTACCCCCCTGTCCCTCACACTGTGCTCTGTCATGTCCTATGCTACCATGCTACAGACTGCTGGTAGCAAGATTCATCCCTGAGAACTGCCACACTGGTATCACTGGACATTCCAACTTCAATGCCAATATTGCAGGAACCTCCTGCATTCCATTTCTTAGTACTGAAGCGAGACAAAGCCCTCACTCACCTTGTGTCTTCATAAAATCATGTACAAGGTTTAAAAAAGCCTCCTGGTTTAAGGGGCATGGTTCGTCCAAAAAGCCCAACTCTGCATCCAGAGGAAATGAGCATCACAAGCAGACCAATGAACACCAGATGCAAGGGACACTGTCAGCTTGGACCTGCATTTAACACAGCAGTGGTGAAACATGAACCTGAAGGTCGCATAAGAGAGTGTAAAATATATTGAACACTGTTTCTTGAAGATGCCTATGTCATTACTTAAAGGTGTGGCTCAGTGAGCAATACCAACAAAGGCCACACATGAAAAGCCTGTGGTTTTTTTCTTTAAAAAAACCTCAACTACCTAAAATATGGTCCAGCATTTCAGGTGAGGTCAGACTTTCTATTAAAAAAGGATAAACTAAGTCTACATGCTAAGGGTATAAAGAGCTGTTACATATATTAACAGCACTTAGTGACACAGTATCATTTTCTGGCTGAACCTTGGCCATAGCAGAAACTTCCCACTGCCCCAGGAGCTGCAAGGAATTTGGGCAGGTGAAATGATATTGGAGAATCGCTGTAAATTCAAGGGCAGAAAGAGATTGATCTACCATTAAAGCTTCTGTTAAAGCCAGAGTTGCTGTCACAGTGCTCCATGTGCCAGGAAAGGGCAAGGGCTGACGTTGCTTGCGGTGTATGGACTGAGAAAGGTCAGGGTCTCCTGCTCAAAAACATGTAATGTTCAAGCTATTTCCCTGGTTTATAATTAGAACAGCTCAAGACTTGTCTGAAAAGTCATATATATTGGCCTCCCTCTTTCTGTTTGCTTCCACTTGCACTTAGAAACTTTGATTTCCCTCGTCTTTCCTACATCTCTCTGGTCTTGCACTTCCTTATATACCTGTTCCCTGCCTTTAATTGCCTGGCCCTTTCTTGGCCTGGCCTTTCCTTGCCTAGCCCTCCCTGTCCCTGCCTGATGAAAATAGGATGTATCATATTTAGGCAGAAATTCAATGATTTATGAGAAACTGTGTTGCAGTTAGCTAAGAAATCTATATTTTTGTGATTTTTTAAAGTGTTTTTAGTTTAAGCCAGTGTCTGATTTTGCCTAAGTGAATACCCTGAGAAAAACAAGAAGTAACTTGGCGCTTATACACTCCAGGAGTTTTAACAAATATAACCCACTTGCAACACTTAATCAATAGACAGTTATTTAACTAAGAAATGATGCAGATAGGTGCTTTGGATAAGAAAGGCTGTGGTTCTTGCTCTGTGGAATGCCTCCTTGTACCCTTTTCTTCCTTTTTCCATTTGAAAAAGGTTTATTTGAACCTTTGTTCTTGCTCCCCGTTCAATTTCTTGAGGCCACCATAGGAGTAGCAGCCAAGAGGGTAAAGTACATGGGTATGAATTTGGTGAAATTCTGTCTCTGACCCTTGGACTTGCGAAGGAGAAGGAGGAGGCTGGATTCTGCCCCTCTAACTGTTCAGCCTTGTTCAGAGACACGATTCCTGGGGCTGGGAGCTGGAATTGTGCTTTGTTGCTGCCTGTTCGCATCCTGGTGACTTAACAAGATTTTGCTCTCTGTTGACTTTGACACAATTAATTACTGTAGTTCCAGAATGCTGGATTCATTTTCAGGGAAGAGCTTCTTTTGCTCAGTGTAATTCATTATTTGTCAATAGCATGCTAGATAGAAGAGGCCTATGATAGAATCAAATCCACCCCTGTAGATGACTCAGCCAAAATAGACTAAGCGTATCTGGGGGAAGAAGT
Organism: Molothrus ater; assembly: GCF_012460135.2. Classification (NCBI taxonomy): domain Eukaryota; kingdom Metazoa; phylum Chordata; class Aves; order Passeriformes; family Icteridae; genus Molothrus; species Molothrus ater. The sequence goes on from NC_050480.2 coordinate 13,576,601, forward strand.
TTCTTTTGCACCTACAGGTATCTAATATGGTATTTGAAGAGCTTTGTCTTGTACCCATTTGGATATTTGTACATGTACACTGTAGCTGCTGTACTTCAAGTGTTGAAATACTGAAGCCATGCACTCAGAAGATTTTGTTAAAAGCAAGTGGTTTGTCTTGGACCTAATGTTCTAATAACCATCTGAGTTTAAATAACAGCAACATCAATGGTTGTGAATAAAGCTTCACAAAGCTTTAAATTTCAAGGCAGAGGTGGACTGTCTCCTTTTCTATACAAACATTTTAAATGGTTGTCATGAGAAAAAAACATGAAATTGAAAGTTCTTCTTAGCCACTGCTAAGTTCTGAGATTGTATTTTTATTTTCTGAGTTATATCTTGTGTGTAGGAGGGGAAAATGGGCTCTTGCCTCTAGGTCTATCCAGCATTGTTACATGAGACAAAGAAATATATGTCAGCAATGTGGAGCTGAGAGGGTGGCTGGTTGCTTTCCATCCAGTGCTGGTGAGTCTTGACAGCTTGTACAGTCATATGTAAACAAACAATTAAAATGCCCTCATTGATCCATTGAAAGAAATGCAGTGTAAGTTTTCTGAAGTTTAGTTTTTCTGAAATCTAAAACAAATTTCCTTACATGAATTCCTTTCCCAGATATGCTTCTGTGCTCTCTTTTTTGTAGCAAGAGAGGCTAAAACTATAATTATGCAGCAGAGAATTCTTACTTGCCTGAAAGCCTGGGTTAATTCTTTTTACATCAAGGTTAATATAATTTTTGCCTCCCACCTAAGCATATACTTAGGAGCCGCAGATCATAAGCAGCATTGTTTTAACTGTTTAACCAGTTGAACAATCAGGAAGGGAGAAAATGGAGAGTTACTTTGTGAATGTTGCCTAAAATTTGGCATGATTTGGCTTTCAGTTGACTGGAAGAAAATGAGATCAGGTGATGCTGTAAGATATGAGTAGTCTTCAGGGAAGATGGATTATTCCTTGTACCTGATAATACTTACCAGCTGAGAATTAAGAAGGCAAAGGAAAGCATGGCAAAAGACATACACATGCATGTACCACTTAAGCAGCTTGGGAACAGGGCTGTGCCCAGGTCACAGAGTGTAACTGTTACATCTCTTACAGATAGTTTTCTGAGACTTAAAAGGTTTTTTCCCAGGTATATATTGTAACATTTCCCAGGTATATATTGTAACATATCTCAAGATAAATGTCAGTAGAAGTACCTGTTTTGAAGTGACTTGGCCAAGGCCAGAACAAAACTCAGAATCTTAAAGTAGGTTTAACTTGTATTATTTCAGTGGAACTTGCATTTAAGCAGTTCAACAACAAACAAAACAATACAAAACGTTACAAACAAAAAAAGTGTATCAGGTGTGGGGGGAAGATGGAATTTGAAAACAGGAAACAAGGAAGTCAGTGGAAGGGATGCCAAGACCAGGGTAATGAGAGGTTTAAAAAACCAAGTCAGTATGTGGTTGGGATTTTTTTGTTTCTGTGTGTTATTTCAAGGTGGAGATATGGCTATTTGGAAGCTGTGTGTAGAACTAACTGTATTTAAATTTTGTGGTGGGGACAGAAAGTTGAAATTTTGAGAGAAATGCAAAGAATGATAAGAATTTAAGACGATGGCTTGTATCTGAATTTATCGTGAAGAGAGAATAGAGGTGATAATATATGAGGCAATACATAAGTGTTGAGTCAAAGGCTGTGAAGGCAAAAAAGGCTGAAAACAAGAGATGGTTGCATCAGGATGAAAGTGGAGGAAACTTTTAACAAAATTATTTTTATAGAATTAAACCAATGTGGTCTCTATAGGAACTACTTTTAACATGTTACAGAGAAGAAACAAATTTTTCTATGTGGTCTAAGTGGATGGATTTGATTTCTGGTTTTGCTACTGTGGCCAAGAACTGGGGGAACACATAAACCTCTCTTAGAATTTGAAAACTATGATGTCTGGGAGAATTGTCCTTGCCAACCTGCAAAAATCCTCATTATGTCCCTGTGGCATGACCTGGAGAAGAGAGGGAGATAACTATGGAGCATTGGCACAACTCAGGAAGTGGGCAGGTTGCTGAGGATGTCAGTGGTGTTGGAAAGGGATCTCTGTTTCCTGTGACTGGGAAAGTAAACAAAAATCAAAGGTGATATAAAGCTATATTTGCTTACCATGACAAAGTGACCTCATCAAGGAATGGGGTCTATTGCAAAAATGCTTCTGTTACCCACTAATCTGGTTTTAGAGTGGCCAAGAAAATCTTCACAGAAACAAAGCTGTACTCGCTATAAGAGAAATTAAAAGCTGTTTCATTTCATTTAAACTTTGAACAAATAGTTTGGGTCTAATGTATTCATCTTAGTATAGAAAGCATTTTAATACTGGCCCAATGACCGATGCAATTAAGCTGGTTTTATCTCACAGTATTAAACTTACTTTGCTGAAGAAACTGAGGACTTCTGAAACACAGAACAGCTATGGTCATTATTCTGAAGGGCACTGTCTTCTTGTAGCTTCTAATTCACCAGAGAACATCAGTTAAACATCAGAGATTTTCTGGTGCTTGAATACATTCAACATAATAATTTTCTTAAAACAGCACTCCCCTAAACAGTGTGTGTCATCAGCACAAGGGGGCCATATTCTTGGCCTTTAGTATTCTTGCTCCTGGAGCCAATTGAGCAATTGACCACACACTGAATTTAAACTATTTTTGAATAACTGTGTATCCTAAACTTGTTGGCTAAATATGGATATAGAGATTACACACATGGAGAGCATGAGGTTATATGTGTATTATGACTACTTAGTACTACCTAAGTTTCTTCTGTTGGAACTTGATTTGTTTGCAAATGCAAGGTGTTAACTTGTGCGCACCTGGAATGTAGACCTGCCTTGAAAATACAGTCTTTAGAAGACACAAAAAATTGTATAGCACCTGACATGGCTTGATTTTTTTCTTTAAGTTCTTTAAAAAAGGTAGTTTGCAGTAGAAAAGCAGCTGTTTTATATAGTTACAAAATTCACCAATATCTAGTGAAATTTCTTTCTGACTTGGGATATGCATATGGATTAGATGGTGGCAGACAATTCTGTGTGCCAGCTCTGCCTCATTCTTTGTGCATTGTAGCAGTTCATGTTACTTGCAGATTTAAGAGCCAGGGTAGATTGTGTTCAACAAAATTTCTGGGCCTTCGTTTCTCCCATCTCTTTGCTATCCTTAAGGTTTAGGTAGATTGACTCCTCATTCATGAAGCAGTAAGGTAATTTTCAGCACAACACACGCATTTTAATCTTATTGACAATTTGCAATACGCTAATTTAGAGTGGAACCTTTTTCCTGACTTCCATTTTCAAGGGCCATCTAGGTCTATTAAAGTGTGTTTATATCTGTATGAATGAAGCTACTTCATTAGCATAAAACATTCAGAATTATAATGTGGAAGGTCAAGAATACAAGGCTTTATTGATAGCATTTCAGGAATTATGGGTTTCATTTGGAAGGGGAGATAGAAGGGATGGAACTTTAAAAGGAGTCTTTATATGGCGAGTTTAAAGCTCCCAAAATATATGCATTAAATACAGGTCAGATTACTGTTTTCTGCCACAAGGAATGTTTCTCAAACAAACTATATAAATCAGGGTCATCAGTACTGGTGGTGTTAACAATTGGTTATTTACAGCTGTAATTTTTCTACTTGCAAATGCACTTTCCTGATATTAGAGGCATAATCTGTTGTGATCTGAGAGATGTCCAAGAGATTAAAACACAATCAAATAAAACCAAAACTGATATGGCATATGTCTGTAGAGCCTTACTTCAGACAGCCAGGATGTAGTACAAGTTAAGCCTGGTACAAAGGTACTGCCATTATTTACTGGTTGGCAATTTTCTTATAGGGAAGAAAACCAAAAGTTCAAGAATCTGAGACACTTTTGGATGCAAGCAATACCTTCCAGTATTTCTCATGCAAAAGACCCAAACCCCAAACCAAACAAAAAGCCAAACAAACCACAAAAACCCCTTGAGACAGTATCAACAGCAAACCTAAACGTTAAGTATTTCTGTAGCTTGCCACTATTGAAAAACCACATAGTGGTGATATGGAAGAGTCTTGGTGCTTCTGCTCAAAGCTATTCTTACACCCTCAGACTTTAACTAGATTTTTATATTGTTTATGAGGTGGAACTCATCACTTGATGGGTTTTGAGGAAAGCTTTGTTTTGGGTGAAGAACATCAGAAACCCTTCAGAAGTGCTTTTTCTGATATGAGAATACGAGGTTTTGGCTTTCTGCTGTCATTGTACTCCACTGAGTTGACTTTTGTGTCCAGAGAAAATATGTTAATAACTCTGCTGAGTTTTACCGGGAGGAGAAACTGTGGTCAGGTTGCAGGATGGGCACAAAGCCACCAGGTGGCAGAGGAGACTGAACTATCCAGCAGCTCAGCCAGTGGCAGTGCCTGGGTTTGTGCTCCTGGCTGGGAAAGAGACCAGAGGTAAGGCACCTGAGCTCCTCGCTGGTATCTTCTATTGGGTTTTTCAGGAACTGGAAAAGCAGAGAGAAGGGAAGAGTCCAGTAGATCTAGTAACAGACCGAAGTATTCTGCTGGCCAGCTTAAATTGCTACATAAGTATGGTATTGAGAAGGCAGTGCATGATCTAATGCACAGCTATAGCATTTACTTGTAATAACATCTGTGTCCAAAAGCAGCATGTGCTTTCAATTTTTGTCCTTTTCTTCCTCTTTGCTTCTTATCCTAAATTTAAACTATACACTTTCAAAAAGGTGAAATGAAAAAAAGAGATGCAATTTTTTTCTCTTCTCTGATGTACTGAAAACAGAAGTACTGGTATTTTTTTCGATAAAGTACTAGACTATTCCCATCTTCCTGTTGTGTGTGAGGGGGCCTCATACTCAAACTCTGCTGCCTCTCCCCTCACTGTCTCTGGCAAGGTAATATTTACACTTCAGGATTACAGATTTAAAAGAAAGTGGGAAAAAAAATTTCCAAGTTGCAGCAGGGTTTCCTCTGATGGAACAGTTCTGCATTCACTTCATGCTTAGTTTGCTAGATTGGTTTTAATTACTTCTTTTGTTTGATTTATAGTGAGAGATATTTGTTCTGCACCTCATTACTTGAGGTCTTCTGCATATGTCTAGAGCCCGCAAATTATCAATGCCCACCCTGAAGCCTGGAGCTGAATGAGATACCTAGGTGACCTGGGTGAGGGACACAGTAGAGGAGCAGTGTTGTTCATTCTGCTCTCTCTCTGTGCCTTGGGGTGGGCTGGAGCACCTGACATATAACTTGAGAGACATTGAAGGTGCCCCATTAACTTACAGTGAACACATTCAGCATTTTCTCTGTGAACATTTAGCTGTTAATATGAAAAAACCCCATAGCATTGGCTGGTAAGCAAGCAGCAGACAGCTTGTTAATATTCATTAGTAAAGTCCAGTTATTCTTGCCTTAGCATCAATGAATAATCTAGTTTCTCACTCCATTGAAAGTGTTAATTGGCTAAAACTGAGGTATGGGCACTATGTGACTGGTTAACAACAGTTGCCTGGAGACCTGAGGCTTTGCAAGTTTAGCAGGAATAATAACATATATTATATGTCAAATATAATTATACATTTCTATAAATTATTATAATATAATAATACATAATATATTATAATAATACTATTATAATTGTATTATAAGATATATTATAATAGGAATAATATATAGTATAGGAATAATATATAGTTTAGCAGGAATAATAATATATATTATATGCCAAATATAATAATACATTTATAAAAATTATTATAGTTATAGTTATAGTTATAGTTATAGTTATAGTTATAGTTATAGTTATAGTTATAGTTATAGTTATAGTTATAGTTATAGTTATAGTTATAGTTGTAGTTATATTTTAGTTTTATATTTATATTATTATATAATAATATATTTATTATCAATAACACCTGCCAAATAGAATAATAAGACCACATAGATTCCTAGATGATAGCCTAGAGAAATCAAATAGCATGGGAAACACAGGCAGCACAATTCACTGAAAGAAGACGGTGCTAGAAAATAATTGTTTGCTTTGCATTTTGAAGCTATTTCTGGTGTAAACTACTTTTCAAAAGCAAGCATGGGGCAGTGACAGAGAGCCAATGTTTTCCTTTGCAGGTAGAGCCTGGGACATGCATCTGTTCCTTATGTTCTGGAAATGGAATTTATGGATGAACTGTTCTCTGACTCATAAAAAGCAGGAAAACCATTCATCTAGGGCCTGATGCCCTGATTCCCATGTGATTCTTTTCATCTTTAGAGTAAAGGTTATCTGATAGGTGCTAACCCTTCTTCTCTCCAAGCTGCAAATTAAAGTAATTAGCAAAGAAAGCCTGTGTAGATTTTCCATTGAAGCTGCAAAAATACAAACAGACACAGAGCGTCAAGGCACTTTTTCTTTCTTGTTTAAACATTATAAATGTCATTGATAATTTCTCAGAATTAATCTTGCGAGATTAATTGCAAGAGCAGAAATGGTGTGAAAAGGGTAGGCTGTGAAAAAAAAAACAGGGTGAACATTAATGCAAGTACTCTGGTTGTCAGCGATTCAAGCAAACAAGACACTTAGAGGTTGGTTGGCTGAAGAATATTTCTATAATAGAGAGAAATGAAGTGTGTCATGTAGTAAATGCAATCTGAAGAGCCATTTCCTGGCAACAATTTTTGTTTGTGTCATAGCCCACCATTAAAGAAAGCATGGCTGTATGTTCCTGTGGTTTTGTGCTGAGACTTTCCATTCTTTGCTGTGAGCTACAGCGATGTGGGACATCCTGTGGGGAAATGAAACTTTCTAGGAAGTGTAGATGCTAAAGAAGGCAAAGGGTTGCTTCTTTGCATATGCAGTTTGGCTTGAAATAGCAGCCCAGAAAGCAAATTGTGAAAGTTCCTCAGTCATGCTTTAAGTTCAAATTTGTTTTGGAGAACAAATAGGTGACTGATTTTTTTCCATTAGGAGTTTAGAGGTACCTCCTTGGCTTTTAGTGTTTGACCAAAACCTGACAGGTTGTTCAAAGAGACAGGTTGGTTGTTTCACAGCAATTTTTTTTGCTTACTTTACTGCATTATGGGCATACCTACCACTGCCTTTCATTTTCTGTAATTTTTAACTTATTGTCTTTTGGTGTCTCTTGTTCTTGGTTGGATTTAAAGGTTCTGCTGCTCAGTCATGCTGACCCCCTGCATTGTGTTACAAGGAGCAGATGCTGCAAAACTAGGAGATGGGTACGTGCTCAAGTGCCTTAAATTAGTTAGGGCTGCATTCTCTCCATGTGGGTTGGAGCAGTTCTGTAGGAAACAGTCTAAGGGAACAGTGTGTTCCAACCCTTTGTACTCTTACATCCCTCTTTTGAATCTTCCTATGTGGTGCTATAGGGACAAGTCTGTCTATGAAGGCTCATGACAGGTTCATGCATGGCTCACAAGCCAGTGTAAATGGCAAGGTTCACAAATGTAAATCAATCATCACCAGACCTAAAAATAAGGTTTCATTCAAGATAGTGCTTTTTACCATTTCCCTCAGAGCCAACAGTGCTAATTAAGCTTTGAAAAACTGAGCATGGAAGGAATAGAATACTGGTGCTTTCTCCATGAATAAAACATGGTTCTATGCAACAACTGTTTTTATGCCTAAACTGGAGTTGAACTTGTTTTTACAAGTCATACTATTCCAAATGTAGCAAGCACTGACATTTGGGCACAATTTCTGTATAACCACATAAATAATTTAATTAGTAGTCCAGATTTTTCCCATTTTCTATTGGCATTAAAGGCAGCTATGAAACAAAACTATATTTCCTATTATATTTGTACTTGATGTTAAATGAGTCATGAAGTGAGGCAGTGGATAAAGAAGTATGAGAGAGAAGGAGGGAAAACTAGTGTCATCCTTATCTTCATTGAATGAGTCATAAACCTCTCCCCCGCCATGAAACCAACTCCAGTTCTACAGCCGGAAACTTTCATTGGAATTAAAGATGTAAAAAACAATCCTACCCCACCGAGTTACAGTCCAAATATTGCTGTGGTTGTAATTATCTCAAAATCATCCATATCTGAGTTGCAGCATAAACAATCTGTGCTCCAGCAATGGTTTTTCACACTTATCTCCACTGATGAAATATGCAGGATTTTGAATCTACCTGACTTCTTGTTTAAGGGTGTTTTGTTGTGATTTTTGGTTAGAGTTATTACTATTTGATGGCAGATACTGTGAGAAAAATGTTGCTATTATAAGAAAAGCAAATGCCAAAATGCTCCTCAAATGAAGTGTCTGATCTTCCCTTCTTAAGTATTGCTTCAGAAACAGGCTACGTTCTTTTTTCTGTAATTCTTATTGGCTTACTGGCAAAGGTTGCAGTGTTCCAGAGGCCAAGACACATCAAGGACAATAAATTTGTGGAGGCTAAGAGTTGGAATGATAAGCCTGGCCATGAGGAAAAAGAAGTAACATTATTTAAGATTGTTACAGGTCATTCTCACAGTTTGGTGAGGGCAAAAGAAACAATAATCAGGAAAGTTTTTTCTTAAATGCTCAGGATGCTAATTTCTCTTGAAAGGGAAGTTCCCTTTTTAAATTTTTCTTCAGGGGTCTCAGTGGCATCTGATCTCGCAGGAAGATTTTTCAGCTCAGCCTCTGATCCCATCGCTCATTCTGCCACCAGTTCTCCTGAGACTGTTTTCCTCAACTCATATTCCTCTCTTCCTCTTTCCTGCATATCTGCTGAATACCGGTGTATTGAACTAGGCAGCAAGAACGGCTCTGCTTTGGGGTGTTGCTGCAGCTGTGGAAGTGGAATGACATTCCTGTCACTTGGTCCCAGCTCACCCTTAGTTACAGAGAGAAATGCAAGAAGAAATCTGATCTTGTGTTCCTGGCTTTTAGCCTAGGAAAAGTGATGCCCATGCTTGGATTTCATAAAGAAAAACTGCACTATTCCACTTGCACTGCCAGCTCTGAGATACATGCACTCTTTTCTTCCTCATTGTATGGTACAGCTATTATTAAAGAGATGCAAGGTCATTCTTCAAAAAAAACTTTCTTACTAGATGGAGTGTTGACAGCAGTGTGGTCCTGTTAAGGGATACATATTTCGTGACATACACAGATGCTCTCTGAAACTCTCATGTAGATCCAGATCCTCTCCCTGGCCAAGATTTTTCTTGTGACCTAACAGCTTAATTTAGATGCTAAAACACGCATCCTAATTTTTAGAAATCTAATTTCCCTTGGGCATGGTTTGAAGCCATTGCCTATTTAGATGGTAAATAGACCCATGAATGAAGTACTAGTGCTCATTTTGAAAAAAAACCTGACTTTTCCTGGATCAGAGTGTATTTGGGTGGGAGAGTTTGGAAAGGAAGTAAAAGTGTGAGATGTAGCCCTTATTTTATAAATGTCATCTTACAAGACAGATTTTCTTCATACTTACAAAGCCTGTTGATTGATATGGCAGATAAATGTAGTCTGCATATATATGTATGAGTAATATCAGTAACCCATTAACTGCTGCTGCCACAGTCAGAACTGGGTTGGTCATGGCTTTGTGCAGTCAAGGTGGAATTTGGGGGATGTGATAGCAGAATGACACATTAATCTGAAATAGAGGTGCAAATGTAGTCTGGATTATGAAAGTAAGGTGGTTCCAGAATACACTGGCACTTCCATTTTGCTTGAACATTTGTCTGTGTGTCACTTAGATTTGTATGGTGTCACATGAGAAAGGAAATATAGAAATGTATTACAAGTCTTTGCAAGGAGTAGGAAGTGATGGCAAAGAACCAGGAAAGAGAAAGCCATTCAGAATTGTTTGCTAATGATTTTTGTAAGAAATGCATTTCTATAGAAGAAACACTGCAAGAAGTACAAAAATTAAATCTGTTAGTGACAAAGTTAAACGGAAAAGATATCATTGCAGAAAAGCATGGAAAAGTCATGGAATGGGCCCTTGGATTGCTCTAAAGCCTTGAATCTCTGCCTAGTCCAGGACCAACAACTTGGCAATATATTGTAGAAGCTCCTCCTTGGGGCAAATATTGTGATTTTTTCAAAACTGGCCATAGCTAAAGAAGAGCAAAATCAATTTTAATGAAAAAGAGATAAAGCTGGTCCTCTACTAAACACAAATAGCGAACAGTTCAAGTCATGAGAATGGAGGACATTGGAGACCACAAGCAAGTTCCACATGGGCTATGAGTGGCTTGCTTTTAAAAATCCCTGACCTAAAGTGCAGCAAATTGGTAAAATCCAGAGAGGGATAAAATGTAAATATTTTACAGGTTGAGGGAGGAAACTTGCAATTGTATATTGGCACAAACTTTTAAAGGGGTGATGGACAGTGTGTTTCAAACAGTCACTAACAGTGGCAGGTGGGACAACTTAAACTCTTGGTTTTTTCCTCTTAAGAACATTTTCACTGAAACATATTGCTCTAAGTACCTGGGTGTATTTGTGGCTTACAGGTATAGTGGACTCTGTCTGGATATTTAAAGTTTGAATTTTTTGAGAGGGTCAGCTCACTTTTGTTTTCAGCATGGCCAAAGAGTAATGATGTAAATGATCTTTCTAAGTATTCTTTTGGTAGAATATTTTAAATAGCACAAAATATTGCATGGCTTAGTATGCAACAATGAAGAGCTTTTCAAAAATCTGCTCATTTTTAAAGCTGATGTTTCTAAAACCAGCAAAGTTTCAGCTTTGGCACATGTGGAGGTTATGCAAAATCAGAATATAAAACATTTAAAGATTTCCAGGTATATCTTTGCAAGCTGATGAGCAACAATTCACTTAGAGGTGATGGTTTTCCATCAGAAAGCAATAGAGCAGAAATACAGAATGGGTAAATGTTTGCAGGAAGACAGGAGGAAAGTAAACATGTTTGTGATGACTGCTTATCATGAGCTGGCTGATGAGGGCAGCCAGCAGATGTCATAGAATATATTATTTTTGTTCTTTCTGCAGTACATTTACGTATCTTAGCTAAGTGCATTAAAGCCTTAACTCGGATACAGTAACTCTGCCTTGCATCACTTCATGCTGGAAAAACAGACCTTTTCCAGTGAACTAGAATGAACAGATGCAGTTTCAAATAGCTAGCAGATGTTAGAAACAAGTGAGCAGGAATCTGTTTGAGGGGCCTGTCTGGGGGAGGCAGGTCTCCCAGGAATTAGGAGAAAGGGAAGGAACTGAGGAGGATTTTTCTGAAGAAATGAAAAACAGTGCCATACTGACTTTTTTTTAGCTTAGGTGAACAAGGTCCTAATGAATTCCAGAAATCTCTTCACTTACACCTCCCTTTGGGGTTTTTTTGGTTTATGTTTTTTGCTTGTTTTTTTGCAGCCCAGGTGAGACTGCTAGCTTGGATATGGATATGTATTTAGGGCATTAGAATGGTCAGTAATAAGACTCCAGAAGTTATCTAATATCTAAGAACAATGTAGGTTTTCTATTACCTCTTTGCAGAAATAGAATGAGAGATTAATGGAAAAAAGGGCCATGTGAAAAAGACAGCAGAACAAAAAATGGAATTAGTATAACTTTTTTTTTTTTTTTTTTGCAGCTCTAGAAGAGCTGGTTCTTGCCACCCAGCAGTGTCACAGAAGTTTTCAGCAATCTCTAGATTGCTGCTGTATAAAAACCTGAAAATTACTGTTGTGTGCAAGGTGCTTGCATGATGCAGATTACCTGGTTCATTATTTTTTATAAGGTATTACACATGGACCATTAAGAAATTCTCTACTTTATAGAAATCTATTTTCAGTCTGCTTGTGAGACCATGCTGTATTGCTGTTTCACTCTGTTTCTTTGAGAAAATACATTACAAAGAATGTTATTCTTCTTGAAGGAAAAGAAAAGCCCAAAATCATAGACCAGCAACATTTATTAGGCAAATTTGACTGTTAAGGTGGGAGTACGGAATGGACTTTAAAGAAAGTATTTTGCTTTTGTCATTACACACTGATGGAAAAAGGCATAGTCATTCACCATGGGAGCTAAGGCTCCTGAAAGGTGAAGGTGGTAAAACATGGGAGTTTTAACTCCTCACTGATTACAACAGGAATTGCAGAACAGGTGAGGCTGGAAGGCAGCTCAGGAGACCATTTAGCCCAACCCTCTCCCTCTAAGCAAGGTCATTTGAGTAAAGGTTTTCATGGCAGTGTCCAGTTGGGTATTGTCTCTCTCCAAGGATGTATATTCCACAGCTCCACTGGGCAACCTGTTCTAGACTTCTGTCAGCCATGAACCTTTTTTTGACCATTTCCTGTTTAATACAGAATTTACTGGAGTTCAGTTTATGGTTGTCTTGTCCATTCACTGGGCAACTCTGATAAGTGTCTGGCTCCTTCCTTACTGACTGCACTCTGTCCTGCCCTGCTTTGATATCCTCACTGATACCCCTAAGCCTCCTTTTCTCTAGCTTTTCCTATTCTCTCCTTACATGTCTGGTGCTCCAAGCCCTACTCATTTGTAGCTATCTACTGGCCTCACTCCAGGATATCTGTGTCTCTCAGAACTAGACCTACCAATGAAGATGTGAGTGAGCACTCTTCTAAATGGCATTGAGTAGAGGTTGGCCATTGTAAACAGAGAGGGAAAGAGAGACTAAGGATCAATATGATGCTTGCCATCAGTTAAAACACAGTCAGCAGAAACAGAGTAGAAAACTATCTCATGGCAGCCTTACTTTATTTTTGAAATAAAAATGCTAAGTCTGTGTGGCATTAGTACCAATCAATTTATAATAAGCACCTGTCCTGGGTTGACTATATGATGCTTTTATCCCCAATCGTCTTGTTTTGTTTATGCTGAATAGTAAGTTTTGCACCTTTAAGATTTGTTCCAGAGAGTGAAGGGGGAAGAGAAGAAGCACGCAGTTTGTTTTCAGACACTGCTCTCACTCCTCCATACTCCTTCTCCTGTGTTGTCTGCAGGTGAACAAACAGCAGGACAAAGCTCTCCTTTATTTTAGTTAGTTTTAGCTATCTGAAGCAAAGAAGTTCTCTAGACTGTGATTTTTTTTTCCTTTTCTTTAGACCTGTTTAAACCTGCTCCAGACTAAACATCCAGAAGAGCACCAGCTACTCACACCTGTAGCCCACTGGGCCTGAGCCTGGGCCGTGGCATTCCCAACACTGGAAACACTGACAAAAGTCTGAGTGAGCTGAGCTGCAACTCGGGGAGGGGACTTTCTGAGTTTGTCATCTCTCTTGGAGCAGCAAGAGGTGTTATTGTTTAATATTGTTTAGGTTTTATTGTTTAATAACTAGGTTTTTTCTACTTTTCTCCAAAAAAAGTATTTTTCTCCTGAACCAGTTGAGAAGAAGGGCCAATTGAATCTGCTTTCCTAGAGGAGCCCCTTTAAGACTTCTCTCCAAAATTTGTCCTGAACCAGGACAAATACATCTAGTGGCGCCCAACGTGTGGCCCGAGAAAGTGGAAAAAACCTTTATTGATTGCGTGTTGGTTGTGCTCACTCTGTAATGGGTTAAAGCAGTCAGTAGCTATATTGCTTGAATTTGTAATGTCTCTTGGGGTGGAAGCCTTCATGTCATGGTCTCTAGACCTTTTTCAGGTCTCAATACCTTTCTGGTCACTAGGATTATTGGCCCCAACACATAATTTTTACAGTAGAGGGGCACAGATTGGAATAGCTATTGTGCTGGGCTTGGTGATAATAATTTATAGGGTGTTTACAAAGATACTGGAGTCTGTTTATGATATATGTGGTTTATGGTTTCTTCGTCCTACCCTGCATCACAGTTCCAGTAGTATGTTTTAGGAATTTATTAGTAATTGCACCCAGTTTGTTAGAGGAGGAGCAGGAAATGAGCCTTTCCTTTCCTTTCCTTTCCTTTCCTTTCCTTTCCTTTCCTTTCCTTTCCTTTCCTTTCCTTTCCTTTCCTTTCCTTTCCTTTCCTTTCCTTTCCTTTCCTTTCCTTTCCTTTCCTTTCCTTTCCTTTCCTTTCCTTTCCTTTCCTTTCCTTTCCTTTCCTTTCCTTTCCTTTCCTTTCCTTTCCTTTCCTTTCCTTTCCTTTCCTTTCCTTTCCTTTCCTTTCCTTTCCTTTCCTTTCCTTTCCTTCCCTTCCCTTCCCTTCCCTTCCCTTCCCTTCCCGGAACTTCCCTTCCCGGAACTTCCCTTCCCTTCCCGGAACTTCCCTTCCCTTCCTGGAACTTCCCTTCCCGGAACTTCCCAGAACTTCCCTTCCCTTCTTCTCCTTTGAATCTGTCATGTCACTTTTTGAGAAAGTTCTGTTTCCCCTGAATGTTAAAGAGACCATCTTTCTGGTATTTAATCTGGTAAGCTTCCTCTATATGGTCTGCAGCTTCTCTAGAATGAGGGCTGAGATGTCTAGAGAAGCTGATGAGACCCCTAACCCAGAAGCAGACTCAGGCATGGAAAATCCTGAGTAGTGTGGAGAATGGGAAAATATAGGCCAAACTCTGAAAGAATTTTCTGATCCTGTAAACTGGGATTTTCCACGTAAACAAATTCAGAACCCAGCTAAGATGAGGAAATACTTGAAAGAGAAGTGCCATGATGACTCTAAAGAGAAAAGGCTCATTGCAATAAACTGGGACCTGGCCTGTGCTTATTGCACACTATTAGATACAGTAGGGAAGCAGATAGAGGCGGGGGGCAGGGAGATAAAGCAGCAGCTACCACAGCCACTCAGGCTGCAGCCAACACCCCACCAAGCTGTAGCTAAACCAGACAGTGAGCCTAAGCCACTAGCAGTTGCCACAGGAAAAAAGCACACGAGCAAAACCAATCGACCAGTGATGGACGATGATGATCCAGGGGAAGGACCCTCAACACCAATTACTGATACAAAAGCCAAAGTTAATGCAACTGACGCAACATCAGAAGCCACTACTGAGTCCTATTCCCTGAAGGATCTTCGTCGCCTAAGAAAGGATTACACTCGAAGACCTGATGAATCCATAATTAGTTGGTTCGTTCGTCTTTGGGATGCTGCAGGCGAAGCTACAGTTTTAGATGGTAGTGAAGAGAAGCATTTAAGATTCCTGTCACATGATCCTGTCATTGACCAAAAAATGATGAAAGAAGCTAACCCTCACAGCCTCTGGGCACAGGTCCTGGGAAGTGTAGCACAAAGATGCCTGTATGCAAACAATCTCTATATGCAGCAAACCCAGCAGAAAACCATAAAACAAGGGATTCAATGCTTAAAGGAAATGGCAGTGGCAGAGATTGTCTTCTCAGATAATGTAAACACTGTAAATCCAGACTTAGTACCAGGTACATCTGTGATGGGAAAACTTGTACGACTTAGGCCACAAAAATATGCTTCTGCTTCAGCAATAATGAAGTGGGATGACAATAATAAGAAGACCGTGCTTAATATAGCAAAAAAGCTCCAAGCATATGCAGATGTTGTACATAGCCCAACACATGCCAGAATCGCAGTGGTAAAAACACATCTGCAGAAATTAGAAGACAAGATAAAAGACAACCACAAAAAACTAAAAAAGGAGATTAAAGAAAGCTTTCTCCAAATCTCAGCAGTACAAATCAGAAGTTCTGGTACCCAATGCAAACGTTCCCCATATGGGGAGAGAAGGTACACCCCACAAGCTGAGCTGTGGTTCTTCTTGCGCAATTGCAAAAAAACCATAATAAGATGAAAAATCTACTGCAGCTCTGGCACGAGTGCATGAACTGAAGACTCAGTGAAGAAGTTCCAAAAGGGAAGCAGCTCCAGTAGCCCGTAACCAAACTGCCATATGATGATGATGATGATATTTTCAATTGCCTTGAAGGAACCTCCAAGATATATGCCCAAAGAAAGAAAGATAACCAGGCTTAGAGGGGCCCTTCGTCTGGCCAGGTAGAAGCTAGAGAAAACTGTGGTTTTTAGACTCTGTAGATTCGTTGGCCTCGCACATCTGAACGACAAGAATATAAAACTTTAGTTGACACTAGTGCGCAGTGCACATTAATCCCATCAAGACATATAAAAGCAAAATCTGTTTCTATTGCTGGTGTGACAGGGAGATCACGAAATTTTACTTTGGTGAAAGCTGAGGTTGAACCTGACTAGAAAAAAGTAGAAGAAATACTCTACTGTGACTGGTCCAGAAGCTCCATGTATTTTAAGCATAGGCTTCCTCCAAAGTAAGTATTTCAAAAACCCAAAGAGACTCAAATAAACATTTAGAATAGCTGCTGTAAAAACAGAAAGCATCAAGGAATTAAACACCTTGCCTAGACTATCAAAAACCCCTCTACAATAAGACTCCTGAAGGTAAAAAAGCAATGAGTACCGATTGGCACCTCGACAGTGCACCGCCAACAGTATTGAACAAATCAAAATGCCATGATCCCCATCCATAAAATAATCCATAAGCTAGAAAACCAAAGAGTAGTCACCAAAACCCACTCACCCTTCAACAGTCCTATTTGGCCTGTGCGTAAATCTAAAAGAGAATAAAGATTGACTATAAACTACCGTGCATTAAATAAAGTGACTCCACTGCTAAGCGCTGCTATGCCAGACATGCTGGAACTCCAGTATGAGCTAGAGTCCAAAACAACAAAGTGGTATGCCACTATTGACATTGCTAATGCATTTTTCCCCATTCCTCTGGCAGCAAAATGCAAGCCTCAGTTTGCCTTCACCTGGACAGGCGTGCAGTACACCTAAAACCGACTGCACCAAAAGTAGAAGCACAGTCCTACCTGTCACAGACACTTTTAATTAAAAATCCTTTCCTTAGGATTTTTTCTCCTGAGAAGCTGAGAGGCCTCAGGAACAAAATGTAACCAATGATTATCTGCTGCTGTGGAATGCAACAGGTGGATCTGTGATTGGTCTCATGTGGTTGTTTCTAATTAATGGCCAATCACAGTCAGCTGGCTTGGACTCTCTGTCTGAGACACAAGCTTTTGTTATTATTCGATTCTTTTTCTATTCTTAGCTAGCCTTCTGATGAAATCCTTTCTTCTATTCTTTTAGTATAGTTTTAATATAATATATATCGTAAAATAATAAATCAAGCCTTCTGAAACATGGAGTCAACATTCTTGTCTCTTCCCTCATGCTAAGACCCCCGTGAACACTGTCACACCTACCATCTGCCATGAACTGATCCAGAGTGCACTAGAAAAAAGTGAAGCTCCAGAACATATACAATTTATTAATGACATCATTGTGTAGAGAAAGACAGCAGCAGAGGTGTTTGAAAAAGAAGAGAAAATCATCCAAATTCTCCTAAAAGCCAGCTTCACCATCAAGAAGAGCAAAGTCAAAGAACCTGCTAAAGAAATCCAGTTTCTAAAAGTGAAGTAACATGATGAACAGCTTCAAATTCCCACCAATGTCATCAAAGAAATCACAGCAATATCTCCACCATCCAACAAAAAAACCCCACAAAGCATTCCTAAATGCCATAAGTTTTTAGAAAATGCATATTCCTTAGTACAGTCAAATTGTAAGCCCTCTCTACTCAGTCACCCATAAAAAACCCCACTTTCCACTGGGGCCCTGAGCAGCAACAAGCCTTTGCCCAAATTAAGCAAGAAATTGCTCATGCAGTAGCCCTTAACCCAGTCAGGACAGGACCAGATGTGAAGTATATGCTCTACTCTGCAGCCGAAAACCATAGTTTATCCTGAAGCCTTTGACAAAAGATGCACGGGAAGACTCAAGGCCAACCACTAAGATTTTAGAGCTGAAGCTACAAGAAGTCTGAAGCCAACCATACTCCAACAAAAAAAAGAAATTTTAGCAACCTATAAAAAAGTCTCAAGCCACCTCAGAAATAATAAGCACTAAAGCACAACTCCTCCTGGCACCCCAATTACCCGTACTAAAGTAAATGCTCAAAGCAAAAATTCCCTCTACACACCATGCCACCAATGCTACATGGAGAAAATAGATTGCTCTCATCACACAGCATGCCCATAGTAGAAAACTAAATTTCCCTGGGATTCTAGAAATAATTACAAACTAGCTGAAAAGTGAAAACTTTAGTCTCGCTAATGAAGAAGAACAATAAGTGACATGTGCTGAAAAAATGCCACCATATAACCAACTGCCAGCGAAAGAAACACAATATGCTCTTTTTACTAATAGTTCTTACTGCATTGTGAGAATGAAATGAAAGTAGAAAGCAGCCATATAGAGCCCCACATGACAAATCGCAAAAGCCACTAAAAGAAAAAGTAAATCAAACCAGCTTACTAAACTCAAAACTGTTCTAACTGGCCCTAGGCATTGCTAAAAAAAAAGTCGCCAAAACTCTACCTCTACACTAATTCATAAATGATAGCCAATGCTCTGTGAAGATAGCTAGAAAAGTAGAAAGAAGCTAATTAGCAGCATAAAAGAAAACCAATTTAAGCTGCTGATGAGTGAAAAAACATCTCTACTGAGGTAGGGAGGCTACCTGTAAAAATCTGCCATGTAAATGCCCATATCCCCAATAGTAAAGCCAATAAAGAGGACCAAAACAATGAGCAGGTAGACCAGGCTGCAAAAATAGAAGTGTCAAAAATAGACTTAAATTAACAACATGAAGAAAAGTTATTCCTAGCTCAATACGCCCATAATACCTCAAGTCATCAGAGTAGAGATGCCACATATAAGTAAACACAAGACCAAAGAGTAGATTTAACCATAGACAATATTTCTCAAGTTATGCACAACTCTAAAATGTATGCAGCCATCAAGCAAGCCAAGTGAGTGAAGCCTCTATAGTATGGTGAGCAATAATCCAAGTCCAAGTATAAAGAGGCCTAGCAAATTAACTACATCACACCAACCCAGACACGCCAAGACAAGCGCTACGGTGCTGACCATAATAAAAGCCACCACTAAAAATAGTTAAAAATAACTATTTTAACTAAATAACAATAACTATTTAAACTATTTTTTAACTAAAAATAGTTAAAAATCTACCCTGTGCCTCATGCTACAGCCTAGACCTTGAAAAGCAAGTCCTGTGAAGACATGGTATCCCTAAAAAAATTCAGTCAAACAGCAAAACTCATTTCAAAAACAGCCCTATCAACACCTGGGCTAGAGAACATAGCATTAAGTGTACCATATCCTCTACCATGCACCAGCTGGACACAAATTAGAGAGATACGACAGACTGTTAAAAATCACCTTGAAAACATTAGGTGAGGGATCTTTCAAAAGTTGAAAGCAACATCTGGCAAAAGCCACCTGGTTAGTTAACACCCAAAGCTCTACAAACCAAGTGAACCCTACCCAATCTGAGCCTTTGCATAAAGTAGATAGAGACAAAGTCCCAGTGGTACATGTCAAAAGCTTGTTAAAGAAAACAATTTTGGGTTCAAACAAACTCGAGTACAAACAAACCCATTAGTGGAGTTATTTTGCTCAAAGACCAAGTTGCACATGGTAAATAATGCAAAAAAATAGAAGAACATAATGTGTACCTCAAAAAAATCTAATTGTTAAGTGAGAACTATATATAAATATTGCTGTTTGCTGAATGTTACTACCATTGTCTGTGTATAGCTATATATTAGATGTATAATGTACGTGTTTGTCGAGTTAGAATGTATATTAGTTTTAGTAGTAAGCTGATGATATAAAGAGTAGTATGTCCTAGGTTAACTATATGATGCTTTTATCCCTAATCGTCTTGTTCTGTTTATGCTAAATAATAAGTTTTTCATCTTTAAGACTTGTTCCAGAGAGTAAAAGGAGAGAAGAAGTGAGCAGTTTGTTTTCAAACACTGCACTCACTCCTCCACATTCCTTCTCCTGGACTGTGTTGTCTGCAGATGAACAAACAGCGGGACAAAGCTCTCCTTTATTTTAGTTAGTTTTAGCTATCTGAAGCAAAGGAGTTCCCTAGACTGTAGTTTTTTTTTCCTTTTCTTAAGACCTGTTTAAACCTGCTCTAGACTAAACATCCAGAAAAACACTGACAAACTCACACCTGTAGCCCACTGATCTGGGCCTGGGCTGCGGCATTTCCAACACTGGAAAAACTGACAAAAGACTGAGTGAGCTAAGCTGTAACCTGGAGAAAGAACTTTCTGAGTTTGTCATCTCTCTTGGAGCAGCAAAAAGTTTTATTGTTTAATATTGTTAAAGTTTTATTGTTTAATAACCAGGCTTTCTTCCACTTTTCTCCAAAAAAGTATTTTTCTCCTGAAGCAGTTGAAAAGAAGAGACAATTAAATCTGCTTTCCTAGATGAGCCCCTTTAAGAGTTCTCTCCAAAATTTATCCTGAATCAAAACAAGCACAGCACCCCAGCTCATTTCCATGAACCAGCCTCTGGGCTGACTGACAGACTCTGACTGACAGACACTGACTGACATAGCCAGTGAGAGCTCTCCTAGGATGTAGGCATCTCATCGTTCAGAGTCTGGGAGCACAGAGATAGACCAATGATCTGTCTCGACCCAGGAGTTTTGAATGGTCTATAAAAGGTGCCGGAGACAATAAATGAGCCTGTTTGTCTGAAGAAACAGGCATGAGTCTGTCTTATGTTATTCCTCAAGCATAGGAACTCCACCTGACAAGCCTGGAGAGTACGCTGATTGTGTTAATACTGCCATTATTGAGCAGGTTGGGGAACTATTTTTGCAGCAGAACCAAAGATGAGCCTAGCTTCAGTAGTGGTGTTTCATTCACAGCAAAAAAGACACTGTGTATCTTCTGAGTAATTGAAGTTACATTACAGGTCCTTACCACTGGAGAGTAAATATTTTCAATGAAATTTACTTAGTCTTATATTTGCCTTCATACTAGAACATGGACAGCTAATAGTGCTTTTTGTGGTCTTGGGGAGATTCTCTATCATGCCATGTCCTACCATGAAGCTGAGGTATGAATCCTAATTTTCCGTAAGGTTTTGGGTGGTAGCTTGGGAGATCTCAGACTAAACAAAGGCATTGAAATTCTGAAGCATAATTACCATGTAGCAGAAATTTTCATTGTCTGTTTTCTGTAAATTAAAAGGACTATAAATTGACAGTATTGTACCCTTAAAGAATAGATGAGTTAGAATTACATTATTTCTTAAAGACCAGGGAAATGCTGGGCATTTCTCTGATGTACATCCATGATGCTTCTTATAGAAGTAAAAAAATGAATCATCCTCAAAAGCTGTACAGATGCTTCTCAAATGGGAGTTCTGGTATGTTTGAAGAGCAGTTTTTCAGCATTCTGAAGATTTGAAGAACTGTAAAAATATCAGTGTTGTAGCCTGTGTTTGTTGGAACTTTAAACCTAAGAGTGTCTGCCTTGCTAAAACTTCATTACACTATCTGCATAAGTTAGGAAGTCCAAGAGAAACCCATCCATTTATTTCAGCCAAAATGCCACCTTGGTACTTTGTTTAGCACTCTGAATATGCTCTGGTCAAAGGATTGGATTGATGTTCCTGGGGAATTTGAGTGACAAAGTAAACTGGTAATGTTTCTCAAGAGTGAGTGTTTTACAGAGTTATTCTTATTTTATAACACTGTGATTACAGATTCAGTCTTGTTTTGGATTTTTGAAGCTGTTAATAGTGTATAGCTCTGGCTGGGGTAAAAACCAATTCAGTGTTGCTGCTTTAGTCTTCTTTCAATGCTTTAAATTTCTTTCTCTGATTATATTTTTACTTTCAAAAAAACTGTCTCCTCCTTGAAGATTTTATCTTGTGCTTTCCTTTTCCACTGCAACTTCATTGAGACACATAGGCACAAGGCAGGTGTTATCAAATTATCCTTTGGGGAGATGAGTCTAAATCCATAACGTTGGAGTTCTGTAGATGTAGATTTTCTCACACAAGCTTCAAGGTAGGCTGAAATTCAAAGGTTTATTGAGAGTGCTTTGTTCTTGCTGTATTGAATTTTTGGCAACATGTGAGCTTTTAACAAGAGCTAAAAGGCCTTGTCTTTACTACTTTGAGTGATGCCATCCTTGGTAAAACTGCTTTTAAGTTTAACTTTGAACAGGTGTTGTGAAAAAATTTCCCTGAAACATTAATTTCTGTAAAAGTAGTTAACCAGAAGAGTATTTTTTTTTTCAGGTGCAGATTGTTGTGTGCACAGTAGTAAACTGCAGAAATAATAAAAAAATATTATTTAGTCATTATTACAGGGACACATTGAGAAAGTTATCATGATATTTAGTGCTTTGGACTGGAAAGTCTGATCTTAAGTTTCAGTACCAGCAGTTTCTGGCTTGCTGCCATGAGCAGCAGGCTCTGAGGAGGGTACAACCAGCTTTTAAGGAGCTTATTTTTGTTTTCTTGGCAACAAATTTTGTATTTTAACAGTACTAGAAATTATTCAAATTGAGATCTCAGATGTGGACTACATAAGAAATGATGAGTGAGAATCTGGTTAAATATCAAATCAGTATCATAGAGAGCTGAGAAGAAAAGAAAAAATTAACCCCATGTGTGTTTCTACACGTGGCCGCCTGTAAAAGGGTTCTGGAACAGGAAAAGAAGAGGAGGTTCCATAGAACATTGTGTCAGTATTGTGTCAAACTGCATTAACTGTAGTTCCCTGGAGGAGTATGGGGACATGTAGGTTAATACAGCAACGAAGAAATAGCAGGATGTTTCATGGCAGCTTTACTTAATTTAGATTAATTTTTAGTAGATTGAAGTGTTCCTGACTTTTCTCCCATATACTGTGTAAGTCAATGTTGTATTTAGGTATTGCAAATGGTTAAAATCTTTTTCTAGTGTCCTGGCTTTTACATCTTCTTTTACCTAGTGCATGTAGTCTGATCTGGTCTGAGCTGGATATTATATTTAGTTGTCTGGAGTTCTACTAAACCTCACTTGATGCCCCAAGTGCTCTGAATAGGGAGCAGTGCTACAGGGGATTGGAAATCTCAGTGAAAGTTTTAAGAGTTGGAATTTTTTTTTCTGTAAGTGGAGAGCACTCATCTGCACCACTTCAGTAATTGTACTGTGATTAAAAGTATCAAGAAGAAGAAATTGGTAAGGAAATGAAGCTTAAAAAGAAAACAAAACGAAACAAACAAAAAGCCTCAAAAAACCCCTATAGGTTTCCCTCGTAACAGTGATTATCTTGTAGACCAAGACTGCTTTTTGAGAATTTGCCCAAACCTCAGAATCAATGCACTGCTTTCCTCTTGAGGACATGGGGAAAATAAGTAAAAGATTATGCTAACTGTGGGTATGATGAGAAATGAAAGGCCCAAATAAATGCTCTCTAGGGATCATTTACTTCAGACTTCAAATTTTGAATCTTCAAGCAACCCTCTAGAAAATGTAAGAATTCATTTTGTTTTCCATGCTGAAAATGAGAAGAAAATATGTAAGTTGTATATAACTTTGTTTCTATGTGTTAATTTTGATTTCCAATTTCCAACAACCCATTCCATTCACTTAGGATATTTCACTTTTATCATTTTCATGGTCAAGGGTTCTCTAGTTTGTGGCTGTCTCCATTGAGTAATGTTTTTCCTCAGTCTTCTTTCAATGGTGCAGTGAACAATCTATAAACAGTAGGTAACTGGAAATACTGAACTCGAACAAATGCCTTCTCAGTACTGTAGTTAGTTGCAGGCACTGAGCTCATCTTTTCACACAGCTCCTGTTACAACAGTCTTGAAAATATATGACAGCTGAAATCATCTTACAGAAGTGCCAGATAAATAAAAATATTCCTTAGTGTTTGCAGGATTTGGATTTCTGGTTCCTGGGATAGTTTTATACTTCTGAGATTAATTTTTATGGCATAATCTACAAATATAGTTGGATCTCCAGCCTAAAAATCATCTGCTTTCCTTGAGGAGTAGAATAAGACATCTAGGTTTTCAGGAGCATAATTTAAGGGTTTGCATTTGGTCTTTTGTTTGGGTGCCTAGAGAAGGTTCTGTGCTCTTCCAGTTGTACATACACGGAAGTCCTTGGCATCCCTATGAGGTTCATCTATATCCTTCCATTACAAATGGCAGCATGATTACAAGAGTTAAGGGGAAAAAAGTAATAAAGAGTTTAAATTGGGAGGTATAATTAGAGTTTTTCCATCCCTGTGGCATTGCAAAAACACCATTACGTAAGTTGCCTTGGTACATAGCGTGCACATCTTCCTGTGCTCTAGACATGAGAGGCAGTCGGTGACTGCACTTTGTTAGCTGGTAGCTCTGAATACTGACCTAAATTAAAACTTCATATGCATGTGGACAGTGCCATGCTCAGCTTTGGTTTGTGTGATGATGTAGGATAACAGGTTGCTATGGTAAAAACTGCGGTGACGACAAGCTGTGTGATGGCAAGCTAATATATGGTGCTTTTAGCAAAATGAAGAAAATACACTGAGAGAAATATTAGGCAGATATTTTGGTGAATAATGCTCTTTATAGTTAATGAAAAGAAATACTATTCTACCTGCATTCTCTTTGGATACTGAATCCAAACCAGATGGGGCTCATTTAAATCTCTGGCCATTCATTCTGATCAGTGTGCTCAGGCAAACAGAATCTAATTGATGGAGGAGCAACATAATTTCATTTTGTGCAGGCAATTTATACATTTCCTAAGATTAAGCTGAAACACAGATGATTCTGTGAGTGGAAGAATGCTGTATTTAGAGAAAAACACAAGTATGTCCAGGGAGATATCCCCGTTTTTGTTATCCAACTTTCCTAAATTGCTCCTCTTTTGAGAAGTATGCATAGAATGTCTCACAGTTCCCAAGATTTGTAGAAGTACAGTGATGTCTAGTGGATTCAAACTAGGTATTAAGCTATAAAGGAGGGGCATACAGAGCCTATATCTGTTGTTCAAATGAGCTAAGCTAAGCCTTATTTTTATTTGCGCCTGATTGTTAATATAGTAGAATTTTTTTAACATGTCCTAGTCTAAATTGGTAATCTTCCCATTCCTTGCTTCATCATGTTTACAAGTTAAGGTTTTCTGACTATTTTTTAGCCACTTTGTCTTTTTCAATACAGTTGTAAATAAATGGTGAGAGAGTGCAGTAAATGAAAGTAATTATTGTTTTAGTTCTGAGGAACAAATATACTGGAAGATGTTGTCATCAAATAATGAAGTCACAACAAAAAACTACTTAGAAATACACGGAGTAATTAGTAAAGCTGAGAGGACACCATGACACTTGCATGAGGTTTTTATATTTGAGTTTGACTTTAGGTTTTGTTTGCAATGATTAAGCCTTATTAAAATTCTATAAAGGAGATGCTAAGTTGTTCATGCTCTAGCAATGGTAAATTTATAAAGGAATAGCAGCCAAAAAATGGGTGTCAGGGCTGCAAAGTGGCAGCACTACTAGTTGTCTAAAGTTCTCAGTAGAAAACATGTGCAAAACCTGCTAGATTCTGTTAGAATAGGAGAAGCTTATTGGTGTGGATAAAATGGTGAAAGGGCAATGTAACATTTAAGGGGCAATATAACATTTAAACATAATAGTTGTTCACCTGTTAACCCCTTTTTTTTCTGAAGATAGCTACATATAAGCTCAAAGCATGATGTCCTTTTTAAGAATTTCCTTTCTAAAAGGATGAGAAAACATTACACTTTATAGTTTTTTTACAGTCTAAGCTGATTTTTTCTCTTGTGAACTCTTAGGTAGGTTGAGAGAAATTGCTGCAGGTTTTCTTTAACATTTGACTTTTTGTCCTTTCACACATCACATTTAATTGGTGATATAATTTTGATCCAGAAAAAGTTATTTCCAAAGCTTCCTTTCAGATTTTTTCCATCTGGTTTCTGAAGTTTTTTTTTCCAAACGGATTTTTCTCAGCTCTGCTGCATGCTGGTTGAGGAACAAAGCTTTAAAATCCATAACAAATAGATGGCTGCTGTATTGCCTCTTCTCAAAACAATATTGAAGCTGGTGGAACAGATATTTAATGACTGCTGGGAACATTTCATTAAGGTGTCCCTGTGCTTACTCTTTCTCTGTTTGCCCTCCTCTGTCTCTCTGGATCCTAAGGTTGGCTCAGGCAGGGGTGATGATTTTACAGTGGGTTGTGAGTCTCAAATCATCATCACTGGGAAGAACATTTTGAAACATTTTCAAAGAAGTGTTCTTACCTTGCTTTTTCTTGTCTGTCTTGCATTTTCCCATTACATCTAAATTAGATACATACATGATGAGTATTTAATTTATTGGTTAACTACTTGTTTATTACCTCTAAAATGGTTAAGACCTATTTTACCCAGTTCTTGGCTATTTTTATTTTATATCTGCCCCTTGGTGAGTTCTTTGTGTCCTTGGGCTCTCCAGTGTCATCCATATCACCTTGTGCCTGTATGCCTTTCACCAGGGGATGTTCAAGTGGGTAGTTTTGCTTAGTTGGTTTTTCTTCATTTCTCATTTGGTTTTTAAAGGAAGAGCAGTTTGTTCCGGGATATTTAATATGGCTTCAGCTGAAGGTGATGTGTAGCCTTTGCAGAGCAGCTGCTGGGATGAACCAGCTTAACTTCTAGTGCTTGAACTTCCCAGCCCTGACCCCAAATGTTCCCAATAGATACCTGGAGACCCTTCTGGGTCATGCCATGCAGGAGAGATCCTATATCCCTTGAGGGATATAGGCAACTACTCGCACAATTGAGATAGTGAAGATCAGCTAGTATCATTGAGGGAGGCCATAGTTAAAAAGTCTCTTTGGTGACTACCAAAACCTTTATGGGTTATAACAGACCAGAGCCCTGCATTTTTACCATCTTGCTGGGAGGAACCAAGAAATCTGAGTAGCTTACTAGGAAAACTGTAGAGCAGTGCAGGCTAAGGCAAAAAATACACCAATCTACTAATGCTACAGTGATTTAAAAAAAGTTATATATGATTTCTTCCCCTGACTGAAGAAAATCTATCCTCCCTCTCCCTGCAAAACCATCCCTCTCTCTACCAGCTGCAATACCAAAAATACCATCAGTAGAATTTTAAGACAGAAGTTAACAGGATTGAATTAAGGGAGAATTAGGCTATCAAACAAACTGACAGATGACTTTTCTTCCACAAAAACAAAACAAAACAAAACAAAAAAAAAACCCCAAAAACAAAACAAAAAAAACCCCAAAAAACCAACAACAACAACAAAAAAAAAAGGCAAAAAAAGCAGATATTGTGCCAGCCACTTACTATTGAAATATCAAGGATGGGATTTCTCTCACTTTTCTTTCTCTACTTTCTGTTTTTCCACCCAGGCTGCTGTGTTAATTTCCTGGATGCTGCATACATCTTGGGTTGCTGCCTTCCAAGCCTAAGAAGCCTAACAAGCCAGTTGGTGCCAGCCATGGTTCTCTGCCCAGACATGTGGGAATGAGGCTGGCTTTTTTTGGTGCGTGGCCTGGTGGAAGTTTCGGAACTGCTGAAGTAGCTTGGACTGTGGGAGTTTCTCCCTCTGCCAGCTCTCTACTTACTGCCCAGCCCTAGGCAGTGTTTAAAACAGGCCAGCACTCAGTGTACCTCCCTGTTCTTTTCCATGGGTTTTCTGCTGTCAGTCTCCTCCTGCTCCGCCTTCCATGTTCTCCACTTTCTGCTATCAGCTGTTCTTTTCCTGTGTCTCGTATTCACTTTCTTAATTCTCAGCTTACTCCAATCGAATGACATTGTTTATGATACTGAGAAGAGATGAGAATGAGGGCCCAATGTTGTCATCTTGCAAGGTATTTTGATGGCTAATTGGAAATTGGAGAAATTGAGTGAATTACCTGTACTATGCATGCTTTCCATACCATCCACCTTGCTCCACTGTGCTGAGATGAGCCAGTGGGAAAAAACTCAGGCTCTTTCTGTGCTCTAAAACCTCTCAGTGATGAAGAGTTTCTTTAAGGAAGCTTGGAAGTCAAGGTTCTTTTTGATCTACCTATTTATTTCTCATCTTCTTGATGCCTACGTGGAACAAACATGTGGACTTTTGAAATGGCAGGTGCTTTATCAAATAAAAACAACCAAAATTCAATCTCTTATGGAGGAGTAAAATAAATGGATTTCTCTATTTACCCGCATCATGTTGCATTTTGAGATTTTTGTAAGCAGCATTGTCTGCCAAGTTTCATGTCTTAAAATTGTCAAAAACTTGAGTAGTGCTCTTAGGAGTCAAATATGTGGTTTACACATGTGTATCATCCAAGCGTTTTATGGGCAGCCGTACATTCTTGTTTGTAGGCTGTGATGTTTTAAATTTTGTTTCACAATTTTATGTGAAAGTTATTTAAGGTCAAGTCCAAAAGCATTTCCTTATCACTGCTGCGCTTCATGTAAGCTTCCAAGACAGAATACATCCTTAGCTTTTCTAGTAAGAAATGTGATGTGTTGTTCACATTTTCCGAGATGGAAACCCCTGGTTTTTAGCACCTTCCCTTAGCATCTAATCAAATGGGCCCCTTCAGCAGCAGTATGAAGATAATTTCAGGCAAGTGGCTGTAATGGCAAGTATGACCTCATGTCTGTCTTTACTATTAAAAGAAAACAAAGGAGAAAAAATGAGAGCTGCCAAGGTGTGACCTTTTGTTTACAGAACCCCGGGTAATTACAGTATTTCAAAGCACATTGTCACAGCCATTCCATTCTTGTTGCTTCCGAGGAAAAGACATGAAGGAGACACCTTGCAAAGAACACGATTTTATTTGCAGGGTTGAGGAAAGATGTAAATGGCCCAGGGAACTTGTGAGTCAGTACCTTAGATGCAGAGAATAGCTGGTTTAAGAGGATATTTGTTTTCTGTACCAAAGTCTTCTTTCCCCCATAACCTGACATGAAACTGAATGTCAGCAGTCAAAATGCTATGAACAATTATGTACCTCATCTAAATACACAGATATCATGCACTTCTTTTTCCTCTGCCCAGGGCCAAAAATCTCGTTCTAGATTCTACTTATTTTAGTAAGACTTCTTAAATATTTTTTTCTTCTCTGATGTAAAAATAAACTATTTTCAGTAAAGGAAACAAACTATGGAAAACTTAGATGATCTGGTAATTTATCAAGTGTTGGCTACCAGGAAATGGGACTCAAGAAATTTTTTCAGGTGCTTTGAAAAATTTGTGTTTGCATTCATAATGGAACTGGAGTGTAGGCAAGTGCATAAGGTAGGGATCTAGCTATCTCTTTATATTTAAAACATTCCTAAGAAAACATGCTGATATGCACACAATCATAATTAGTAATTATGGCAATTTCTGAAAGAAGTGAAGATCAAATTTATCTGAAAGGGGTGCAGTTCCTCATACCTCTCTGCAGAAAGACATAAGCTAGTAAGGAAGCTTGAGAGAGAACTACAGGCAAAAGATTTTGTTCAACATCCAAAGTTGCTTCCAGTTTTAGCTTTAAAAGTGTTAGACCTTGGTCCATTGCCAATGACATCAATTCACCTGCTGTCCTGACCTTCTCTATGAAGCATGTCAAATTTTTACCACAGAAGAATCTAACATAATATAAAAAGCTTCTGTTATAATCACATTAGGAGCTCTTGTACCAGTCATCAAATTTAGTTTAGCAAAATGCAATGCAAATTTGTAACACAGAGGTGATTGATGACCCTGTAAATTTGTTATTCAAGCCATTGCAGAACATAAAGTTATTTTCTGAAAATGCAAGTTCTCTGACTGAAAGTTGACTTGTGATGGTATGTTCAGCTCTGGGAAGGTTTGTGCTGGGTATTGGTAGAACAGTCCTCAAGTATAAAATTAAGAGGTTTACACAATGTACTCTTTTTGAGGCTACACAGATTATTATTGCTGTTCTTGCTGCTATTTCTCCCCTGAAATTCATATCCCACCATATGTGAAGCTTTTATCCTGCAAATAGTAGTTTGTGGTTAAACTCTATATAAAGTATCTCTTTTTTATGCTGCAGAGAAGACATTGAGGGCAGACAAGTGTTTGAGTCTTTCCTCAACATAGCATTTTAAGATTTTGCTCTCTTCCCTACATACTTGATGTCATGCCAGGAGAAGTTTTGCAGTGAGGAGCATACTCTCCCTCCATTCCTGTGCAATTCAGTTGATGCTCCTTTATGAAGTGTATTCCTCAGTGCCAAAAAGCAGCTTTCTACAAACTACTCCAAGCTTGCATGTTTATTGGATATACAGGGTTTTGGGTTTTTGGCTGGGAAACTTGTTTGTGAGTGGGAGAGGATACTGTAGATTTTGTTGCAGCATAGATGTTGCCTAGAAAAACTTCTTCCTGTTAAATAAAACCATTTAATTTCTCTAGTGGGTATCTTCAGAGGAATTTTAAATCTCAAAATGTAGTAATAAGAATAGATAGTGTTATATATGAAAACTGGTTTTTAGTCCATTTTTCATTTCTGTTTTCATGTGGACCGCAAAACTTTTGAAAAGCAAAAGGTTGATCTCAGGTGTCAAAAATATTTAAAGCTCTTCAGCAAAAGTTTGCTTCTGCTTCCTTTTACTTTTTTAGTTCAGCATGGATATTAATCATGCATTTTGTTCCTCTAGTCCTTAATTGAGGCCTCTTAGACTTAATAATGGAGCAAATATTCCTTTTACTTGAAAGCAAATGATAGTCAAGGTTCATATTTTTTAGCATTTAAATTGCCATTTATGATTGTTCTTTTGCAAGTTTTAAGCTCAGGTCTCTATGGCACAATATGCAAATACTGTATTATCCTTATTAAAGTGGAGGAGAAATGAAATGTTTTTGACATTTTCCAGAATAAATGCAGTTTTGCTGTCTGAAAGATCAAATCTGTATGGAAGCTGCAGTGCCATAAGATGAGTAGGAAGAAGTAAAATTGGAGAGATTTTAGGTTGTGGGGTGTTAATTATTTATAGGATCTGACATCTTATATGCTGTTTTGGGAGTAGATACCTGTTTTTCCAGTTCCAAAGACCACTTTTATAGCTAATTGTGAAGTGACTCAGCATTATCTCTCGGTATAGATTATTATTAACCAAAATCGGGCACCCTACTTTTATGCCAGCTCAGGTACAACTTGCGCTTGCAAAATGTATTGCTTTTATTTTAGAAGACAAGTTCTTGAGACAAAAGAATTCTTCAGTAACCTTTACAGAGGTTTCAACATCCACTAGAGTAAATATTCTGTGCTATGGGAAGTGAGGTTTCCCTTTTATTTTTATTCATTTTCTCTGTGCTGAATTCATAAAAGGAACCAGCTAACTGATTTGCTATCTTAATTACTAGTATATTAACGTTTGCTTACAGCTGTGATTTACTGTTGGTTATTTTGTTAGATAACTGGTTTCTGTCACAAGAAAATATTCTGTTTCAAGAAATTTATTACCATGTGTTTGTTCATGTGCACTGGTTGGTCCTCTCCCCTTCTTTCTCACACACTACAGCATCAGTGTTCAGAGCTTGACACTGCAAGGCGAGAAGTTCAGAGCTGAAAGTGCATTCTATGAACATGCCCCTTTCATGGGTGTTCCTGCATGATGAGTGAGCTTTGCCAAGGCTTCACCATCTGGTTGGAACTGTTGGCATCCCCAGCAGAGCAGTGAGTGGTGTAAGTGGCAGATTCCTCTGTATGGTGCTGCTGATTTAGGTCAGAGCTGGATGCTGTGAGATATGGCCCTGTGCTGTGTGAAGATTCACTGAAACAGAGTGCTGGAGTATTATTGCATTTTCAGTCTGCAGTCCAGCACCCACACACCAAAGCACTTTGCTTTCTTTAAAAATACTGTAGAAAGGTCTCAGCTATTCATCACGTAACTAGAAATAAAAGGCAAGAGATCTAAGAGCTGGGGAGGGAACAGACCAAGAGATAGTTCTAATAGAAGAAAGGCGAGGCATCAAATAAGGGGAGCTACAGGAGGAAAGGGGTCTCTGACATGAACTTCACTTACCTGGAAATAAGTAGCAGTAAAAAAAAAAAAGACCTTAAAGTTTTCTTTAAAAGAGACTACAGATTCAGCAAAATGTGATAGGTTTGAATACCATGAATAAGACATTAATTCCTAGTTAGGGTTCACATATTCGTTATGTGCAAGGGAATAAATGCTTCAGGTTGCAGACACATGGAAGATATGAACTTTATATCATGTAGAAAGATTTTCTTCCGTAAGTCTCCGTGTACTTTACAGAGGAGGGATAGACCATAATTTTTCATACATACACATCCAGTTTTTGTAAACAGTCGTGGTAGTGTATCAGTAACTTGCAAAAAGTGTAATGACAGGAGCTGCACTGTGCATTTTGGACCCCAGAGCAGGATTCTATCTTCTTCCTGTCTGCACAGATCTACATGTAGAAATATGCACTATGTATGACAGCTTCAGATAACCAGGCACTGGAGGGTTTTTCTATTTACCTTTCATTTGGCTAGAACTGCCTGCTAATGCAGGAAAAGAGGAATGAGAATATGGACCCTAGTATGAGTGAAGAAATGGCATGTGGAACTCTACCTTCAGGTTTTAAAAGCATCTTGTTTTATCTTGCTTTGAGTTTGTTGCATCTTGTTTTGAGTTTGTTGTATCAGTAGAATCTTAGCCTGGATACTAAAATGATTATGTTTTTGTATCCTAATATGGAACCCGAAGATGGAACTGCTCACAGTTAAAATATACCTATACTCTCAAGCCTACAGAGGCTTTCATCTAATTGTTCATTGTGCGTGAAAACATCACGCATGTCCCCAAGGGCTTCTCTGCCCTCCCAGGGACCCATGGGAACCCTTCAAGCAGAAGATCTGTCATGTTGATGCACTCCATTTGTGAGCTTT
The DNA here is from genome assembly GCF_012460135.2 of Molothrus ater. Classification (NCBI taxonomy): domain Eukaryota; kingdom Metazoa; phylum Chordata; class Aves; order Passeriformes; family Icteridae; genus Molothrus; species Molothrus ater. The sequence continues at coordinate 13,609,328 of NC_050480.2, forward strand.
CTGATAAGCTCAGGGAGAGTTGTATTTCTGGGATACAGGGCAAGAGGGGAGCAGGATGGATGAACTGAGAGCCCTTTTTAGATGAACATTACCATAGAAACCACTGTCATTCCTCTGTGTTTGCAGAAAATGTTGGACACTTACCTCTTGTGAAGTCAAGCTCATATATCAAATTTGTTAAGCAGAAGTGCCTCAGAGAACCCTGGGCTGTGCCTGAAGGAAGTCAGCACTACTTAAATAGGGCTGATCAACCTCCACAGTTGGGTGGGCTAATTAATGTCTGCCTCAGTTCTTCAAGGCTTGTTGTGAGAGGGAACAAGTGTGGTGCCTTGTCAGGCCTGCTGTGATCCCTGCTGAGGAAGAAAGCCTGCCCAAGCTATATGGGACAGGCAATCTGTATCTTGTTCTCAGCTCTGGATTTGAGTTCCCTTTTGTGCTTTCATCTGTCCAGCTGTAAAATAGCATGGATATTTTGGGGGTTTTTTTGGTGGTTTTTTTTTCACAAGTGAAAAACATTTTGTCACCAACAGTTATGGTAAGATCTCCTCCAGAAAGCTCTCTACATTAATGGAAGAATGAGCACCACACTTGAAGTTGTTACATATGCTGAAGAAGAGGCATTGAGCCCCTCTGTCCCTGCAATCAATGAGGGTTTGGATGACAGGATTTCCACTCGTAATCCACTTGCTAGCTTATTTGCCAAAGAAATCTTAAAATTTCTACCCATTCTATGTAATTTTTTGTTGTTGTTGTTGTTGTCCTTCATCTCTGGGACATAAGACAGAAGATGTGTTTGTGTAATTAAGATACTGGAAGCCTCTGGGTGGATTGCCAGTCACAGACATCCCTTTTCTGGCCTTGCAACAGAGCAAGTCAGTGTGGCAAAGAGCTGCATAGAGAGAACCTCTCCTCAGAGGGACAGGGAAGAGACAGACTATCACTCTTTGGTCAGATTTTCTGCTCTTGTTTTGTTCATTTTGTAGATGCTAGGAGGGGATTTGAATTTATAAACTGAAATCTGTTGGGTTCAAGCATGTAAATGTACCTGAAAAATCTCAGTTATTCTGGGATTTGTTAGTTTTACCTATGCAGTGTTATATAGTATCTTTTTATTTTGTTTTCCTGAATCTGCTTGTGGATCTTTATAAATAATTGAGAATTTTTTTCTTGTTGAGATTTAAGCCTCTTCTTCTTATGTTAAAGAAAATGTCAAATTGATGTTCCTGTTTACAAAGCTGGAATAGCACTTCTAGTTTTCTACTGTTGTGTCATTTTTCAACCTTGATGCAGGTTGAAAAAAATTAGACTGAAAATATGATTTAACATTGTGACTATACTTTACTTTCTATATTTACTGAGATTTGTATTCCCTGTCTTAATTTTTTTATTCTATAGGGAAAATGAAAGCTGAGATTCTGAGTGAAGGATTGGATTCCACAAGCTGGAATTCCAGGATAAACTTTTCTTCTTGGTATCAGCTCTACAAATCTTCAAAATTCTTACAGAGAATCACTCCTTTTGGCATGTATTTCTTGGTCTCTGCTCCCTGTGTTTACAAAATGAAGCTATTCTCCTTGCTTTCATCACATTAGAGGCAGTCAGCCTCTTGGCAGAATAAGGAAAACTTGTTTCTAATTACAGGTTTTTTTTCAGGCTAATGCTGCTTTCAAATATTGCTAATGATCCTGCGATTATTTAGAACCATTCTTTTAGTTCCCTGTGACCTTGTGTGCTCCCTTATTTCTTGCTGCAGTTAGTTTTTTGCATTTGAAGATATAGGGAAAACAAGAGACAAGGATCCATTGATTTTGAAAGACTTGCACAGCTCCGGGAGCAAAGCTGAGCAGTTTCGTGACTGACATTTACAATAAGCCCTAATATACACATCTCGAATTCTGCCAGATGAGAGTAGGTGTAAATTAAGGAGGTGTGACTACCTGTGAGATAATTTAGTCTCTTGACACCTTTTTTTGACCTACACCAAATCTTCTAGTTTGATTCATGTTAAAAAGTGGGGACATGGAGGTAAACCTGGAGAGTCCCTGTGCAAAAGTTTAGCACCTATTGTATTCCTTAAGTAGGAATTGTATTATTTATGGGCTGCCCTTGGGAAGACTCTGGAAGGGAATAGTAATTGCTCACTGTTTCTGTATAATAAGGGATGGTTAACTTCTCTTACACACTGTAGAATATTTTGTAGAATATTTTTCAGAAAGCCAGTATTTTAGATGGAGTCATGGTAGTGAGGGTACAAAACCATAATAAGGATGCATGACTTAATTGTTCTGGATTTTGATGGGGTTCTCTTGGGAACTTCAGTCACTGTTGCATGAAACGGGGGTGGAAAATTGCTCTGGAAAAACATAAATCTTGCAAGATTGGATATTTAACAGCAAGAGTTTCTTTGTCTGGGGATGTATACAGTTATTACATAAAAATGAGTCTGCCAAAGAGAATAAAGCACCTAGTGTGAAGCCTTTGTGAAGTGCAGATATAATTTTAAGCACAAAACTAGTTTTTATCAGGGTGGAGGATGCTGAGAGCTGTGGACAATGGCAGAGAGAGTTTTATTGTGTTTCAGCTTAATGATGCAGTTCAGGAAAGTCAGTGTTGAATCAGAGCTGCTCTGTAATCATTTATCAGGGTCAGGAGAAGGGTGTTCTCTATGGATGGAACAGGCTGTGCCTGAGATCCAGGGGCGATGTTGCTGGCCAGTATACGCATGTTCTTCCAGGGTAATGTTGCATAAGAAACAGGAACAAGGGATAAACAATTTGGTGTCCTTAGAAGAGGATTTGAATGAGACCTTTCCATTGCACAAATGTCTATCTTTCAAGTACAATTTGTTTACTTTAGCATATTGGCAAATACATGTATAGCAAATTCCAAAGAATCCCAGACAGTGTGAAGGAAGCATCTCAGTGCTCAATAAACTTCCAATTAAAAAAGTATTGGAATTCTAGACAGACAAAACCACTTAGGATCTGGTGTTACACCTGTCCTACCACAGGCCCTTGGTGATATTTGACATCACTAAGAAAAAAAAAGGAATAAAAGTTCTGTAAGTTCAAGTGCAGTAGCAGTAACTAAGAAAACTACACTGGGATAAATTTTACATGGAAGGAAAACAGAAGGCAAAAAATTAGTGTACTTTTAGAAGTGACAAAGAGAAACATTGAAGCTGGGACTTTAATATGCTTGGAGAAGGGGTCTAGAGAAGAGAAGCCATGCTGGTTATATAATAGCAAGAGCAATTACTATAGCAATACATAGTTCTGTGACCTTGAGTGAGTCTCAGTGAGCACAAAAAATTTGCAATGACAGTTGGATCATTCAGATTTTCAGAGATAGGATGGTTATACCTACCCTTAGAAATTCTTAGTGATCTCACACTAAGGGAAGAAGAGGATTTAGTACTCCTGTATTTTGAGGAAATGTAACTAGTAAAATAATGCTAAAGCATAATGGAGAGTGACTAGATTCACCTAGTAAATGACATGGGAAATTAAGAAGTTAATGATTTGCTGCCATTTACAGGAGAAAACATTCAGGAATTGTTTTCTCTTCGGTAGAATTTCTTTCAAGTGGGGCAAGTGGTTTTTATTTTTGTAAATTTTTCTTCTTTTTTTCTGAGGAGCAAAGTACTTGGACCTATTATCAAACTGAAGGCTATGATCTGAAGGCTTCTGCTCAGGGTGAACTGAATACAGTGAAGGGCCATGGTGTTTTGTGGCATTGCCCTTGCTTGTTGTGCAGAGAGAAAGATTCATTGAATTATCTCTTCCTGTAAATGAACCTGTGTGCCACGATTTTAGTACTGCTGTACTCATTGTCTGTTACTCAAGCTGTAGGTCTGGCCATTTGATCTTGAGAGACCTGAACTGGTATGAACTGGTATTCTAGGGGAGGAAAGGTGGTCAAGGAGAATATTTCTTTGAAGTGACGGACCACAGTATAAACCCTCCTAGAAAAGGTCCTGTTGTCCCCCTCTCTACCTGTAAAGCCTTGTAGAGTGACACATTTGCAAAGAGATGGGAGACATGGGGTCAAAACTCCCAAGGAGCAGGAATTTAACTCTGCACATGGCTCTGATGGGAAGAGGGAACGTGAACAGAAGAGCATCTGAGGGCTACGTGTCATGGCACTCACCAATACTTCTCTCTACTGGCTGTCTGTAAAGAAGTCTGTAGTAGTGTTATAGGTAAAAGGCACCATTAACCACAGATTTTGCTAGTTGACAGTGTCCTATTCCCCATCTGTGCTTGCAACAGAAATGTTTGATGGAGTTTCCTTAAATACTCTCTGGGAGCTAGTTTCATGACCACAAGACAGATGTGCAGAAAATAAAACTTCAACGGTCTTTAAGAATATTCAACAGAAGCCTAGTGAATAACTTGCTAAAATTCTTGTGACGTCCTAAATATATTTGAGGGAAGAAGATTGATAAAAGTCATAGCTAAAAATCAGCCTTCCATGCAACATGTAAAACTTTATAAATCAATTCTAGAGACTTTATAAGAATTTATCCTATATCAGAAACCTGTTAAGAAGCAAGTTAAAGGGCTCTCAGTCAGATGTGCCCAAGGAATAATAATAGCATTTAGGAACTCCAGGGAAATAAAGAACTGTGGTAACTCAGCCCTTAGAGGAATACTCTGAAGGGAGGGAAAGGAAGAAAAGAAAAACTACATTAGCTAGTAGCTTGGCAGTTTTTGGCCTGAGGGGTAATTCTTCCAGGCAGTGTCATGCAGATGATAAATTGATTTTATTGTTTTAGAGACCATTTTTCCTTTAAAGAGAGATACCATTCCAGACATTTTCTTCTCCATAAGTACAGCTTGTGCAAGTGAGGAAAGCTCTGTTTTTAACAGGAACCTGGGGAGCCTGTTTTGTAATTAGAACAAACAGTGGAAGAATCCCTAATGTTCACTACACTAGTTATTCTGCATGGAGCTTTCTCTGTTACCAAAATATCCATGTCTGACCTTTTTCTGAAAGGTGGGGAAGGGGTTGAGCATCTGTTAAGCACTGGTGGAAAGACAGATCAGAAGGTAAGGTAACACACAGGTATGTCAGTCAGGAATACAGTCCTGATTCTGTGGAAGGCTTCTAATATGATCTGAGGCAGTTTAATTTGAGGCACTGCTCTCTGACTTACCCTAATGGGAAGCAGCAGTGTTAAAACCCTTGCCTCACAAGGGTACTATAATGGCTAACATTTTCTGAAGTATTTGGATGTAAAAGGTGATGGTAGCAAAGAAAAATAGATATTTTGTGGTTTGAAGTGTATTGCATAAAGTCTGTGCTTACTTACCTGTGATAAATGAACTCTAGCATGTAATGAGAAGATCTGAAACAAAATAATTTTAGTTATTAAAGTTACGTGTTTCTGGCCCTTGCCCCCATCCTTCTGATATACTGTTGTTATAAAAATAGTGTTCCTATCAATAGATTCATAGGAACTACTAAACTCTCCTTGCACTTTTACCTGTTTTGTCGCAGTAAAACTTATGTTTACATTTTTTTAACCGGAACAAGTGTAATCATAATTTTGAGCAGTACTTCACTTGCTCAAAGAGGGCTGTGACAAAATCATCTTATTGCCTTGAACATACCAGTTCCTTTCTGTAAAAATGTCTAGAAAGCTTCTCTTGACCAAATATGACAAGAAAAATATGGTTAAAACTTGACACATCATCAGAATGCTCCATATTGAGTTGTGTCTTTAACTTTCTTTTGTTTGTTTGGGAAATATTCCTCAAGACAGATTTAATCTGAAATGTTTCAATCAGAAGGCTGTGACTTGGAACCCCTAATCTATTAAATAATTGTTGACTATTCACAGGTCTTGGGTAGTTCCCCCTTTATAATATGAAAAATGTAAACTATAGCCTGATGTTCAAGAAATATATTTAATTTTATTATATTAGTCTTAGAATAAATCTTAGTGAAAGAATGATCTTGGGACTTAGTAATTTTGCATTTAGTAATTGTTTATTATTTTCTGTCTGTTAATAAACTGGGTTTTTTTCACTTTGCTCATACTAATTTTCTTCTTATTGTTGGAGAGGGATTGGCTGAAAATAAGGGGAGGTAACTCATTTTAGAACGAGTTTGATTGTCTTAAAGAAAGACAGCAGCCATCATTGCACATTACTTGGAACACAGTTTGCAGTTGAAGTGTTCTAGGTGTGCTGAAATACTCGTCTGTTTTGGGGTTTGGAGAGCAAGTGAGGCCACATTGAGAATTGAGTTAATTTAAAATAAAGAAAAAAAGCGCTACTGTTTTGAACAAATGCATCTGAATATATTTACCTGCTCATTGTTTCATGAACTATATAACTTTTCGTCTCTACATGAACTTTAGCAGTTAGTGAGCTCTTACTAGTACTGGTCTCAATAACCAGCTTCTAAGACTTTTATGTATAATTTCAACATACAAGAAGCAGTTTGAGGACTTATTTTGTTTGCCTTTTGCTTTTAGGCTGTATCTCTGTACACTAGTAATTTGGTGCACTAGCAGTGAACCAAACAGTAGATCAAAAACTTGCTGATGAGCCATCTCCATTGAGTGTTGCCTGTCAGGTTTCTGTGGGACTAGATTTAGCCTGGCCTTCTGAACTGAGTGCTGGCATCAAATGGGCTTGGAAGCTGCTGAGAGGTTCAGTTACTGATTGACTCTTCTGTGCCACTGAAGCCTGGGTATGCAGTCACTGAATATTTCTAGAGGTCATGTTTTAATTGCCTCCATGCCCTGTAGGTAGAAACAAGCTGCAACAAAGTGTATTGTGTTTTTCCCAGCCTCTACATGCTTTTAACTACATTTCCCAAGTTCCTTTCCTTGATGGTTAAGCTAATCCTTGTGCATATGAGGAAATGGAAAGAATGAAAACCTACTCTGATGGATTTGTGCACTGGATGCTTTATCAGTAGCACAGTGACTTTAGAAAATCTTTATAATGTACAATAACTAATTACTGAAAAAATTAATAATTTTTTAAAAAATCAATTAAATAGAGTTCTGTCATTAGTGGTATTCATCATTCATTGGCATTCAATAGCTGCCCCAGCTGGTTTGCATTGCAAATTAATCTAATTTTTCATGGATGGTTATAAATGTGTATGAGCTATGTTATTCATATGTAAATATTCTTTTGATTAAATCCATCTTCACTTGCCAATGCCCTAAAATGCTTTGATGTTCAATATTCTTCAAGCTTGTAGGCCAGGATTTTAGCCATTCTGCATTTTTCAGTAGTTTATGTCTGCTCCCACAAAGTCTTTCATTTCTCCTCAACAGAAGGGAGAAGGGCCTATAGCAACACTTCCTTGTATCTAACTGGGAACATTGGTTTCCTACATATTAGATTTTATTGTATGCTTGATTCAAAATGCTGTTTTGATGGATTTCTTTGAATTACTTGGAACACTTTCAAAAACAGGGGGTTTTTCTAGGTTAAAATTGAGATGATGATGATGATGATAACTTCTGAATTCTGGCAAGAGAGCTTTTCCACATTCTTACATGCTGTTCTCAAGCCACTTATTAGTGGGCAGTTGATTTATAGCCAGAAGGTGTCCTCTTCCCAAGAGAAAACTGTGAGATATTTGTTTGAAAATATCATGCTTATTTTATTTCTATAGCTGGTGAGGATATAAGGATTATAAGGATGTTATAAGGATAAACTTCATGTTTAAGCAGTACAATTGACTTGGAGGCTAACTGCCATCAGCTTACAGAAGTCTTTCATTTTCTACTGCTTTTGGGACCCAGTCTCTAAGAGCTGGTTTGAAGAATGCAAATCCCCATGAATTGGTTTCCTTACACAGTGATATTGCAGTGTGCTGCACCACTGTAAGAGCAAGCCTCAGTTCAGCTGCTGGCCATCATGCTGGTGATTCCAGGACTGGACAAACCAATCGTTACAGACAATGTCTGCTGGATCTTGCCCAGCAGCTTAATCAAGGAGGCTAGTTCAGCTTGGATCCTACTGACAACGTGCCAGAGAGATAAGTGTCTCGCCTCTAAGCAAAAGGATATTTGTGCTTTTGGGCAATAAATCACCAGAAGGCATAAAGACCAAGAACACAATTTTTCTCATCTCAGAAGAAACTCATCATGATTTACATCCCTGGAACTGAGAAAAAAAAAATAATGAGGCTCTGAATATCTTAGAAGACATTATCTAATTGGAGAAAAGGTTAGGTTTGTACATTTACCATCTATAATAGTATTTCTTTTCCTCAGCTACTGTTGGTCATACTTGTGTGTGTGAAATGCAAATGCACATGTGGGAGAGTAAGAGAGAATGTCGTATCATCGGACAAATTTGAGCAGGAATAGGGCAGAATATATTCAGAAAAAACTTATCCATTAGTCACTCACCCTTACTGCTTTTTTAGCTGCCTTTCATGCCCTTCACTTGCATCTCCTAAATGTATTTTCTTTAGGAATGTAATTGTAAAAAGGCGAAATACAGGCTGTTGGTAATGCCATGTTCAGAAGTACAACATCTAATTAGAACTAAAGCAATAAATGTGTATCTGTCTGAGAAATGGACATAACTATTATTATAATGGTAATGAATCCATTGTTATTAAGAGGTACTTAACAAAACTGTGATGGTTTACCTTGAGAAGGCAGAAGCTGCACACTTTAGCTCTCAAAAATTACTCTTTTTAGTTCTCTAGAAAAAGGATTTTTATCTTCCTTTAGACCTTTCCAGTTCACTCACTTCCTTCCTTCCTTCCTTCCTTCCTTCCTTCCTTCCTTCCTTCCTTCCTTCCTTCCTTCCTTCCTTCCTTCCTTCCTTCCTTCCTTCCTTCCTTCCTTCCTTCCTTCCTTCCTTCCTTCCTTCCTTCCTTCCTTCCTTCCTTCCTTCCTTCCTTCCTTCCTTCCTTCCTTCCTTCCTTCCTTCCTTCCTTCCTTCCTCCCCTCCCCTCCCCTCCCCTCCCCTCCCCTCCCCTCCCCTCCCCTCCCCTCCCCTCCCCTCCCCTCCCCTCCCCTCCCCTCCCCTCCCCTTCCCTTCCCTTCCCTTCCCTTCCCTTCCCTTCCCTTCCCTTCCCTTCCCTTCCCTTCCCTTCCCTTCCCTTCCCTTCCCTTCCCTTCCCTTCCCTTCCCTTCCCTTCCCTTCCCTTCCCTTTCTCTCAGGAGTAAGGGGGACTCCTGAGGGTTTACAAGCTCCAGAAAACGTGGTTCTAGAGCCTTTGGAACAAAGGAACTTCTGCATTCTTTGCCTTTGCATTTTGTTGCTAGTGCTGGGGAGGTTTTGGTACTTCAAGCATCCTAGGAGTCCTGGTCCCAAGTCCTTGCAAGTGCCACTAGGTGAAATAAGTGTGACATGTACTTGATGAATAGTAAGGACAGAAACTGCTGCCTTCCACTACTAGGAAGAAATGTGTTACAAGTTTTCTTAGTGCACTGAGATGTCACAAATTATTTAACATCTGAGAATTTTCTCCCGTGGCTAAGTGACTTGAAGTTATTGCTGATGTGTCATAGGAGGCATGTGAAAACAAAGAACTGCTTCCAGAGCTGGCAGACCTCTGTTTAGTGTTTCTATTTTATTATGTGGCTATGTTTTAACTGCTCACATCACAATTTCCTCTGTTGCTTTCAATGGAGCTCATAAGTAGAACCTTTTACAAAAGAATAGGCTGTATCATATGGTCTTGTAATCACTATGAAATGGTACAGGCAGAAATGCTCTTGAAGAAAGCTGCTGTAATTACTACTGGCAAGCACAATATCCTATAAGAATTCTAATGACTGCTAAAACATCATCTACCTATTTTAGCTGCTTTTGTTGTTAAAAGGGGAAAAATTATTTAAACTGAAATCTGGAAAACTCTGAGTTACAAATCAGCATACAAAATTTTGCCTTTGAAGATTGTTTATGGTGAAGTATTCATCACACATAAATATATAATGTTACTAATAATGGAGTTGCTCAGACATTGATTACAGCTTCATTAAGTGAGATTACTCACTGTGATCTCAGTACTGCAAATTAGGTTTTGGAAATTTGAACTATAATTTAGTGAAGTAGAAAAATAAATTGCTTAGATGGGACGCTATGTTAGAAAATACTTTTCTAACATTTTGTGAAATTTTTATTTAAAATAATAAATATTACTCTAATACCTGTTTATTTAAGATAGGCAAGCTTATCTAAAATATTTTTAAATGTAACATTTTTACATTAAAAGCATTGGGACACTTTATTTTCATTCTTTTAATTTCCTTGTCATAAGAAAGCTCTTCTAATTGCAGTGTGAGCATTTTTTCTGAAGTATACCACAAAAATATTTTCACGTCATAAATTCCTTTATAATCTTTCTTTTATGCATGTGACAGAGATTGAAATGGTTCATGTCTTAAACATTGTTATGAAGGAGTTTTGCCCATTTTAGCAAAATCTGTATGAAGAAGTTACAACTACAAAAGCCCACCCCTCCTTGAAGATGCCTGACTGGAACTTTGGACTGCCAGTTAAGCTGCCTAGGTAAGATAAAGGGGACACTATTGTTCAATCATCTCAGGTCTAGGGAGAAATAAATGAGGCTGAGGGAATGGAATGCATCACAAGAAAGCCTAACACAGCAGAAAATCATCCCTGGCAGGGTTTGGGGTAAGGGCGACTACAGCCCACAGAGGTCGGGGTACACAGACTCCCCCAAACCAAGAGGCAAGGAAGAGGTTTCAGATGTAATGTCTGGTCAGAGGAGGTGAACAACCTTACACATCCTCCCTTACACAAACTGGCCCAGCTGTGGAACCCCCTGCTCCACAGGCCATTGAATCCATGACCTTTGCTTGAGAGGCAGATGAGGGAAATTCTATCATCCATCAAAGTGCCCCCAGACTCATTTCTTAAGCCTTGCACCACAGGACTGCAGGTGATGCAATGATGCAACATATCCAGAGCCTGCTGCAAGAGACTGTCAAACTGACATCATCCCTGCCCCAGGGGAGGTACCTGGGCATTCCCACCTGGCCTAAGCATCTATTATTCCAATGCTTTTTGGGGGACCTTCACCACCAAGATTGGCTGGAGAGGATCATTGGGACACCAGCAGTATAGCAGTATCTGGTGATATTTTATTCTGTCTCTGTCACTCTCTTTCTGTTCCCCCACCTCTTTTCTGTTTCTTTCTCTTCCTCTCTCTCTCTCTCTCTCATATTCATTCCTAAATAAAATCCATACTATTAGCTTTGGCATATTGTCTCATTTGCAACTTAATGTGGGCAGAGGCATTTCCAATAACTTAAAAACCAGATAGTAGTAGCATGTCATGGAGATGCAGCGCTATCTGGTAATTATTTTTGAGGAATGGCAGGCTAAAGAGATCTGTTTGCACACAGAGTAAGAGATACCAAGTCTCTTTTATCAGTAAATGCGAAGGTGGAATTTGCCAGCATGTGTGTGATAAATTACCCTCAGAATGAATGAAGGGCTTTTGCCTAAGACATAAATCAAAACTTGAGAAACGTATTTCCAGTTTTTAAAAACTTTGTGGTCTACAGTATAGTCCAGGAATGTGGAACATCAGCATGAGTTAAACAATTCAATTTATACTACAATGGGTGGAATGAAGCTTGTGTCCACCCTGTATGGGATTTTGTACTGAAGGAATGACACAGGCAGTCTCTTGGTGATCCTCCAGCTAGCTCCCATCTCCTGGCCCGTGCCAAGAGCGGCTGCCCCCTCTCCGCCCCTTGGGTCGGTCTGGGTGGCAGTAGAGCAGGGCTGACCAACTCCCAGACGCAGCAAAGCTGCTCTGTGTGGCTGCTGATAGGAATGCCGAGTCGAGGAAGCCAGAACAAAGGAGACGAGAGGGACCACTTGTATAAGTTCTCAAGAGGCTTTAATCTCCAACAGAGTCCACAGACAGGTGACAGGTGACCAAGCCTCCAACCGGTTAACAACAACTTAAGAACAGGGGAGGGTACTAGGGGAGGATAACCAATAGTAGAACAGCAGGGGAGGAACATAGGTGGGATCAAATTCTAGGTAACCAATAGGGGATAACATGGGAGGGGATCAGGCTTGGCACACCAATGGAACTTTGAGGGAAGGGTGATAGACAGGGAAGGTTCTAGAGAAAGGGGTGGGGTTACATTTGATGAACAAGGGAAGAGGGCATTAGTACTTCCAGGACTGGCAGGGAAAAGTCTGGAAATCAGGGAGGTGCAAGGGAGATTGACATCGGGACTGACAGAAGATTAAGTGGGAAAATAGTATTAAACAACTTCAGGGCAAAACCGTTGAGGAAACTGAACGGGGTACATAGAACAAACCGCTATAAACTCACAATAAGGAACACATTAAGATTACAACAGAAAAACAATCTACCGCAAAGGAATATTTTAAGCATTATGATTTGATGTTATGGTGGGTGGATCAGTACTCCAGAAAGTTTTGGTTTCTAAAAGATGGAACTCTTATTGCAAATGATAGAGTTAATTTTCAGAGGGCTGCATTGGCAAATGCACAGGGGTGATGAAATTGTTGTGTGGCTTTTTTTTATTTGATCCTATTACCAAAAATTTGGTTAAATAAAAAAATCCCTTAACATCAATGTAGTATTAAGAAGCAGGCATTCTTTCTTTGGCTGGATGTACGGGGGAATACCTCCTCCCAAATCCGTGCATGCTGAGTACAGGAAAGTTTCTGTTTACATACTGTATTTTACATACATATTCATTGATTGATAAAATTTTTCCTGAAATCATTAATTTTGCTTTCCCTGTACACATGATTGTTTTTGTCCTGGAGGTCTCTGGTGGTCCTGAATGGTTATAGACTCCAGTGCTCCAGCTGACATTCTCGAGTTGGCAGGGCACTGGGGCTGGTAAACTTCCAGTTGTCCTTTTTACACAATGGGCATTGTGCAGTTCCATAAGTCGGTGGTTTTGGTGGAACAAGCACTGTGTTAGCTCAGCAGGTGTAGACAATTTATCATCTACTAACAATCTAAATGTTATTACCCTTACGAAGTTCAGTTCCTTAAGGGCTTCATCTGAATAGGGTGCTTTGGCATGCTTCTGAAAGGTTTATTGTACTCATCTTTACAATGTAAATGTCTTGCTTCTGAGACTAATTTAGGAGAAAACACTCTGGAATCTGAGTTTCTTCTAAAGAGAAGGACTTCAGTAATCCCTTTTGCCAATGAGAAAAATGAATACCAGTGAGTGAAAGTGAAAGAGACCTGTTTATTGACAGACCAAAGTGCCCGTACAGCACAGGAAAAAATTAAATAAATGCTAGATATTGAACTTTCAGAACCTTAGCCCTCATACCCATCCCCTCCCACTCCACCCCTCCTTCCAGCAGAACAAAAAGAAACTTAAAACACCCCAAAAAGCCTGGGGAAGAAAACACACTGGCTGGCCGCTGGCAGGGAAGGCAAAAGAGTGGCCTTCCTTTTGTTTCAAGGAAGGGAAAAAGGAGTTCATGCAGCAGCTCAGGCAAAACAGATGGGGGGAACCTGTTGAATTTCTGGCATTGGTCTCCTCGTCAAAGCAGATGAAGCTGGTGGATTTTGGTGTCCTTTCTCTTGTTGGTTCAGCTTTACCTGAGGTCTCGGGCTGCCTGGAGCGGCCCCTGCTGTTCTTCCTGCAGGTCCTGGTGAACTGCCTCAGCAATTGTCTGATTTTGGACTGAAAATAAGCCAAATAGTTCAAAAAAAACAAAACAGAAGCCACCGAAATGATTGCTCGTGTAGCATCCAGGTCAGGGGAAGGGAAAAAACCTTCTTGCTTAAGCTAGAAAAAAAACTAACATAGCTAGGCTGCAATATAATGTCTGGTCTGTGCCACAAACGGAGAGAGTCTCGGAACAAAGCCGGCGCTGGACTTCCCAGGCTCCTGCCCCTCTCCCACATCCACCTTAAAGCTACACAGCCATTCTGGGCATAAAGCAGATGATCAGGAACAGACTATATCATCGTAAAATCACCCCAAGTCAGTGAATTAACCCATGTTTATTAATAGGGTTACCATTAACTCTGAGGAGTGCTTAAAATGGCTCTTGAACCATGGCTTCATTCATGGAAGGTTATTGCACAGTTTAGAACCTATTTATTTCTTTCAAGTTTGAATTCTAATTTTCATGAAGTGTATCTCATACTATCTCATATCCTTTCCCTGTAAATAAGGAAATTTTTAGATCACTCCAGCAAAAATTTACAGAGGGTTCTCCTTCCAAACGCAATGCATATTCCTTAATGTAACATTAACTACATTCTTATTCTATTACTGTATAGACAAAACTATCAATCTTCAATTATATAATTAACTAAATTTTAATCATTACTTTTTAAAGCTATAGGGAGAAAACATAGCACAAGGTTGGATCCTAAGTCTCTTTTTGTCATTCTTCTCAGACTCAGTTATTAAATACATGGTCTTGAATAACTTGCAGAAATTTTTTAACTTATATTTTGTATTTTTAGCTCAATTTTCGGCACTAATCACTCGGGTTTTGTAAGAAACAGCACACTGAAATGTTTGTGAAATAACCTTACTCTGACTTAAAATAGCACCCCGAACATGGATAAACATCAGATGCTGTGAAACAGACCTCTCCTGCTAAGTGTTTGTAGCTCTAGTTAACACAAATTTACATGAGGAATTTGAATGCCTGCTAATATTATCTGTCTTCCCTATAAATGCATGTTGTCAGATGTGTATCAATAAACCTCTCATTGCAGATGAAAAAGGAAAAATGTTATTATGACTGATGTGGAAGTTTTCATTACTAGGACTGTTAATTTCTTAGATTATTAACTGAGTTTCTTAGTTATAGCCTGAGCCATAGGATTTCAGGGCAAATACATAATTTTAAGAGTAATTGATGGTGTGTCATCTTACAAATACTAAAAAGGAACTTGTCTCAGGATGACAAGGAACCCTTCATCAAATTCAATATCTTTTTCACAGATGCAATCCACTGAGCATGCAGGGTGATGGTCTTTGTCATTCCTTTCCCATCTTTCAGAAGTATGTATTTCAAACGACATCAGAGAAAGCCCACCCTGGCAGGTCTGTAAGTGTGGATAGAGTCCATGCATAGTATCTCAAGAATGTATGAATGATGCCTGAGTCTCCCTTCAGGAGCTTAGCCAAACAGAGCTGGTTTCCCTGTGTTATACCAGTGACAGTGACTCTGCCTCTGGAGGATGTTCTGAGCCAGACCCATTGTATCATGGGCAATGGCATCTTCAATCCCAGCACTGGCACTCTGTCACCATAGTGATTGTTATGGTTCCTTTTCATGTCCTTCACGTCACAGGGGGTTCTTTTTGTTCCACTTGCGGTTTGCCCACATTTTAACTACTTGAAATTCTTACACTGTTTCCCATCTCAAGAAGCTTGATCTTGAAATTGAGCAGCAAGTATTGCAAGATATCCCCAGTGGACCCTTCAGAACCTGCAGTGGCAAGTGAGCAGCTTTTTATATGTACTTTCATACTTAGATCAGCTTTATGTCAATTATAACTATCATAACCCCTAATTGACATCATAATTTTTTTTCCTTCCATTTTAACACAAGCTCAGAGTTCACACAGAACCAGTTTTCTATGCTTAAACTCTATTCAATACTGGAGCTAGACATAGATTCATACATTTTACTAAGTAGGGCTTTCCAGCTTCGTTAACTGATGTACCATGACAAATTTGGCCTGCATGATGAGTTTCTCCAATGTTGCTGAATTCAGATCAGCTAATGGGTAGTTTCATACACTCAGTGATGCAGAAGATTTTTTATTATTGAAGTCAAGCCAAACTAGAATTGAATGCATTATTCAACAGATTTTGCTAGTTCATCAAATGGATGGCCTGGAGTCACTTCACTGTCCCAGGAGACAGATCATCTAAGAGCTTTTCTTCTCTCTCATACTCTATCTCAAGTAATGGCTGAAGGTTGCAAGCTCTGCCCAAATGTGCTGTTCTCACACTCCTACTGCAGAAGCCACGGATGTGTGAAGTGCCCAAAACTCGTGTAACACACTATTGCTTGTCATTCTTTTCCTGCCACTAGGAGGCTGTCTTGTGAAGATGATGTATAGCTCCTGTGAGATGCACGGCTCAAAACCTCCCTCTTCTCACTGAGCAGCCAGGCCAGTAAAGGCTTTTGATCACTATCACTTTGATTAAAATTTGAAAGGCTCTGTTCTCTATTGATTGATTTGTATAATAGCAGCAGGGATGAAATAAGGACTAGCTTTTCAATTTTCCTTTCTCACAGCTTCTTGCAGCTTAGCAGGACTTCATGGGATGTGGACTACCTGCTCTCCATCCAGGTCCTCCCTGGAGTGGTATTGTAGGGAACAGAGTGTCCAAGCTGCCACCATCCTTGATGGCAGCAAGTCCCTGACATACTCTGCAAATTATGATTTTATACAGTCAAGGCTGATCTAAGGAGCTGTTGAGGAAAACATTTTCTTGGTCCAGCAAACCCATAGGACTCTGTCTCTGAAAGCCACTTCCTACTGGTTGCTTACTCACTTGCTGACACAGCACTCCCCCAAACCATTTTCAAAGGCAATGAACAGTCCCTGCAACAACTCAAGTAGACAGCAGTAGTATTTTTCTCCTCTAACACCTAAAAAATCAACACATGGGAAAAAAGCTATTAATCCAGCTACTAATCTGCCAGAATTGGAGGTCAAACATGGGTTTCTTCTTTTTTTGAGGTCAGGCTAATGTCCAGTAATGGATTGCATGAACTTGTTCATATTCTTTCTAGCTCGCATTATTGAGAGGAATTAATAGGAATATTCCTACAAAGCAATTTGTTTTTCTTGAGATTTTAAATAGAGATATTGCTGTCAGTAAAATATATATTTTTAAATTAATTTTTTAAACTTGATTTCAAGTGGCTTCACCAGTCCCCACAATTTTGAGACAACCTGTATTTGGCTGTTGCAAAACAGGACTTCCATCTGAGATCTAATATGATGCTCATGCTTTGCTTACAAGCTAATTAGAACTGCAGCAGACAATGCTTAAAATGACATTTTTTGTTGGTTTTGCAGGACTTAATTTTTGATGAGGACAAAAGAAGCCAGCCACAAAAGTGATTTTCTGTGAGGAGCTGCTAAAAGCTTCCTTTGTGCTGGCAAAACCAATTGCTGTCTGGCTCTGAGAATAGGCACACTGCTAAGCCAATTAGAAAAGCTAGTAACATCATCACTCTAGAGATGGACACATGACATACACATACACTTGTCCAGTGACAACAATGGCTTCTTCTTTATTACAAGTTGTTCTCAAGTACCCCTAACAAAGTGTGATCTTAAGTCATTTGTTTCATCAAAACAGCTCATTATATTCATTGGACAAAGAAATAGCTTATTGTATTTTATTGGTACAAAGCAATTAACATCAATAATTAATTGGCAAGAGTTTAGAACAAATTATTATTAAGGCATGTATGCTGCTCACTAAGGCACGTATCCTCTAACTGCAAGTATCCCTTATGTGTCTCTTTTATCGGTTTCCATGCTAACGGTCTTGCTTTTCTTCCTTACTATGGATAAACTCGTATTTTATCAATTTCTTCTGCTAACTCAGTTGTTTGGCCTGCAGGCCAGCTGCTAAGCCCATCCATGTAATGTCTCTATGATAACATGTTTAAGAAGAAAAAAACACAGGAATCCTCTTTCTTCCTGCCCTCCAAAGGGTGGTGAGTGAGCCACTGGGTCCCTTCCCAGCGTGGCCGGGGGCCTTCCTAGCGCAGCAGCTGGGGCCGTGCTGTGGCTCACATGGTGCCAGTGGGGGCCACATACCCAGCAGTGAGAGGCATGGTGACCAATTCTGCGATGCGGAGCACAGACAGGATCAACCTTTCAGCCTTCCAGAACTCTACAAAAACTTTTTAATTGATAGAACTTGTAAACAAACGAACTTAGAGACACCAATTCTCTCTTGGATCAGAGAAAAAGGAAAGGTGAAGACACGTGAAAAGAACAACATGGCAACAACTAAGTCAGTGCAATAGAGGGAGGGGGAGGAGGAGGTGCTTCATGCATCCGAGTTGAGGTACTTCTGCAAGCCATGGTGAGGACTATAATACAACAAACTATTTCCCTGTAATTCATGAAGTGAATGGGGAGGAGACACAAAATTCAACTGCAGCCCATGAGAAAAAGGTGGTTGTGTTGGAATGTGTGGATGCTGAGAAGCTGTGATCTGGTGAGAGACTTGAACAGAGAGAGAACCCTTGCTTCTAGAGACAGATGAAGAGGACCCTTGCATTTATACTAAACCAGCTAATCCTTAAAAACTACCCTCCATGAGCCAAATGGCCCACAAAAAAAGAGTTGTGGGAAGACTGCTTTGCCCATGGGAAGGACTCACATTGCAGCAGGTTGGGTGGAACTGCTACTCAAGAAAATTTAACCACATTAGAAAAGTTCACAGAGAACTGTCTTCTGTGAGAAAGATCCCATGGCATAGCAAAAGAGACTCCTCTCCCTAAGCAAACTGAAGAAAAATTTTGTCAGTGACAAACTGACTAAAAACTCCACGTTTTATCTCCCTGTGCTGTCAGTGGGAAGGAAAGAACAGCTGTTGAGGGGGGGAGGGGGTAGGTATTCTAAAGGTTTATTTTAGTTCTCAAAATGCTACTTCTTTTAATTCTGTCTATAAATTTTTCTTTATATCTTTTAAGTTTTGATCCTGTTTTGCCTTTGGAGTTTTTTCTCCTAATAATTATCTCACCCCACAAGCCTTTTAATTGTTCTTTCCCCCTCCTCTGCCCAACTATAGCAAAGGAGAATGAGTGAATAATTTTTCTCATGGGTACCTGGTTTCTAGCCAGTGTCAACCCCCAGACACATTTATAATGATGTTTTGCTAAACAGCAGATTTTCGTTCAAGCATGTAAATGTCGAGAAGTAGAGCTCCTAGCAACCAGTTTGCAAAGATATTTTCAACCTGAAAAGAAGGTTCATGGTGTGTTGGCAGATGTATGTTTATTAGTGATCAGTAACTGACCCAGTAACAGCCTTGGGTAGGTAGGCTCTTCCTTACCTCTTTTTTTTAGTTATTACCTTACGAAAATAATACTTGACATGATAGGTATGCTCCAATCAGATGTTTTCTAGTTAGCTCAGATCTCTCAAACCAATCCAGAGACCTTTTATGCAGGAAGGATGGTGGGCAGACAACCTTTCAAGATTAAATCCTTGTATCATAAGATGAGAGAAGCCCTGATAGTCATTCAATCCGTTTTTCTCTGTAAAGGCAGCATTTGTGACATATCCTGACAAGAGGGGTTTTTTTTGAAAAATTTTCCTTAGATAGAAATCCTGACTTTCCTTAGACTATTCAGTTAGAAGAATAATTGCCCTTTTTGATAGAGAGACCTTTGGTTCTGCTTTTCTTTAGACATAACCTGATTTTTCATTGGTGTGGATTTAAGCCTCACCATTTTGTCTTTGCTTACTATGGGTGTGGAGAACATATAGGATTGCAAGAAATGTTCTTGTTGTCTAACACCTCAGTCTGCCTCCAGCATAAACACAGCCAGAGGCCTGAGGAAGAGTTACTAAGTTCTAAATTTGATTCTTCCTCTCCGTGTAGCAATTTTGTTTTTGTTTTGTTTTGAATGCTTTTCCATCCCATTTTTTTCAGATTCCTCTTTAGACTGCACAATCGTTGTATACTCTTCCAGGTCTTGTCTTCTAGACTTCTGACCATTGCCCTGTTCTGTGCCTTTCTGTTCTGGTTTGAAGGCAAATCATTGGGAGGAATTAACTCCACACAAGTATCTTCTGAGACATCCCAAATCAGAGCTACAATTTAATAGGAAAATTACAGTAAAGTCAATAGCACAGAAACACTGGTTTAAACTGACAAAGTCACAATACGACCTGACATCCTCTTGGTCAGGTTGATGGCAGCAGTCCGATAAAATGGTAGCTACAGTCCCATTGGTGTGATCAGTGTTGTTCTGTCCAAGTGGTGATCCTGTAGAAAAAGGTATGGTCCTTCTCTGGAGATCCAGTAGTGGTTATCGAGCTTTTGTGCTCTGGGAATCCAATGGTAGGGCTGCTCTGGTGTCCCAGGCTTCACGTTATACACAGGTATAGGGTATGTCTGGTTCCTCCCCCAGGGTGGGGCATCTCACAATGGGATGATGTAATTCTGTGAATTGCTCTGCGAGACCTTGATGGCCTTTTAGTGGATTTGGCCCCCTGAGGGTGGCTGCTGCTTCCCTGGAGGGAGCTATGAGGGCTGAGTTGTGGAGAAGATAAAGAACACTGCCCCACCATTTTTACCAGCTCATGTAGATGGTAATAGAATACTTTTGGTTACACCTTCCATTGTAACTAAGACACTTTCTTAAACCATACTTACTACACTGATCATATTACATCAGTCCAAACTTCAGCCATGCTGATTATGTACCTTCTTTATGTCCCATTTATATCTTATTGATCTCATTAATGCTCTGTGTTTTCTGGGAAGCGTGTTCTGTTACAGTTAGCATAAACAGGATTTTTGGCTAAAATACATGATATAAAGAAGATCTGTGACTTGCTTTTGAAGATGCTTCCATTCTGTTTGAAGTAAATGGTGACAAAGTCACTTGTTCTTCAGATGATTATATCCAAAACTTGCAACAATGGAGAATATTTATACATCTCCCTCTGCATCTGAGACCTGTTCTTTCATTGTTACTGAGGCTATTGCTATTGAGTCCTGAAAAAGCTTGTAGTTGTCTTAACTTGTGCTGAAAATGACCTTTTCCTTTGGACCGGGCAAAAGGATTTCTTTTGCAACAAATTCCAGTCCATCTCTGCAAATTTGGAAGCGGTACTCTTCTTGCATGTAAAAAAAAGAGCTCATGCTTCTCCATCCTGCTATCAATTAAGTGGGTGTGTTCCCCCACACAAATGTCTCTATATGACAGTGCAGAGCAATGCATTTAATATGGTAGCTAAAATAGGAGAAGGTAATCTATAAAAAGCCCACATTCTCTCCACATTTTCAAATACTTTGTTGTGGGAAACAATGCAGTATCATGAATCCCTAGATGAGAGAATGATAGACTGGATATATCTATCTATCTATCTATCTATCTATCTATCTATCTATCTATCTATCTATCTATCTACGCGTAAATGTTCAGCCTTTGAATTTCCACAGTTCCATTGAGTATGTACTTGCTAGACTTCTGTGTCATAATAATTAGAACCTTGAAAGTGTGTTTTAGATACACTACAAGCAATTGAGGGCTATTGCTGAAAGTTACATTGCTTGTAGACACTGACCAAATAGAAGTTTGAAGGTGATATTCAAATGACTTCAAGATTCAAAGGAATATAAGTCCTGCTGAGTCTAAGGGAGCTTAAGTACATGTTTGGAACATTTCCCTTTTCTCCACAGGAGCTCTGCTGGTCTTCGCAGGCATACTGAGAAGCAACACAAGAAGTGTGTGCCTCCAATGGTGCAGTGATGGAAGGATCAAGAGAGCTAGATAATAGACAAAAATGGGCTCAGCTGTGGATGTAGTGGTGTGCTCTGTCTTCATCATTGAGACTATGACATGCGAATGAGTCACTGAATGTTATTCAGGATTGGGACAGTGTTTGGCATCTCAAAGGACTGGTATCTCCCTGAATATCTGTGTGACTGAGAAAGCTTTGCCTCAAAGAGGAATGTAATGATGTAAAATAAGTTTTTAGTGGTTCGCTGTGCCTGTGCTGATTTAAAGTGGTATTTTTGTTTAGAGCAATGTACAGGTTGTCCAGTCATATATTATCTTGGAGTGTTTTTAAAGGACTACATTTATGGGAAACCAAAACCAAAACCAAACAAAACCCACAAATGTTGCTTCTTTTTCCATCTCCTCTCCCCTCTTGCCCAACTGAAATCCATGGTCAGGAAATTGCCATTTTTTGGGGTCCCAGTCCTCAGCAAGTACTCTATCCTGGCTCTTAAATCTGTCCCAGTAGCTGAGAGTTTGTCCCAGACATTATAAACTCTATCAACATGCCTTTCAATTCAAATCTTATTAGCTTTTATTTGCAGAGAGGTTGCCCTAACGTGGCAAAGATCATGAGCTGTTTTTCAGATGCTGTTACTGCATAGCAGCTGAGTTGGCCAATAGATCTTGAATTTCCTTTTGGCATCCAGCCCAAGGGAACATACAATGAGCAATTTCCTCAAACATTGCATCGCTGGGAAATTAATCCTTTTCTTAGCTAGCCTAGCTACCAGATCTAAGCAGGGGGCAGTATGATTTTTGGCTTTGATATTCTGAAACAGACATTGGAATAGAAAATCTTCCTCAGTATTGGGCTGTCTGTACTTCCATGGGGGCATTTCAAATGATACAACTGCTTTCTTATCCTGCCATTTTCTTAGAAGTTTGTTTACTGTAGCTATCAGTAGGCTGTTTACTAAGTAATGTGTAGTCACCAATCCTGTGCAAATATTTTATTTCTGGTAAGGAGAGAGAATTTAACAATCAAAATGAAACCACGCAGGCAGGAATTGTATTTTGAGTCTTCAGAATTAGCTTTTTTTATTATTAACTCTTTAGTGTCTAATTCTGATCTTTGTATACTCCAACCTCGAATGCTTATTTCACCAGTCACTAAATGTCAGTGGTTTTATCTGATTCTTCTCTTTACCTATCTTTGCAGTTGCTAGATTGTTCAAATTATCTGTCACTTCAAAACCGGTTCTCACACTTTTTTCTTTCAATTGACGATTTTTTAAGTGATAAAAAGCTGTATATGCATTACTTGTGATGCCTTGGATAGATTTTCAAAATTTCTCCTGAGCAAGATGGAGTGAGAGGATATATAGAAATCTTTAGATTTTTATATATCTACATAATTGTATTTCATCGTTCCCATGGAAATTGTTGTTGTCTGTTGCCTGTTGTTGTTGTATTGCCACACTCTGAGAGTTCAAATAGACAGCTTGCTTTATTGTAAGGGCTTTGCAATATAACTGCTACTGCTACTTAGCTGTGGTTTTCATTCATGTCCTTCATTCATTTCTTTCCCTTCAGTTTGGATCTTTGGGGCTAAGATTATTGACCAGATTAAACCTTCAACCTGTTTTGTATCAGGGACAGAAATTCAGGTCAATAGACAAAAAGTTAATTCCCACTTTGGTTTGTCTGATTTTTGTTTTCACAATCGACATGTGCTCCATACATCAGGCCTCAGTCCCTTTCAGTTGGTGTATTTTGCCTGTCCATAATGTACAGGATTTTGGAATAAAGACACTTCAGTGTAGTCAACTGTCCTCCTCCACCTCTCATCATTTTTCTTCCCTGGTAGATTCCCCTCTCTGGGCACAGTTGTCTAGGATTTTTGGCTGCTTTGCTTGAACACCCATCCAGCTCTGAGTAAGGACAAATTCCATTATCTTTGCTTGGTTTGCATAAATGTACTTTGCTTCTCTTGATAATCAGTTTTGATCATTAAAGTCTCCCTCCTTGATGACTGCCTTTGCTCTGCTCTTGTCATACATCTTAGGCCAGGTAGCACATTTTAACTTTCTGAATGGATTGTTGCTTTATTGCCCTTTCTGCTAGATGAATTTTTGTCAACTTCAGCAAAAAGCTTCTGGGGCTTTTTTTGTTTGGTTGGATTTTAGTTTTGTTTTCTTTCCTTCCCCTGGTCTGGAGGCTTTTCATCAGCAAAATTTTTCAGCAGTATTTTTGTTGGGGTTTTTTTGGTTTCTTTTTCTCCTCAGTTTGGGGAGCCTGAGGGGCAGCTTTGGCAGCTCTGAACTCTGCAAAGACCAAGCCAGTGAAAGAAGGGACATTAAACTCCACCAACTTTGCTGGCTGCAAGAAGATCCATGCCTGAAATCCAGCAGGTTCCCAGCCACTTTGTGAACTCTTTGCCCCTCGGCCACACAATGAGGTCAAGGTGGGGTGCTGTTGCAGCCTGAATAGTTGCTAGTAAAGCCCAGGGTAGGGAAATAAAAAGGGCTTTTGCATAGTACCCACAGATGTTTTAATCAGCCATGCGGTAAGATGTTCAGGTCCAAGGCACACACACACAGACGGTCCAGGTTTCTCTCTCCCTAGGGACCCCCCAGGAGTAAACCTGGTCTCAGGGCAGTACCAAGATGAGGGCCAATAAGGGAATAGGGAGGGAATGGCTCAGGGACATACGAACAGATATAGGAACGAGGGAAGGAGCCAATGGGGTCTTAACAGCTTTTTGAGGGAAGCTTATTGTGTCTCCCTAACTTAGGGGATGCCCCCCAGGGCGTCCACAGGGTGGAAGGTTAAATTTTCTTTCTTTTTCCTGTACTTTGTGGATATCTTGCTTTGTTAAAAAAACAGTTTTAATAAACTGTTTAATAAACAAGGGGTTTTTTTTTTAACTTTCATTCCTGGCATTTATTTCTCTCATTGGCAGAAGAAAGTGGAGTTATTGAAGCCCTCTCTCTTTGGAGAAAAACACTCATTTTAAAGTGTTTTTCTCCTAGAATTCTCCAAACCGAGACAAGGAGCTTGACATCTACAAGGAATGTTGGTGTTGTTCCTGCAGAAAGGGAAAACAGGTCCCACTATTTTTATTCCTTCTTGATCTTGATTCAGGAACAGAGGTCGTGCTTACTTATCTAAAGTGCTAAAGTGTTTATTATCTTTTTCCATGTCTTGCTTCACTTTTGGGAACTTATTAATGTCACTCTCTTGAAAGAGAGACTGTTAGACTGCACTTTGCTGCTTCCTTCATCTTAGCTCATAAGTGCCTGGCTTGGAGATCTTTCTATCCTTGGAGAAAATTTAAACATTCTGATGATGTCCACTAATCTTACTTAGGCAAAGCCTTAATACAGAGAAAGGTGAGCTTAGAAATTATCCCTTAATCACCTTTAATTTGCGTTCAGTGTCATTGTCACCATGCTAGAATCAATGTCTGACAAATGCAAGGATGAACACTAACTTGTTCAGCTTCACTGTACTGTCCCCAGACTCTACTAGATGTTTCACATATGTTTTGATGTAAAAGTGCATATTCATGTGATGCACTGACACATGACTCTTCAACTAATTAAAGTTGAAAAGAAGGGTGTTTATTGCCGCGCACTGGACACATGTGGAATCCTTTCCAAATACAAGTGCAAGGAGTGACAGACTTTTGCTCTCTGTTTATAGAGAGAAGGTTTTACATATCCAAGCAGTTTCTAAGGACACATAATATATAATCATTACCTGCCCGCTTCATATTATAATGAGCTGAATATCCACTATGGCTGCGCAATTGTACTCCCTTAATTGGGTTGGTGTGATTTTGAAATAAGGGAGTGGGTGTATGGGAGGAAGAAAGCTGTCTTCCTCGTTGTGAACTCTTCACCCATGGCCAGTTGGCAGGACTTTTTGATCTGCTGGTCACAGTCCAAGCCTCTCCTAACTGTTTGATTATTCTTAAGGCAAGGTATTTCTATGATCTCTGCTCCTTCACAATTGCTACATCTATCCCTGTCACTCCTAGCTTCTCTTTCCCGATGTATTTGTTACTCTTTAACAAAGGTACTTGATTCTTGCCACCTATAGCTTACTTGCCACTAACTTAGCTTCTTAACTAATTTTAAAATCTTAACTAAAATATGCAATCTTCTACTAGCCCAAATATATTCCCACTTGGCCCCTCAACTCATCTACAGTTTTCAATGATCCTAAATATATTTCCAGCTGACCCCTTGACTCACATGTGTATATTTTTAACCTCAGGCTGCTAACAGTTGACTTGGTCTTTTTCTTCCAGAAGTTGTAAATGCAAATCTTCTTGTTCATGGTAATTCCTGGTCCTTTGCCGAATTAAATAACTTTTTGAGTAATTCTATAGTGACTTGTAAAATGAAGTATCATCAAGCTTTATATCAATATACCTGTACTTGTAGCAACTCTAAATGGGTTGTCTCAACTTTTCAACAGTGAATTTCTTCTTAAGGGAGGTATGTTTTTGTTACTTTTTCCTTCTTCCTTCAGAGCAACTGACTTGATTCCTTGATACTTTTATGTTATAAATGGTGTACATTTCCCAATCCAGAGCTAAACCCACTTCTCTCTTTTATACTTCTTTGTAAATTTTTTGTGAGATTCTAGTTATTTTCATTATGGACGCTGGATGTTGTATATATTTTTTCAGAAGGGGTGCCTAAGCTAACCAAGAACCAAAAGTGGGGCACACAATTGACTTGGATTCATTTCCTTCTTCCCATCATAATAGTCTGAGGTTTTATATCTTGCTTCACATTTACCTCTGTACTTGTCAGTTTCATTCAAGTAGTTTGGTTGTCTTGCTTTGTTTTGTTCTTTTATTATTTTGGGAATGGCTCCAGCTGTTTTAGAAGTTGTTAATGAATTTCAAAAGAGAATAAAAATTCATTAACAGAAAATAAGTCCAAAAAATCAAGCCCTTGTCTTTGGATTAGTTATTTTAGTAGCTGTGGCATACCTTCAGGACAGGGAATACTACCTCCCAGCAGGATCCTCATCACAAAGGAATGGGGAGCAATAAGAGGTTTTGTGCTGTTTACAGTTTCCTTTAAATTCAGCTACTATTTCAGCCAAAAATATAGAGTATTTGAAGCACTCTGCTGGTACTAATTCTCTGACCACTGAAGTAATTGTCTTTTTAAGCTCTTGTAACACAAGTAAGCAAACTTACAGAGTTTGCTTTTATCGCCAAACAGGACTACCACATTGCACATAATTATTTTACTTATGATCTACAGAATTCTCCTGTCAAGAGCAGGATGTAGGTCTTTCAAGATTTATGCTATTAATATCATGCCAAGCAGAGTCTTTTATATTTCTCCCCCGGAATTTCTGAGATTTACTTGATGTTAGAAGACATAAGCCACAAAAATTTTCAGGAAGTAGAAAATATGAGGCTTGGGAAGCTTTCAATCATTTCTCCAATGGCCCAAACTTTGGACGCTTAGCTCAGTCTTTTGCACGTCTGCTTGAACTCACCCATCATCTTTGGATGTTGTCACAACATACAAAGAAAATTTTCTAAAGGGGTATTGAAAAATAAGAGGATTCCATTAAGGTACTGATCAGTATTAAATCAATGACTAATGATTAAACTTTGTTATAAAACTAGGCTACAAGCAATAATTACTCATTATTTTGAATATTATATAGATTCTGTTAATGTGTAGCCTCCAGTGCTGGAGGGTACTGTTAACTCGAGATCAAAGCTGTCCTGAGGTAGCTGGAAACACGTCACCCTGGTAAGTATCTGTGGACAGGGTGAGCATTTTGTTTACATCATCATATCTCTTATTAACCAAATTTTAGGTGAAATGATTAAGAGATTAGGAGGGGAGAGTGTGTCTCTTTCAACACATCACTGAGTCAAAACCTACCCTTTCTGAGGTTTGGTGTTTTTCATTGAAAGATTTGCAAATCTATTATTTGTTAGTACTGCAAATGATTTTCATCTATTTGCTGCTTCATGCGCTTAAGGAAGAGGAGGCATATGAGAAGGCGGGAAGAAGAGACAGCTTCTAAATATGATTTTTTCTCATGGTATCCAAGAACTTTGGTACAAGCCAGTATAAAATAGAAAGGTAGGGTAGAGGAGAAACAATAATAAGGAAACACCAATATCTCTCACTAAGTGCTATGGTGGGTTAGTATGTTTGATGGCAGTAATAGCTTAAGCTAAACAGTCAGGAATCTCATAAGGATACTTATGAGCACAAAAAATTAGGTGAATAAATGTTTAGAGTGTATTCTTATGGTGCTCATTACTTTATTTTACACAAGCTAAATGCTCTATCATGCACAAGATGTGTAAGTCTATGGTAAGACTATTACTGTCTTGGTTTGGATTGCTTAATGCAATATTAAGAAATACTTGGGTTTTGTCTTAGTTTTACCTGGTATTTCAAGCAGAAGTGCCAAAATGTTTTGAGCATAAATACTAGGGTTGTAAATATGCCATATAAAGCATAGAAAGAGTGTTTTTTAGGGAGATGCCTGTTTGATGAGTTCTTTTCTAATTCAATGTCATAAGTTACAATTGCAAGATGTAACCAAATGTATATATCACCATCTGTTAAAACCAAGTGGGGCAGTGTTCTTCATCTCTTTCATGACACATCCGTAAGTTTCCAAACTAAGGCAAGTCCAAGTTGGGTGATAATAAAGGATCTTATCTACTATATGTATGCTGTAACACTTTTTTATTGCTCATATATATGATGCAAATTTGCGAATCAAACAATCACCCGATAACATCTCTGTCTGCCTGAGTTAGTTTAGTTCATCACTGCCTGTTTCATATCTTGAGGAGTGTAATAATATTCATTATAGGAGTAAATTATGTTTCTTATGAACCTTTTGTTATGGCTTTCATTACAACCTATTACCTGTGGTAGTGTTCACAGGGGTTCTCGGATGAGGCAAGAGACGAGAATGTTGACTCTATGTTCAGAAGGCTTGATTTATTATTTTATGATATATATATATATATTACATTATAACTATACTAAAAAGAAATAGAAGGAAAGGTTTCCTCAGAAGCTAGCTAAGAATAGCAAAGAATAGAAAACAATGATAACAAAGGCAGCTGGCTCTGACAGAGAGTCTAAGCTATCTGGTCTGTGGTTGGCCATTAATTGTAAACATTCAAAATGGCCCAATCACAGACACACCGGATGCATTCCACAGCAGCAGATAACCATTGTTTACATTTTGTTTCTGAGGCTTCAGCTTCTCAGGAGAGAGAAAATCTTAAGATTTTCACAAAAAGATGTCTGCGACAATTACCTGCAACTTTTTTTGGTTTTCTTCCTTCCTCATTGGTGTGCAATTTATTTAACACTTTTTTTTTTTACTCCTTTAATTTCATGTTGTAAATATTGTTGTTCTTCAGCTACTTCATTAGCTGCATTCTGTTCAGCAGAATTATTTCCAATAAGTTTTTCTTATCTTATTTCTTGCTGTTTCACGAACTGTTGCAGATAAGCTTGAGCTCCAAGGGGTGTTCATTCTTCTCCTCCTTCCTGATGCGTGTCTCCACTGCATTAAACCCACCTTTTAGTTGCCTTGAATATCATTACTTGCATTGATGTTTTTATAGTATTTGTCTTCTCTGTTCTTGGCATATGCCCATGCACTTTTTTTAGTAATGTTTTTCAGAAGTCTGTGCTCTTGCTGTTTTTCTCCTACATGTGTATCTTGTTTGCTGAATTGGAAAACCTCGTCAGAGTACAAAGATCTGTGTTTTATGCACAGTGGCAGAAGAAACAGGTAATATCTGCTAGGAAAAATAGTGTAACAAAACAAAGTGAGCTTTGAAAAAAAAGTTCTTTTGAGTTTTCAGACAAATTTCAGTTTCCTGAAATCAACTGCTGAAAAAGGCAAAGTGAGTTATTTTTAAATTGATAGATGTCATTCTTTTTGTCGAAAGCTTTGTTTTTCTGGGACATAAAGGAAGTATTTACCATGTAAGGTACTTGTGGGCATTGGTTTCTCCCAACATGGGGCCCTGTCTATAGGTGAATGGACAGAACACTTCATACTTTCAAGAAAGATTTGAAGTTTTGTGTAGTCTACCTGGGTGAAAAGAAGGGCTGTATTTTATAATGTGAGGTGAAGTGTTAACAGCTGCTGTCCTATGATGCATTTGAAATGTCCTTTCAGGTCTCTCCTTTCTGCCTGTTTCTGTTGCTTCCTAGGACCGGGATCGAAGCCAAGGTCCCATTCAAGGCTGTGGGTAAGATCCTGGACTGACTAAACTGAGTGCATGGCAATGGAGACAAAATCTCTATCTGACCTGAGGACAGAGATTAGAGGATTTGTCAGTGTTTGCCATTGAAACAGAATTATAAGATACATTAAACCCATGGTCTCTCATGTTTAATGCTGGAGATGGGTGATGCTGTGGTACACAGCCTAATTAAAAAGCAGTTTGAGACTTTTTCCTCCTTTGCTATTTGATGACACTTTCAGAAGTTTACTATGAGATTAACATAAGGAAAGATTTTTCCTACAACCATAGCTCCTTAATTGCAATTAAGATCCTAGAATGATTAGGGTTGGAAGGGAACTTAGAGATCATCAAATTCCAATTTCTGAGTCCTTAATGAGAACTGATGGACACTGCAACAACTTAAACCGATTGTTACTTTGGAAATGCTGTACTACTGGAGGACTTTAGTTTTCAAATGAGCAATTCAAAAAATTGATGGTAAATAGGGGTTTGCAGAGCTTTTGTTGTGGTGCCATCCACGCTGCTGATCTGCCCTGCCTAGCCAGGACTTGTTTGAGCATATGGTGGGCACACTTGATCACAGCTTGACCTGTGGGAGAGTGGGGAATGCCGGTCTTATGCTCCACCCCCCACTGCTGGACAAACTCTAGGAACTCCTTGGAGGCATATGCTGGGCCATTGTTGGTCTTAATCTCCCTAGGAATCTCCAGCACTGAAAAGGCTTGAACCAGGTGTTGTTTGGCATGCACAGCCCTTTCCCCTGCATGGGCAGAGGCATAAACCGCACCTGAATATGTGTCTATACTGACATGTACATTTTTCAGGCGACCAAAACTGGGAATGTGCGTGATGTCTGTCTGCCACACTTTGCAGCTCCCAAGGCCTTGAGGGTTAACCCCAACACCCAGTGATGGCACGACCTGGAGCTGGCAATTGGGACAGGTGGACACAATGGCTCGAGCCTGACTCCGTGTTAGCTGGAACTGATGGATCACACCTGGCACATTTTGATGGTATTGCTGATGACTTAGCTTTGCTTGTTGGAAGACGTCTGGAAGGCATGCCATTTCTGCTGGGGTGGCAAGGGAATCTGCTTTACGATTACATTCTGCAATCTTGCCTGGCAAATCAGAATGTGACCTCACGTGCATGACATAGAACGGATGCTCCCGCTGCGAAACTAATTAAATTAGTTTTGAGAACAACCTGAAGAGATGCTCGTTCTTGATGTCTTTGAGAACTGCCTGCTCTGCCCTGGACACTACTCCTGCCACGTAGGCTGAATTGGTAACCATATTAATTGGCTCCAAGAACTTCTCAAAGGTCTCACTACCGCAGCCAGTTCGGCAACCTGGGGCGACCCCTCTACAAACTCAACATCAGCTTCCCAATGCTGAGTCTGATGATTTCTCCAAGTCATCACCGACTTGTGGGATGCTGTCAGTGAACACTGTAAGCGCCTTGCGTAACCTCCGACTTCTTTTCTCAGGAGCAATGAGGGGGAATTCCTCATTAAACAGCTTGTGTGATGGGGCATGGACTGATATCTGTCCACTGTAGCTGTCCAGAGATAGCTGGAGACTGGCATTGCTCTGGAGCAGGTGCTCTTAACATCTCTTTTGTCAACCTCTCCAGAGAGTTCCTTCCGTCCTTAGAAAGTTTGACCGGGAAGTCAATACACTGAAAGCCACAACCAACCAGCTCACGCAATCTTACCCTGGCCTTCTGGATCAGCTGAGCTATCAGCTCCTGTGGCTGTGTGATGCTTTTAGATCGCTGGTGGGAGAGGAAAACCCACTCTATGATTAAGAGCGAATCTTTCTGCCCTTCGATCCACTGGAATATCAACCTGTGCAAGTGTGGTAACTTTTCCAAAACATTGAATTTGAAAGGCAGTTCTGGCTGATAATGATGAGCCTGCCTCTTGGCCAAAGCCTTCTGCACTTTTTGGATGGTGGTTTTTGCCTGTGGGGTCAGTTGCCTGGGAGAAGCTAGCTCAATAAATTGAGAAGGGGAGCTAGGTCCTTGTTGGAAAGGCCTAGCCAAGGCCTAACCCAGTTCAAAGACCCACACAGGGAATGGAAATCTGCTAGGTTTTTGGGGTCTCTCTTGATTTCCAATTTCTGTGGCACAACGGTCCACACAGTGATCTCCAAGCCCAGTTACTTCCAAGGTGGCATCCTCTGAACCTTGTCTTCCCGCAGTTGGAATCCAACAGAGGTTAAAACTTTAACTACTAAGTCAAGTGTGTCTTGGAATATTATGTCATCAGGGGCACACACAAGCACATCATCTATATAGTGTAGGATGATTGCCTCCTTTTTCTGGGCATGCACTAGGGACAGCAATGAAGCCACTGGCAGATGGAAAGATAGCATTTAAGGCCTTGAGGCAATACTCTCCAGTGGTAGCGCTTCACTGGGGCTTCTGATTGATGGTTGGCACGGAGAAGGCAAACCGTGGCACATCTTCTGGGTGTAGGGGAATATGGAAGAAACGGTCCTTGATGTCCAGGACAGCCAGTTGCCAATTTTGGGGAAGCATCGTTGGGGAAGGCATCCCTGGTTGGAGTGACCCCATGTCCTCAATTACCCTGTTTATTTCTCTTAAATCATGGAGGAGCCGTCACTTATCCTTCCCTGGCTTTTTTATTACAAAAACTGGGGAATTCCAAGGGCTAGTTGTCTCTTCAATGTGTCCTTTAGCCAATTTAGCTCCTCTACAAGCTCCTCAAGTGCCTTCAGCTTTTCCTTACTGGGTAGCCACTGATTTACCCAGACTGGATTATCATCCAGCCATGCTAACTTGTGGGCAGGGCACTCCACAGTGGCTGCTTCCGAAAATCCTGGGGTGTCTTAGGGATGACCAGTTTGAACCCCCCATTGGGACAGGGTGTCTCTCCCCCACAAGGGAACTTTATAATCAGTGACAAATGGATGGACACTGGCCAATTTTCCATCAGGTCCTTTAATTTGCACGACACTTTTTGATATCTTTGCCAATATGACTCCTCCTCCACCTTGGATTTTACCAGCCATGGGTTGCAAACCCCAAAGTGACAGCCACAACCTTTCAGGTATGATTGTCACATCTGCCCCTGTGTCAAGCAACCCTTCCACGTGGAGATAATCTGCTTCAGACATTAGGTTGCATCCCATAATGCGTTTGTCCTCATCAACCACTTCTGCCCAGTAGACACAGGTGCCTTGTCAACTACTGAGATTTCTGATGGAACAGGAATGGTCAATGGGCGATGATTTGCCCCTTGGCCAAATAGAAGGGTGGCTGTAGACAGCGCGCAAGGAGAATGAGGTATGTCCCCCTTGATGGTTATGGGAACCACCTCAATCTCCATGGGTGTGTGTGCAGTGTCCCCAATAACAAAGTACTCACTGTCCAATCCTGTGTGATCTTTTGTCAAGTCCTGCGAGTCCTCTGGCAGGTCCACTCCAATGACTGTCCACTGGGTAGACCTGAAAACAAAAGCTTTGGTGGTCACAAGCTTGAAACGCTTGTGAGGCCACCATATTTTGTCCTGTAAACATTTCTTTTGTTGTCCTACACCCCGCCTCCCTTCCTTCCCCTTCTCTGTTTTGAGGGAGGTTTTCCCCTTAGGGATTTATGTTGTGCATTTTTGTTATGGTGCAGTGCGGGCCTGCGCTCATGTTCTAGCTTTTTGGTTTGATGGTTTTCTTCCTGTGTTGCTGGCTTTGGGGGCAGTCTCGGGCAAAATGTCTTGGCTTTTTGCATTGGAAGCAGATGACATGTTGAAGCTGCTCTGGTGACATCTGTTGCCTCCTTGCTCCTGGAGCTACAGCTGCTACAGTCCTTGAGTTTGTTGGCCTTGCCCACGCCTTCCAAACAGTTCCGCCTTGCCCACGCCTTCCAAACAGTTCCGCCTTCCAAGCACAGGCTTCGATCATCTCTGCCAGTGTAGGTGGAGGGTCTAGAGGCAGTCCCAGGAGCACCCTGCTGCAGACCTCATTGGCATTTCTCTGTGCCATCTCCTTCACTGTCTCCACCTGTGTTCTGGGGTCTTGTACTTGTCTCTAATCTTCTGCGCAGAGCTGGTCGACAAGCTGCAAGAAACTCTCTGAAGGAGACTGTTTAATGTTAAAGTAACTAGCCCTAGCTTCAAAACTCAGCAACTGGTTAAAAGTCTTGTCCACAGCTTTCAAGATCTTATCTAGAATAAATTTTGATAACACCTGAGCTTCGTCCTCGGGCTTAGCCCGCTCCCCCTTGCTGCATAGATGTTCATAAATGATGTCATTATTTTCTAAATATTTGGCACCCTCTGTGCTTTGCTTAAGTTCTACCAAGAGTCCCCTCAGAGATATTTTCCAGGAGCTTTCCCATAGATCAAACTCAGATTGAGTAAGCAGGCACTGGAAAAGATCTAGGAGGTCAGTAGGAACTAATTAAAGGGATGTTAAAGTGGCTCTCATCATGCTTCTAAAAACATCACTGCTTCTCCCAAACTAACTGACTTTTACATAATTCTCTCTTTCTTTGGAAGGAGAAAGACTAATAGTTTCTAGGCCCACTTCTACCACCAGAATATTGGACAGGGGCTACTGAGGAAACTATTGGACCTAGCAGGGGGGCCGCTTTCCCCTTGAGAACCAGCAGGGACACCACCTCATCCCCCACCCCTGCGGGAGCCAGAAAGGGAACTACTACCTACCCCAGCCCCACCCTCTTGGGGACTGGGAGGAGGAACACCCCCTCCCCCTGCCCTACCTCCTTGAGAACTGGGAGGGGGGACACCGCCTCCTCCTGCCCCACCGCCGTGGGAACCAGGCAGGGGCACACACCCCCAGCCCTCGGCCCCACCCTCTTGGGACCCGGGCAATGGGGGGTGGGAAACAGGAATGGGCAGGGGGGTGGGGCCTTGTGGGGAGGCAGGGCAACCGTGGGAACCAGGGGCAAGGTTGGAGGATGACATCATGGGGGGGGTGGGAACATGGAGGGAGGGGGAGGAGTCTGCAAGGGAAGGAAGGGGTTGTAGGACACAAATGGTATTGGGGACAGGTGGGCAAAAGAGATTGTGGGAAGAAGAGTAGGTGAAGGGGTCGGCCATGTGGCCGCCGACATTATGGCCTCTGGCCATGCGGTCAGCATCATCTTGAATGCCAATCATTCAACGGTCATTGCCGTTCTGGGGATAGGGGGGGTCAGCACGCGAAATCGGGGAAACAGGGGTTTTAGAGGGGTGCAGGGAAGGTGCTCTGTCAGCCTGCGCAGAGCTGCCAGAGCCCGGGTACTGAGAGGGAGGTGGGAGGCCAGTGGCTGTGCCAGGTACCCTGCGATTCTCGGAGTGCCTCGCTTGTCCCTCTCAGTTCAGGGGCAGACGGTTGGGAGGAGGGGTAGGGGGAGCCGCAGGAGGGGAGATTTGCTGTGGCTGTCCCTTCAAATCCCTCTTAAGCACTTCTTTCTGAATTAAAAGGAACACAGGGAAAAATTGAGACACTGTTCCGTCTCCCTGTTCCACTTTTGCCGTTAACAAAGCTCCAATTTTGTCCTAGGCTGTTTTGGGGAGATATAGCCAAAAACTCCACAACTTTGTGAAAGTCGTAAAGCCGGTATGTTTATTACAGCACTGGACGCACGTGGGAATCATTCCCCTAAAATGACATGCGTACCTCTGGGAACTTCAGGTCCCTTTTTATCCCCCTCTCAAATACATATGCATACAGTTTCACAATAGGTTCATACATATTCATTTTGACGAATTTTGCTTGACATTTGCCGCTAGTTCTTTATCAGAAAGAATTCCTTGGTCAGGCTGACTTGCTTTTACAGCAGTCTTTCTGTCTCTCTTTATCACCCTCTGCCTCCTCCCCCTTATCTCTGTCCTTCATTGAATTCCTGCACCTAGGCCTTGCAGTCAGGCTACAGATTACAGGCTTCAAACTACAGACTTAACTCAAAGATGTACATTTCACCTAAATCAAAATGGATTTCTACTCTGGAGAATTTCTACTCTGTCTCAAGGCAGAGACAGAATTAACGTTCTGCTGGGTAAACTGAGGGAAATTAAAAGATATCCAGTGAACGAACCGTTTCAAACTGCTTTGGAAACCTTAGCGTTTCCACTACTTAGGGTTATCTGTAACTAGGATATAAATGCTTCTCTGTGTTGCAGAGAAGTTTGCACCCATTTTGATGTTACTTGCTCTCTGCAACACTTAGAATCTACCTTCCTTAAGAGCACAAACAGAAAGCTGAAAAAAAGCACTCTGTCCACAGCCAAGCCGGGAAAGAGTGCGGACAGCCCCCCCCCGCCGAGGGTGGAGCGAAACCGCTTGTGTGCAAGCCGCGCGGCTTTTAAAATGGCGGCCACGCCTCTCCGAGTCACGTAGCCACTGCGCCGCGGTCAGTGCTGTGCGCGCCGGTCCCCCCGTCGCTTGCTGGGGTCCGCCACCGCCTACGCTCCCACTGCTCTGCACCAAAAACCGCCTGCGCTGCCGAAACCCGCTGCCGCGCCGCGGGAAACCGACCATTGGAGCCACGCACCTGCCCAGAACCGCGTGCTGCCGCTGTCCACAGGCCGGGAGCCGCTGCGCCCCGCGCCGCGCCGCCCGGATCCGCTCTGCCGGTACCTGCACAGCTTGGAGCCGCTCTGCCCGAGTTTGGACCGCGCGAATAAGCGCTGCGCGGACCCGCAAAAACCACGGGACGCACAAACCCTCACACTCGGGACCGGACCTTTCCCCTGCACCGGGAACTTACCCCTACCCTTCGGTAACCCCTCACACTTTCAGGGGGAGCC
The DNA here is from genome assembly GCF_012460135.2 of Molothrus ater. Classification (NCBI taxonomy): domain Eukaryota; kingdom Metazoa; phylum Chordata; class Aves; order Passeriformes; family Icteridae; genus Molothrus; species Molothrus ater. Next base: position 13,645,830 of record NC_050480.2, read on the forward strand.
CCGGGGTCCCACTACCACTCTCGGGTTTTAACTTACCCCTCCTTGGGACCTTGGTTGGTTGGAATGATGTTAACGAAGTCCTACATCCTGAATTGGGCAGATCCTACCCTCCTGCCTCTCTGCTGTCCAAAAAGCGGCGAAGAAGTCAGAGGAAGTTCAAGTCCCAAAAGCTTACGTAACCCACACGTGAATTACCAACTGCTGTGTGGTGTCTCAGACCATAGTGGGAGACGAATCCACGTGGGCACCATCTGTAAGTATCCGTGCCTAGCGGGCTGTTCGGGTCCAATCCGGCTAGCTATGGACCCCAGCCCACAAGATCTTACATAGGACAAAAGGCAAAAGATGAGAAGCGCTCTTCTCCACGTGGGGACAAATGTCTTAAGTTTGTTTCCTTGATAGGAGACACCTAATGGTCCAGGTGACTCCCCAGATGGCAAAGAGGGCGTCTCCTTCTCCCGGGGGGGGGGGCCGGAATGGGGGATTTCGAGCTGAGGGGAAGAGGGGGCGGAGGAAGGGGGCAAAAACAGCCAATGGGATACATGGGATACAAGTGAGCAAGTGAGGAGGGGTGAGGGGAGGGGTGAACCAGGAAGATACCACCAACGCTAACGGGGGGGGGGAAGGGGGGCGGGTGAAAGGGGAAGACCATGTGGTGATAGGATACAAATCATGTGAATAGGGCAAATTACCAAACACCCAGAGCAAATAACTAAATAACTATTTAGTGCAATACAACAGCATCTCACAGTGTAATTCTGTGAGTCACTCTGGAAGACCTTGAATGCCCTTTAGTGAATTTGGCCCCCTCAGGGTGGCTACTGCTTCACTGGAGGTAGTCATCAGTGCTGAGTCATGGAGAAGATAAAGAACACTGGCCTGTCATTTTTACCAGCTCATGTAGACAGATGGTAATAGAATACTTTTGGTTACACCTTCCATCGTAACCCAAGACAACAGCCATTTGATTACAGATGCTCCTAGTTTAATAATAAGTTTAATAGTTTAATAATTAAAGACAGTTCAATTAACAGTCCACCAGCAGTAGCGATGATTGGCTTTGTGTACTCTTGGAGTAAAATTATATCTGGATTTAGTTAGGCTGCAGGCTACCATATTTACTGGATATTTTCCCTTGGTGGCAAGAGATGTTTGTTTTGTTCTTTGAAGGAGCAGAAGCAATACTAAAACCAAAAGAAAGCATGACTGAAATTTACTAACAGCAGGATGGATAGGCACAATTAATTTTATTTTTGCTTGACAAAATAATTGCAGATTTTTTTCCTAAATCTCCAGTGACTATAATAAAAAAAAAGTAAAAAAGAAACAAAAGACTCCTTAGCAACTTGGAATGATTCAGTTCTGCTTATTCTAGATGCCTCTCCAGTCAGAATGCTCCAGTAAGAATGACAAGGTATTTTCTCTAAAGATATGTTTACATACTTAGCTGAATTGAGGTCTTTATATAGTTAGCTCACGCAGATGAAGATATTTCCAATGTTTATGTTCTTTTCTACAGATTTTTTTTTTCAATCAAGATTGTATTTGCTAAGCAAGAATTTATTCAGAGCACTGTGTTCCTCAATTTATTTTATGTCAAGAGAGAAGGGCAGGTCTCAGTATGATTAAAGTATTGTTCAGCATAGGAGTAGAGCTGTGTGTTTGGAAACAGTCATACTGGTGATTATTTAGGAAAGTCATGCAACTCTGTATTTCAAAAAGGATGGTGTGTATTGTTAGTGAAAAAGCAGCAGAAAGGTGTGTATCTTCTGGGTCTCTGCTGTTTGTTAGCTGTCAGAGATGTGCCATTTTATGTCTATCAGAATTAGGTGTTGTAACAACAGTTAGTTTTGGCACTCAAACTGATTTTGGTAGCTTCCAACCTTCCCACTAACATTTCAGTGAGTTTGTCTGACTTTCTTGGTGCCTGCAGCATTGGTTAAGGCTGTAAATCACAAGGGTTTTTTTGTTGTTATTGGTGATGGTGGTGTTTTGGGGGGTGGGGGGTGTTCTTTTGTTTTTGTTTGGTTTGTTTGTTTGCTTGTTTGTTTTTAACTCTTTTGCTATAGGATGAGCTGTTCAACATGGAACAGACCATTTTGCTGTCTTGAGCAGGACCTCAGTGTTCCCCATGGAAATACATCTCTGGCTGACATGTCATTTCTCAACCACTGCCTATTTCATCCATGTTAGCTCTAGGGGTTCACACCTTCACAAAAGGAAAAGCCCAAAATACTTAATTTAGATACAGACAAGACGCAAGGCTGGTATTGTTGCCCCATTTCCCTTTGGGAACAGACACAGGCCTGGACTTCTCCCCCATGCAGAACGGCACAGAAATCCTGCTGGGAGTTAAACTTGAATGAACTAGAAACTTATCTACCCCTTGCATCTACAGTTTTCTGGTTTTACACTCTGTGCCTTTGTTATCTGATAAACCCAAACTCAGCCCTGTCTTAGTGCCTTAAAACCTGCATTTTTCTACGTTGAAAGTGTAAATTTTGAGATGTCATTGTGTGGCAGTGTTTGAGGGTCCCCAGGACAAGGGAAGAGATGAGAATCTTGATTCCATGTTTCAGAAGGCTGATTTATTATTTTATGATATTATATTAAAAGAAAATGATATATTAAAACTATACTAAAAGAATAGAAGAAAGGATTTCATCAGAAGGCTAGAAAGGAATGAATAATAAAATCTTGTGACTGACCAGAGAGTCCGACACAGCTGGACCATGACTGGTCATCAAGTAAAAACAATCCACATAAGACAAATCAAAGATGCACCTGCCACATTCCACAGCAGCAGATAATTATTGTTGACATTTCTTTTCTAAGGCTTCTCAGCTTCTCAGGAGAAAAATCCTAGCAAAACAATTTTTCAGAAAATATGTCAGTGAGAGTCCTTTCTTTGCAATTTTGATGGTTTGACCATATTGTAAGCAACTGAAAATAGCAACTTACAGTTCAAGAACATTTCCCATTTTAGTTGCAGTAACTACATACACTATTGTGTATGGTTCCTTGTAAGAATAACAGTAATGGGGTGAAAGAACAAATAGGCAACAATCTCTTTTTATGGTGATAGAAAAATCCTTCTTGATTCATGAATTATGCTCATGGAATTCATGCAAGGAATAACACACCAGAAATGGTGATTTTATGCTTTTCTCTTTTCATGACTACTGTTACCTGCATAAGCATTTGACGTAGCTGTTTTCTGACCCCTTCCAGAGAGGCTTGTTCTCTTTACCAAGCCCTGGAGTTTTCAGCATTGTTCAATGTGAGCTTTAATTTGGATTATTATCTCTTTTTGCCAGTCAATTTTCCTATGTCAAATCCTGAGAACTTTGGCACTCACAGTCATGTCAGTGTGATTTATTCATCTTCACTTGAATAAAGAAACCTTGCTCATTTGGTTTTCCTCCACTGAAAGTTAGAACATGCTCTCACAAACATGCTCATTGCCCTCTGGAATTATGTCAAATAAACCTCCTCTCCCACTGGGACCTCTGATGCAGCCACATCCAAGAGCTACTTGTTTTCTTGAAAGGAGTCAGTTTGCCAGAAAACTCCCCTCTCTGCACCTGTTGAAACATGCTATTATCACTGGTCATCAGTGTGGTCTGGTGCTCCTAACAGCAGATCTAAGAGGAACACAGCCTTGGATATCACCAGCCCAGTGAAGCTCTGGAGAATTATATTGAGACCAAAGAACAATTACAAAAATTGGACCAGACCTTGGCACTGCTGCTCCACAAAAATGTGCTCAACCTACCAACAGTTCAGCATGGAAAGGTGTAACCTCCCTTCCAGAAGCTGTTTTCCTACCTTCTAGTGACTTTGTGTATCTGAGAGCCAGTGAGATTTTTAAGTCCTGCTCAATTAAACACCAGGCTTAAAAGCCTGGCACAACTGCTACTGTGTGGAGCAAACTCAATTACAGTGCCAAGAGGAGCCCTGTTGGCTGACTGAAGTGCAGCTGGTCAGCTCTGTGCTGATAGAGTGAGATCTCCTCCTTGTTATGCCATTACATCCTGCTGGCAACTGCCTCTACAGACAGAGAGGCAGCAACCAAAGGTAGCAGTGACACGCACGACTGCTTGAGGTCAGTCCGTGAGGGTTGAGAGCCACACAGCAGCACTGTGGAAAGCAAAAAGCCCAGTTCTTTGCTCTTCAATTTCAGGTACTTTTCTGAAGTTCTGCTCTAGTTTGTGTTGTTCTTAGAGGAGATTAATTAACAAGTTATTTTAGAGGTCATAACTAAGATGTAAATGCACAGATAAACAAGGAACCATTGGTGGAGAGGGGTGAGAATGCCTCAAATGCCTCTTTTCAGTTTGCTGACCCAGTCTTCTCCCTCTAGTTGGACTAAAGCAATGGCATTGTTCTTAAATTATTTTTCTCCAAAATCTTATGTGTGCCTCTTTGCCCATACCAGAGAAATTGGGAGAAACAGAGGAAAAGGTAGACTGACTTGGAGCCACTGATGTATCAGTGTATTGTGTTTGGCAATCTACTTGATGACAGAGCTCTTGGCCCTTTAGTTCCAATTCCTTGCCTTTTCTGTTGTCCTGCTTAACAAACAAAAGTGATATTGCTGCCATTTAAGCTGCAACTTCTCATCTGACATAATTTCTGTTAAGACATTTCCTTCACTGCAATTTTCTATGTAAACACAGATGTTGAAAAAGGCAAGAAAACTTGAAACTACCTCAGGAGCAGCCATTTAAGTTATGGATAAAAATTTATGCTTAAAGAATTCCTCAACAAATAGTTTGTTGCTCACCTACCAACTCTGTTACCATTACATTATGGGTTGATGGAGACTGTTGAATCTGGGAAGAGAATATTATTCAAAAATACTTTGTTATGAAACTGGCAGTTTTCTGGCTCATGGTATCCCTGAGGGCTAAATGGTGAGATGGGAAATGGTTTTGATCTGAGAACAGGCACAGAGGATCTCTTCTACTGCATGCAGATGACTGCATATTCATTCTCCTGTTCCTGGTTCTCCTGATGATGGTTCTTGACTCATCTGTGACATATAAAATAGACAACTGGAAAATCCTGGGACAGAATGGCAATATGGCATAACTACTTTTGATACAGTACCAAGTAAGTACTGAAAGAAGTCAGTATGTTTTTTTATTCTTGTGTGGGAGTCAATTAAAGGAAGACAGGCTCAAGTGCTCCTGCTCACTCAGAGCCCTGGTTTACTTCCCTACCAGATGCTCTGCCTCCTTCCTTTCTCAATACAACCATGATTGAAGCAGCAAATTTCCCCTACAAAGTGTGTATGCAGTTGTCTGCTGTGGTCATGAGGACCAGGGGAAGCTCTGCTGACTCTCAATGGTTCTGTATCTGGACACAAAATAGACCTCTGCGATTCATTCGCTCACACATAGTTTCAAGTTGTTTTGTGTAAATCCATATCATTCCTGATTGTCTTTGCAGGACAATCCTGCCTGTCAGAGTAGTTTATTCTTTTCCTCTACAGCCACTGAGTAATCTCTCTCAGGAATCCTGCACCCCAAACCCTTCCTGGTATGGACCACACATAGCTTTGAGGAACTTGCTGTGTTTGAATAGACATGGGACTAGCTGTAGCAGTGTGAAAACTCACATGCTGGATACTTTCACAAAATTGTAGTAATCTCACAGTGCCAACAAAGGAATGACAAGGAGCCCAGGAACAATTACTAGGCTCCCTTAGCTAGGAAATAAAAAAGCTAGATGACATGAAATAGTACAGAACAGTACTTCAGATCACCAAGGTTTGCAAACCCACTGCACATCCTCATAATTAGGTTAAGTGGTGATATATAAGAAACATCTTCCTGGAGGTGATAATTATTTTTAATTCCCTTTTTTCTGTTGTCAAAACTATCCCATTAATCAGCTATTGTACGAAGGATAATTTTCTGCTATTTTGACACTTTCAACTGCATGCAGTGCTGCTGGGTTTGGGGCATCAGAGACTTTTGTTGAGCCAGCTTGACACCTTATTATTTCTTGTAAATTCTGCTTTGGAGGTTCTAGATATATGTATTGAATTCTGATCACCGTTTCCTTTCATTTGTAAAAATAAGCAATGTGAGAGTATAAACAGTCTGCCTGGCTCTCAAAAAGCTGTATCAGCTCTATTTTAGCTCATAGTCACAAGGTTGTTTCCCCTCTTCTAAATTTTAATTAGACAAGCTTATATAGCAGAGAATTATATTTGAAAAGCATTTTAATTCAGTTTGATTGGAGTATCATGAAGAATTTACACAATTTACACATATATATAGAAAGAACTGGAAACAAGAATTACACAGTAGCATAATCTTTTAATGGCTGCTTCTATTTTGATTTAATTTGCTTAGAATAATAGCAAAAATCTTATGTGGTCAGAGAAAACATCTCTTGTGGTTCAGTGAGCAAAAGGATAAATAAGTTAATTTCATGCAAGCTTTGTTAGATGGATTTGTTCAGTGTCAAATCAATATTTTGGTTGTTTTTAGCTAGAAATACTTAAGCAGGATTGATGGCTAACAAGTTATCAATAGACTGAAATGAATCCTTGGCAAAAAAAGATGAGTTCACAATGAACAAAGGAGAGGGGTCATTGTTAAGTATCTTGATTATTTCAGGATAATCTCAGGATTATCTCAAGATATCCAGTTATTCGCCTTCTGAAGTATTCTGCTTTTTAGAGCTGACACCTTTAAAGAGGCCAGCAATTTAGGCTGAACTCTCATAGTAAGGGCAAGGAACTGAAACATCTTTTTCTACAGGATGCATTGAAAAGACTTTTTGTGTTACCTATGAAATACATATAGATTAGGTAATACTGCATTTTTATTGGGTTTTAGTGCATTTAGAGTAATTAACTTTCTTCTTCTCTCCACAGGTTACAGTGTCTGATGTTTGAATGAAACAAATGTATAAAATAAAAATTTGTAGCATTTTAAAAGAATTTTGGGCTAAATACCAAATTCCCAAATCTACAAGGTGAACTCCCTCTTCTAGAGTTTTTGAGTGCATTTACATGGTCTCATTAAAACAAATGCTGTGTGTGCATCTGTTAGATCTTTCATTAGTCAGATTTGATGTTCTGAAGAGGAGCTGCGAAGATTAATTTCTTTCCATCTCTTTCTCCTCACAAACATATCCATTTTTTATTATTTATACATCACAGTCTTCATGTTATTTGATAATGCAGCTGCTGATGTTTGCTCCATGAAACCAATTGTCTTGTGAAGGTAAATGACATAAGGACATGTGCTGGAGTTTTTTTTTGTAATGGCAGTTTTCCTGTGAAAATAGCAGCACACTGACATTCAGATTCATAAATGTATGCTTTATGCTATAGAATCTGCTGTAAAGAAAAAATAACAAACCAGACCAGGCAAAGATCTCCTCAAGTACATGTAATAATACCAATTTCAAATAGATGCTGCTGAAAAATGCATGGTGCATGACTAACAGACATTTCCAAATGTCATAGAATTCTTTGTCCTGAGAGGGACAGCACAACTTATATCAAATTAGCTTTAAATTCAGTATGTTCTGCTCTGGTGATATATCCAGGGTTCAAGTTGAGAGAGAGAATGTATTGTGAGTCTGTAATTCAGTTTTCTACTCACAATCTTGCAAGATTGTTAATGATCTGGATAAATTGTTTAATGTACTTTTTCATATTTTTCAACCCATACTTTTTTAGTAGGTCTTATTTTTCTTTGTAGATTAATTTACTTCAATAATGTGGGCACTAAATTTCATCTAAAATGTATTGACTTACCATTTTGTGGCATGTCAAGAAATAAACCAGATCTAAAAAAAGAAGCGTGTAGCAGTTTTTTTGGGGGATCCATGGGGAGTCCTCAGGGGGCCCCCTAAGGTGTATGTTGGCTGGCAGCAGCAGGCAGGCAAAGAGACTCCACTCAGCTTCTGAGGGTGCTAATTAGATGAGGGTTTATTGGGAGTCCCACCCCCGGGAGCAGCACGGTTTCTGAGGGAGAAGGGGGGAATGGGGAGGGAGGGGGAGAGAGGGAGAGCCTAGGGAGAAAAGGGGCCAAGAGCTTCTCATCTCCCTTGCACAGCTTAACAGGGAGATTCAAAGTGGGTATGGATTAAGACTTGGGCCAATGATATTACACATACATGATACTTCAGGGGAGGATAACAGGCTTGGAATAAACTGTACATTTTTGAGGGGTGAGACTTAGCATACCATTTAAATAAAATGTAACACCACAATTCACCCTTTTTTTGTTAGAAAGAAAAGATGAAGAGAAATATGACAATTAACAATTTAAAAAATGAAGCAGTAATTACAGAGTTTCACAGCATAAAAATAAATACAACTGCAGTGAGGATTATGTTTTAAACAGTCCATTTGACCTGTTGTTTGTTTTTGTGGTAGGCAGCAAAGAAAAAATGAGCATTTAATTGTAGTAAATGGGTTATGTGGGTCCATATTGCAGATTTTAAACAAATTTAAAGCATGGGCGAGTGCTTAAAGGGCTTCAGCCTTTGGCATTAAGCTCATATTAGAGAGAGTTTTGGAATTGGCCTTTCAGCGTGACTGGCCCAATGGTGTCTAACTTTTTCCAACTGGCTTTTCAGACCACCACAGCCCTCAGTTTTAGGCTGAGGTGTGTGAAATACAAAGCTGTGTTTCGTGTCAGGTACATACAGGCAATGTGTGTATTTGTGATTGCGATATGTGTGGAGACCGATGTGGTAGGTAAGGGACAGGCGTTCGGAAGATTTCGGGCTGTGACGGAAAATTACAGGACTCCTTCTGCCCCTCTCCCCATAGATAAGGATCACCCTTGGAATGTAGCCAAACATGTAGCCCCCCTAACCTATGGATGCCAGTAACTTTCCACTCCATACTAACCCTAGAAAGTATAGCCAAACCCCTTTCTGACGTAGAGAAACCCCTTAGTCCATAAATACCCTCGAGACCCCTCAATAAACGCCTTTAACCGTCCACCACATTGGTGTTAGCGTCTGTTATTGGCCCCGAGGGATCCCAGGAGGGGATCGCCGTGCTGGACTCCGAAACCAGGTCACCGCGGCCTTCCCAAGAAGGCAACAGACCGACAATGGGACAGTTGCAAATTCTAATAATAACTGAGGAAAGTAAAGCATGGAAGAAGGCCTTTGAACCTATCTTTTGTTTGCAATTAACCTTAGTTGATTTAGGAGTATTAGAATTAAAGCGTTAAGGATGTTGCTTATTTGCTTGTAGTTAATCCTTAAAGAGTTTTGCAATAATAACCTTTCGAAGTATAATTTTATAGTATTGCTTGTATCTTTGAAACTATAGCTTTGGAATATATATAAAGGAAATATGCTTATCTCCTGCCTTAATAAAGCAGAGAAAAACAGCTTGAGAAAGGAAGATGAGCATCAACTCAAGAATTTATAGTTTTGACCAAGGGAAGCTGGACATCACTGTTATGAGATTTATAGTCTTTGCAATTAAAAGGTGGACCCACATCTGGGGAGCTGGACTCCATCAGATGGGATTAGTCTTTCTTCTTCCGGAAACCGGACCACCACCATCTGGGGATACTCCTTTTGGGATACATCCTGAGAAAAACTAAATCACAATAGTGTATAGAATTGTGACATAAAAATTTGGAATAGAAACTGCTGATGAGTAAAAATTGGAATAGAAACTGCTGAGAAAGCTTATGAGTACTCCTATTAATACCTGTAACCCTCAACTATTGGTGTGCAGTTGGAGGGAAAACTTCCCCCACTGTACCCAGCGCTGTATTGCTCATACTTTACCATATTAATTAATAAATTGATTGCTGCTTGAATATTGGCCTAGTCAAGCTTCTTATTTATAACTGGTGCGAACTTCTGCTTCCCCTCTCAGGGACAGGGAATCACCTGGAGTCTCCTGGACTCCAGGCAGGTTTGCAGCCTCAGATTCTCACCCTTGGATCTGAGCTTTACTGCTGCTTTCACCTTCCAACCGGTTTAACCCAAAAGACCCCCAATTTTAGGTCATTAAAAGAAAAACAAAAAGAAAAAAAGGAAATTTGGCTTCAGCTACTACCTATGTGGGAGCATTCACCACAAAAACCATCAACATACTATCCCAGACACCATTTTAGGTTATCAGTCACCCTCAGAACCTACTGAGGACAGCATAAATCCAACAGCGATTATGATTCAGCAGTCTAATACCAACTGAACACTTGCTATTAAAGAAACAATCGAAAACTGCTTCTCGTTGGATCTACCCTTGTGACCTGACAGACCCCTGCTTTCTAAAAACTGAAAACAGGATAATCTGTGATACAAACACACATTTAAACTAGAAAAGCATAATTGGAAAAACTACTTCATGGGGATGGGAGGGAAATGGAGAGAAGAAAGGTATTGGATAAGAATGATAAAAAGGTCAAAGGGTTTCAGAATAAAAGTTCTAGCTGACGAGCTCTTTTCAGCTAGAACAAGTGGGTAGGGATTGGGAATTGGGGAGGTTAGAGGGAGCCAGGGACTCTGCGAAAGAAAAACCTTTTCGGGATACCCTGCGCCTTCGAGTGGTTTGCTCCTGGTGAACTACCCAAAATAAGGAAAAAAGAGGTATGGATTGCAGAGAAGGATATTATCCTGCTCTTGGAATAACAGGGGAAGCAGATCATAAAGTAGAATTTTCAATTCAATGAAATATACAAGGCTGTTAAAACTGGTATTACAAAATTACTTTTGCTTTGCATTTTTGTTTCTTAGATTCTTCTCTAATTCTAGCTCTACCTTGTGAGATTTCAAAGGCGGAAGGTGGGAACTAGGAGTTGGGAGGGGGGATTGGTTCATGAGACAGGGAAGGAGCTGACCATGGGGGTGAAAAAGCGGGAAGAAAGGGATTTTGGGGACGAGAAGTAGAAGATGGTGCCGTGTTATGTGGCTGGAGTAATCTTGGCTGACACGTGGTGGCGGCTATGTTGGATCTCTAGGCTATGCGGCCACATAGCTGCATATGGCGGTACCCATGTTGAGCCTTAGCCGTGTGGCTGCTGTGCCAGGCTTAGCAGGACGGAGTGGGCTCCCGGAGGTTTGATAAGAGGAAGGCGGGTTAGGAATGGAGTTAGGGAGAAGGAGCAGCGAGGGGCGGGGAGAGAAAGACCGAGTAAGGAGATCACAGAACTGATGAAAGCAGTTTTGGGGAAGTGCAGGGCTCGGGCAAAGCTGAAAACTGTTTCTTGCTCGTCTGGTGGCTCCCCCGCAGAAACTGGTGGGCTTTGGTTCCTTTCGCCACTGCTGTGGTCCAGGGTATCACGGCTGCTCGGGCTCAGCGATCCGCACGGCCCGCCTGGGCTGCGGGGCTCTCCCCCGCCGCCTCCGGGCAGGGGGCGGCGCCCTTCGCTCTGCCGCCGCTTGCCCGGAGCCGCTGCCGCGGCGGCTGACCGGCGCGGGCGGCTCCGAGTAGCCGCGTGGCGGGCACGTGGCGTGGGGGAGCCGGCAGCTGCCGGCGGAGATCTGAAAAGCCGCGGCGGGCTGGTGGTGGCGGGATGGCGGCGCGGTATCAGGAATGGCTTTTATTGTGAAGCACGGCAGGAATGACTTCTCTGACCCAATGTGAAGTGGCCTCCCAAAACAAATACAATTTTGATAATATGCTTATTTATAGCATGTTGCACTTTCTAGTCTTATTCATGAACAGGGTGCCAATTTGCAAGTACACAAAGCATTTTTGTTTAAGTAGATAAAGCAGACAAGAGATAAATAAGGAAACAGGAAAATGTCTTTTTTTTCTCCATGGACCAGGATAGGAATAAAATCCCATTGTCATTGTGAAAAACGCCAATCACTTGTTCTTATAATATTAAAAGTTTAATAGTAATAAAATGGTTATAGAAATAGTAATACAAGTAGAGTAATAATAATTTGGACAATTTGAATTAGGACAGTATGAGACAATAGAGACAAAGAGTTATGGACCTCCGGGTACCTTTTTCTGGGCAGCACGAGCCTGAAAAAGGACCCCCGCTAACAAAGGATTAACCCTTAAAAACAATAGCCTGTTGCATATTCATACACTTCATACATGATGCATAAATTCCATTCAAACACAGGATTCTGTCTGGTCATCGTCAACTTCTTCCTCTGAATCCTAACAGTGCCTTCAAGGCAGGAAGAAGTTAGTTTCTTTTGATAAGAGGGCAATAAATTCTTTTTCTCTGGAAGATTTAGGTGTCCTGTGGCTGCTATTTCGCTGCAAGTCCTTTCTTTAAAAAAAGTATCCTACATAGCATAGTTTCTATTTTAACATTTTTTTATAACCCCAAACTATATTTAACACACTACTTAAGAGAATTAATACAGCACTACTTTCTAACACAACACATATAATATTCATTTTAATATTTGCAAAAAGCCAATCATAAAATCTGCATTTTTCACAGTCATGATTCTCAACCTTGTGTTTTGCCTCAAAACTTGCTCTGCTCAAATTGGCTCCCTTGACAAACCTCAGATACCATAAATTTTAGGTATGATAAACTTTCTGCTTATCTCTTCCTTCTTTTCTTGGGCTGGCCAAGGCACAGAGGCTGCAGGTTAATTGCTTTATATCCCATACTGAAAAAGACACAAGAGTCCCAAGTGGAAGCAGTCTAAGCTGCTCCACAGATGTCTTTCTGCACAACATCAATGTCACAGACTCTAGGGCTTTTTTTGCTCAATCTCTATTTCTCTTAAATCATATGAGGCAGTGTGAGCTGGCATTCAGCTTTTTGATCTTTTGTTAGCCTTTCCTGCTTGGCTTCGATATTTTGATGTTGTTCAGAGACATCAAATGTTTTGATGACTCAGAGTAAGACACGAAATTAAGTGTAACAAACCCATTCCTGTGATAGAGGACCTTTTTGTTTGGAGGCCCAGCCAGGAGCTATAACTCAAGCAGCACAACAAATTAATATCTCATTGATGGCTTCTCTGGTCTGGGGGTATATTAACTAAAAGTTGTGCACAACAGGAAAACAAGTGCATTTTCATCAAACAGCAGAGAGCATGCAGAGTTGATGACAGAGGCCAGTAACTGAAACATAAAGACTGAAGTACAGTCATGCATTCCTGGGAAGAGTGTATGGGAAAAGGGAAACTCAAGAAACTTTAACGTAAGGACATTTTAGATGAGATTGGGAAATGACAGTAGAATGCTGCAGGAAGGATGTGGAAATGGTACTGCTCAGCACCCTCCCTGTGGCAGGAACAGGGCACAAGAAAAATATTGGTGTTATATTGTTCCCAAGTAAGGGGAGATATACACCTATATTTGACAAGATTTGGTAAATATACAACTGACAAGTGTTGACGTGTGAATTCTCCCTCTTGGGATGGCTCAGTAACTGCAGTGCTGTGGGGTTAAAAGAGGATATTCAGATGCTTTCCAGTTATTCAAGACAGAATAGCTCTTTCAGCCTCTCCCATTTCAGGAAAAAAACCTGACAGTTCTGGAAGAGATTTGTGCCCAGTTTGTGGTTCAAAATGTTTGGATGGTTTCTGGTTGTGAAGAATTCAGTGGTGTCAGTACTGATAACTGGCTATTAGAGAGTGAGGACTCAAGGAGCAGAACTTTTTGGGATCCTTCTGGGTGTTTCCTGTAGTTCCTCAGTATGCTTTCCAGTTTTCCTTTCTGTTTCATAGAATGCTGCTATCTAGAGGTGGAACATTTCCACCTCCTAACCCCAAACATCTTTCATCTTTCAATTTTGTGAGGAACTTTTAAAATTTAAATATTTCTGGCCAGTTTTAATCAGAACTACAGTTCAACTTCTCCCTTATTAGACTCTCTGTTTTCATGACTTGAGGGTTTTGATTTTCAATCCGAAGTAAATGCTTCTCTCAAGCAAGTAAAGACATTTAGTTGATCACAGGTTCCAGGCAACTGTTTTGTGAGTGGGCAAGGCAAAAGCAAGGATGATTTCTAACATACTGTCAATCACTAAGGGCTGACAATTTTGCTACCATTTGGCCCTTGAAAAAGTGTTGCCTTCTGTCTCTTAATACTGTCTGACAAAAAATGTAAGAAATCAGGAGTGCAAGCACATTGACATTCCACCCCACTAGATTAAGTCTATAGGGGGTTTGTGGTCTGGCGGGTTTGCTATTTTAGCAAATTTTCTTAGCCTATTTTCAAAGTCCAATCTAGTATTTTAAAATCTGGCCTAACTAGCAGTACAGCCCTGTAAAATGAACAAAAAATATGGGTGGGTTTTTTTTTTTTTTTTTTTGTTCATCCTCTTCCAGAAGCATTTGGTTTTCTTTGGGCACAAATAGTCTTAATTTTTTACTTTGATAATTATGTTGAGTTGTGCTTTATTTAATGTTAATAATGTTTATTGAGTTCTCTCTGAGATGGTTATGTATCTCTGCTTAAAAATAGATGTTTATAAAAGAACTAAAATTATTTTCTGGCTGGTTGATTGGATCATTGCAATTTTGTTAGACCCACTGTGTACAGAGAGGTAAGTCTCATGTTTGCTGGATGCTCTTTTAAATGCATCAGCCATGAGCATCCCTGACAACATTTATTATTACCAGGATAGCTTCAGAGAGCTATAAGTGACAGTTGAGTTACTTAGCCAATTTCCTGTATTGCCATCCCTTAGCCCAGCCTTAGCAGTGAATGACAATAGTATTAATATTCATAAGATAAATCTCTGGTAACATTTTGAATATAGATTGAAAAGCAGAGAAATGAGGGAAGCAGTCAGGGTCAGACCTTCAGACATCATAAATTTGTCCCAGTGGGCAATGGAGGTGTGCGGCATTTTGACATTGTTCTTTTGAGTACTTCCCACTGGAGAAAACTTCTCTCATTTTCTCAAACTAGAAACTATAGAAAAAATGTTAAAACCACCATAGAGCAGTGTTCCCTCTCTTTACTTTTAGGCCAGAGGCCTGGGAAGTTGTGCTGGATTTGACTGGGGTAAAGTTAGCTTTTGTCACAGTGGTTGGTGTAGGGCTGTGTCTTGGATTTTTGCTGAACATGGGGCTGAAAATATAGAAATAGTTTAGTTATTGCTGGGTAGGGCTTACACAGAGCCAAAAGAGATTTTCCATGCTGAATGGCATCATGCTCAGTATATAAAGTGGAGGAAAGAAGGAATAAGAGTGGGATGTTTGGAGTGATGATGTTTGTCTGCCCAAGAACTGTTACATGTGATGAACACCTGCCTGTCCATGAGAAACACTGAATTAATTCCTTATTTTTCTTTGCTTGCATATGCAGCTTTTGCTTTCCCTATTAAACTATGTCTTCATCTCAACCCACGAGTTTCCAACTTTTATCTTTCCCTTCTCTCCCTCATCTTGCTGGTGGGGCAGCGAGTTGCTTAACTGCTGGCTGAGGTGAAACCATGACAGAAGTTAAGCTGGTTGCTGGTGTTCCAAGGTGCAAAACTGCTTTTTGGGGTAGGAGACAGGTGTGACTGTGCCTCACCTTTGTGATTCCCTTTGAAGGAGCCCACTAAGGCTCCAGGGCTCTGTCCCAGCCCTTCCTCTTCTCTTGCTCTTCAATTTCTGTGACAAAATAGTCCAGAATAGTATGGCCTCTGTGACCATTCACCAAAGAACGAAAGAAAATCTAGCTCCAAAGTTGGCTGCTTACAGGAGGAATAGCTTTGGAGACACTGCAGAAGTGCAGCAGGCCCAGCTGAGACCGGTCTCTACACCCATGATGATCACCATACACCATGGACAGCTCCCCCACTTTCTTGGCTCCATCACTTTCCTTTTACAACAGATGAATTTTCAATTATCTCTGTATCAATAACATGAACTCAAAAGATAGTATGAATGAGAGAAAGCTGCTTCAAAATATTTTTTCCTTAACTAGGCAGTTAAATTTGTGAAATTTTCATTGTTTGTGGACAGAGCAGAAGAGATATCAAAGGTTTTTAGCATTCAGGCCATCAATTGTGCCTCACAGGGACTAGCACTGTGCTTTACCTAAGAAGGCAGAAAGTGAACAAAACCTGCTCTGCTTGTTGCCCGAACCTAACCTCAACAGAAACAACTCTATCCTATCATGGCACCATTGATATAAGGCTATGCCAAGATTAAACTTTATAAAGAAAAATATAATTCTTGTAAATATTAATCCATTTTATTCAGTGGCAAGAACCTTTGGTGTCACAGACAACTTTTATGAAAAATCCTTTCCTTAAGATTTTTCCTCCTGAGAAGCTGAGAGGCCTCAGGAACAAAATGTAAACACTGATTATCTGCTGCTGTGGAATGCAAGAGGTGGATCTGTGATTGGCCCATGTTGGATGTTTGTACTTAATGGCCAATCACAGTCAGCTGGCTCGGACACAGAGCCCAAGCCACAAACCTTTGTTATCATTCTTTGCTATTCTATTCTTAGCTAGCCTTCTGATGAAACCTTTTTTTCTATTCTTTTAGTATAGTTTTAATGTAATATATATCATAAAATAATAAATCAAGCCTTCTGAAACATGGAATCAGATCCTCATCTCTTCCCCAATCCAAGAACCCCTGTGAACACCATCACACCTTTGGTGCTTTCTAATAAAAATTTAATTAATTTCTAATAATAATTTAAAATCTTATGGTGCAGGCTAAACAGGTAACCAATTTCCAAGCAGACCTGAGCAGTGAATGAGGCACCTATTTTCCTGCTTTTAATTTAGGGGTTAAGTAACTAGAAGAAAGGCAAAGACTTAATATATTTTCCCTTCAATTTTTATTCTTTGTTATTAAAATACACCTGGCTCTAGCAAATATTTCCACAACTGCCAAGTAGGCAAAATTTGGATTTTCAGAACTGATTAGATGGACATGTTGAAAGGCACCTGTGAAAATTTTACTGAGAGGAAAGTATGTGCTGAACTCTTTCTGAAAATCAAAAGGAGCAAGGCTTTTTCTTCTATTTGTGCAAAATAAAATCTTTCTTAATAATGTATTCAGTCCTCAGGTTGTATTGACACAGATCTGGGTGGGGTTTCTCCTTATATATTGTGGTTTTAAATCTAAGTATTTTTTCAAAAGGAAGACTCATGGGTTAAAAAAGGGATGCACATTGATGAGATTGATGAGACTGTGTTCAGCAAGGAACTTGGGTATGAGAAGTTTTCCTGGTAGCCTTCTGACAGGCTCAGACAGACCCCATGTCCTTTAAAGGGTGTGGGGAGAACTTTGTGCTTGAGAAGGAACTTTGATCCAAACCAGATAATAAGATTTAAGATGAGTATGAATTATGAATCTATTCCAGGTTAAAAAGAAAAGATAAAAGCTCTCTTATGGTACCCTTTCTTAGTGGCTATTTGTATTCAAAATATAGCTGAATGCTTTTTTCCTGCTACCTCACTTAGTTATGAACATTTTGCTTTTATTGACAAACCTGCAAGTTTAGGATGAAAACAGTTTGCAGCTGATTAAGGATAGTGTGCCTGGCAATTTCTTGCTAATCTCTCTTATTATGCCTTTCATAAAAATGGTAGTCATGGTATAAATCCTAGTTTAAATCAATACCTGGAAGTGCTAATCTCTGAAGAGGAAAATGTCAAATACCTCATTCTGTGTGCAAAGTCTCAAATTCTATGGCATAAACATTAAAGGCTACTGAAATGATTCGGCTTTTTTTTCCTTTACACAAAGTTTTGCACTTCCTTTTCTAGCATTTCAGATGTCATTAGCCTTTCTTATATAAACTTTACCTTAACGGTGGTGGGTGCATGATATGTCTGACAGTGACACATGGTCACTGTTCACCCTGTGGAGGAGCGACTACTGGTCCCAGCTCTCCCCCAGGTATTATCTTTGACTGTGCCTTGAGTTATGGAGTCAGCTTCCTTCCTTATTCATGGGATCTCTTCTGAGAAAAGTTTCTGAAAGCCCTAGGTGTTAGTTGCACGTGTAAGTGCAATGTAGCACTTAAATGATCAGTCAAGAATCCTGCAGCCAAAATAAGTGGTAAATTTAATCTGTTTTGGGACCTTAAAATCAGATTTGAATACTTACTGTCAGTATTCTATCCCATCCCCATGATGTTTTCTTTGCTATTAACATTGAGACACACAGTGTTTTTAAAACCCTGCTCTTTGCTCTGCAGTGCCAGAGGGGAAAAGGCAAATAGGTGAACTGTAAGACTGGAAGATGACTTAGAAATGAGGACATAGTGTGTTTCAAGGTAAAACGACTTTACCTGCCCACTATTTCTGCTCCATCTCTGCAGAAGTATGTGCTCTGGTTTCTAAATTAAAATGTTCTCATAAAAATATTTCAGAACTTAAAGAGTATTTTTTCTGCCACTGATATCCTTGGTTCTCTGCAAAGACAAACTGCTTGAGCACCATAGTGCATTAGGGAACCTAATTCTGTAAAGCACTTTTTGTAGATTTTTCATGATTGAGATTAACAAACTGAGAAGGACAGAAATTATCTATATAAGTTTTTAAATTTTAGAAATTTTATTTTTATAAAATTTTTTATAAGCTACATATATGTACCTTATAAGGTACATATATGTTTGTTTTTATAAGGTACATGTATGAATTTTGTTTGTAATTGTATTAGTTCTGTTGCAAAAATAAAAGCCAAAATTAAAAAAATTCTTTAATTTCCTTTCATTATGTCCATGGATAAAGACAACACTGATTCCATCTCAGCCCCAGGAAGAGCCAAGGAATACTGTGCCATTAGCGTCTGCAGATATGTCTTAATGCTCTCTTTGTTTTAGACAGCTGTTTCTGAAACATGTTCTAGTAGTCCTTCAAATACAAGCAGCAGAGCATGTATCAGGCAGAGATAGTTGGGGCTGGGGGGTCCCTGTAATCCTTAGTAACAAATTAACAAAGTATTAACAGATTAGTGACTAAAGCTGCACTAGATTAAAGGTTTACAAGGAAGAGACACCCGAGTTTGGGTGGTGTTCTCATAGCAATGGAATAGCATGAGAGGGATGACTGCTAGAAGAGAATCATAGTGTGTGCAAATGGATGGTTGCAGATACCCCAAGAATGATTTGGTCTCAATGGACCTTTAAGAAGTGTTTTTTGAGATAGGGACAGCTTCTCTTATAAAAGAAGCTCTGTTCTCCTAAGGATTTTTGTGCATTTCAAAAAAAACCCAGCCTGTTTTCAGCTACCATCTTTAAGGAAGTGACCTTGAATTACACATACTCACACTGATTTTCTCCTCTAAAAATACTGTCAGAAAGAATATGTCTAACACAATCCTCTTTTTACAGCTCTGCAGCTGGAAGGACCACTACTATTCTACCATTTCACAAAAGAAGGTATAATTTCTCTCTGTTTTTTGGCAACTTTTGGAAGCCAGAAGCAAATAAGTGTTGAAAGCTTATGAATAGTAAATTTGCAGATTTATACCTGTGACAGCTGCTGACAGATTCTGTTCACATAAGCAGTCCTGCTGTAGGATCAGCAGGACTGTGTACAAGCAGACTCGGGCACAGTCTGCTTCTCTGAGATGACTACTACAGTGCAGAATTGCAATCTGTTCTGCCTCCATTGCATCAGTGGCATTTCTGTTGACATCACCAGAAGTTGTATTGTCTGATGGAGTTGAAGCAGCACCTTTCTTTTTCTGGGAATGAAGTAATTTAGTTTTATTGTAAGGGATGGAGGCATTTCACACCTCAACATTTCCATATTCCAGCAAAGACTAAATGTAATTCAAGTGACCTCTCAGGAATTTGTGTGGTGAATCTAGTTGGTGGATTAAACCTTACTGTGGCTCCAGGGAACTGTGTGATAAATTAGTAACTGTTCATCAGTTGGACTTGTTTGCAGAGTCTTAAGGGCATACTGTGATGATGCTGTGCTGAAAAGGTGCTGCATTCCAACCCTTACTGATGTACAGAGACTGCATTAGCTGATTATTTAGAGCTGGTGTTAGTTGCTTTGCAAGATACTATGTCAAATATTAAAATCAATACCTATGGAGATGAACATTGGGCAGCTGTACCAGAAATGGAAACTGTTGCAGGGAAGCTGCCTGGAAGGAGGCAAACAGGAGGCTTCTTTGCCATGACAGAAATATGCATCTTGTTGACACGTTTGCTCAGTTTTTAAATCTCCCATAGCAGTTTCTCGCTGTGGCTTTCTCACTTGGGCTTTGCACGTATTTTGTCCCTATCTCTTCCCTATGTGTCTCTTTCCAAACATTTTTCTTTTCTAAATTTCATTGGTTTATCAATCTTTCACTTTTTTGCCTCCTTGATTCGCTTCTGCATTCCCATTGCCTTCTCTCCTTGCTTTTCCTTTCCCTCAGTCTCATACATTCTTTCTTCAGGAACCTTGACACTTTTTCCTCATTAATTCCATCTCTACATTTTCCTGGGCAGTATGCAGGGCTGGTAGGGTGTAATTACCCTTGCCACACCCAAATGGGAGCAGGCCTGAAGCTTCTTGAGGCCTTAAAACCATTGCATCTTCCAGACACCCCTGGGCTTTGAAAAAAGGACAACACCAGCACACGGATCCTGACTGATCACAGGCAGTTCAAAAGGGGAGCTGCAGCTCAGTTTCTTCTTTAAGGAGCCTCTGATACTTCCATCCTTTCCCAAAGAGACCCCCAAGGTACAACTAGAAACTGAGTTGTTATGTTGGATCAAGGTATCCTCTGCTGTTTTGTAGAGAAGGTCAGGTCAAGATATTCTTGCCATATATTTTTGGATTTTTGCCCT
The DNA here is from genome assembly GCF_012460135.2 of Molothrus ater. Classification (NCBI taxonomy): domain Eukaryota; kingdom Metazoa; phylum Chordata; class Aves; order Passeriformes; family Icteridae; genus Molothrus; species Molothrus ater. The sequence continues at coordinate 13,666,516 of NC_050480.2, forward strand.
CAGTTGTCCTTGGTTTAATGCAGTCAGAACTGGTAGAGTTAAGTACAAAAGGTACAGGTGGTATCCCGGCAGAAGTATATGTTTTTACGACCATAATGTGCCTGGTCTTAAATCCCCCTTCTTTGTCAGTGCTTTTCCTTAGATGTGTGATTCTGTGATCATGTTTTTAAGAGCAGCCCTATCCCTTCTCTTCTGTTTTGGTTGATTGAAAAAACCCAGCTGGACTTTGCAATGTTTGGGCTGACTCTTGGTTTCCATGACTGTCTTAAGTGTTTTTTTTAATACCTGCAGCAATCTCAATCTTTCTCGAATCTGACTGTCCAGAATTATTTATGTTATTCCAAATATTCCCAGCACAAGTAATTAAATTCTTGACTACAGAGAAAGCCTGCTTTTGTCAGAAATTTTAGGTAACTAACAATTACCAATGACTATCAGCAGAAAAATACCTAATAAGTCCTTCAATTTCAGATGCTATTTAACCTTGCAACAAACACTGATTTTAAGATATAATTTCCTTTAGACATGTGTGAGTAGTTTGTATGATTTTTAGTAGTTTGTAGTTTGTATCCCTTTTCCTGAAGTCAGTCTCACTCCTAGCATTTGTTTGACTTCTCTTCATACATTGAATAAAATAAATTCAGATCTGACATCTGAGCCAAATCCTTGGAGGTCAAGAAAGCTGCAATAAGCCCATTGCAGCTTTGTGGCCTGTAGCCACAAAGATATCCTTCTCCCGCTGTCATGAGTGCCAGCTCACAGCCCACTCCTGCTTTGATTTGCTGATGACCTTTCTTTTCAGTGCTCAGCCCTTTTGAGACTCTCATGAGGGATGCTACAGAAATGAACAGAATCACTTCCTGAGAAACAGAAATGCAACACATTAAACAGGCAGCAGAAGAAGAGAAGAAAAAATACAAATACTCGGTTCTTGAGAAGGAAAATATTGTTTCTCTGCCAAAAAATTAGAATCCTTGTAGACTCCAGTCAGTTGCTTCTGGAGAGAACCAATGTTGCACTTTGTGTTTCCTTACAACATTTAATGCAAATGTTTCAATACTGGGTGCCTGATTAAATTAGATATCCCTAATTTATATCTATGTTCCCATTATGTAGGTGAATGTCGCACTGGAATGGAGGGAATTCAGTCTCTGAATTCTTGTGTTTAACCACTCCCCTTTAAGGTATGCAATCACTACATAACTTTTATTTTTTAAATCCTTTTGTCAGGACCGTCATTTATCATGGATATGTGGGTACTTTTATTTAGATGATTAATATATTACTAGCAATCACTGTTCAGTTTTAAGATTATTAACAGACTGCTGAATTATCCCCCAATGGCATAATGGGTACATTAACCCATGTCTGTAGAGCAGCACCAAGCTGTGATAGTCACCTCTTAAACAGGGTGATTCAATCTATGATTTTCAAGGTATGAGCAAATGAATGATACTGGTCCATCTGCACTGGGCCAGTTCAGGAAGAAATGGTACTTGCAAGGTAGCAGGAGAGGAATTGTGATGTCATTTATGTGATTGGATGGAAGTGAAAATTGAAGAACAAAAGAACCATCCCCAAACAAATAAAACCCTTTACCCTTCATAAAGGAGGAGCTGTTTCCCAGCAGTACCTATCAAGGGATTTGTTTCAGTAAAGAAGGGAGAGAAGGAGGATTGTTGTATCAGGACATCAGTGGTGTCTTTTAGGCAAGGAGCACACTGGTATGTGCCATATATCTTGAGCTAAGAGCACAAGCACACAGTTCTTCCTGCTTCTTCTAAAGGGTTCAGAAACTGATACATTTTCATGAAAGCCAGAGTAAGGGAAGTTCACTCATTTTTATATAACTGATTCAGTTATAGAGCTGAAACATTTATTCCTTTTTTTTTTAATCCCTGTACATATTCAAGGCCTTTGTAGAATAAAGACAATAATTAACATTAGTGCTAAGCTGTTTTTATCCCTAGAGCTCAAGTGCTTTGGAAGGATGAGAGTTACCAATCTGATTGAATGGTTCCATCTACCCAGTTAAAAAGACTTGAGGCAATTTTTGGAGAACCTGGTGAATGAAGCTCAGGCTGTATGGGATTGGATAGTGGGGAAAGACTCCTTGACCCCCTTCTGTGGGGCTGTATCTTGCTCCTCAGAGCTGGAGTTGTTTGTGTGTATGCTTGTTGGTGTGAAAAGGCACATAAGGTAGAATGTAAAGGAGATAAAGGTTGTTTTATATAAATTCTTTCACTTTCGGAAGTTAACTCTGTGGAGTATTGAAAGTGAAAATAGCTACTTTTTTTGACTGTCTTGTTTTCCTCTACTGAACAGCACTCTGTCTTTGCCCTGAAATAGTTTAAAAGAAGCTGGAATGTATTTCTGCTAAAACTCAGCGATGCTCAGTGTTATAAATCACCTCATTCCCAGGATAAAATCTGTTGAACAGAAGCATCACTGGTCACAGTGCTGTTCTGACTTCTTGGTGTAGCTCAGGAAAATGGGAAGGGTCATTGCTGCTGATTTTATTGCATGATTTGTTGAAACAGAGGCAAATACAAATCACCCTGTCAAATCAGTAAAGCAGACAGTGTCACCTGGGCCTCACAGTACATTTTATTAAAGGGTTTGTTTTGGAAAGGAAGGGAAAACCTAGCAATAGATCTGAAGATGAGGCAGTTAAGACAGAAAGCATGCCTGAATGTCTTATTTGAGGAGCTGAATGTCCTCACTTGTCCCCTTGAAAAGGTAAAACTGGACAAGTCATGATTTATCTGGTGCCTGCGGTTTTCAGCTAAGAGTGAGGAGTTCTAGGCTCTAACCACTTTTCCAAGATCCTACTTTATTTTTTATCCAATGGGTCCTGAATGTGAAGTGCATGAAGAGTCTTTTTACCCAGTCTAAGCTTTAGGTGGTTACAGCCTATGGGATTTCAGCATTGCGTTTCTTGGCTTTGTTAAATTTTTTCTCCTTAAAGCTTTAAACCCTCCTTAGGATATGGTACTGCCATCCATTGGGTCATAATCCTCAAACACAGTACCTAAGACTTGGTTGGTGAAGTCAGAATGAGATTTCAGGGGTTTTCAAAATTGAATTTGGGATATTTTGCTAAGGTTGTTTGAAAATGGAAGTTTGGGGGCTTGTATAAGTTCCATGCTCTAGAAAACTTTCTTCATATTTAGAGATCCATGCTTTTTACTCTTCTCATGCTGCTAGACTTTTCATTAATAACTTTCACATACAATTCAATCGTTCTAGTAAAAAAAAAAAAAAGAAAACAACTTTAAAAAATATTTTTCAAATTGCACAGGCCAATGAGTCAACCCAGTAGTGCAGTGAATTGATAAAAAGCCCTGGTCTTACAGCTATCATGTAATGCATGAAGATGAGCTGTAACCCACTGTATTGTCCCTGGCAGAAAAATTTTTGAGGGTGACTGTGAAGGGGAGGAACACCAGTGAGCTTGCATTGTTTCATACAAGCTTTGAGGTAGGCTGAGTCTTTCAGCTGGAGAAACTGAACATCTGGCTATTGACTGTGTCTATTCCTACAGTGGTAAACAGAAGAGTTGAAACCAAAGTCAGAAAAAAATCTCTTGTTGTCTAGATTGCCTGCCACATTGTGCACATTTTGAGCTGTGTGGTTGGTGCCACCTCAGTGAAGCTTGTGTATTTCACCAGCTGTTAAGAGTATTACTCATGTAGTGGAGAGCTCAGGAGAGAGGCACTGAAAAATTTAGAGCAATGCCACCTAGTACTAAAATTAAATCTCCTGAAACAAATTAATTTTAATTTTTACAGGCTGTAGGTTTTCTATTTCTTTACTTTTTCGGCAGTTCCCCTTGTTAGCATTAAACTTGGACATCAAAAAACCACCCTGAGGCACAGTTAGAGGATTTGCTCAGCACCAGCTTGGAGTTGCAATTATGGCTCATATTTTACCAAGAGCAGCAGGGAGAGCTGACCAGGAGGGGTCTTCTTGCCTCACTTCTCCTGTCTTATATCAGTTAGTGGCTGGATACTGATACCACTACTTAGCAGGTGGGTGTGCATCTGAATTTGACCATTTTTAGCCTTTGATGTCTGATTGTGAATAATTTTTCCCCCGCAACACTGTTTAATTAAGGTGACCATCTGTTCCTTATTAAAAAAAAAAAAGAAAAAAATCCTTTTTTCAGTGTTGTTCAGCCTATATCAGTTCAATATAAGGACATATTTTGTCCCATATTTTGGCAGTGATCACACAGAGGAGTCTATTCAATAATTTCATAAGATCCATGACTGTTCCATTGGAAACAGAACATTGCAGGCTTTCCTTTTCCTTTACCAGTGCTCATTTTTCTGGTTGTGGTTTTTTTTTTTTTCAAATTTCTTTTCATTTTTGTATTTTCTGGTCATACAAACAGCTATTCAATATCTGCAATGCATTACTGTGATCCTTTAACAATGAAAAATTAGTAGGACTGTTCTACATTATGCACTTCCATAAGAAAACAGAATATCTTTCCCACTGAGACTATTTTTTCTCATGATGCCCTTCATGATGTTGGTGATCCTTCTGCCTAATTTCTTCGTGGAGGCTGTCACTATTTTTCAAAGAAATGGCTCCTGAGAGTAACCTGAACAGGATATGACTAAAAGAACCTGGCAAAACAAGCCTTTGGGCAAAACAGCAATGCACATTTGGAGAGCCAGATGCTTTCTTTCATTTTTTAAAGATAGTGATCCTTGGCTCTGCAAGACCAGTGTATTATCATATATAGTGGGTAAGATGTGCATACAAAGGCAAACCTGTCTTAAAAACCAGACCTTTTATTTCCTATTAATCACTGATGCAGATCTGCTCCCATCAAGAGATAAGGATTGCAAAGAACTAAAAATTATTGAGAAGTCTCTTGAAAGGCCCCCCCTCCCCCAACCTTGAAGCCACCATGGTAATGGAAAATAGGGTTTCACTTTCTGAAATTTGGGGTGATGGAAAATAGGTTGTCACTTTTTGAAATCTGATCATGTAGCAAAGTAAAAACAAAACCAAAATGACATCCAAACCAAATGACACACTAAAATAAATTTCAGTTTTCCCTTACTAAGGTGTTTATTGAAGACTTGCATTCTCATTGGCTCCTTGAGGCTTCTTTATTTTCTACAAGTGAAATAAGGATTTAACAAAAAAACAGGTTCTTCCAGTAGTTTTGAAATGAACTCTTGAGCACAGCCTGCACATGCTTTTGTTGTGTTCATTATAGTTATCTCACAGAAGAAATAGTAACAGGTAATACATTTCTTTGTGAACAGAATGATGATAGGAGAGGTGTTTAGGGCCCAAGTCATGTTTTTTTCCTAGTGATTTACTTGTTGGGTTTTTTTTGTTGTTGTTGTTGTTGTTGTTTTTCTTACTGAAAATTTGCTTTTTAAATTCTGAACGTGTAGTAGCTATTTGGTGAATTGTCTAGTAAGCCATGATACTGCTTAGCGTGACAATATGCATACACTTAATGAGTTGGAAAAGGACAACACTACAGAAACAAAGGTAGAGAAATAGAGATGTTTGTTTTCATGCTAAAAATCCAGACAAAATTATTTCTGCCAGAGGAGAATTTCAAAAAATAGACAGCTTTATTATTCATCTCCCACTGAATTTCAGTGGGCTTTGTATGACCTGGCTTTTAGAAAATCCTCCATTTTTCTTTACAGAAGGTTGTTTACTGCTGTTGTCTACAGCAAAAGCACTTCGGAACCTCTGAGTGGAATTAAGATTCTTTGTCCAAACAGTCTCAGTAATCATTACACCAGATGTGAGATGAAGGGAAAATCAGAGTTTTCATTTCTTCCTTTGCCTTTCCCATTGCTAACCTCTAGCGAACAGCTTTTTGTGGCACAGCTGGTGACAGACGGGCTGGGGTGGTGGCTGGTGGCAGCCTAACCTCAACCTTACCATGTTGGGACATGGCACACTGACTCTCCTAATTCCCAAGTCAGTATCTCCAGTAGACTGTCTGCAGCATCCTCTGCACTTTGTTTCAGGATTTTTAGGTTGTGCCTGCATTCCAGCTTCAGTGCCTACCTACCAGGAGTGTAAAAACACCACTGGTTTCTAGGAAAAATTTTTTAGGCAGAGGCTGGGAATGAGACACCCAAATATGACAAAACGAGATTAGCTATGCAGAGATCCTGAAGGAAATTAATTTCAACAGGGTAAACATCTCTTAACTTAAAACTGATATTTTGGTGTGATGCTTTAAGCCATTTTGTGGATTTTCTTTTAATTCCTGCTGACATGAGAGGAAAGGTGCTGGTCTGTAGGTTTTTCCAGGGTGGAAGGTGAAATTGGTACTAGGAAGATCACAGACTAATTCACCTCAGTCATTAACCAAGCACCTTAACTCTGGTAGTACTTGGCAGCTGAATTGTGAGAAAGTTGATCAAAGCTGCCCAGCACAGATGATGACGATCATTTACTTGTATTTGTCTGTACTTTTCGATGGCCTGCAAGGCTTTAATTTACAATAGAAAATGCAGATACTTTGTAAGTTCCAGCAAAAGGATATTTATACAAAGAAGTTGTGATATGTTTATTTCCCTATCAACAAGTAGAACAAATTTAGTAGTGGAAGAGTTTAATTTGCCTTTTAGAAAGTTAAAATTTCAAAGACAAACTTGAAAGAAAGCTATATTCATCTGCATATATGGTGCCACATCTCTGATTTACGAACACAAAATTAAGTCTGTTCATAGAGAGCTTTTAGCTCAGAGGAAGACAACTTCTTATTTTATTTTCATTCTTACCTGTATATGTTACTTTTTTGTGATCATTCCTCTTGTTTTTTCTTTAAAATCAAATGCTAAAAAATGGATTATGGATTTTCTTCTGAGTTGTTATTTTTGTTTGGAAGCAAAGCCTGAGATTTTAATGCATGGAAATAAAAAAAATTCTATAAACATATTGTGTTTCATATAGATGATTGTTAACTGCTAAGATAAAAATTATGAAACCTTCTGTGGGAAGCATAACATGTTTAATTGAATGGAGTCTAAAATGAAAAGGAAACAATAAACACAAGATTTTTCAAAATTTTTTTATTAGTAATCAAACACCCCCAAAAATTGTCATGGAACTGTCAACACCATATGTGAGTTATGATTGCAATAAATTGTATTTTTGGGGACAGCTGTTTTGTTTTATTGTTTGAGCAAATGTTCACTATTAATGTTCTACCAAAGCTGAAGAGCTCATTATTATTTATATTTTATTATTTATAACCTGTATGTTATCACCCATTCCTCTCTGTCAAGGAGATGAATAGTTGCAAAGGCTCAGAAAGTTGAACAAACTGTAATTATTGCATTCTATTTCTCAGCCTTTCTGCAATGAATTTGAGACACAGTTCAGAGTTTCCCAAAGCAAAGTTAGATTAGTTAGTAATTGAAGAAACTTTCATCACCTGTGTGGGTGGACTTCTTGGAGACCAACTTTCTGGATCTTTTGATGTTTTGTTTTGAATTCCACTTTCAATCTATTTTTTATGATGCATGATCTCTGTCCCTAACTCTACATATCCAGTCATTTTCCTTCACCTACTCATTCATATGGTCAACAGACATCTTTTTACCTCATTTTTATTGTACCCTAAGTCTGTTGTTGGCTTTTGGTTTTGTTTTGGCTTTTTAAAATGCTAGTATTTCCAGGTCTTGCTTAGAAGCTTTCTCTCATCCATTGTTATCTTCTAAAATGTCACTGGGACCATCTGCTCCAAACTGACTCTGCTGAGCAATTCTAGTTCTCTAAGATCATTTGCACAGACATTATTTCTCCAGACAGATTGTCTTCAGAAAAGACTCAGTAGCAGAAAAAGCATACAAGTCTGGCAAAGGTAGGAATCATATCCTCTTAAAATAAATGAAGCATAGCTGCCTTAGCTATGCCATCCTCTTTGCCACAGCTGCCTAAGGTGAACATTTGTCTACGTGGATATTAAGCAGTGGCTAAGAGTTGGATTCAGGGAACAACTTCTGTGCATGGATAATCATATTCCTGTTTAGAAAACAAACATGTACATGCCATAGTCTTTTGAGGTTTTTAGAACAGGCCTAACCTCAAACCCTTTTTTAAAGGGTTTAATTTTTCTTTTTTGTAAATGTGTATTTTACTTGTAAGCTATTTCTCTCTGCTGATTTTGGATTGTGCCCTCATTAAGGAAGTGTAGGAGATTATGCTCAGTGGTTATCTCAATAGTTTTCACTTCCCTGTCAGGTACCATGTTACTTAATAGCCCCTCCGGTCCTTATGTCTGGGAGCATAAATCAAAAAAACACCAAATTGCTTGAAGAGGTAATTACACCTTTCCATTCGCATGCTCATTGCCTGCAGCCTGCTGGCCTGCAGTCAATGGATGCTGAAAACTACATTCTTTACTATCTGCATTATCATGTCACTAAATTAGTACATGTTCACTCTGACACTTGCATAGATAAAAGTTTATTGGAAAGATTCTCACTGTAACTTAAAGTTTATATAACTAGAAGCTGTGGAATAGGCTCTCAGATTCCAAATGTCTTTTAACTTTAAAAGGCCCATGCAGTTTCACATGGTGATGGCACAAAATATTTTATCCTTGGTCATAATTCCTGTGCCTGGTAACTGCTAAGCTTCCTGGGCTCACATATCATAGATATAGATGGAGTCCCTGCTGTAGCCGTCTCTCTCCAGTAACAACATTCAACATAACATGCAACAGATCATGTGCCTATAAATAATTCTTCCATTGTTATATATTTGTAACAGTAATAAAATATTTTGATAGTATAAAACAATGAAAATGGTCAGAGAAGTATTTTTAAGTAGGGAAAATGATCTTGAAGTCATCTAAGATAGATGTATGCCAAGCTCTTTAATCCAGAACCCCCACACAGAAACACTGCTGTTGCTCGGCTTCATCATGCTTGGCTTTGCTGTGGTAACTCATCCATCCATCCTTCCATCATTGTACTAAAATGGCCTAGATGTGTTTTATGAAAATCCTCTTTGAGATAGTCATAGCTGATTACCAAATCAGCCCAAAGTGTTTACCCAAACCATTTACCATGGTTTCTGCTTTGCTCATACCTATGCTGCTCATTATCAAAACAAACCAATTAAAATTTGCTTTTATACACTGTCATAAGATGATCCACAGCAATGATAGTGGACAGATACACTGTTAGAGAGCTTCTAGAATCCTGAAGTGACTTTGATCCTGTAGCTGTAGTGGGCCAACTCAGCATGGGATTTTTCAGCTCAATTTCTATGGCATTTCCTCATAGCATTTCACTCTATTATTTTCATTCTGTACATTCAGTTATGCATGTTGTCCTGTGTTCTGGATACACAGACAATATATGCTTTATATTCCTCTATATTCTCTAGTTCTTGCTTTTATTCATATAGGTCTGTTTATTCCCTGTCCTAAATAAAATTTTCAAATGATACTGTTTCACTTTCTTTCAACTGTGGCCTTTTAAACTATGCATCCAACTCCTTTCCTTGGAAATCTCTTCTCAAGACTTTTTAATCCTATTTCTGTTCCTCTAAATGTAGGTATTATCTTCGAGCCTGCTCCAGAGTCCACTTAAAGCATATATGCTCACTTCACAGCTTCAGAAAGAAAGGTTTAAGGGAGACTCAGAGTTGTGCCAAAGAATGCTTAAGTGTTTTGTTCTCTCATAACATGCAATTAAATTATTGCAATGTTCTGTTTCCAGCTCTTCAGAAGACTACTGCTCATGCACCTGCTAGGATGAATGATTAAAGATGAAAGCAATGTACATCTTAGACTTAGGATTCTGTTACTTCCACAGCAAGGAAATGAGTTCTTGCAACTTCCTCTGACATACTGGTCTCTTGACATGTGTGAGAGTCTGTCCGAAATATCCCTCATCTGCCTCACGATCGTCATTAGGGAGACCACCAAAGAAACAAGACCCCTCCTGTCTGCTGATCTTGTAGGGGAAAGTCATATGCCTGAGATCTGAGAGCGTTACTTAGTTATTCACAGGTGTTGTTTGCTGTATGCTACACTGAGCCCAAAGAAGGAGGGCACTTTTTGCAACAATAGCCTTGGAAACTGTCCCACCTCTCCACCTGGGTGGACTTCTCCTGAGTTTCAGGTGGTCTCCCACAGAAGACCTCCACCTGTTTTACAACCACCGTAACAGACAAACTGAGATGTAAGAAGCCTCTCCATCAAGGACTGAGACATGAAACCCCTATGTGAAAAGGCCCCTCTTCTCCTTCCAAGGACTGGGACTGAAACCCCTAACCCGGGGTAGGTGTGTGGGGGAGGCAAACTGACCAAAGCAAGATGTTTGCCTGCAGTTGTGACCACTGGACCAAGAAGACAATGGCTCTTGCTTACTGCTGAGAACATGGACTACCTGTTACATCTATTCTTTATTGTATCTGTTCCCCCCCCCAATTTTCAATAGAATTATCATAATAAAAACCTCTGAGTTAGCTAGAGATTTTGAGATCTCCCCCGACGTAACAGGCGGATCCTCAACTGGACTGGACCAAAGGACTTCGTCTTTATGTTTGGTAGCTATATCCCCCCTCTCTCTCTTTTCTCTCTATTTCTCTATCTTTTTCTCCCCCTTAATCCCTCTATCGCATTTTGCCATGGTCATTTAATAAAGGTATATTTGTTTTGATTATTACTGCAAATCCCCGAGTCGGTTGTTTGCACCCTGAGATCAATCCATGAAACATCACGAAACCTGTTTGTAAGGACGGATTGTGACAGCAGGGCGCCATCCCGTGCAGCCCTCAGGGAAAGAAACGTCTCCTTTAAAGTTAGTACTTCATTGACCTCATAGTGAAAGCCAATTACAAGTTGGCTTTCACTATGTAGTAATTGTAGTAATTTAATGGTTGTTTAAAAATTGTAGTAATTTAATGGTTGTTTAAAAATGTAGTCAGAAATCCATTTGGAATTGGGATTTTTAAATTGATTTTATATCAATTTTTTAAGGACTGTTGTAGTTTTCACTGGTAAAGCTAGTATTGTTGTTTATTTGCCTTGTGTTAGACAAGCCAGAATTTATGGGGGAATCTCAGTCTCTTTTACTGGACTTACTGATGAAATTGAAAAAATTGTAGTTTTTTTGATGCATTGTATCTATGACATTGCTTGTGTCTGGGAGACAATACTGTGTGACATGTCAGTAAATAAATAAGATACAAAAATTAAAACAGCCTTTATGACACAGACTAAAAACTGATTAAATGCTAGGTTCTTGAGTATAATTACAAACTGGGAATCATTGCTGGAGTTGATTTGATTCTGCAGAGGTTCCAAAGGACTAGGGCCAAGACATTATCTCTGTAAAATCTTGCTAATCCAGTACATTAATATAAACTCATTTCTAATAAAGTGAGTAGGTTAAAGAAGAAAGCCATAAGTTATAAAAGAGATTAGTGCCAAGTGATTGATTGGAAAGCTCCATGCACATAAATTATGTGTATTTTGACCTAGTAGAGTCATAAATATTTAGGTACAAAGATTGTTGGCCACACAGGATACAATAACCTGTCCTGAAGAGGGCTCAGGGAAGGATGAGAGATTCAAGAGTCAGCATCAGCATTGCTGCACATAAGGGAGACTCGGCAGCATGGAGGCTGAATGAAATCCTCAGCTGGTGAAAGACTGGGTACCCAGTAAGAATAGAATTGTGATGTAACATCAATTTAACACTGGCTTGACCTCTGCTGAAAAAATATCTGAATTGTGATGTAACATCCATTTAACACTGGCCTGACCTCTGATGAAAAAGTATCTGATGCAGCTGCAGTTCCCAATTCAAGAAGTAAAAAGATTTATGTGAATGGTTGAAGGGATGGAAAATATGCCTTACAGGAAGACATTCAGGGGAGTGTTAACTCTATGTCTTTATCATCACAATCTTAAAAGTCAACTGGAGAAAATGATAGTTCAGCAGTTCCATGAAAAAATTCATATTAAGAACAAAACCTAGAAGTCAGTGTAGGATTGATCAGCATTTTAAAGAAAGGCACAGATATAACTTTTTACAAATGACTGTAAGCAGTCATTGGAACATTTCCCCAATGGCTGTAATAAATCAGTCTTGATTGTTAATTCAACGTTTGTATGTTAAGGAAAAAAAGGACTACAGACCAGATGCAAGAATTAATGCCAATAATCCCTACAGTTAACATAAAGTACTAGGTTAGAAATCTTAGTGGTCCTGTCTAGTCTTAAACTTTTGTAGTCATCAACATAATGACTATTTTTCTTTAATTTGCTGCTTTTGGTGGAGTTTCTCTTCTTGGTGTTTAGATTTTACTTTTTAAACTGGCCTTTCCTAAACTAATCCTTTAAAAAAAATAAATTATTTTTTAACATAACACAGACAAAGCCATCAAGGCTTGTCATTATAAGGTTTACAAGCTATAGACAGTGGGTGCTCCCTTGTTGACAGTGTCCCTTTAATGGCACCAGCTTGCAGAGCAGTACTGACAGGTGGCAGTTGGGGCTGTGAGAATATGCACAGAGAATGATTCAGTCTCACCCCTCACCCAGACCTGTGCTATGATCTTCATTTCTGAATGTGTGCAGGATCTTGCCTTGCTGGTAAGAGGGAGCCAGGAGGGCTGCTCCATTGCCTTTGTTATTGGTGTTCCTCTTTCTATGGACTGGCACCAAAATAAAAAGAGGTGTGTCAACCCAAGGAAGACCTCTGGGAAAAGAAAAACCTATATACAGGAATTTAAATTAGACAAAATGCCTTTCTCCTACTTTTATTTTCCTTTTGTTTCTGATACCAAGGAACAGCTGTGGATAGAAACCAGCAGGGCCTCCGCCAGCTGTCAAGTAATCACCAATAGGTATAACTGATCCAGGAGCTCACAGGCCCGAAGTTACCTGGAAATGCTTTAATACTGGAAAAATATTGTAAGGAGAGGCGTTGCTGACTATTAAGGAAAACAAACAACTTGGTTTAAAGAAATAATATATAAAGTTGTTCTTAGTAACTGCCTCTTCTTTGATCAAGCATCTAAAAGATGAATTCTACCAACGCTAATACTAATCTCTTTATGAGACTGCAAAGTTGTTTTCCTTCTCTACTGTGCCATTTCTCATGGTTTACCTTTCCTTCATGTTTGATTTTTTTTCAACATCAGTCATTCATTTACAACACTTCTGTTTATGTAACTGGGCTTTGGATTAGGCTTCAAGTTGCCATTTCTTTCTGTTTGAATAGGGATTTCTTTTATTCAGAGGAAGGAAATCAATAATTTGTCATGACAAACCAATGCTCGTTTGGATTCACAATGATGCAGTCAGCTCTTCTGTTGTTTTCTAAAGCATTTTAGGATAATGGAAGAAGAGCCTTGTTTCTGATTTTTGATGTTTTCCTTTGTTTTCCCTGATTTATTTAACATCTACTCCATTTGACCATTTGCAGGACAGATAACAGTAAAGCTATAATTTTGTTTAAAAGAAGATTGTGCTTTCTGTGTCCCAAGTATTTCCCAGGGGATCATTCAGGGATCCATCCATCAAAGGATTGACCTTTGGTATGACAAATTAACAGATGTATCTGCGGGAAAAAGCTAAACTATACTTTGCCATAAACTTGCATAATCTGTACTGTTCCTTTCCAATCTTAGCAGATGGGAGATTACTTACAGAACTGAGCTCCCATTCTTTTTAGGTGCTGCTACCTCTGCAATCCCACCTATGCACGGAACATTCTCAATGCTTGACTGTCTCAACACAGGGAAGGCCCAGGTACTTTCCTGTCAGTCATCCCCTGAAAACTGTTTGGGGATTGCTCAGGGAGCCTGGACACCTTCGAGTTCCTGAGCATCCTGGCAGTATAGACGGGGAGTAGTGAGGAACCCTCAGCCTGGGCCTGAGGTTTTCCCCCGGCATTGCACTATCACTGCTTAACCATCTCCCTGTCCCTTTGCTTTTGTAAAAAGAGGGATAAAGGACAGGTTGCTGAGGGCCCTGTGAGCAGCTGGTGCAGGGTTCTGGCTAGAACGGTAGGTCTGGGGTAACTCCAGATATTTTGTGTTCGCTGGGTCGAAGAGAGAAGCTGGGCGCCAGTCCCGGCGGTGAAGGTCTTGCCAAAGTCTTTCGTTCTCCAGTCCCTACAGCCACGCACGTATAGGCTCCAGGTTCGGAGCCCCCCCCCCTGTCCAGCCTGTCTGCCTCCCCTCGGCGACCTTCCCCCTCAGCAGGAACAGCCGGACAAGTCCCGGCTCGGCTCGGCTCGGCTGGAGCTAGGAGGGGGCTGGCGTGCGCCGCACGGGTGCAATCAGGGGGTGCGGCTTTGCAGGGGCAGGACTGTGGAAGGTGGGAGTGAAGCGTGGGTGGGGTGCTGGGGAGGCGTGCGGAGCGTTCCGGGAGCCGCGAGCTGGGAGGAAAGGGGGGCCGAGGCGATCCTCCCCTCCATGATTGGCAGCGCGGCGCGTCCCCCCCCCTCCCCGCTCGGCTGGTGCTGCCCCTCGGCCGCCGTGGAGCACGCATCCGCATCGCCCGGCCGGTCCTCTCCGCGCTGCTCTCCTCTTGCCTCTGCTGCGCTCGTTTGTTTTAATTTTTTTTTCGTCCTCCTCCCCTCCCATCTTTTGGGCGCTTCCCCTCTCGCCCGCCCGCCCGGCGGGCTGCCTCCGCGGGCGCTCAGCGCGGGGCCATGCCGCCGGGGCCGCCGCTGCTTCGGGGCTCCCTCCTCCTCCTCTTTCTCCTGCACTTCTTCGGCCCCCCGGCCCGTGGTGCCGTCTACAGCAACCATTTCTTGGTGGAGCTGCACGGCGGGGGCCAGGCGGAGGCCGAGCGGATAGCGGCGGAGCACGGCTTCGGTGGGGTGCGGAAGGTAAGCCCCCCGCGCAGGGTCGGAGCTCTGCGGCGCCCTTCACGTTGGGCTCAGGTCATGTAGCGTCGTGCCGTGGGCATGCCGGCGGCGCATGGGTGGCCCTTGCGCGGTTCTGGCCGCCCCTCACCTGAGGGAAGGGATTCCTGCTTCTCGAGAGGCTTTGAGGAATAGCGGTGCCAACAGCAATTGCAAGTGCTCCTCGACATTGGCCCAGCAGGGTGGTTATCTTGGAGGGAGAGCGGAGTTTCCCATATGGTAACTCCGTGCCTTTTGACTTACTATGTAAACATCCTGCCATGGAGAAGCTCCCATCCTGCGGGGCTGGGGCTGCCACCTAGGGCTTCCCGAGCGCGCCTGGAAGGGCTCGGAGCACCTACAGGAAAAGGAAAGATTCATCTCCATGGAGAAGCCTGCACACAATCTGAATAGAGGATTTCATGGGGGTTTTGACACTCAATTTTTGATGCTGGTGGGCTTCTTTATACTCCTATTATTCTCCTAGAGAAATAGGATGACCCCATGATAAGTGTGAATGTTTTTCACT
This sequence comes from Molothrus ater, assembly GCF_012460135.2. Classification (NCBI taxonomy): domain Eukaryota; kingdom Metazoa; phylum Chordata; class Aves; order Passeriformes; family Icteridae; genus Molothrus; species Molothrus ater. The sequence continues at coordinate 13,681,921 of NC_050480.2, forward strand.
AAAAATGTAAGTTGGGAAACTTCAATTGCCATTGGATGTTGTTTTTTTGCTCCTGAGGTTCTAGGAAATCAAGTGTAGCCAGAGTGACAGGTCCCCTCTGGCTCCTAGAGCATCCACCTCTGCTAGAAATCTCTCCCATTCAAGTAATAATTAGACCCCTAAATATTTTAGGGTACAGTAAGACCTGGTGTGAAAACAGGGAGAGGCTGATAGAGTGCCCTGGTCATTACAGTTCCTGGCAGACTTGCTTAGAGGGGTGCGAAAGGAAAGCGGGCTGTGAGTGTTGCTGCTGCTTGTTTGGTTTTTTTCTTTTCCTGGTAGTTATACAATGACAGCCTGGTCCTACATCCAAGGAAATGAATGATAATACCATCCTGAACATGAATGAGTGAAATGGCTTTAAGCCTTGATTTAAAAATTAAAATTAAAAAAACATACCAAGTGAGACTCCCTCCTTCAGGTTGCCTCGTTTCAATTCCAGTGGGAGCTTGTTAGAGAAATGAGGACAAGATCATTGTTGCTGTGACCACAGCTAATTCCTGCTCTGATAAGATGCTTTTGTTTTAGGCACACAGACTTGTCATGATAGTGACAGCTGCTGATCCATTTGGGATAGGATTCATTGTGTGCATTAGGTTTTGTTATATGAGATTTAGATACAGCTTTTTGGTTAACAGTTTTCCTTTTCTAGTCTCTTCCTGATTGTGCTCCCTTCATCCTCTCCTGGGGTTATCTGACTGATAAGGCCTTATGAGGATAGAAGGGTATGTTCCTGCCTAGATCAATTTCTTATGACTTTTGCTAGATGCTTTCAAATGATCCTGTGGTCCAAGTGGGGAAGAGACAGGAAGAGAGAGAGGATTTTGTAGGATGGAGAAATGCAGCTTCTGGGCTGTTCGAATCCTCTCCCCTCTACCATGCTTGTCCCCAGGATCCCTCAGCCCCATTACGAGACATACAGCTTCTACATGGAAATCAGCCTTTTAGCTCACCTGAGCTGGAGGGAAGTCCCTCGAGTGTGCAAGAGAGAGAGTACCTGTTTTCCAGGACTCACTATGGGGACGCTGTGGACACGGTTGTCGCTAAGAATGAAGCCCAGCAAAGCCGTAGTGTGATGTGTGTGTCTGCTCATGGCGTGGGGCAGTAGGTGATTGCAGTGGGTCCTGTACTCAGCACATACTGTCTGAAGTTTTCTGGTTATACTATGCCAATCCCTGAAAAGGCAGTAAGCTTGCCACCCCTCCTCCCCAGCTCTAAGAGGAAATAGCACTCTGCTTTCTGCAAGGCAGTAATTTTAGGGGAGGGGAAAAGTTGGTAGGGTTTGGGTGTGTTGGAGGATAATCCGTGAGAGGTTGATAGGAATCGCTATTCTTAACAGGGTTTGGGTGGTGATAATTGGCTGCCAATAGAAGCATGTATCATTTATGCCAGTGGCTCTTCAGTACTCTTCAGCTGAGGAATCTCCTCTCTGCTTTGCTATTGTCAGGCTTGTCTAGCAGCCTACAGTCTGCAGACAGCTTTCATGGTGATATCGACAGTGCAGGAAGTTGAACGTGGCCATGTAGAGAAGCGCAGAGCTGTTAGTGGGGAAGCTCTCGAGGGGAAACTGCTATGTGTAGATATGCTGTCTAATGAAATTTTCAAAAAATACCAGCACACCCCCCCCACTCCCAAATTACATCACAAAGAGAAGTGGTCTTTTAGCTACTTCAATGACACATGCTGTTAGGATGATATATTGAGTTACTTAGTTAAAACAAATCCAATTAACTTTGCCCATATTGGAGAGGAGCTATGGTCTGAAAATAATCACCTTTGTTTCAGTGCAGTGTAGGAACACAAGAGCAGATTCTTCTTTTTTAATGTGTGTGAATTTAAGATGCATATGAGAAAGATTCCTTTTATGCCTTTAGGGTATCACAGATCTCTTTTAACATGATTTTATGGGAGCTGGTTTTTAAATTATGTATTTTTAGTGCATTTTTTTCCCCCCAGTAACAAGGAATCTCTGAGCAAGTGCATACTACGTTTACTTAACAGCAGATTTCTACAGAAATACATGAGAAAGCATTGCCTTTAAGATTAATGTTATGGACTGCATGATGCGCCTTCTAATTGATTCTTTCGCCATGCTCCCTACCATCATTCTGAAACCCCTACAAGATGTCAGGTAGGCTAAATGTGTGCTTTAAATTCATTTCTTGGTAAGTTGATTGAGAAGGGCTTGGTACTTAGATAAACAGGTGCTTTTGTTTAGGTCTAGGGTCCCATGTTAAAAAGAGTAGTCAGTTTGTCTTTAATCTTCCCTGAATTAATCCTGAATACAGATATCTTTCTAATGCTGATTGTGTTCTTTGATTCTTATTTTAATATTTGCAATTTTTCAGTCCATTTTTACCTGCTAAAATTGATTCCATGTATTTCTGGTGAAACAGATACCGTGATAAAACATACTTTTTCTTAAAATGGTTAGTCTTACCATCTCTGAGCATTCAGGAACTGTGAGAATGCCCCCCTAATATTGTAAGAACTGCAAAAAGAACAAGTTTTTGATTTTGATTGATTTCCCCTCTCCCTATTTGATTTATTTGCCTCTTGGCGTCGTTGTCACCAGAATACATTTCTTAATGCAGGCTGAAAAAAGCTACTTTCTGATCTTGCCTTGCAATTTTCAATTAATTTCTAACAAAGAGAGGTGGAAGATGCATTTAGAAAAGTCTTCTATTTGGAGATCAGAGTTTAGGCATCTCTTTCCATTTCATCAACAACAGCAAGACTGAGAGAGTCCACAAAATGCCAACATAACTAAAAGGCTAAATATTTTGCATTGAGGTTTTAACAGGGTTTTAAACAGCTAGTGGCCCCAGATTTTAAAATAAGAACCAAACATGGATTTGAAAATGTGGAGAATTTTATGTTTATGTTGCCTAAAGCTGGTCTATTTTTACCTTGTATCACCTGATTCCTTATCCCTCTAAATCTTGCAAAACTCAGTCTTATCTCTCACAGCTGTGACTGCTTTGCTTGCTGTTTTTTGCTTAGGCAGCTGCTGGTTGAGGACCAGGCTTTGTGGAACCAACCAGTAATTTCTTAATTAAACTGCGAGTGTTCAGGTTTTTTTTGGCGTTTTTTTTTTTTTTCTTTACCTTGCATAAATACAGACTTATCAAAACCAAAACTTAACAGATAAAGAAGCTTTATTTCTTTCTGCAGCACAACCCACTTCCCTGCATTTAGGCAGGGAGCCTGTGAGGTGGGAGTTGATGTCGTGTAGAAGGCAGACCAAGAGGCAGAATAATTAGTTCACAGCCTTGAGAGCACTTTGCTGGTATTTCTCTCAGGGATCCTGAACATTTCATCCTGGGATGCACATGCTAAAACCTTAAAATGCCCTCCTGTGCAGATCAACCTCTAAATGTGGAAAATAGATGTTTACTTCTTCTTTTTTTTTCCTTTAATACTTTAATATTTTGTGTTTTGCCTTAGATGCATAAACAACTCCAGAAGCAACCACTAGGTAACTTGGAACAAACAAACAAAAAAATCCTGTTACTTAAATGTAGTCAATTATGCACATGAAAGCTGTAAATTATCAAGAAGATTTGTAAATCACAGACTCAAGCACATCCCTAACCCAGTTTCTGTAAAGCTCCTTCTCTACCAGAGACTCAGAGTGTTTGTTGGTGGTGAGTGTTCTATTTAAACTATAAAATAATTACCTTGTCAGATTTTAAACTTGTTTGAGTGTAAAACAATCAGGTTAGTCTCCCCTACAGTAGATCCCCAGTGTAATTGCTTCATTACTGTTTTGAATGCGTGGTGTAGTTGTTTCTTAGCAAAACATGCAGATTAAACCTTACCTTTACAGATTTTTGGTTTTTTTTCGTGAACTACAGCTCAGTAGATAGAGTTATGGAATTCTCTCAGTTTATAAAGCTGCCTGCATTTATAATTTTATTTATTCCATATTGTTTGGACCCATTTGCAAAACAGAACATGTGGTAGAGACCGAGGAACTGCATCACAAGTGCAGTTCTTTTTACACTTTTTTTTTTTTTTATGCTGCAGCCCAATGGGGAAATGTGCAATTATTGGTTTTCATTTACAATATATTTAGTTTTGCCAGTGTCAAGGAGAAAACCTGTAGGAAGTGGACAGCATTCCCTGAATGCTGTGATCCCAGCATACCAGAACATGCTGTGTACCAATCGATCTCCTGCCATCTAGCCCAGAGTGCTGGGCGTGCTTGGCATTTGTTTATTAGCAGGCAAACGGTCCCAGAGACTGGGTCTGTTGCTTGTCTCCTTCAGAAAAGGACAGAGGTGTTTGAATTTTTGTTTTTTTTTTTTTTAAATCCAGCTGTTGTGTGAAGGTGAAAGATAGCCTTCCATCTTCTTCACATAACATGCCAGATGACAAGATATAAGACCCGACCAACTCTTAGGAAAACTTTTACTGCTGTAACTGTACTGATGTGGTTAAAGTGGGGAAACAAATTGCAGTGCTGTTGCTATCAGTGTAGGAGTACTGACATGTTTTACTCATTCCAAGTCAGAACAATACGAGCAGAAATTTAATTTCCACTGGAGCTTTTAACAAGAAAACCATATTGATTTCAAACAAACAAAGAAAACCAAGCAAAAGCAACAGCAACAGAAGAGCTGCTTGACTCCCTGGAATAGTTATGCTGGTAATAGTTACTCTTTAGTGCAGCTAAATAGAAGTTTGCATATGACCCTTAACCTCATCCATCAATGGAGTTTTTCAATTAAACTTGAGACATGCAACTCAAGTTTCGAAGGCTTGTAATAAAGCAGTTGCAAAGTAGTTGCCAAAGCATAGGTAGAATTTATCTGGTAGATAGTTTCCATTAGTAAGTTCTGAGAAATGTCCATGCTCACAGAGTATTCTGTGAACTGGAAATCAAGCCAAATTGTTTAAATTAATGATAAATTATGCCAGTTCTTACTAAAATATTATAGCTGGGAAACTCTTTTGTGCAGGTCCGGTCCACAGAACGGGTGGGTAGTTTCTGTGTGAGCGGTAGTGGCAAATTCAGTGCTGTTAATAGATGTAAAATTTACCTTTGTCCTGCAATGTTATTCCAGTCATCAGAAACCCTGTTCTTCTTTTTTTTTCTTTCAACTTTTCAGATAATTAAATGGGTCAGGTCTCTACAGGATGCTGCTGCATGGCAGCTATAAATATTGCACTGAGCAGCTCAACACTTCCATCCATCCATAGCCTCTGGTGGGAGGAAGCTTAACTGCTCAAGTATTTGTCAAAGTCTAGTGTGTTGCTCTTGTAAATCAAGGCAAACTCTGCATTTAACTCTCATGAGTTCATTGAAAAGGCAAACCCTGTGCTACTAAAATGGAGATTTAATTTCAGCTCAGCAGGCTCAGGCCATGTTTTGTGACAGAAGGCAGCATCCCAGAGAGAGCTGCATTCGGTGTGTACTGTGTGAAGTTCTGAGTGGCCACGACGCACAGTTTATCATGCAGTGTGAAATACAATTTGGTCATAGATTTATGACAGTGGCTCAGCACTGTAACTCAGCTGTGCTGGCTCTGTTCAGCAAGTAGCAGGAGCTTGGACTTAAAAAAGAAATTATGAGCTTGGCCACTCTCCATTTATACACTGTGATTATAAATAAATAAATTGGGTAGTAACAGCTCTTTCACAAGGAGTGAACTGGGACATTGTCCTGTATTACCTACCTGCTTAAACAGGACTTCTGTGGAAATGTTACATTCTTAACTACTTTGTCCACAGAAAGGAAATGGTTTTATTGACCTCAGTGTTTACATCAAACCAGTTGGCACATGTATCCCAGATACTCATGAGTGAACTAAATTATTTGCTTACGAGATGAATAAGATGGTAATATGTCAGAGCAGTTTTATCCAAAGAATCAACCTATGAAAACCTGAAATACAGCAAATATATATTTAAATATTATTATTATTAAGTAGAGAAATTTGCTGTTTCAGATGATTGTTGGATACAAAACTAGAGCCAAAGAGATAAGTCTTCCTTGTATGCATAGTAAAAGAGGTGGAATATAGCCTTCCCTTTCCTGATGACAAAGGATCCTTTTTTCTACCTACTCATTTTTTATGAAAAGCCAGTGAAACGGAGGAGTGTGATTCTGAAATCTGCTCTGTGGGTGAGTACTGTCTCTGTCACCTACTGTGCAACACCAAGGGCAGCAAAAACTTCTTTTTAAGGCTTTTAGCTGCAGCCAAATATGGTGAATTACCTATAACCGTGACTGTTGGATTCCCATCAGTCCCATGGGGACTTTATGCTTCCCTGTATCAACTAATTTTAGAACGGTGTTTCAGTTGAACTTAGCTGTTTAGAAGTTACTTAGAGCCAGTTGTAAAGTGGAACTGGCAGTTCAGAATTTGAGTGAAGTATTAAAAATCAGAACTGGAATATTTGCACATTTGGAAGAATTGGCTGCTAACACTGATGGAATGATGGTTGTGGATTATGACATCATCATCTTGACAGCATTTCCATATTTTAATTTTTATATTGCCATTTAAAAATCCAGACTCCACAGGCAAATGTACTTTTTATCTCTTAACTGTAAAACCATTCAATTTCTCCTACAATTAAGATATAGTTCAGAATAGAACCATGTCAGGAAAGCAAGTGGATATTTTTCTTTCTTTTGATGAAGATTAAAACACTCAGTGTGATTCTGTAAAATCCCTTTCCCCCCTTCTATCTGAACAGTTATTATTCATGTTAAATATATTATACCTTGCTAGAGAAACCAGTTTTTCAGGCTCTAAAGGCTGAAACTCTGAGTGATTAATTAAGATTTTCCTTTCCTACATTTTTCCTTGACTAATGTCATAGGAGCAAGATAACATACAAGCACATGCTGAACTGAAAACAATTTCTGCCAGCAATAGACTTCCATCATTTATTAATTGGCAGTAAAAGACTTAATTCACAGATGCTTGAAAGGTCAGTGAGGGAGGCCCTGGGAGGAAGGCTAAGGGGTGGTGTTGGGTGTTGCCGTTTGCTTTCCTTTCTCATCATTATTGCTAGGTTTAAGTCATCCTTTCTTTCTTCTGTCTACCACAGAGCTCTTGATCCCATTCAGAGCAGCTGCTCCTTGTTGTGAAGTGACCATTATGCTTTTTTGTCAAGAGTCAACAGGAGCTCTCTCCAGGTTGTGATGGCGTGAGTAAAGGATTTGCCTCTGACCTGATCTTGCAGGAGTGAGGCTAGTGTCTGTGACTTCCTCCTAGCAGAATCAAGAAACTTTACAAAAATAAGGAAAACAGCAGTGTTCCAAAATGTTTTCTTTTCTTGGCTCTCTTGAAAATGGTTTTCTTGAGGCTTCCTTCCCCTGCTTTTCTCAAGCATACTACCTTATGTTAAAAAAGAAAAAAAAAAAAGAGAAACAGTGTGACCCTCCTGTCCTTCTGTCCTTTAATGTTGCAGTTTTGTTTCTAACCCATGGAGTACTCTCCCATAAAGCACATATTTTTCTGAAGGATCTGACTGCTTCTCTGGCAACTGGAAGACTTTTTCAGTGTGGTGTAATAACAGAAGCCTCTCTGTGAAGCACTTTCTGTCTATCGGCTCTTCCTTGGCAGCCTAGCATTAAAGAGACACGAAGTAAAAAGGAAAGAGTAAAGGTTTTGAATTGCAAGAGTGGTCAGATCTTGTTAAAGTGTCAGTAAGAGCTAGCATCTTTGCATTAGAGTAATTCACATAATATGTGCCTTCTTGAGTAACTCTTATCAGTAACCAACTAATTTTGCTCTGAGTTGTTCTTACCACTCTACTTCATTCAAGCTTAAGTTCCTGACTCTGCTTTTAGATGCTGCACGAGCTAAGCACTTGCACAAATGTTTATGTAGCCACTTGGTTACATGAACGTAGACTTAAAAATAATGCCCAAATGCCTTACTGGAAATCAGCATCTTAGTGTTTAGCAACATCTTTCCTCTCTTCATCGAGAGGTTTAAGTACTGGCATTTTTGTGTCTGGAGCATGCTGCATCTGAATGTTGTTTTTTAAATAGCAAACTTTAGCTCATGGCTTTTATCTCTGTGTTTCTGAAGCTGATGTGACACCAGGCTCCTGTGTGACAATAGTAGTCAGCCTGCTTGGTTGCATGCTTAAAAGGAGAGATGGGCTGGCTGTAAAGCAGGAGTGAGGCAAAGTGGCCTTTTATAAGCAGTGCTAATTGCTGTCAGCAGTATTGATCTATCTCAGAGGCATACCATAGCCATTTAAATTTGCAGACTCTAACTGAATCAAAATGTTTTTTATGAGTTTTGTCTAAGGAAGATATACTGATAGGAAGAAGAGATTTCCGTCTTATAATGCTTAAATATATTACAACCTTTAACAAATATTTGTTGTTAAAGAGGTGCCTGATTTCTCACAGATATATTACATGTGTAGATATACCCATTAATATATGTTTGCAATGGTACTTGGCATTTTACATTTAAGAGTTTCATATCACAGTCTATAATGCTGTGCAAACATTAATTAAGTGAATCCTATCAATAAATGAAATAACTAAACTAGTACTTATAGGAGTATGCCATTTTACATGGGAGGCAACTGAAACAAGAATGTTACTGCTCTAATTGCCTAAGATTTTCCTAATGTAAGAAGATAATGAGACTGATGTCTTTGGAAATTTAGTTCTGGCTCTGTCCTAGAGCAGAGTTGCTACCATGTGAAGCAAGAGCAGAGACAGAAATAGCAAAGGAAATGGTCATGGGTTGAATGATCTTGGAGAGAAGGTTGTTTGAGGTGTGAAAACTTACACAGAATATTAACATCTTGAAAGATGCTTTGAAAACACAGCAGAACATCAAAAAAGTGACAGGATGCCTTGAGGAGCTCTATCGCTCCAAGCAGGAGACAGGTACTTAGAGCGAAAATTTTATTCATCTTTGTTAATAGAATGTAGAACTGGCAAAGCCACTTCTGGATTACCATCCTTTTTCCTCCCTTTATACTTACAGCATGACTGCTTCAGGCTAAATGAGTTATGGTTAATTAACTGGGTCAAGTACTGACTAATTGTCTCTAAAGAATGTCTGGAGTCTGATTTCTGTTTGTCTTCTTTTCTCATTTTTGTTTGTTTAGGTTTGTGTGTGTTTGTTTTTTCTATTTTGTTGTGTTCCTTTGTTATTGTTTTGTTTTTGTTGGGTGGAAGTGTTTTTGTTTGTTTTAATGGAATGGTAAAATTCTCCCAATTTGTGTAAAAAAAGTTATGTGTAAGACATACTTGCTTTAAGAAAATTTAATTGATTCACCTTCTCATGAAATCTTATTTACTTAATTATTCTAAATGATATGTGTGTTTATCTGATCTTTGTGTGGTTGTAATGGAATTGTGTAGGTGAATGATTGGAGAGGTTTCCTCCTTTTCCCAGTGTTTGTTTGTTGCTGCTAAAAATGACAACACAGTTGGTAGATGCTCCCAGTGACTTTTTTGGTGCTGAACTCCAGAATTTTTTCTGGTGCCCAGGGCTTGACTGAGGTGCTCTTCTCACACCCACAGCCACCCCATTTATGTAAGAGGACATAATGATGATTGTTCAGCCTTTACTTCAGCCTGTCAGCCAAACAATAATAATCGCCTACTCCTGGTAATGACAAACTGGATTAACCCAGACAGTCCAATTTGAGGTCTAGTGTATAAGCAACATTCTCCTCAAAATCTGGGAAGTATCCTGCTTTCCACGGGGCATGTGGTAGATTTGATAATGGTGTTTACAGTTACTGGGGAGTAACAGATAAAACTCTCTAAACTGCACAGATCCATTCCCATGAAGTAGAATAACCATTTTTAAAGTGTCAAATGACTTCTCCAATTCACTGATAAAACTATCAGCAAATCCGGAGTATTGTCACTGATGACTTGTATGACTTGATGTGCTTGCAGGATGGAGCTCTTCAGTGACAAACCTAACAGTGACACAGATACAGTAAAACCTTACACCTGTGTGATTCATTGAATTGCAGATCAAATTCCTAATATCACAAACTTGTAACCAAACCTATGGAGCGGTGTTTTGTAAGTGCTTGGAAGCACTAGATGGGGTAATCAAACAACAAAACTGATGAGAAAATGACAGTAGCCATTGAACATCAGAATTGATCTACCTGAACAGCAGTGCTTCTCGTACAGACTTCAGAGTGAAAGAGCTCCTGGGGCTCAGCTCTGCTTGTATTCTAACTTGGCCACCTCAGAGAAGTGAGATGGATCATGCTTTGAAAAGGCCTCTTTTTTTTTTTTTTGCCATGAGTTGTGCAGGGCATTCAGATGAATTCCATGTGGACAGATTGGACATGTAAGTGTAAATGCAGTCCACAACTGGTTAAGTTTCTTCCATTTACTTCCAGGTTTTTATTAAACACCTCATGTCCAGCTATTGAGACTGTTTAACCTTGTTCTTGCTGCATGCAAGAGGGACTAGACAAAAGACTTTGTTTTATCCTTTTGGATAAAATAAAATCCTAAGGTACATATTCTACAAATTCTTGACTTTACACTGTTTCTAGAGGAGAAAATATTTTGCTGTGGAGGTGAGGAAACCTTTGAGGAACCATTAGAAATGACTTCTGCTGGCTTGAGAGGATGTAATAGAACTTTCTAAGCAGCGTTGCTGTGTTCTTACAGAATAACCACAATTCTAAATAACAGTAACAGGTGGCCTTGTTATCATGTGTGTTAAAATATTACCATTGAATTTTGTATCTTGCTACTTAGTCTTGGTCCCTTCTTACTCCCACCACCAGTTGCTGATTCCTTTAAGAGATGGTTGGATATTTATATGAAACAGAGCTAAAAACACATGAAAATGTCTAAGACAGGCATTTATGAATTAATTTGTAAGAGAAATTTTCACTTTGTGTTACTAAATTGATTTCACAAGGATGGTCTTAGGATGTTTTCATACGAAATGTACCTTCTGGGAGTGTTGAAGCTATGGCTATAACACCTCCACCTGCCAGATTTGCCAAGAGAAACAGATTAGACTTCAGTGGAGGCAGCTGGCTAGGACACAGGTACAAGGAGAACTGAGCTGGAAGACTGAATCATAGCACTCAGACCTGGACCTGACTGTGCTAGTCCTTGGAGCTGTTTGGAGCTTGTGCAGAACCCTGGTTCCAACAGAAATCCTTATTTTGTGCCTTCAGCATAATTATAGCACACAAATGAACAAGTGTGAATCCTTGCCTGGGGCCGTGGGGACACAGTAGACTAGATTTCATATTGGGTGATCTCTGGTGCAGCTTTAGTCCTTTGTGCTATTTCACATTTCTCTACCAATGTTTGAATTAATCCTTTCATGTTTGTGTTTTGTTCTGTGTCATTTCGGTGCCTGAGGCTGCCTGTGTTTCTAGCTGGCTCTTCTCTTACATGGCCCTTATCCCTAAAGTGAGCGAGTGTTTTTGACTTCAGACTTAGCTCCCATCTATGTATTTAAAGGTGAAATGATTTCTAATGCTAATTGGGGTAGGGAAAAATTAGAGCAAGAGAGTATAAAAATGATTATTGAATATTTATAAGCATCCTCAGTGCATTTGGTGAAACTGGGATGAAAAGGTTTCAAAAAGGTTTCTAATTTCTGCTGTGAGGTACTTCGTTGTGCTTCACTTACAATGGTAACTGAAGGTGTGAGGACTGTGGGGCCCGCAAAGGCTCCAAATACATTTATTTTGTAAATATATGTACTGGGTTTAGGTAATATTTTCTGTTGGTGTAATTACTGAGCAGTAATGGGATGAAGGAGCTCACCTATGCCAATTTACGGTTCCTTTCAAAGTCAGGAGGATGCTTGGGCAGTGCTTGGACTCTATGGGGAGAAATGTTTTGTGTAATACTTCTTTAAAAAAAGAAAAATATTAAATTATTATTTAGGGAATGGGTATATATTCTTTTCCTTTAGCACCAGTGTTTGTTTGAACTCTCACATCCATGGCCACATATTCATACTAAGGCAGGCAAGGAGCTCTGAGGAGGGTCTTTGTCAGCCTGGCTGAATGAGTGCTTTCTGTGAATGCCATTCACTGACAGATCCATTTATGCTGATTTCGGTGACCAAAGAAGGTGATAACTTGCTATAAATTGCCCTTCTTGTATTTATAAATGATTTTGCTCAAAAGAAAGTTGTTGCAGACTATTGTCCCCATTAGTAATTTGGGAGAGGAACCTTAACAAAAGATTAAAGTAAACTGATTTTAGAATATTACAGTATTGGGGAGAAATCATTGGAAATGATGCACATAAGTTAGCAGAGTGCTGTAGGTATTCTGCATTAGTGTGAAAGGCAGTATGGGAAGGCTGGGCAGAGGTAGTTCCCTTTAAAATAAGAGGGGGCAATCCAGGTTGTTCTTAAGCTTTTTGTGGGCACCATAATGTATGTAGAGCTCTGTAGTGAGCCAGTAAAATGCAATGTTAAAGACAAGGAGCCAGTAAAATTTTATATTAAAGATAAGCCTTGGAACCAATTTTCATCTTTTTTTTGTATTCTATATTACCTCTTAAAACTAGTGACAGACAGTGAATGCTGGACCTCTCCCTGAGAGCCAGATAAACTATTGATGCCACTGGCAGCTTAATTCGACTTGGGAATTTTCTTAAAAATTTATTGCTGCTTCATAATACCTTTGCTAGATGGGTTTTTCTGGTCAGGGGATGCTGATGCTTGTTTTCTGTGTTAGCTCTGCTCAAGGTGGTCTCACTTGTTGCAGTTTTAGAATGAGGAACAGTATCTGATTTTAGTCTTTCTGTGGCTTTTCTTTAAACTTCTGCACTGCTTTGCAGCTGATACTGATTTTCTTTGATTTGTGGCAGGCAAAACTGCAACTGGTGTCACTGTGCATATTGTTCAAGGCAAGACCAAGAAAGAAGAGCAGTTTGATTTTGTCAAGTAGACAAGATGGGATGGAGCCATCAGCTCTGGGGAACTATCTCTGTGTGCTGCCCCATCCTAGATCATCGTAGGTGTCTCTGAGGAACAGGCTACTTTATACCTGATTTTTCCTACTCAGAGCAGTTGAGGGCTCAGCGATGGACTGTCTTTTTCTTCCTTTTAGTACCAGGGAATGGCATCTCTCAGGAGCAATGCTTGGGCCTGGCAGGGAAGAATTGTAGCTGCATGTTTACAGCACGTCTTCCCAGCAGTGGTATCTAGGACAGCACAGAGTCACTCCCTTTTCTTTCTAGGGAAAGACTGTAAGGAGGAGAGTGCAAAATGGTTCAGAACCATGAATTTAACTTACTCATTTTTATTTCAGTAATAATTACACCTCAACCTCTGTGATTCAGCAGTAGCCCTAGGACAACTAAGATACCTCAGATGTATTGGTGCTAAAACTGTGGACAATTTGAAACTTTTCCCGCTTCTTTCTATACCAAATGGTGCATCTTGGCAATCTTCATAGAATCATGGATTGTTAAGGTTGGAAAAGACCCTAAGATCATCAAGTCTATTTTGATATCAATTAAGCCTCTTCCAAGGAAAGAGGTTTTCTTTGCTGCATTTAGTTGATCACTGAATTTTTAAAAGTTATTTTCTGGTCCACATCCTTCAGGAAGAGGGTTAAAGACATTTCATTTTTGCTCCAGAAAGTGTTATTAATAACCACAAGGAAGCTGCAAATATGAAGAAAAGAAGGAGACAGGTAGATATAAAATGTTTTGCTCTATTTAGTGTTTTGTATTTGTGATTCTGGTTTTGCTTATATGTATTTTCCACTAGTACTGTTATACAAATATTGCAAGTAATGAAGTGCTTGTAATTCTTGAGATTCTGGCAGTTGTGCCTTGTAATGGACAATATTTATACATCAAGGCAATAACTAGGCCTATTTCTAAATTATCCTCCTCACTTGAATGTTAAAGTGCTTTCCAGTAATTAGTTATCTTACTTAATTGCTAATTTTTTTTGAGGTCAGGAAGCTTTGCTTTTGTCTTACAAAAAGAACCTGAGCCAACAGGCTGAGTGCATTATTGTTCCATGGTACATGCTGAGCCTGCTGCTGCCAGAATAGTAATTTTACTCCATAACAATTCCAGCTTTACAGCTACAACATTACAGAGCAGATACTGTTGATGACACTTCCAAGTCTTTATGTACAGGAGATCTGTTTTCATTTCATTTCAGTATTTGCACTGTTCATTTCACTATTTGCTCTTTTGCTATAGCTCCAAATCAAAAGACACTTCCTGGAGTAGCTGATAGTGGGAACGTAAATCCTCCTGTGAGCTGCCTGTGTCCTCCATTTGGTTGGGACCAATAAGTTACTGGCCTGGTAACAGGAGTCCCTCAGAATTGGAAGTTTCAATAATTTCTTGTATTCACAGATCTCAGTGCAAAATCCTCTTCAAAGCTTGACATTTTAGGCCCTTTCCCTGGTGTCTGATTTCTCCCAAATGTATGTTCATTGATTTCAAGGATTTACTGCAGGGTTTAGATTCTTCCTGAAAATTGCTTGGTTTCTGCTATTAATTATTCACAATTACCAGTGCTGGATCACAATCTTTGAGGTATTGCCTTACTGAGCTGCCTTCCTAGGTGTCTCCCTCTGGGTTTAATTGATCTGGTGTGAAAAAACATGTGAATTGTAAAATATCCAAGTTCCTCAAAGATTACTGGGATAACTGTGGAAAGAGTGGAATAATCTTAGTCAGTCTTATTACTTTGTCCATAAATCTGGTCATTGTTGTACTAATTGTAATTGCTTATGGTCAAACTTGAATACACCAGCTTTAAAAGGTTACTATATGCAATATTGCTTCATGCTAAGAGGTATTAGAAACTAACCTTATATGGAAAATAAACAGCAAATATCTGTTATTGTATATTTCCAGATATCTTCAGAATTGCTTAGCCTAATCCTTAAAGGAAGAACATCAAGATCAATATTTGACTGGATTTGATTTTAATGGTTGATACTAAAATAAAAGGAAGAAAAGTAGCCTGATTTAATGGAGAGAATTAGAAGGCTAATTAGGCCACAGACAGCAAAGGATGGTATTCAAGCTGTAACTTGTAATCTGCCTATTCTGATTTTTTTTTCCCCTGCATGTTTTTGAGGCATAGAGTAATGAATGTATTAAGTGGGGGGGGGGGGGGGCTTTGCCTGGAGAGCCAGAACTATTACCAAACTGGATTATGTAAATACCTGATCACCCAGTTGGTAAAGATGTCAGATACAAGTTTAAATGTAAATCTGCTTTTTAAAACAGTTACCTAAACCCAGACAGAATTTGAACTTTCATAGCTCTGACTCTGGGGATAAGTACAAAGTGCAGGAGATTTTGGTGGCCTTTACTGTAAGCTTTCATAGTCTTCTTTCTCCTTCTACCTCAGCTGTTGTATTTTTCACAGGTGTCTGGAGCTGAAGCTAAATACTCTGATTATTCACCCAGAAAAGCTTTCCAGTCAGCCTTGCAGATCAGCTCCAGGGAACCATAATGATTTTGATGAAATCTCCTTAACCTTTTATAAACACTTTAAAAGAGGTCTTTTTATCAGAACAGAATGCTTTGATTTTTTTTTAAAGTTACTTCATGCTTATATATCATATAGAATGGAATTTTAACATGAAAATTAAATGCTTTCATTTCATTGATAGTAAATGTTTCAATTAACATAAAGAAGTACTTTGAAGAAAAAGAAAATCCAAACTTGCCTACTCATTTTTGAAATTACCAGATTTTAGACTTTCAGAATTCACTATCTTCTATTTCCACACTGCTTTCCATGTATAGTAAATTATGTTTGTGGAAGTGTACCAGATATAGTGATAGATTGACTGAAACAGGAGGTAATTTTGTAGAAGGTAATTTATATTTATGCACTGTATATATGTGTATACAGGAACAGAATCTGTTTTATGGCAGCGTGATGCTGCTACCTGTATTCAGCCCAGGTTTTCTCAACATTTTTTCTGTCTAGACATCAGCCTTGGTATTTCAGTAAAGAGCTCTGAACTCCTGCTAAGAGGTTTATGTTATCATGAAGTACAGATAATAAAAAGGGAAGGAACAGGCTGTCATAGCTGTTCTACAATATCTCTTTTAGAAAGGTATTTTACAGGCAGGGTAGTCAAACCTTTGAAGTTGAAGTATCCATAGCATTAATGTGTAACTTCCTGACCATTTTTTTCAACTTTTACAAGGACTAGCTTAGTTTAAAAATGTGCAGTTAGTTGCTTAGATTTAAATGTTCAACTAGAATGTACCTAATAAGTTCAAATGGGGAAAAAACTGATCACTTGAGATTCAAGTGGAGCTTCCTAATTAAGTGCTGGAAATGCAATGATGTTCTCCTAACACTATGTCTTTTAGCCTTCTAAAAGCTAAATGTCTGTGAGCATTCCAGTTGCTTTCTGCCAGTCCTGATGAGAGAAATGCATTTAATGATGGGAAGCCCTCCAGAGGTGTTTACCTGCTCCTTAAATGTCTTGGACATTAAAGGTGCAGAACACTGTTCCCACCTGAACACTGAGCTGTTTTCCTAATACGCTTTGTGTGTTCCATTTCAGGGTGCTCGGAAGAAACTCCCAGGTATCGTATTTTTCTGAAAGAGGAAATCTCTTTGCTTTCTGCCTTCCATCTTATGGTGTCAATTTGAGTATGTTACAGCAGCTCAGCAAAGTATTTATGTAAGGCTCTCTTGGTGAGCGATGCTCTCTGGAGTTTCAAATCTATTGCAATTAATTTTATTCTTTTATTCTGGCTTTTTCAGGAAATAGGGAATGCTTCCTCTTGTGATTTGGGGTGCCTGTCAGAAATATTGACACTATTGACCTTAAATGTAAGGTGGAAAGAGTACCAAGTGCATCCAAATGAAGTTATGCACTGTAAACCTGCAGCAAACAACTTTAATGCTGCTGGGTGCACTTCTCAAAAATAACTTAAAAGTGGCATTCTCAGGAGTGATTTGGGCTCTTTGGTATTACTCTTCACAAGTCTTGTTGTAGATTCCTGAATCACTTCACAGGTAAAAGTTTTCTTGTCATCCATATTAACAGCCAATTGCTCCATTATTTTTTTTCCTCTCTTCTTCCTCAGCTCCCTTTTTTAGAATCTGGATACTTTTTTTATCACAATGGTCTTGCCAAAGCCAGGAGAAGACGCAGCCTGCAACACAAGCTTTGTCTGGAAAAGGACTCCAGGGTAAGTGTTTCATCATTATGTGCACTGTCAGATTTTCTTTGTGACACAGACCATTTTTTTATGTGATCAGGGTGTTGATCAAATCTATGGCTATGATTATGGGTTTTTTCCCCCAGTGCTTGTTTCAAGCTTGCTGGCTTCTGTATGCATACACTTCCCAAATAGCCGCAGCTTTTATTTTTATTTCACTGTTAGAAGTAGTCATACATTCTCTGAGATGTGTCCTCTCTCCAGTAAGGTTCAGTGATGCCATAGTCTCCAGGACATCCCTGTGCACTCTGTAATATGGGGAGAAGACATCTGAGGTACATCTCCTGGTTGTCCCCTCCATGAATCCTGCTACCCATGGGCTATTCAGCTCTGAATACCTTGTGGTATGAATGGTGGCACTTTCTTAGCAACTGCCATAGATTCCTTGCTTCTCAGGGAATAGTATAAACACCAGTTACTAGGAGAGTGTAAGCTGTCAAACTTGAGTAGTTCTTTTAAACGCTCTTGCTTGCAGTCTGTGAATGGTCTGCTCAGTTTTCCGAAGCATAAACCTCTCAGACAGAAGAAGGCGGCCCCTTTTGTGAAAAGCTATGACCTGGCACTGACAAATTCTTTTTCCTTATACGCAGAGTTTTTGCACTGGTCTGATACTGGGCTGAAGTTGGACCAGGTAGCGCAAAAAGTACATTTACTGCCCAAAGAAAGTAGGTCAGCCTAAGGAATGATATCATGACAGCAAATAGATTATTTTTTAATCCTTCATTAAGATGTCAATTCACTGCACTGTGAAGAGTGGGAAACAATTTTATTCCAGACAGAATGTGATGGCCAGATTTGTGTTATTGGAACACCTGTGACAATGAAACACTTGAGAAGAGGAAAATAGGTAAAATAAGATCATAATTGTTGTTGTGACACCAGAGCAAGCAAGATCTAATGAATTCCCAGCTTAATTTCTGCAGAAGCAGGAAAGTTTCAAGTGATTCCACGTCCAATTAGGATGCCCATGCCTGGTCACTTCTGTAGTTGAGAGCCATGTGAGGGAACCAGGTAGGTTCCAGGTGCTGCCTGCTCCATTGCTCTATCCCAGGATGCTGATAGTTGGGTGCTCTAGGGTACCTCTTCCTGGTCCCCTTCTCTAAAGAGAAACATACACGTGAGGGATTACGAGGCAGAGACCTGTCCAACCTGCCTTGAACAGAAATTCACTGGCTTCCGTTGTTTGGTTTTCTAAGCAGAGATCAGAAAGTAAATCACTGTGGAAAATCTACAATTAGTGGATACTAAAGCAAATATCCTGAGGTGTTTCCTGTCTCTGAACCACCCAATCTTGTAAAGTCACTTATGAGAAAATGCATGAGAAAATTTAAGAGAAAAAGCACACAATTAAGTCAGAGCATTGAAAAGTAGTGGCTGGGTACAGTCACTGTGCAGAGTCATTCCATATGCTCTTTGGAAATAAATATTTCTGTAACTCTCTGAAAATTTTACAAATACCTATGATATTTGTAGGAAACCACCAATTCTCACTGCAGCCTAATGTCTGAGCACTCCTGTACTAATTCCAGACTGGCTCTTGCATTGATACCTCTAGACTAAATGTCTGCACTGTTATTAAGAGCAGCTTAAGTGAATCTGCCTTCTCATTCAGAGATGGTCCCTTTTGTAGTTATCTGATACTTGCAGTTTCTATACTTGCAGTTGTCTTCTGTCACATGCCGTGAAATCTCATTTTTCCTGATAATCTCCATCTCATTGTGCTACTGCATATCAGTGGCTCCCTCTTTTGATTTCAGGGAATAAAGCTGTGTTTAAATAACTGAGAATATCTGCAATATGAGGAAAAGGATGAGCCTGGGTGAATTCTGACTTCATGGTTTGCACTGGAAAACGGAAGGGTGATGAAGCAATATTTCATCTCCATGTGTAAAATGACATTTTCTTATCTAGCCTGTCCTGTTGAATAGTCCTTGAGCTCTTATGATACCATATAGGTCAGTTAATTTATGTAATACAGTTTGAGAGCAATTAAAAAAATTAGTTTTATCTTCCTTCTTCTTTTCTAAGTGAAGCCATAAAAATTCCTGTCAAATTTGCGTATAAATGGCAACATGAGTTGTGTTGACAGTACTTAATTTCAAACTCTAAAAGTAATTTCTAAATGTAATGGCAGCTTTCTAGACCATTTACAATCAATTTTACTTAGCAACAAATGTCAGTACTGTCATGGTTAATATGTGAAGCCAAGAATAAAATGTTCCTGTTTTCAGGCTAGCCAGGAAGAAAACTACCACCACAAGGCTATAAAAATCACTCAGGAACTGTTACAGTAAATGCTGCTGCAAAAAGTTGCTTGGCCCTACCCAAATGTGAGAAAGTGGACTGCACTTATTCTGAAGACTTTTCACTTTTAAGGAGGTTACAAAGCCCAGCTAATTTTAGTTACTAGCTGGAAAACAGCACAGATGTTCACTCAATTAATTAATGTTTTTTAATCAAGGAAATCCCTTGAGGATCCGTGTCAGCTTTTCAAGAGTCTAAGACAGATGTCACAGCACTATGCAAACAGGTTACTGCATCATTTCTATGATCTACATGTCTTTTAAAATGCTCAAAAATGCTGTGTTGTGTAAAATTTACTGTATATTTGAACCAAAATAGTTTGGATCTATGCTACAAACATTACAGCAGTTATGTGATAAACATCACTGCAGTCAAGGGGGTGGAAACGGAATGTTACTGAATTTTTAGAAGTCCAGCAAGAACTATTCTTTGTTTTGGAGAACCCTCTCAAATACAATGGTTTTAACATTATTTAATAGATTCATATTGCTGAAGCCTGGAGCAGTACTGGCAGTGGATGAAGGTACATGTAGTGTTGTCACATAGTGTGTTGTCCTATTGAGCTGTTCAAGAAAAAAGTGCAGGTGCATGAGGCACCGTGGCTTTTTGCTGTCAGTACTGTCCTTTCAGGGATCATTACTGGCAAATTCCACAGTGAACTGAACTGCTTCAAATGGAAGCTGTTTTGTTTAAATTACATTATCTGAGGTATGGAGAACCTTCCAGGAGAGCTTTGCTTTGACTCTTTTGCATCATATGCAAATTTCTGTGGTTTCCAGGTGCACTTCTATTTTGTTATTTTAGCTTATATACCTTTGGTGCCAAATGAATCGCAGGGAGGGGAGGGATTCCCTTTACTATTTTTAGATCTTTAAGCTGGAATTCTAAATGAGCTAAGGCTTTGCAGCAACATCTCCAGCATTCTTCATGTGAAATTGCATTTTTATGTGCATTTATTTGTTTATCACTTTAGCAGAAATGTCTCCGACCAAAAGGTCAGCCATTAGGCTTTTTTGTCCTTGGAAGACTTCATTTAAGGGGCTGCTCTACTTTTCCCTGGAGCTGCAGACAGGAAAGTAGCCCTTGCCATGATCCATGGACGCAGACAGCTGGGAGGAGGTGACAGCAAGGATAAAGGCCCTTGGTGGAAAAGCTGTGAGGAGCCAGAGTAGTATGGGACCAGCCATCAGTGTGAATGTGAAGAGAGAATAAGTGGGACAGGCTGGAACAAAAGCCCAGAGTCAGTGAGATGGTTGAGTGATCTGGGAGTGGAGGAGTCCATGAGCTGAGTGGGACATGGAGGAGCATGTACTGGCTGGAGAGACTGGAAACAAGGTATCCACACTGACATCAAAATCTGTAGCTTCATAAGTGCAGGTCACAACCCAGCCTCAGAGCAAGGGAACCTTTAGAGAGTCTTCCCTGTGAGTAAGGGGAAATAACAGCTTCTGTAAGACCAAACTTTGCTTTTAATAGTGAGGGCTGGTAGTATGTTTATCAATGTGATTGCCCTGGAAAGGTGAGTCAGAAATATGGAGATACTTCATATTGCCTTGTTTGTTAGTACAGTAGAGGCAGGATGGGAAATTGAGTCTTCTCCTACTCCACCACAGTTAAAGGAAAACACAACCATGGGATTTGCTTCTGTAGTGGGCTGATGCTGGCTGGATGCCAGGTGCATGCCAGTTCACTCTGTCACTCCCCTTCCCAGTGGGACAGGGAATAGAAAAAATAATGAAGGGTTCATGTGTTGAGATATGGAGTGGGAGAGATCACTCATCAAACATCATGGGCAATACAGGCTGTAGGTAGAGATATGAATTGAATTTATTACACTAACCAAATCAGAGCAGGATTATGAACCCTTAAGAACACCTTCCCCTCACCCCTCCCTCCTTCCCAGCTCTACCTCCTACTCCAGCAGTGCAAGGAGACAGGGAATGGGGTTATGGTCAGTTTCACTGACCATAACCCTATTCCTGTGAATCACCTGTGGTTTCTTTGGTTGCTCAGGGAGGAATTGTTTCTCCATGCCACTGTGAGGGCTTTCCCACAGGAGACAGTTCTCCACAAACTTCCAGCCTGAGTCCATCTCATGAGCAGCTGCTGAAAACTGCTGCAGTGTGAGTCCATCCCATGGGCAGCAGTCCTCCCTAAACCACTGCAGAGTGGGGTCACTCTTGGATGGGGTGCAGTCCCTCAAGGACAGGCTGCTCTAGAGTGTCTCTCCTCTCTCCATGGGCCTCTCACAGGGTCACAGCCTCTTCTCAGGCACCCCCAGGTCCTCCACGGGCTGCAGGTGGATTTGTGCATCCCTGTGGATCTCCATGGGCTGCAGGGCCCAGCTGCCTCGCCATGGTCTGAACCACAGGTTGTAGAGGAATCCCCCCAGCTCTGGTGCCTGGGGTACCTCCTGCCCTGGCTTCTCCACTGACCTTGGTGTTTGCAGAGTTGTTCCTCCCGTATGTTCTCACCCCACTCTTCTCTGGCAATTACAACTGCACAATAACTTTTTTTCTTTCTTCTTAATTGTGTTATCACAGAGGCATTACCACAATTTCTGGTTGTCCCAGGCTTGCCAGGGGCAAGTCTGTCTTTGGAGCTGCCAGGGCTTGTCTCTGCCGTGTCTCTGACATGGTGGAAGCTTCTAGCAGCTTCTCACAGAAGCCACCCCTGCAGCCACACAGCTACTAAAACCCGGCCATTCAATTGTTACTTTCAAAGCTGACTTACCTTCTGGTCTCCTGTATTATAAATATAGCTGTGGTCTCAGCTATATTATTATGTAAACATTTTAAAAAGTGGTCACATAAATAAAAGGAAAGAAAAAATTTATGGTAATTTTGTTACCTTTTTTATTAATACTTCTATATTTTTGCTGTTGGTGATTATTTTCTGTTAATAAATAGTCTTCCACTGAAGCGAATGGTTGAAACATAGTTTTTTCTCTCAAAGATTATTTTGGTTTTTCCAAGTTTTAGATAAAACCATTTTCCTCCCACACAGTCTCTTTTGTCACACAGCTGCCAAGATTAATCCTGCTCAGGAAAGAAGCTATAATATTTAGAGAAGAGCTGAGTCCCATTTCTGATATCTCTGTGCTAGTGGACCTGTGTTGCTATGGGGAGAATAAATATGTATGTATGGAGGGAGGAAAGGTTAAATGAAAATCTTCCACTGAGAGTGAGTTTGGCACTTAGATGATGATTCCTTTGGAAAGAAATATCCCAGTGATGTAAGTTGTTATGTTTCAGAAAGGAATTAGAAAGGGAGACTTGGCTGTGCTGATCCAGGAATCTGAGGAGGGTGGATGTGGAGCTTCTTCCAGAAGTAGTTAACCAGGTGCCCATGGTTAGCAGTACTCCCAAACTGCTTGTCTCATGGGACAAGGAGAAGAAAGGCATTGTAAATGCAGAGGGTTTAAGCTTTTAATTGAAGAAATCAAAATCTTTCAAGCTTTTAATTGAATAAATCAAAATCTTTCATCTCTTTCCTTGCCTGAGGAAGGAAAGAGCCTCTTTCCGTGCCCCTTTAATGTGACTGGCTTATTGTTGTTGATCCTTTATGTGCCCCCTTAATGTGACTAACTTGCACTGGGTTTGGTATTTTGCACTGAATAGTATGTTTGTATCACATGGTTTGTTCTGTTTTTTCTCGAAGCCCCTGTGGTGGTGGTCTCTCCCCAGGTTACTCCTCCCCTTGCCCTTCCCATCACTTATATCCCATTGGCTGTGGCTCCTCTCCTCCACCCCCCTTCACCTGGGTTTAAAATCTCCCACCATCACACAGTCGACCTCTTTTTACCTCTCCCTGACCCCTTAGAGGAGTTCCACAATAAATCATGGGACGGTCATCCCAAGGAGAAAGAGCACCTCCCATCTTTTACTTTTGTCTTTGTGAGATTGAGTGGGGCCAGGGATCCAGAGCTAGCCAGATTGGACCCCAAAGGCCCCAGGATCAATCTCACAACTTATTTGTGATTGGACCTTTGCAACCTGTGAATGCAGAAGTGCCCTCTGCCCCACTCCCAGGCAGGGGTTGTCCAGTGCTGCCAGAGCTTATTTCATCCATGGCTTCTCTTTAACAGGGAGAAAGAGGGATGGTTGACAGCTTGAGAAGAAGCAGCACAGCAGCCCTTAGCAAAGGCAGCACAATGTAAGTCAATTGTCAGGGCCTTTTCCAGGACATTAGTGACAGGTCTGAGCTGGGCTAAAGGCGGAGCCTTTTGTCTTGCTCTCTTAGGTGTCAGCGCAAATCTTCCCCTTTGCAGAAATTAAAGTCTTCCTGATAAGATCAGGAAGACCCAGTTTTCCTCAGTTCTCTGTAGTTCTCCAGCCAGTGTAGAATGCAGTGTTCTGGGGACACAAGGACTAGGAGCCATTAGAGCTTTCCCTTGTTCAGACCTTTGTATTTGCTGTGGAGGTGAAACTTGTTTCTCCAGCCTTCTGTTACTGAAGGCAAATAACATTCTGTCCCTGGAGCAAAGCAATAAGAGCAATTAACAATTAAGTTTTTTTAAATGGCAATTCTTGGCATTTTTCCTCCCGCTCCATGCCCCACATCTCAATTTCTCAGATTCCTGACCAGTTTGATTTCCTGGATAAAAAAAAAAAAAGCTTGGAAGGTATCCCAAGATGCTTCTTCCATCTGAGAAGAAAGCTGGTTTGCTCCTGAAAGCAAAAGGGCGGCAGGAGAAGAAGGAGCCATCACTTGACCAGTTCCCTGTTGTAATCCTGCTGTTGACACTGTGGGTGAAGGGGAAAAACTGCACTGTTTGTACAGTTCACCACAGCAGTGATCCCAGATTCATACAAAACTTTCGGCTTCTGTGGAGCTAAGCA
The DNA here is from genome assembly GCF_012460135.2 of Molothrus ater. Classification (NCBI taxonomy): domain Eukaryota; kingdom Metazoa; phylum Chordata; class Aves; order Passeriformes; family Icteridae; genus Molothrus; species Molothrus ater. The sequence continues at coordinate 13,706,287 of NC_050480.2, forward strand.
TGATATAAATTAATGTAATGCCCAAGACTTGCCATCCTCTCTCAAATCTTAGATGGAGGCTTCAGGTTCATCATCCAGTTCTCTGCCATGCAGGGAAGTTTGTGTGTGTTATGACAGAGAGATGGCAGAATGGCAGGACAAAAAGCCCTTCATGTTTTTGTCTCTTTCATGTAAATACATGCTGCAGATGGTAGAGGTTGACAGATTTCCCAGTAAAATCTATTTAGCATTTTGCTGTGATATCTGTTGTCATGGTGCTGGCATTCTGGTAGGATTATGTTCAGGAGAAATTTGGAGCTGCCATAATTTTATGAGACCACAGGGCAGCATTACGTCTGCATCACTGTTACCTTTTGATATGAAACAGGACATTAGGTAATCTAAATGCTCTGCTTAAGTATCTGTATTAAATATTGAACAGCCAAGGAAAACTCATGGGAGGAAATGTCTTCTTTCCAATGCTGAAAAAAAACCCCCAAACTACCCTCAAACCTACACACTGCATTGAAGCTGCACTGCACACAAGTACTGAAGAAAGTTTTGTCTCAGCCATCCTGATGAAATGAAGCATGTTGTGCAGAAAACAGGCAGTGACTTCCATGAATGGATCCCTGGGTTATCATTTCTGATGTAAGTTTCTTATGCTTTATCCAGTGTGTTTGAGGAAGGGTTTCCAAGAGTTTGTACCTGTTCACAGTGGGGGGCCTCTTCTGGTACTGTTACCAGCTGCTGTTACTGTTTTTCAGGTTGATACCATCTTGCACTGTATTTATATTGCTTTCCCACACAGCTCAGGCCTGTTTTTGAAAATCCTGTGTTTCTAATTCATAACGAAGCCAGCTTGCCAGCATTATAAGAAAAAAAGACAAATTTTTTGAGGGAACTTGAGTCATCTGTATGTCATCTGGTAATTGATCTTGTGTGTGTCTTATCACTGAGAAAATTTAATGCTTAAATGGGCATTTTTCTTCTATGATAATTGGACCCTTTGCAGATATTGATGGGTTGTTATTGAAATATATGGGTTTATTATCTGAGAACACAAGAAGAAAGAAGGAGCAGAGATCACAGCACAGTATCAAAAACAAAACAAAAAAACTCAGACACAGTCAGTTTCTGGGAAGGTAGAATTCAACCTCACTTCATACATGGAAAGAGAAAGGGTCATACAGGCAGCAGGGCACAGATAAATAATTGCAGGAAATATGCTACATGAACTGTGTAATTCCAAACAAGAAATTATCAGGGCTACAAAGAGGAGATTTAAGTGTCTGTTAAGTGAGGAAAAAGGTTTTCCTACTACTCTGCCCTTCTTGCAATGCTTATATAAGTAAGGAGGTACTCCTCTGCCTCCAGAATGCAGAGGATAAACTAGTCTTTAGGTCATTAAATTGCTTTTGTGATAATGTCAAAAGAAATGTATCAGAAATTCAGTGAGGCATCAAGTCTGGTTCGTGACTGTACTATGTACATAGCATGGTTATTGTCACTGCATACAGTGATTGCTGAATTCCCTGTGATTGCCTGTTGAAAACTGAATCAGAGGGAGTCCTATTTTTGTTGTCCCTGGCCTTTGTGGACTCTGTTCTTGCCCAGAGAAGGTTGCTGGATTTAACTGCTCACAGAAAGCCCCGTTCCAGCTCTGTTTTGTGTAGTTGACCAGTGAGAGTTTCAGCTGTAAAGCACCTAGCTGCTCTTTAATTCAGGTATCACAATTATTATATTATCAGTTTCTGTCTTCAGAAAAAGGACTCTCTGAAAATAAAAAAATGATGAGGCCTAGAGTTATTCAGATACCAAAGCGGTCACTTAGAATGATAGGGAAGTCCTCTTCACTGCAGTGTGAGCGTGTTGAGCATGTGCTGAAGAATTTCACACTTTCTAAGTTTAAATTCCTCAGATGTTGTGTGGCATCACTGGCTCATCTTTGGACTGCATATGTATATTGTATTTCTGATGTGCAATACAATTCTAAACTAAAATATCACAACACCATTGAGTATTTCAAACAGTTTGCAACTGGAGAAAATTATGTCCTGCACAATGTAAAAGCTAATCTTAACTGATCTATATTTCTATTTGTAACTAGAAAGATGGAGAAAAGAACCCAATTGATCAACATCAACATTAAAGAATGTTGAAAATCTTTTATATCTGTTATATGAAAAAGCACCATTAGCTGCACACAATAAAATAACAGACTATCAAAATGACATCAAACTCAAAACACAGAGTGTCTTTTATGAAAATACTGTATAACTGAGATTACAGGGTAAGCTAGAAGTATTTCTGTTAGAAAAAAAACCACAAATGAATGTACTGTAGGGCGATAGACTGCTGGGCAAAGGCAGCACTGTGGAGATTAATGTAGAATTTTCCAAAAATAAAAGCAGTGATGTACTGTAGTCTTGGTGCCACCAGGATCTGGGGAGTCTGCAAGGTTGATGGTTTTAAGACAAAGTTAGACAGTGATGATGGCTGAACTGGATGTGGCTAATTTCTCTCTGTGGCTCTGGGATGGTTTAGGTGACCCCTTGAAGCTGCTTTGTGTCATGTATTGCATCATTTTTGTGTTGCTGAACAGGATACTTGGAGTGAGGCAATAGAATGAGCTTTATTTCTCAAAACTGCTTGTAACCATGAGGAAGTTCAGTACTTTTACAAGCTGGACCCATTCAGCCTCTGTTCTGCTGCCTGTAATTTGCTGAATTTGCATTAGTTAAGTTTCTGCTTTATTGTTGATGTCTTTTCTGCTGACTGCAGTGTAGCTCCCCTGTCTCCCTCTGCCTTTTCCTGTTTCCCTCTTGTTTCCTGCCTGATGCGGAATCTCTGTTTCATAGAGCAGGCCTTGCTTTTGTTATTTGTCTGTGCAATTTCCAGCCTAGGATCTTCAGAGAGGTCTGTTAAATATTACAATACAAGCAGTGGCAGTGGCGAGGCTGTATAACTTAGGGTCTTTTTAGTACAATGTAGAGAAGAATGGACAGAGTGAGCCAGTGGCTTTGCATTAACATGGAACCCACTGTGATGCAGAATTTTGCTTTGGTTTAGGACAAGTTTGGTTTGGTTTTGAAAAAGGAATGCAGTGCATTGATATGCTGAGCTGTTATGACTCATTTAATTACTTTAATTAATTTAATGTTTGTATGTTATGTTATGGCTGTTAGTCACTGAAGGTTGTGAGTATCTCAGCATTCACTGGATCAGATCCATAGGCATACTGTTGGTGCTTGATGAGTGCAAAATATGTGGGGGTTCAAAAATGATGAGGTTCCCAACATTAGAGCTGTGATAGAATTCAGACTGCCATGTGCAGCTCTGTCTTCAAGGTTGGCTTCACTTCCAGTTTAGGAAGTGTGTCTTATTCAGCTATACTTCCTTTTCTCCTGTACAAGTAAATTGTATGCTAAAAAATCTTCCTCAGGAACAATATAACCAAACATTTTGGGCTCTGTTTTCTTTTGGGCAAATCTCTAAGCCTAATAGAAAATACAGAGGCTGGAAAACTGCCTTTCAAAAGATTTTAAATATATTGTTTAACATACAACTTGGGAAGATTATAGAATTAGTAAAATATTGTATCTGTTATATATGGTACCCAGACTGTGAGATGATAGGTCTAGAATGGAGCAAAACTACAAATTTATTTCCATTCTTTATTGACGTAAGAAAATCAATGTTAAAATCAAATGTTAAAACAGTTGATGGAGTTTCTTGTGTGTACACTTATATGACTAGAACCATTTAATGTATATGACATTGGCAGTAAATAAAAGGTGGTGCAACTGAGGGTGTGCAGTTAAATCAATAACAATGTAAGACTGGAATACTTTTTGGTGTTGTGTTTTGGGGTATCTAAGCATGGTGTACCAGGCCTTGTGTCCCAGGGCTGTGGCTTTGAAAACCCCACCCCCTTTCTCCTAAGAGACTTAAGTTAAAAGAATCACTTTAATGGCATATGCTACTGTATCACACAATAAATATATTATGTAATGCATCCACTCGTGCCATTTAACCTACTTTACTGTTTGTATGCATGATGTGCTCCATGAATACAAAAAGGGGTTTTACTGAGGTCACTGAAAGTTGATTGCAGTATTTGGAGATACAATGGAAATAAATGAAAGGTTTAGTTCTAAATTATTTTAGTAGTAGTTTGCTGCAGTAGTTATTTGATGCTGCATTGGACTACTGCTTTTTCAGCCTCTAAAAGCTCAAAATAACCAATAATAATTAAAATGCTAATATGTACGTCATGGGTTAGTGAAGTTGAATAAATGCTTCTTGGCCTTGGGAATTTCCATACTGAGGGAGAGAACAGGCCTGGGTAGAACAAAACATCATGGAAAGACTAAGAAATATTAAATATCTCTATGGTACATATTTTCTCTAATTATTTGTAAAGTATCAATTCCATACTATTATAAATGGACTCTGTTAAATATTACAATTTTGCTTATAATGAATGATACCTGAATGACCACATTTCTGTGAAAATACAGCTTTGTGTTTTATGTTGCAAGCTTCCTACTCTCTGAGTGCTGAAAAGAAGTACACCCTTATTGTAGGTACAGATTTAATATGTCATCAATGTAAATTGTCTGTCTTCATGGTCTTTATCTTACTTGATTCTGAGCATTATACTTCCATACAGAGGAATATATGTTGAGGGATCCATGAGCTTTGCAGACATAAAGTCTTCACAGAAGAACCAGAATTGCCAGATCTAATTATTATTATTATGTTCCTGGTCTCACAGCAACGTCACTGAGCTGATTACTGTCAGGCTTTAGGTTATGTAACACTGCAGTGCTACAGTTAGCATTAATATCTGGTTCTCTTCTTCCTTGCCAGCTCTTCGCACCCCTATTCCTTTTCTTTGGAGGAGGCACAGATACGTTGAATGTGTCTGCATCAAGAACCTGAAAAATAAAATAAGCCACTGGGGTGAGGAGGTGCCCTGTGTTTTGTCTTGGAGTCTGAGGCTGAGGGATTGATTACATTTGTTCCTATCTAACTTGACTTTGTCATCCAGCAAATATGATAAACTCAGTGCAGAGCCCGTCATCTGTGTTTGGCTGTTGCTTTCTCTGGTGCTCATCCAGCCTTGCCCTGCAGAGCTTTTGGATTGCTTTCGTCCTCCCTGCGGTTCCACCAAAGTCAGGGCTATTATGTCTGGAGGCATTTTCTCCCAGCAAAACAAGGAGTTTGAGGAGCTGTTGGCTGTAGCTACTTCATGCTTTGGAAAAACCAAATGTAGTCAGTGACTGTGCAGTGACTTAAAAAAATGAGATACCTTCTATAAACCTTGTAAGCACCATTTTAGCTGTTCTCTTTTTCCAACTCAAAACAAGCTGAACTTGTGTTCAAAACTTCAGTTATCTCCTGGACCTGCTCCCTTGGGCCAGCAAGTATCGCTGGCAGAATTTGGACAAAATGCTGGATATCTTAGGCCAGGATATACTAATATAATTATGCAGTGCTTGCTCTATTTTCACTTCTCAACTGGAATGCTCTCCTGGAAAAGTATTCATTGGAATATGTTGCAGTTTGTTTGGGGATCCCTGGGGAGGCTGTAACACTGCAGGAATATGTTTTGCTTCTTTTGGAACTAGAGCTTTTCTTGGAATAATTCCCTTGATTGGTATTGGACTGTTTATTTTCTGAAAACAGGAAGGGAAATATCCATGTTAAACTTATTTCCCTGTTTCCAGCTCTAAAAATGTACATATCTTATAATTTTAAAGGGCCTTTCCCCAAGTTGTGCAGGGCATGTTATAAGAAGAACTTATGAAATTTTTTCCGTTGGACAGTCAACAAACTATAATTACTGTTTTCCCAAGGAAAAAAAATATCTTTAAGACTTCAACTCATATTGTTGATAGTGAGTCACAAGGAAGTAGAATCTACATTTTCATGTTTGAAATACTTCATCAGGAAAAAAAAATATAACACCAATTTATTTTATTTAGCAAAAAAAAAAAAGTTTCATTTTGTTTCAGAGTTTCTGGTTGAAATCTTCCAGATTTTTTTCATGGTCATTTTTGACTGTTTTCTTAATTTTCATTATTCTTTCCAAATGAACATCCTAATCCCAGATTTCTGTTGTTCTGAGTCCAGTTTCTAGAATGTGAAAAGTATGTTTCATGCATGTTTCAAGGAAGAGTAGCTAGTGGAAGACAACCTCCAAAAGAAGCATCTGATGATCAGCCAGGACTCCTCCAGCCAGCCTTCTCCTGGGTAGCTCGCTGCTTACTTCACTTGTCTTCTTAATTGGTTCTGGATGGCTAAAAACAAACTTAGAGGCAGCAGTGCCACTGTGAGGGACTAGAGCTTCTCACAAACAAATCCAGGGGTGCTCAGCTCACTCTGCCTTTTCTGAAAACATCTAAGGAGGCTGAGATTTCATTCAGTCAGAGCAGACTTTCCTGTTCTGAGGAGATGATGCAAGCTGAGTGGTGCAGTCCCTCAAAGGAGAAAGCGATTTACTGATAGTCTATAATTCACTGCAAACTAAAAAGCCCACCATTTGAATTGAGAAGATGATGTAAAACCTGGAAAAGGGGATATAAATGATTGGGTTTGGGTTGTTATCCCTAAGGATGAAAACTTTGCATGGAGCGAGCAACTTCCCATAGGGACAATTTTTTTTTTGTTTCATGTCAGAGTTGCCATATGCTGTCTCAGTAAATTTGGATTTTAATGATAAAGTGTTTTCACTTCCATGTGCCAGCAAGGTTTGGAAGAAAGTTTAAATGTATGAAAGAAATGCAAGTTCCAGATTGAAATGGAAAGGTATAAAAAAGAACATTGCTTTTAGGAGTCTGATTCAATCTAACATTTATTGGTGTCCTGCTATTCACTGTAGACTGTTGAACATTTTTGCATAGAGAGAGGATGTATTTCTTTAAGGACAGCTGGTTACATGAAATGTTGTTTGTCAGAAAAATCAACTCAGCGTGATTTTCTTACTAGCACTGCACTTGAGAAGTGTGTGCAAGGTGAATTACCTACTTGACTTGCAAACAATGAATAATTCAGTGGGAGCCAGAAAGTCAAATGAATCTTCCCAAATACTTTCTGTCTTCCTACAAAATAGACAAAAGTGAGAAAAGGACTGCTTCGGTGATTTAACACTTGCCGCTCTCCCACTGAAATGATCTGTCATCTGAAATAATTTGTAGTCTTTTATAGTATTTAATGAAATAATATTTAAGTACAGGCTTCAAAGCACATTTCAAATATGGATTATGTGTATTTCACAAATGCTTGAAATAAATGTGGGAGGAAGAGGACCTCAAATTTTCCAAAAGGTCATACAGGAAAGCAGAGGTAAGTAGGAATAGATCTGAGATGCCCAATCTGCTGTCTGGAAGAAAAAAACCCCAACAACAACAACAAAGTAGAAGTTGGATTACAGCCATTTGTAGTCTTTACAACACGTGGGCACTAAGAAAGCTGAGATGAGAACAGTGGGAGAAAAATGAAACCCAAGAGATTAGAGCAGATCCTCTGAAGCCCAAAAGACTTACGCAAAGGACAGTAACCTTAAACTGTAATTAGTTGACTAGTGCTTCTACATGCATGATCTGGAGGTGCAGGAGAAATTACTATGCTAGAGGCTATGTAAGCATAAAAAAACAACACAGTTGTATGGAGTCATTTGTCCCTAGGTATATTCCAGTATTAGTGGTCCTGCCTCTGTTCCTGTCCTTGCTTCTGCATGGCTCATTCCAGCTTTTCCCAGGTATTTCTTTATCCTGGGTAAAAGCAGCAGCAGATGGAGAAAACTTCTCCAGCATTAATAGAGATTAGAGCCAACTTCATGCTCAGGAGACTTTAACCTAAATAGCACTTTTTCATTTACAATTTTCATTCTTTGCTGTCCAGTGAACAGCTTGCTTTTTGCATAAAATATGCGCAAACTGACTGTGTTTTACTTCATATATCTGAAATATACATGTGCAATGTTTCCCAGAAGGTGTAATTCCAGCAGCACCTTGCCTTTGTATTTTCAGGTGAAAAGCAGCAGAAATTTGGGGAACTGTGTGTCTTTTTGCTACCTTAGACCTGCATTAGACTATACTACTGACCCCAGACTTGTAATGATTGGCTGGGAGGAGATGGTTTGTCAGATAGATGTATCAGTGATTTCTCAGCAATTAGAGTTACGTAGGTGTTAGAGGTTTTTATAATATTTGCTTCTGGAAGTTGGAGGTCTCCTGGATCTTAGCAGGGAGGAAGCTGTTATTTAGCTCCTTGCAGTCTTCCTGCCCGAACTGCCAGGAGCATCGTCAGGACTGGGAGTCTTAAGTCTGATCCCACACTGCAGCACTGCCTCCAGGCTCAGGTTCTGTCGTTTGTGAGTGCATTACACTCTGATGGAGATGGAAATGAAATGATAAATAGTTTTTGTCCCATTTGTGAAGTTATTTGAAACCTCTTTTAATATGTTTTGCTTGATTAAAACAGCAGCTGCCAGCCCAGACTGACTAGGGGAGCTAATGATTTTGATGAAAGACATGATGAATAATTTGCTTGAGATTTTTATGGGGTTTTTTTGCCAACTCCTGAGTTAAACTGAGAGGAAACATATGAGGGGAGAATCGGAGAGAACTTTTTTCAGTTCTGCCTTTATTTTTTTTCTTGTGAAGGTTGACAACAGATAAGGTGTTTTTTTTCCTTTTCAGCCCTATTTTATATAAAGAGCTCAGAAGATTTCTGAGCAATAAAGTAGCTTTCAAGGACTGTGTTTTCATGAGATCTCAATGAAAAAAACAAAGATAATACCCATATGCTTCCTTCATTCTTGACCACGCCATGACCTCAGTTACACATTCATGTAAGGTATGAGCTTTTGCTTTCAGCCTCTCTAAATGTTGCCTGCTTTGGGAATTAATATAAAGGGAAAAAAAATTGCCCTAGACAGTTTTCATCACCTGTTGAGACCTGTGAAGTTTGAGTTCAACTGGAGGGAGGCTTTGAAGAGTTTTTCCTTAGAGGGATGGTGTTAAAAACAAGAGACAGATGTTTCTCCAGTTTGCAGCAGTGAAAATCTGAAGTAATCTCACAGAAATGAATAGAGTGGACCGTGGGACAAGAGAAGATGGAACCTGGGTCTTTGCACTTCTGGAGAACTGAATCTTTTCCAAGAAGCTAATACCAAATTAGTAGTGTTCCACTGTAGAGGTTCACCTGATTATTTTTTGCTGTGGTGTTCCTGAGTTTAAGAGTTTAAGTGTTCATGCCTCTTCCATCCTGACTGTTTGTTCCTCTGACACCATTCTTTTTTATTGTTGTTGTTGTTGTTGTTGCTGCAGGAGCAGCTGGTGTTGGGATAGGGAATATGATTGCATTTTAACAAGTTCTTTCTAAGCTAGGACATTACCCAGATCTCATTTGCAATTTGGTCCATGGTGAAATGGGGTGAGATGAAACAGGAGAGTCTAACAATAATAACTGGGTTGACCTTCCCTGAAACAAAAGTGAGGAATGATGAGGGGCCATACCCAGAAAAGATAAATGAAATTTTCAGGCCTTTTCATGAACCCCAGAGGTTTTTTCTGGTCTTTTGTTCAGGTTTCCCTGTTTTGCAGAACACTCCTATTACCCTCAATCTCATAAAATGATATTTTGAACCAAGACTTCAGCAGTTTCATCCCTTATGTAATTCTGCTGTATTGTTGGCATCGCTTTGTTGTTTATAATTTTTCTTTGGTGATGGTCATTTATAGGTACAGCTCACCTTGCCCTTAAAGGAAAGGCCCAGAAGAAAAGACATCATCTCTGATGTCATTGCATTGGTGATGACTTGCCATGTCTATGATTCTGCCATTTAGCACTGGCTGTTTAACACTTCTTCAGGCCCAAGACACGTAGGACTTTCTATCCTGGTGCCAGTCTAGGCATCTCTTAAAGTTGCCATGAAGCAAATCCTGCTGTAGTAGGTAATTTTCCTAAATCTCCCTTTAACAAAATGAGATTGTATCTTCTTCTCTGGGAAGATACATCTTGAGTGCTCGCCATAACACAAATTAATTCTGGCTTTTTGGAAATATGAAGAGCCCCTAAATGCCTGTGCAGCAGGCACTGTTAGTATTAATCAGAGATTCATCACTTCTCATATGAAAGAAGTACAATTTCATGAGGGAAGCTTTTCTGTTAAATTTTTATTCTGTGGAAACCATAAGATGAATTTGGTCTCAAAGTCTGAACCGAGTAATTTCCATAGAATTTGCATGCACATTTTTGATTGCCTGCAGTGAGAATCCTGAGCAAATTATTTTCCTTTATGATCTGCTAAACATTTGTCTCATTGGAAATAAACTAGGAAGAGAAAGAAGTATACAATGAAGACAGCAGTTTATGGGAGTCTGTGGAAATCTTTGGTGATAGACTAAATCCTAAATATGTTTTTGCTTTTCTCAGTCCTTTGAGGTATGGGCTCCTTTCAATGAGTGTGAATAGAGAAGTCCCCATTAATATTAATGCAATTTATGTATGTGCACTGGGAGCAAAATATACCCTAAAGTCAAATTATTTTATGCTAATAATTGAACTGAAAAGATACTTCCTCATTCCTGGCAAAAAAAAGCGACAATCGTTCATAGAATTTTCAGCAGGATAATTTTATCACTTGATTTAAACCAGCCTCTGCTCTGACCCAGTGGGAACTAGGAAAAATTCTGGTACCAAAATCCCTGCTGTTGCACATGCAACTGCAATTAATAATGAGTTTTGTGTTCTTCAGGAACCATTTTTCATTGCTCTAGGCAGTGAATAAATAGAGGGGCTTGTGCCAACTTCAAACCACTTGGATGACCTGATCCCTTGAAATCAAGGCAGAAACCCCTTTGCCTCTAAGATTTTTGAAAAAAAGTTTAATTCTGCAGATGTGCTTTAGAGAGAGGCTTGGCCAGCAGTCTGTGGGACAGGCTGCTGGAAAACATGGGCAAGGATGTAAAGAGCCTCTCTGCTGAAGTGCGTGTTGAGAAAACCCATTAGGAATATTCAGACCACACTTTTGTGTCTTAGTATCAAAGAATGGTTTGGGTTGGAAGGGACCTTAAAGACCATCTAGTTCCAACCCTCTTGCTGGGCAGTAACACCCTCCAGAAGACTAGGTTGCTCAAAGCCCCATCCAGCCTGGCCTTGAACACTTCCAGGGATGGAGATGCCTTGTGCTGCTCTGTCTCTGTGTTGTCTCTGAGGAGAATTTCCTCTGTGATGAACTCAGCATATCAATGCTTGTCTCAATTTCACGGGATTTTTTCCTTCCCTGTGGGCTCTGTTATGCTTGGACCAGCTGCGTGTGTCCTCACCACTGCACTGTGTTGTCTCTCCTGCCTACAGTTTCATATGGGATGTGATCCCTTTGCCGAGTCATTCATCATCTGGTGCCTCTCTTGTCAAGAAAAGAACTGTAGGCTTTTGCTGGGGACATATGGGTTCAATGTGCTGTTCAAGCTGAGTACTGGACAGCTCAGGAGTTCAGGCGCAGAATGGTACTGTTCTGCCAATTGATGACAGCCGGATTCTGGGATGAGGTGGGAAAAGTGCACTTATGTGGATATCCCTGGGCACCAGCAAGCCCTGCAACTGCACTCTGCAGGCTCCAAGGCTGTGATGCCTTATGAAGGCTGACCTAGAACAGAGACTAGACAGAGCTAAAGAATAAAGTAGGTATTTATTAAAGGCCTCAATGGATACACTTTGGGCAGCACAAGAGCCTGGCCAGGGCTACACCCAAGATGAACCCAAAAATGGTCACAAAATGGATGACTGGTCACAAGGTTTCACACTTTTATAAGCTTTGGTCCATTAGCATATTGGAACTAATTCTAATTGTCTAATTGTAACTTTAGCCCATGAAGTCCCATCCTTGTTTTTCTCTCTTCAGTCCACATTCTTTATGCTCTTGGTCCTGAAATCTGGATCAGTTGTCCTTGGTTCCCAGTTAGAGAAGGAATTGTTTTGTCTACCTACTCTGTGAAGAGAGCTTACCATCCCCTAATACAAAGCCCAGACCCACACACTAAAGCACTACAGAATCTGAACAATATAAAAGCTTAAATCTGAGGCATCAGCTGGAACTGAAAAAGAACATTTGACAGTTAAAAAACAGGATTCTGATGTACATGTCTTGACAAGGATCAAGTACAATCCTCTGAAAGTATCAAAACAAAAACTAGTTTGGATAAAGGCCAGAACAGGAGGACTCTCTCTGTTTCTTTCCTTTTTGTGAGCCAATCCCTTAGTTGTCATTTTCCCCCACCTTTCCTCTTATTACAGAAAGTGTCTCTAGGAATGATTCTGTTTTGATGTGTGGCAGATGGCCTGTCCCTGGCAGCTATACTCTACTAACCGAGTGCTGTACAGCAGTGATACATAAACCTCTGCTGATTTTATTAATGTGGTTGGTGATGGGGATCCATAAACCTCTGAATCTAGGCACTGAAATAGTGCAATTGCAACCTGCACAGCTCAATCATCAGTAGTTTCCTACTTGGCTGGTAAAGGCAGGGATGGGAGCAAGCTCCCATGTCTTTTCTCTCGTGTGTATTATGGTAATTAAGTAGCTGTGAGCAACTGCTCTGCTTTTGGTTGCATGAGCAGATGTGTGAATGTCAGCAGCAGCATAATTGCAATTTTCCCTCTGTCAAAAGACTGACTGGCTTCTGTTTTGTGTCTGGCTTCTAGTTATGAAATTTCCTCAGAGAAGACATTGTGCAGCCCATGTGCTATCTACTAGACAGCTCTTTAGGAAAATCAGTGGTTTGCAGTTTTTTATCCTGTTTCCGCTGCAATAGCAGCAGACCTCTGAAGGTGTTACAGATGGTCAAGAAAGGCTCACTAGTATATCACTACCACTCATGTGAACATTGAAGTTTTAAGTATTACAGGTTTTAAATACTAGAATAAGCTTAGACTTCTTTGGCAATTGTTGCTGTATCACTCCAGGCAGGCAGCTTTGTAAAAATAGCCTTTGTTCTTTATTAAAGCTAAATGGATCTTCTGCAGTTGTCATTACCACCTGGTTGGAAAGTGTTGACAGCAGTGGGCTGTAATCCCTCCTAGCAACCTGTCAGCATGGTACAGTGAGGACCCAAATCAGGGCAAGGACCTCAGGAGCAGCTGGAGGAGGGGTGTGTGGCTATCCTGTCTGTGCAGAGGTGCTCCCTTTCATGGTAGCCAAAACAGCTGTTCTCAAAAAAGCTGCATCATTTGATTGCAGAGCAGGAAAAGCAGGGAAAAGAAAAATTATATTGAGCAGTGACAGTGTAGAAGAGGTTACAAAAGAGAATAATTGCATTCTTCAGGGCACTCTGAGGGTTGCAGTCAGGAAAACACAATCAGAAGGCACTTATGTGCTTTTTGAAACCAGTTTTGAGAAAGGCTGGATTCTGCATGGTGGAGCCAACTTTTACTTCACTGTCACCTCCTGTCTCCAGGTTTGAGGACTGACAGCTAGTTTTAAATAATTCTTTTAATTCAGACTTTCTTAAATTAATTTAGATCAGATTGATTTTCAGCTTAGTTCATGCACTGCATGTAGGACAGCATCACTGACGCTAGTCTGCCTGCCTTCTCTCCCAGGGCTGTGATTCCATTTTTATTCTGGAAGCTACTCTTCATCTGTGATCCTGGTAACAATTTTGCTACCTCTGGATCCAGTGGGGACAAGCTGCTCAGAAGGAGCAGAGGAAGCTGAAGTAAACTTTTATTCTAAGCTCCAGGCATAAGGGAAGTCCCCTACAGATCCTGCTATGGTAACCATGACTGAATGCTGTCATTTGATTTAGGGGTCAGCTATATAAAAGTGTCTGGGTTTTTGACTCAGAAGTGGTTTAGAAATGGAATACAGATGAAGAGCAAAACAAATGACATAAAGGACAGGGCAACAGGCAGCTCTTCAGTGAGTGAGACATTTGGGAGGATTTCCTGTAACATGGAAACAAGGGTAATGTGTGCCAGTAATTATGTGAGAGAAAATGCATATTAAAATTTTCCAAGCAGATGGTCCAAGGTGAGTGATAAGCTATTTAGATAAAATTTAAGTGGGAAGGAAGCTGTGGAGAATGAAGTGGAAGTATGATGAGTTATAGCAAAGGTCAGAAGCTGGCTTTTAATTGCAGAATCACTTTGGTGACCAAGGGGTGTATTTTCAGCATATGCTGAAGACTTAGTTTTAAGACTTCATCCTGCTGACTCAGTTTCCCTAAACTACCTCCACAGGTGTATTGCAAAGCCCTTCTAATCTGTCCATATGGAATATATTGAAACAAAGTCTTATAAAGCAAATTTGCATCTTTACAAAGGAAATACATGAAGTTAGAGGTGAAGCTGCTTCAAGTGGTGCTTTATGACTCCAAATATGTCTGGGCATTAGCACAAATATTCATACATTTACAAGAAGTCTCTTCTGTGATAGGGTGAGTCAAGGGGACTTTTCTACAAAAAGAATAACTTCACCTTTTGGGTGAGTTTTCCCATAAAAACCAAATTCAGCTGATTTTTCTCCAAGTGGTATTTTCTCACAGTCCCACATATCTGAAGATTTGCTTTGTGAAATAAATTAACTTAAAATCAACGGTTAGAGAAATCTTTAGCCTATGAGCACTCCTGTTTTCTTGAGATCTATCAGATATTCATCGCTTGTGTGGAAGTAGCTACTGTACTAAGGGGATCACTAAAAAGGTGGTTATATAAAGGTGGATTGTGTAGTATATATCTCCTTATAGGACCAGTGAGTTATGGAGTAGGAGGGAAGTCCATTGCTAGATGACTGCCCTGGGGTATAAGAAATGGTCCAAAGTTACAAGTGATGACAGAGCGAATAATTAAATTAGAAGATTCAGCATCATATGAGCATCTGTCTTCTTTGCACAGACACAGCCAAAAGGTTTGCAATCTTAAATGTGATCTGGGCCTGATTTCCATTTAAACTAAAACCCTTCTTATACTACAGAGAGAGTGCAAAGAAAACTTAGACCTAATCTGGTTATCACCTCAAAGATTGGTGGTGTTCTTTGTAATAAGTAAAAATCACTCTAAAAAAGACTTTCACTGTTGAGGAAGAAGAAGAAGAAGGCAAGTTTAGTTTTTTCCAATCATAATGTTATAGGAAAGTCATATCTGCAGTACTTGGCAAAGGAATATAAGATAAGGTTTCTGCAAGTCACAGTTCTCCTAATATTGCAGCTAGGTAGGATCTGCAGTTGATAATGACCTATATACAAAAGGCCCAATTTTATTTTCTGTCACCAGGCATGCTGTTTATACCCACATAAGAGGTGATTATTCTGATTGATTTGGAAAGGCTGATCATTTCTTTGACCCATATAACTGGTGAGACAGCAAAGTGCAAAATATACCCAGAAGCTGCCGATAAAGTGTCCCTGTGGTTTGCAGTCTCTGCATATCTACTGGAAAGACTAATGTATAGTTATAGCCCAACTCCAGGGAATTTCTTTCTTACAGAGATCTTTGATTTTGTAACTGAAGTGACTATCATGCTATCTTGCAAGAAGACGTGGAAGAAAATATAATTTACTTTGTCTTTTTTTGGTATTATGTAGAATAAGAAGAAGTTTTTCATTCCTTTGGAAACTTCTTAAGATTTCAGAAATGCTCTTGCTCTCATGCTGGCTTGTCTAAGAAGTGGAAAAAAAATTTGAAACACATTGCTGAGAATAGCCAGCACCTGTGATAGTGTAGATCCTGATATGCTTTTCCTGTCCAACTGAAGAGAAAGTAGAGGTATGAACCAGTTTGCTTGTACTTGAGGCAGTGCACAGAATATCAAGATATGCAGGGCTTTCTCCTCTGCCTCAGTGTTTTCCCTTAATAAATTCTACCCCAGGGCAAAAAAAAAATCTGTCAAAGAGGGCATGATCCTATAAAAATTTCTGTTTTACCAAATTGGCATTTTCCATTGTAGACTGTCCATACTCAGCATTGATTTTACATTGCAGCTTGACCAGCTCACTTGCATTTCAAAGTAGAAGCTGGAGGAGCTATTGATTGCTTAGCTGAGCAGGTTGAATATGATCTGCAGTCTCCTCTTACGCATTGATTCCTTGTCTCTTTACTCTCTGTATCCTGAATGTCTCTGAACTGTGAGAGGGCTGCTAAATGGACAAAAATATTGATTTCCTTTCCTCTTATTTTATTTTCAAAAGCTCCTTATTTACCAAGAACGGAACTAAAATCAGGAAAACAAAAGATAACAAAAAAAGGCAGAAGGATGGAAGTTTTTGTGTATTTTTTAAAAAACAAAGGAACTTGGTTGAAACTGGAGTCCTGTAAGTTGTGTTTTCATCAAGAAAGGTTATTTGCCTGTATGAAACCTTTGAACTCAGGCTGTTCAGCTTCATATTTTACTATTGTCTGATCGATAATGAACTTCTGGGGTGGTTTCCTAAACGGCTGTACCTCTAATGTTAGGATTATCTGTGATTTTTGCAGAGAAGTTAATGAGCAGTCCCAGCTATGCCAGCTTTTAATGCAGAATGCAATCAGTAAGTTTTTTGTTAGAGTTTTTTGTACAGTGTTTTGTTCCTATTTTGTTCACCCACAAGTGTGACACATTGCGATACCAAGTTTAGAGGGACAGAGGAAAAATTCAGGGAACATAAGCCGGAGTCAAATAAAAATTAGGAGACATGCCAAGAGAGGGATCACTGCAGGGACAGCATTAGTGTCCAGACATTTATGTATCTGCTGATGATCTGTGTAAGCTTAAGACATGTTTGGGATGGCAAATGGGGCTGGTTACAGAAAGGGTAAAACTAGAACGGGTCCAGAACATCCAAGTGTGATAATAAAAATACACAGGAGGTCCTTGATATCTAGTGACGTTGGTTCAACTAGTAACAAAAAAGTAAAAGCAAGGTAGAGAGATGCCTAAAAATAAGGAAAAAGAGCTATTTTACAGGGAATGTTACGTCTATAAATCAAAGCAATTCTCATGTTGTCTGTGCTCATCATTGTGAAAATAACCATTTAAAAATAAAGAGTGATACAAGTATTTTATGGAAGGAGATGCACTTTTCCTTTAATGAAATATTTGAAATGGAAAAAAAAAAAAAGTTCATGTGTGTGGTGGTGTTCACAGGGGTCCCAGGATGAGGGGAGAGATGAGAATCTGACTCCATGTTTCAGAAGGCTGATTTATTATTTTATAATATATATTATATTATATAATATAAACTATACTAAAAGAATAGAAGAAAGGATTTCATCAGAAGGCTTGAAAAGAAAAGGAAAAGAATGATAACAAAAGCTCATGACTCTCAGAGAGTACAAGACAGCTGGACTGTTATTGGCCATTAATTAAAAACAACCACGACACCAATCAAAGAGGCACCTGTTGCATTCCACAGCAGCAGATAATTATTGTTTATATTTTGTTCCTGAGGCATCTCAGCTTCTCAGGAGAATAAATCCTAATGAAAGGATTTTTCATAAAATGTATCTGTGTATATGTGTCCTTTGCTTAGACGTGGTAGGGAAAGAAAGTTCTGTTGATAAACCTCCAGATTTCTAAGGATTTGTTCTCTAGCACAGGATTTATGCTGTATCAGCTGCTACATTTAGGTAGTCCCTGTACAAAACACTCGCCAGGGTGCAGCTGGGGAGAAACTTGGAGAAATTGTTATGAATATATCCTCCAGAAACATCTACATTTAGCAACAGTGTCTTGTTGCTAGGTATGGAGAGATCCATGAGAGCCTTTGAAAGTCATTAGTTTGCTTGAGAGGAGCAGTTCTCATTTTATTAATAAGGACTGGATGGTCAGTGACACTCACAAACCCTCTAATATCCCTGCTTGTGCTTTCTGGGCCACAAAACAGGCTCAGAAACTTTGAAACTGAGCAGATGGATGCAACTCTGTCACAACAAATGGCATCAATTTAACGCATTGCTGTATGTGATGGGTTGACCCTGGTCACATGCCAGGTGTGTGCCAAAGCCTCTCACTCCTCTCCAGAGCTGGACAGGGAAGAGAAAATATAACATAGGAAGGTTCATGTGTTGAGATATGGACTGGGAGAGATCACTCATCAAACATCATGGGCAATACAGGCTGTAGGTAGAGATATGAATTGAATTTATTACACTAACCAAATCAGAGCAGGATTATGAACCCTTAAGAACACCTTCCCCTCACCCCTCCCTCCTTCCCAGCTCTACCTCCTACTCCAGCAGTGCAAGGAGACAGGGAATGGGGTTATGGTCAGTTTCACTGACCATAACCCTATTCCTGTGAATCACCTGTGGTTTCTTTGGTTGCTCAGGGAGGAATTGTTTCTCCATGCCACTGTGAGGGCTTTCCCACAGGAGACAGTTCTCCACAAACTTCCAGCCTGAGTCCATCTCATGAGCAGCTGCTGAAAACTGCTGCAGTGTGAGTCCATCCCATGGGCAGCAGTCCTCCCTAAACCACTGCAGAGTGGGGTCACTCTTGGATGGGGTGCAGTCCCTCAAGGACAGGCTGCTCTAGCGTGTCTCTCCTCTCTCCATGGGCCTCTCACAGGGTCACAGCCTCTTCTCAGGCACCCCCAGCTCCTCCACGGGCTGCAGGTGGATTTGTGCATCCCTGTGGATCTCCATGGGCTGCAGGGCCCAGCTGCCTCGCCATGGTCTGAACCACAGGTTGTAGAGGAATCCCCCCAGCTCTGGTGCCTGGGGTACCTCCTGCCCTGGCTTCTCCACTGACCTTGGTGTTTGCAGAGTTGTTCCTCCCATATGTTCTCACCCCACTCTTCTCTGGCAATTACAACTGCACAATAACTTTTTTTTCTTTCTTCTTAATTGTATTACCACAATTTCTGGTTGTCCCAGGCTTGCCAGTGGCAAGTCTGTCTTTGGAGCTGCCAGGGCTTGTCTCTGACATGGTGGAAGCTTCTAGCAGCTTCTCACAGAAGCCACCCCTGCAGCCACACTGCTGGTCGTTCAAACCCAATACATTGTCTGAATAGTGTTTAGCAGCCTCTTCACCCCTGGTTATCACTTCATTTATAGAAATGAGCTGTCCCCATCGCCATTTAAAAGTGATTCAGTTTTGCTTTGTTCATCTGACTTGTTGCAGTTCAAGTAGATCTTTTCTTTTTACTATTGAGGAGCTTCAGTGTTACTACTTCTGTTTTGTAGTGGAGAGTCACACAAAAATGGATTACTTAGTAGCTTTAACAAAAATGTAGAATGTGAGATGGGTGATCTTCTCTGACATTGTATTTCTCTAATATATACACCTCTCATGATACAGATGGAATGGATAGTAAAATTAAACATTTTTGTCTAAGAATTTAGAAATCAGAGGTGAAAAATATGCACTCTGTAACTTAGCATTGGCTTTAGCAGCAAAGGGATGCCATTTATGGATAATACCCCTAAAAGCTTGTGAATGCTTTCTCGTAACTTTGTAAAGGGTTTGTCACCGAAATTGCAGGAAAAAGCAAAAACCGTCTAACAACATTTTTAACATTAGGGAGTCAAGATGTTACCTTATTATCTGGCCAAGATGTATCACAGAAATCATCCATGCACAGCCTGATTCTGCAGAGAGAATCATCCCATGACACATGACATATAATAGATTTTTCAGATTTTTCATACAGTCAAAACTCATGGAAACAAATTGGGTCAGTGTTCATTGGTCTGAAGTTGTGTAATTCTTAGTACTTGGTGTCCTATTGTATCCGTATTTCTTTGCTTCTGATGTTAAGTACATCTTCATTCTTTGATTTTCGTACCAGTCTTTTCTGGAGGAGATGTCTCCAACTCTGCCAGAGGTAGAGTCTGGGGTAGATGTTCATAGATGGCCACTGGTGGCTCTTTATCTTTTGGGCTATTCCCAGTCTGTTGAGATGTCAAATTCATCAGACCTCATCTAGAGGAACAATGCCCTGGAAAGAAGCTTAAAATTCTTTTTCCCCAGGCAAAGGCAAACAAAACCCCTTGACTAAAGTTATACAAAAATTTTTAAACTGGTATGTTTTCCAACAGGTTGGATGTGCTGATCACTGGCTCAATTGAACTTTTCTGTTTCTCTCTTTTGTTGCCACCATGTTTCTTGGGATATGAGACATTAATGCTGCCTACAGTCAGTACAGCGTTCCACTATCTGGAGGTGGTTTGTTTGGTGATGCCTTTGTGCATCTGGACACACTGTCCCAAACCACCTTCAAGGGATGTTGATCTTTAGTACAGTTTATAGGGCCTGACTCTGACCACCAGCCTGACTTCTTCAAAAATACAGGCTATCAGTTTGAGTTTGCTTACTTCACCTTCAGGAACAGACCTGTACTAACCCTGAGCCTTCAGAGAAAAAAGAACCATTACTTCCTTTGATTCATCAGCTTGCTGCTATGTGCTTGTTGGTTTTTAAATCCCCCAACATGCCTATTTGATGTCATCAGTTGGGACTGCCTTCTTCCTCTGGAATTTGATTCAAATTCTCCTGTTTTGAAGTTCTTGTTATTAGAGGTTCAAGTTGTGGGTACTGTTCCACTTTTGTACACCCACTGGTATGATTTAGCAAATCTGTCATTTATGCTCAATATAACAGAGTCATTTAACTGCAGGTTCTCATTGGTGCAATTAACCCTGTTCCTTTAAAATGAGGAGCTGATTGTCTTGGCATTCATGGGAGCGGAGAGCATAGTGCAGTGCTGCAGTTCCTTGCCCTTCCAGAGCAGTACTGCAGTCAATTGATTATTTTGTTAATTGGTTTTGCATCCAGTATCCTGCTGGTTTATTATCATCTAAGTGACTGTATGCACCATGCAAAAGTATAATGAAAATCAATACTTGAAACCTTTTTTACCGTGTAAAGAAAGCCATCCATGGGCTTTGATACATGACCTTCATTCTGGTTACAACACAGCTAATAAATTTTTCATAATTTACTTTTATGCTAATAAAGTAGATGCTCAGGTTCTGATCTGTACTTAAACTTGCATCCTAATGAAAAAGCAAGAAATTACTTAGGAATGAAATAAACAGAAGGCTGTTATTGTAGATTAATAAGCCTGATTTTGAGATGGTAAAATCCTTTTGTTTCACTAGGTTCTAATAAATATCATACTTCACAGGCTTGAATCATTTAGTGACTGTTATCAAAAGCCTGAGTACTATAAATGCTGCTTTTTCTGCTTCAGTTAGAGAAATAAGGATTTAAAAGCTGGTTTGAGGCTGCAATGTACGTGGGAATGAGGACTGGGTTCCAAGTCTGAATGTCACACAAGCCGATGGGATTATGGATGTTACAAGATGAGAATGTTTTCCAGTACTTTTCTACTGTTGGACATGCAGACATGTTCTTTCGTGTGATTATGAAACCTTGATGTGGTACTTAATGCCTTTGTATTACTGGGGACGCCTACTATTGTTTCAGAAGTAGAATCAGATGCAGTCCCTCTCCTGATCTAGACTACATATAAAAACAGAAATTTCCTTCTTGGGACAAAAAGTGCATTTTTCTAACATAGATATCCAGTTAGCAAGAAGACAAGGATTTTACTGAGTCAGCTGTGTGCAGCTCTAAATGGGCAGTTTTCCACACAGATCACGGGATTTGCATTATCATTTTCCAAATTTGTTCTTTAGGGATCTTTTTTTCTGTATTATATGGATGTTACCTGTTCTTGGGCTCATTGCTTTCTATACGCATCTTTGTGAGGAAAAAGGCAAATTCTTACCTTGTGCTGGTTAAGATCATGCTGTGAGCCAGCTGACCAAGGCAATTTTTAGCTCATGGAAAAAGCTAACAAGACCTTTTCCAAAAATTTCAACTCTTTTTTTTTTTTTTTTTCCTCCACAAAAATGCCTGATCTTTTCCAGATTCAATTGTATGATTTACTGTTATTTGCAAATATGAGGAAACCCCCTTTGTTTTTGAGGTGAAAAGGAGGTCCCAGAATTTCTGAGTGTTCTTTCTGTGGATGGTGGCATCCTGTTTGCCCCTTCTCCAAGTGAAACATTTAGAAAACAGCCTGCAGAGTGGTTTCAGTTCAGTGAAAATTATGCCTCTTTGAGGGGTGTATTTCCTTGTCTCAGGAAATTATAATGTTATACAAAAAATACACTATGTTGTATTGTGAAGATGGAACAAATCAGACAAACGAGATGATACTGAAGAGGGAAAACAGCCTGTGCTATTTCTGCAAATTGCTCTCTCTCTTCCTCTCCGTTGTCTTAAAAGACAAGCCAGGGCTCCCCAGCATTGCTTTTTAATTGATAGAAATCCTTTTGTACTTAATCCTAATTCAGTGCCTTAATGCAGGCAGGTCCTGCAGAGCCAGCAAGCTTACATGGGAGCACAAACGACTGAAATCTTTTTCTCTGGCATCCCTCTGCATGAGGCTTGTCTTCTGTTCCTAATTATGTTCTCTGGTGACAGCTTGGGGTTTGCAGTGGCAAGCAGAGAGGCAGGGGAGAGGCTGGGAGGGGGGAGGCAGAGCGACACGTGTTGCTCTGTCTCCATGGCATCACTGAGCTTTGTCTTAGAGCTGTCAAACACTGTGCTTATACCTTTCTTTACTGTGTACAGCGACCTGGTGCCATGAGGTACACCTTGTATTGGTCCTGCTTAGTCACTGTCCAGGTTATTTCATATTAGGTTTTTTCTTTACTTTCAATCTGTTCCATTTTTAATGAACCTGCAAAAGTATTGTATGCACACATATAAGTGAAAGAACCAGTTCAGTATATTACCACTTGGTGTCTTTAGTTAAGGAGGTAAAATTCATACAAGTATATTGGTAGAAACCTTTGACACTGCCTTTTCAGGCCATGCTGTGCCCTATCCTACTCTCTGTGAATTAGTATTAGGTTTTCGGGGTTATAGTGAAACAAGAGAGATGTGAGGAAAACAGCTTTTAGCCCCCATCAGTTAGATCCCCGTTTCACCTCTGTCACAGACACCTCACTGAGCACTGTCTCTTATGCGCATGCTTTAATTAACTGAGATAGAAAGATGCCTCCAAGAATGACTCAACTGTCCTAAGATCTGATTGGACCTTTGGATGAATTTCTCCTGTGTTGATTTTGACTGACACTCTATATATAAAGTTGCTATGACACAGTAGTGTAACTCATATGTATGCATTTTTAATCTGAAATGCCAAAGTCACACATGTAGAAGTTGTTCTCTGAGTTATTAGATTTATTTAATAACCATGGATTCTTTTCAAGAACACACCTAACTAAATGTTAGGGGGTCTTACTGCCTTCTTGTATTTAATGGTTTTAATAATTTTTCATTTTAATTCCTCTTTGATCAGATTTTTTTCTTTTTCTCTCTCTTTTTTTTTTTTACAATTAAATTTTAGTACTCTTCATGCTGTCTTGTTTTCAGGTGTTAGGCTGAAGAGTGCAAAATAAGTATGCCAAAGCTGACAGCACCTTTTGAATAGGTTACTAATATTACAACTCTAGTTACAGCCACTGAGTGGTCTCTTTAGGAAGGCTCTTTTAAATGTGTACAAATAAGATGGTTATGGTCTGACATTTGAAGTTCCTGCCTCCAAAGATATTTGCATGTTTAACTTTTCTTATATTCAACAGTGCTTCCTTAAATGTCTTGTGGATTTGCGGTGCATAAAGAAAAGGATTTCTGAAAATCTGTAATGACTTGTGTTTTATAACCTGTGTTTTCATATCCTATACTTCAGCTAGTGTGGTCAGTTTAATGGCTTTTTTGCCATATAGTTTTCCTTGCCAGTATATTTATTTATCACTTATTTAGTGCAAGGATATTCCTTGAAAGTAGATCATTTTACAAGACATTTTTGAGAGCCTCAGAAGTATGATGAAAGCTCACAAGACCAGATTTTTTTCTCCCAGAAAATTTCTTTGGCAGTGTCCTGTCCTTCTGTAAAAAGGGGAGTCGGGGGGATTCTTTTTGATTGATTTTTTGGATGAAAATAAAATGACAAGGTTGCCAGCACGTGTACAGCCCCTATAGGAGTCCTTCACCTCATGTATAATGTTGAGGCATAAATAATCAGATTGTTCCTCCCTATCAGCCAGGAAAGGTTATCTAATGGTCTTTTAATGCCCTGGAGAAAAATCTGGAAAAGTAGAAGTGTGGTTGAGACCTGCTTCCTCACTTTGACAAATGTCTACAGCTTGGAGCTGTGACATATTTGGAATTTGTTAAATAATTTTAGCTTCTATTTTTGTGGCAATGGAAAATACAACTGTGACAAGAGGACTCATGATAATAGTGATGCCTGGAGAGGGGCTCACTCTTATGCTGATTGGTTGGTGTCTAAAACATGTTCAAGCTGAGTTTTTTTTCCAGATAGGTCACTCTGGGGGAGTCTCTTCCCCTCACAGCTGTTGCAGTAGTCCTGAGCTTTCTACCTCTTTGTAAATTCTGACTGGAATCAGTCCCTGGTTTAGAAGTTGCAAATGAATGACACAAACACAAATAGTGTGTTTTCATAACCCTTATCACTCATGAAAACAAGTCTAAAATAAGCTTTTTACATGTGTCAAGAATGCTGAGGTAAAGATGTAAAAATTAACCCTTCCAGGTGAGGAAAGCTGTGCAACAGGAGGGATTCATCCGAAGGAAGCGAGGATATAGAGACATCAATGACATTGACATCAACATGAATGATCCTTTATTTACAAAGCAGTGGTACCTGGTAAGTTCTGAGAGAAAATCACAGTAATCATAACTAAATAATTGGCATTCAAGCCGTTCTATGCAGTTGCATTGTTTTCCAGCAGTTCTTTCCAAATGCAGGACTTGGGAATGGATCCAAGGCTCTGTTGTGTTGGTTTTAATTGTACCCCTTTTATATTGGGAAGATCCAGCACATTTCAAGAGATAAATTTCATTTCAGTCAATGGAAAGATCCTTAGAAGGCTTGAAAGAGAACTGTATTGATGTCCTGTGGGCATTGCTGGTGTGCTGATGTGACCCCTAGAACTGCATATGAATCATGTCTTTGAGCTGTTGCCAGGTACAATATTGTTATGGAATTATAACAAAAATTAAAATGTATTTGCTAGCAAAAGTTAAAGCTTTTCTTATGGAAATTTGAATAAAATTTGTCAAAAAAAGAACAGCTGAAAATGGGTGAATTTTGGCTTAAGCTAATGTCAAAGGAAATTAATATTTTGCTTAATTGTTTCAGTTTTTTTGTGTCAGTTTTTTTAGAGTGAGAAGTCTTTAGTCATGAAAGAAAAGTTATATTTTTACTTGGAATTGAAATGATTTTTTAATTTAAAAAGTTGATAAAGTAATTCTGGTCAGTTTTATTGTTGCAACATATTTATGATTAAATACTCAGTAAATGCAGTACTGCCTTGTTAACTTAAGAAGGGTATTTTTGCTTTAGAGTAATGTTTCTTCCTCTTATTCCATTTCTTATGTTTCATTAATCCATCCAATATGGCTGCAGGTTTTTTTTTCTTCCTGAGGCAAAAGTTTTCAAATGAATTGGAGGCAGATTAGCATGGATGGGATTTTATCCTTGATGAGTCGATAAACTAAAGTGAGGATTACATCACTTATCTTCTGGTAGTTAATCAAAATGTTGCGGTGATAAAAATAACAAAAATTTAGGAAGCTATACAGTAGATCCCTGCTTTCAAGAAAAAGTATTTCCTGCTCAGAAAAAAGTCCTCTGTAAAATCAGTTGTTCTAACTTTTTTCCTAGATTGATCCACTGGCTGACATGTTAAATGGAAAACTCCTTTTTTGGGGTCCAAAAGATTCTGTGTTTAACCAAATCTTATAAACTACAAAAAATTGAATTTTGCCAGTGTTGGATTTTTCAGGGTTTTTTTGTTGTTGGGAGGTTTTTTGGGTTTTTTTTTTTTGGTTTGGTTTTTGTTTTGTTTTGTTTTGTTGTTGTTGTTTTTGTTTGCTTGTTTTGTTTTTTTTTACAGCTGCATTATTTCAGTAGATTTGATTATGGACAGATGCATACTCCAAAAACATATGGAATATATTTTCTGTTCCAAAGATGCGTGCAGAGGCATAAGGGAAGAACCAGTGGCTGTGGAAATATGTCAGTCAAGTAAAAAAACCTTTTTTTTTTTTTTTCACTGATGTATTAGATTAACACTGGTCAAGCAGATGGGACTCCTGGACTTGACCTTAATGTAGCTGAAGCATGGGAGCTGGGATACACAGGGAAGGGAGTAACCATAGGAATTATGGATGATGGTAAGTGAAGACTGAGTACTAATTTAATCCTTTAGGTAGACTTTTTTCATTTAATTGAAGTTAAAAAAAAAAGATTAAAAAGTAATAATCAATTACTTGTAGTGGTGAGACTTCCAGCCTCTATAAATACTTTGAGATCTTCAGTGAAAATATGATACAAAGATAGGGGTACTGAGGAATGGATATCCAAGCATTAGAAATAGTTTGCAATTATCACTCAGATATCTTCCAGGGCACACTGTAATAGCTATTAAACCTAAGGAGAAACTCCCCTTGATTTCTGTAGGCACTGACTGGAGGAGGAAATTGCTGTACAAAAAATACCAAAGAAAATGTTTTTTGGATTACATTCTTTTCAGTCATCGTTGATAGCGGAAATAATTAAACACTTTCATACTGAATATCAATGAAGATCTGCATATTAGATATATTGCTAGTTTCAGACTAAGTTCAGGAAAGATGAAGATAAAAGGTACAGTTGAAGTTACAGTTCTTCTACTTATGGGTTCTTACTGAAGTAAAGGAATTCCATGCAGTCTCTCAACTCTCTTCTTTGGAATAAATTTTGAATGTTTTCCTTTAATGGGGCTGAATAAAATTAAAAATAAATAAAACGTCTGTATCAACATATGTTTTCTAGAGTCAGCCAGGATCTGTCCCTACCTATTTCTGTTCCTCACTTGCTTACTCCTATGGCAAGGTTTTTGTGGAAGTAAGAAAGTAGACTCAGACGTCTGGATATTAGGAAGAAATTCTTTGCTATGAGGGAGGTGAGATACTGTAACAGGTTGCCAGGGAGGTTGTAGCAGTGTTCAAGGCCAGGTTGGATTAAGTCTTGAGCAACCTGATTTATGTATTGGTGAAAGATTGATCTCATCTGAGAGATGACCTCTTGTGTCATAATTTCACTAATCTCACAGAGGCAGGACCTGGCTTTCAGATTAGCAAGGCATGACTGTCAGGGGAATGATGGCAAACTATTTGAACTTTGTGTCAATAAAACTGATGGTCCATCAGATACAGCTTTCACAGAAGGGAGTAATTTGCCTTATAATTTGTTTCTAGGAACTCTAAAAAAGATGACCTGAATAACAGGATTCTTCATAGAGATTTTTATTGTCCATCTGCCATTTGGATCAGTAACAAGGGTCTCCTAAGGCAAATATAATGCTAAGGACCTTACAGAATGAGAAGTAATCTTTCCATCAGAAAAACTGTGATGATATGGCATTCTCCTTGCAAATGAAATAGATCATGTAATGGGAAAGTGATTAGAAAAACAGGATTGAGTGGTGATGATGAAAATGTAGCATGAGATTGGTGGCTTTTGCTTTATATGTTTTAACTGGCTATGTAATAGGTCATCTTATCCCAGCTGAGCGTAGATCTGCTACCTTTGTTACACCATCCACTGGGATTTTTACATTTGCCATGTATAGAAAGATGCCATGCAATAGAATGAGTATTCTATTATTCTATTGCCATTCTATTGCCATTCTATCATTCTATTGCAATAGAATAGGTATTACACACTTAGAATCTTTAGCATGCTACCAAAATGTGGAGCCTATACACAGATATTTGCTAAAATCATTTAATCCAATAGTAAAAGTTCTCTTTCATGCATATAATCTGAAATGTTTGCCTTAGTGATCACCACAAGTCTACTAGGTAATTTTCTACTTAATTTACATTGGTTAAAAATACTCATTTTTCTATCCTGTACTGATCAGTGCTTACTAATCTTGTTAGTTTTGGTATGTCTTGAGATGACAAAACTCATACAAAGATAAATTGTGATTTAAACCTTATAAATAAATATGATCTAGTCTACAAAACAGTAAACTTTGTCATTGAGCTCACTTTTTCAAATGGCATCTGGGTTTTGACATAAATGATTGAAAAGTCCACATTTAAAAACTGGAATCTCACTTCAATCAGTTGCATTATTCACCAAGATTTTTTCCTATGGTTGTAAAGGAATCTTGTTCTGTGATCATTAGAAAATCTTTTTTGAATATCTTAACCTTTGGTTTCTGTTCTGTCATGTCTTGTTGCAGGAATTGATTATCTGCATCCAGATCTTGCATCAAACTACGTAAGTTCATGCTCATGTTTTCTGTAAGATGTGGATTTTCTTATTACTATAGTCTCTGGTACAAAATTTTAAATAGGGAGTAGAACAGCAGTACTGCTGGACTCCTGATCTTAGTGATCATACATTTCCCATTGAAAGAAGCAGACTGAAAATGGGGCTACCTATGCAAGGAGTGGAAATGTGACAAGGCTCTTTGTGGAGAAATGACAGTCTTGTGTCACATTAAATACGCTGCAGCTTGCAATACTGGATTTAGGACAGAAATGAGTAACCTGTGAATTAGAGTTCTCTAAGTCCTGCTATTAAGATGCAGAATGCCCCTATCACTTGGAGAGCCACGGAGTTGTGGGCTGTGGCAAGGCATGTATTAGCCTTTGAAACCTTCAGGAGCAGTTATTCCTTTATACCAGGTATTTTGATCCAGTGCTTCAGAGCATGTGCAGGCCAGATTGTGTATTCTCAGCACATGCTATGCAAATGATTGTTCCTCAGATCTACCTCAGGATTCAGACCTTTGGACTAGAGTGTTCCTGCTTTTCTTAACTCTTTGTCTCCCTCCAACCCTCCATTGGCACTAGCACTCCTATCTTCAGGTCCCTTCCTGAGGGAAGGCCAGGCTGCTTCAGCTGAGCAATGTGGTTTAGTTTGCAATTGCAATTAAATGAAAAGAGGAACAAGGTGAGATGGAGATTTTGGAAAAAAATGTCAGCCACTTGGATAGAACAGCTCCAAAATGAGGAAGACAGTTATTTTTACATACGGGCAGTTTGGAACATAGTAACACACACAGGATGAAAATCTATTTGTGTTGCAAGTAGCAAAGCACATTTGGTAGATAACAAGTGGATATAGAATGCTTTGGAGAATGCATTTGGGAAACAGCTGACCACAGAATGCAGATTAGCGAGTTTCACTACTCCTTATGAACTGGCTTTAATAGCAGCTAATTAAACCATGTGCTCTGACTGCAGAATTCTCTTCCAAGAGAAATAACTCAGTAGGATGCTCCCATAAATTGATAGGAATAAATAATTTTTTAAAAAGCAGACTTATTTTTTTCAGAAATTGTGCTCTATGTATGTTCTAGCATGTGATGTGGGCAAAGCACATGCTCTACATTCACTTTTCAGCAGCAAGTGTAGACAAAGTATATGGGGATATTCTGTTTCTAAAAATCCTGTTTCAAATACACAAGCAAAAAGTCTGCACGATATACCTGATATAAGAATTCTGTTGAAAACAGTGAAATTAGGATCATGCCCACAAACAAAAACTAGATTCTACTGTAATATAGTGCTTTCTCTTTTAATTCCAAAATATTTTGTGTTTAATGATACATATAGTCCAAAATATTTTGTGTTTAATTATGGATATTTGTCAGGTTTAGCAGAAATATATTGGTTTTAGAGTGGCAATAGTGAATATTCTGGAAATTAGTGGAAAATGACACAGAGAAGGGCAGTGTGCAGACATGATGGTGGAAATCCTGAAGTAATGGAGCTGGAGAGAAATCTGAGTGTTAAGAGATATTGGGATGAAAATTGGAAAGAAAAGCTGTCTGGACATGGGGGTCATCAAACATTTAATGGCAGTCATGGAAGACTTGTGAGGAAACTGACTTTGAAACAAGGATCTGAAAAGATTTGTGCAGGAGTGACTTTGTCCAAGTGAGGAGAGGTTCTGTAGTAGCAGTGATCAGGCTGTAGAGGGAAAAGACAAGATTAGCTGGCTAATACCAAATGCAGAAGCAAATGGCTGGTTGGTAAGACAGTCATTAAAGGAGCAGCAGAAATCCCATCTGAAAGATCTTGAAGGAAATAAGACCTCCAGGCTTTAATACTGAAATTCAAAAATAGGACTTTTCACATGAGGTCTATGGTCCTAGGCTAGCACTGTGTTTGAGAGGTGGCTGGTTAAGGACAAGGTTAATTCCTTGTCCTGCTGATAAAACCTGCCATCATCTCCTTGCCCAACCACAGCAGAGCGAGTGCAGGGCTTGGTTCGCCTGTACTTTGCCTCTTCCTGCAAGGCTGCAGGGTCCTTGAGTCCCAGGAGTTCCTGCTCTGGCAGCCTCTGCTGTCTCTCAGAGGCCATGGGGGCCTTTTTCCCAGTAGGTAGTAATTTGGGCATGAACTAAAGATGAGGACTTAAATTCCACTGAAGAAAATATCAGTTTAGATGTAAAAATGCAATGAAACGAGTCTCTTAAGCTGACATAGCAATTATAGTCATCTTTGTACAACTCCTATATCACATTCTTGGTGTTTCACTATATCTGCACTTTGGGGCAGCTTTCTCTGAAGTACTGTTGTTTATTTTTAGCAAATGAAAAGCTTCTCAATTGTATTAAAGCCTCCATACCCTGACAGTGTCTGTACATCTTGCTTGGAAAATTGGGAGCAATTAGAAAGTCTCTCAAAGGTGGTAGGTTTGGCAGTTGAGCATTTTCAAGTGTAAAACTTTGTCCTTGGCTCCTCATTTTAATTTGGCTTTTATGATTTTGACTTTCTGGTTTTTTTGCTTGAATAGTTTAATGGAGGTTAGCCCTTAGATGAAATGCAGGGTCAGAGAAGAGAAAGATCTTTCTGAAGAAGTAAACTTTGTACTTTCTCTTAAGTTGTTGAACTTCTACCTATCACTTGGAGTGCACTTCATCCATATTTTTCTTTGTAGTTTTTTAAGATTTACTGCTTGAATCATCCATTTCTGGTTTTAATGCTCTTTATATACATGGAAAGACATGTGCCTGCTCATTGTGTGGGTGGACTGCTCTCCCACCATTGCCTCCTGGCTTGCTGCAGTATATCTACTTGCTTTCCTGGCATCAGGGAGTTATGGCAAAGCTGGAATTTTCCATTCTACACTGTGAATGCAGAGACATTAATTGTCGAATGATCTGTATTTTCTTCCGAGGCTTGGAAACCCTGCAGGGAACCTTGGAAACCTTCAGGAAACTGTTTTTTTCACCACAAAGAGAGCCCTTCATTATGAACTGATAATTAAAAAGCTGGGGCCTAATCTACACCATGGTTTGCTCTCAAATGATAATGTACATATAAGCCCAGCAATTTTCAGGACTGATTTCTCCAAGATACAGCATCTGAGCGAGAAAGAAATGTCAAGTTAGAGGGGCTGCATCTGAGATATGTCTATTAAAAGGGAAAAAAAACCAGTTTTTGGGGATGGACATAGCAAACTATTTTAAAGAAAGAACTAAGCCAATGGAGATTTCTTGTGCCACAAACAGAAACATAAGCTGAGCTCTCTCTGATACCAGGTTTTTATTGTGGTATTTTATCCTTGGCCGCTGCCTGCTGGTGGAAGTCAGTGTAGCAGCATTTTCCCACTTGGAGCAGTGGGGAGCTGATCATCTCCTATAAGTGGGTTTGTCCCTGATTAGCAGTAGTTAGAAAAATCAGGATCCCACCAAGAGACTTGGGCCAGGAGTGAAAAATTGCTGGTTTTAGTGTCTGAACTCTGCCAGAAACTGAAAGCTTGTTTCAACAAACCTAGGGAGAGAGAGAGGACAAGAAAAACACTGTAGGAAAACTGGAGGTGACTATGTGAATAGGTAACATTTTCACCAAGTATTGATAAATGTACAATGAGAATCAAGCAGCATTTCTTAGTAATAGATAACAATTGAAAAGATTTTGAACTCTGTAGAATTGCACAGATGTAACATGTACAAACAAGCATCAACCTGAGCAGTGTTTTATTGCTGGCCTTCCCCAAACCTCCTCTCTTTTCTTGTCTGTACTCCAAGTCCTTATAGTGCAGCCTTATCTTCTAAGGTCCTTGCCAGCTGTCACTCAAACTGTACACAGGAAAGGCCATATGTAAGGAATGAGGGAAGACTTTTTGGATTTACCTCAGGGTTAGTCAAAGTTTTCCGTCATCTATCATTTCTCATTTAGATGTGAACAGCAGATTACCTTACCTATCTTCTCTTCCCGCTTTGTCAGCATCTCCAAACAGAAAGCAGTCTTTCTCTCATCACTTTTGATAACTTGTCTCCGGCCAATACCGTAACAGCTCCCCTTGCCTTGCTGAGAGTGGGAGCATATTTTTGGAATAATTATCACATAAGCAGTGAAGCAGGGAAATGTTCCACTTCTGTTCTGAGCTGCATTTGTCATTGTTTGCTAGAGGAACAAAAACACCATTGAATAATCCTTACAGCCACAAAACGAATAAGGAATAATACAGGCAATAAATTTTGCACTGCAATATGTATAACAAAGCATAGCAACAGCACAAAGGATCTTCTTACTTTTAGAAAGTCTTTCCTTCATTACCATGTTTTTCCTTCATTACCATGAATTTCTGAGTATGATTTGGCCTCCCTGCACACCACAAAAAGGACCAGCAAACTGTTCTGGTAGCCATGAGCCTGAGTGCAATGATTTACCAGTACAAACCATCAGTATCTCCAGTAAAAATCTCTAGGGCATAGTTGTGGGATTTTGTAGAGCTGACAAAGCTCCACTGACATTTATTGATCCACACTGCTTTGGCCTTGGTGACCCACCACTCCCCCACCCCCAAATTCCAGCTGATTTTTTTCCTGAGTCCAGTAGAGTCCACATATAACTGGTGGGGAGAAAAATGTTGTCCCTTTTCAGGGCAAAATTTGTTGGAAACACTCTGAAGAGATTGAAAAGCTCCCAGTGTCTCTGCACGTAATATGAACCCAGGGAATGCTCAGGAATTGTAAACACAAACCGTAGGAGAGTCAGGTTCCTACTGGCCTAGTGTCATGGAATGATATCTGGCAGCTTTATGAAATCTGATTCCCATGGCATGATTTTCAAAAGACTCTGAGACAGACTGCATTTCAAAGGGCTATGCAGCACATGCACTAGACACTTCATTTCAATAAACATTTACTTCTGATATATGAAAGGTATTTTATGGGAAAACTCTATGTGCTGACTGTAATTGCTAGCATCTATTTTTAATTGTAATGTTAAAAAAGCATTTATTATAAAAAGAATATAATAACTTGTTTCAGCACATCACTAATTAGATTTGGGCTTGGTTGATTTCTTTTGGGTTTTTTGGTGTTGCCTTGGAGTTCGGGTCTTGCTAATACGTTTTCTAAAATAAACACTAGCATAAAACCTAAAAATATCAACCAAATCCTGGGATAAATTCACAATACATCCTTCTGCTAGCACTGAAAGTTCAGTTAGAACACTGATGGATGAAGGCTGTTAATGAAATTTCTGCCACAATCTGCTTCAAGAAATTGCTGAGAATGAAGCCTCTCTTTTGCCAGGATAGAAGGATGGATCAAGTGTTAAAATGCGAGGCTGACTGATGCCTTAGCAGTCAAAACTGGTAGCCTTCTATTGGGCTGTTTATGCTGCTCAGGTGGTGTCTGGCAGCTCAGGGCTTATTTTAGAATTTAGAATATGATTACTCAGGACATGCATGACAATAAAGTTTCACTGGAAAAAATTAGAAGTTACTGGGAAAATAATTAAATTCTCTTTCAGAAGTAGCTATTGTTTTTTCTGTTATTCTGTGCAGGATCAGCTTCTGGGCTCATTTCTATGCTCTGTGCAATCTGTTTTGGTTTTTTTCCTCAGAACATAATAAAGGCTAAAAAAGAGATGATGCCCTCTCTGATCATATCAGCCAGGCATATAAGGTTCTCAGTGTACCTGGAGGGGTGTCCTGAATTAGTCACATACAGAAAATGCTTCAAATCTTGGAAAATGTAATAGGCTTCTACAAACAGTCCTTGCCTGCTCCCAACAGTAACTGCTATTAAAGGAACATGTCACTGGTACTCGTATATTGAAGTCTAAATAAGATGACTGGACAGTTCTTCTGTTCTGTACCTTACTGCTGCTTAACATGAGCACTGCCAATGGGGGAGAGAAGCCTGTGTAAAGGAGATGTCAGTGTCTTCCTATTTAATGAAAGGTAAAAAGTTTCTGTAATCGTAATCTCTAGCTTTCCACTTAATCAAACAGATGGAACAGCAGAAAGAATGCAAAGGCTTGTAGCAGACCCCATGGAGCTGGTGAGATCTCCATGGAGGATTGAGACGTAACAGTAGGAACTGCTGAGTCATGATGAGACAGCAAAATAAGCTCCTGTCCTTGATCCCCCACCCCACAGCTTATCTATGTAACCTCATAGGCCACTTCTCCCTGACCCCTACTATTGGACAAGTTTGGATCCCCCTATACCTTATAAAAAGGGGCTGTTTTAGCCCATTCGACAGAAGAAGAGCTATCGCTGGAACCCTTCACAGCCTCCCCAGTAAATCATCGCTGTGGAGCCACCAGGACTTCTTCTCCTCTCTCATGTCTGCTTCTACCTCAGCCAAGGCGCCCTAGCGAGCAAGCAAAGAGTTGAAATCCTAAGAGAGCTGATAATCACAAAAGTGCTGACAATCACTGAGCTTGCTAAGGGTAGCCTGCGGCGGCTGTGAGCTGACTAGGTATTCGGGCACTCTTTCTCTGAGAGGGACTGAGTTCCCAGACCACCTTGCATCGCTTGGTTGATAAGACCAAGATCGGGGCTTTATCATAAAAAAGACTGTTTCTCCTCTGGATTATTTCATATGGCCAGAGGGCACAGAAAGAGGCTTTTTCTGCAAAAGAGGCTGTGACTTGTGAGGGAGGTGTGATTGCCCTAAGGGGAGATGATTTGTGTCACAGAGCTGTATTTACAGCTGAAAGCTGGATTTCGTCTACTGAAAGTTGTTATGTGAATGGCTTTGCTGAAGCCCATTTTTAGAGTTCTATGACCCTGAATGCTTGACAAGACATGGGGCTTAGTGATTAGTAGCATCCATGCAGCTGGAGTTGGCACTGTGCCACTGATATTGGTCTCTCCAGGGGGATGCACTGATTTATGCTGGCTATAAAATAGACTCAAAACACTGTTCCTTTGGAATCAAAAGGTACTCACATATTGTAGTTGCATTTGACCTTTATTATTTTCTGATCAATGTATGCAGCAAGAAGTTTCCAGCTCTATTCTATATTAGAACCACCTGAAAGGGATAATTTTCAAGTTAAATACATGCCTGGTGTGCAAGCAATGTGAGATGGTGCCAAAGATACATACTGTGCAAGCCAACAAGCACTCATTGTCTGCAGCGTTTATTTTTCTCTATAACCAATGCACTTAATCAGTTGCACACTGAGAAAGTGTAAGGTGGCTAATTGCTTTAATCATAAAGCACTAGTATTAATTTTCACTTAAAGCATCATCTAGGGAAAGTAAATGAAGATTGTTGAAATGAGAAATGCACAAGGATGAAAGAGCAGATGACATTTTTGCATCAGTTCTAGCTGATGTTTTCGGAATTGGCTTGTGTTTCTCTCTAGGGTTTCTCCAAGTAAGCCTTTTTATAAAATTAAAGTGTCCATGGGAAACTGAAAGTGAAATATTTTTATTTTGTATCAGTTCAACCTAATTTTAAATATTTGACATCCAGAATGTGCTGAATTAAAACAGCAGCAATCAAATCCCACTCTGGTGCTTGGTGCACTTGGGAGAAGAGGGTCAGACACATGGTCCCTGGAGGCAGTGAACACCACGTAATTTTAAAATCAAGTTCAACAAATTGAAAAAAAGAGATTTCCTTTCCCCAAAATGAAAGTAATACATTTTGCATTGAAAATGGCCCAAACAATTTTTAAAGATTTTTCCATTTGAAAGCCTTAATTTTCTGTTTCTCAAAGAATACTTATTTAGCTGCTGATATTTTTTAAGACTCTAACCGGTGTGGAAATCCCTGAATTTCCACCAACATTTAGATGCAACTTAATTAAAATTCATGCTGTAGTTATTTTTGGTTACCAAGGTATCACCAGGGAAGTCTGAATTAGATGGTGTGTATGGAGCACTGTTCCCTCACAAAGCTTCATCAAAATTTCATGGGGTTTAGGGAGAGTTTTTTGGGCCCAGTGGTGATTTTGACAAGGAAAGTCACAACCCCACTTTTAACTACTGGACTTTCAACTTTTAAAAGGAGAGCTTTGGCCAAGTTCCTCTTCTAGGAGTGTCGGGGGGTAGGACGGTCGGGATGGATGGAGACGAGAGATCTCTGAAGCCAGGTCGTGGAATTTGTGGTTTATTGCAAAGGGCGTGGGTGCAGGGCCCTGCTGAGAGCTTCCAGCTCTAGCTAGGAGCAAGCCCGAGAGAAGAGAGGGGTAGAGAGGATGAGGGGTTAAGAGCGTAAAAGGGCAAAAGAGCAAAAGTGTAAAAGAGCAAAAGGGTAAGAGAGAGAGGTTTCCGTTACAATACAATAAATCTCTTTCTGTGTTGAATATTCTAATTCTCACTAACCAATCTAGTACATTATACAAATCCTATAGCATTTACATACAGCCTAAAAGAATCACTACATTATCATACTGTGCTACATTTTAAACACTAAGAACTACTCTTTGGACCCCTTCTGCTAAGCTACTAGGGTCTGCTCTGACCCTTGGACCTGTCTGGAGGCAGAGGGTATTGTTTCATCAAAAGGGGATTACTTTCAGCCAGCCACACCATTGTTTTCCAGTTGTTCAGTAACTAAGGTATTTCAAAGCTTGCTTTCATTTCAGTCTTGCTTATAGTTTCTATATTCTCAAAATCTTTTGCCAGGCAATCATATTTATAAGGCTTTCCTGTTTCATCTTCCCCAACACCATCTGGATAAGCCAGTCTTGCAAAGTAAAAGAGTGTAGGAGACCTGGAATTTACAAGTAGTGCCCTTTTTTTGTAATCAAAATGGCCTAGATACAGTAAATAAAGCTACAGATATTCACCAATACTTTAAACACCTCTCCTTCACTGTACCTGTAACTTAATTCAGTTAATTTGAAATGAATTCAGTCTTTTCCATCCTGGCACTTGTGGTGGTGTTCATGGGGGTCTTAGGATGAGGGAAGACATGAGAATGTTGACTCCATATTTCCGAAGGCTTGATTTATTGTTTTATTATATATCTTATATTAAAACTATACTAAAAGAATAGAAGAAAGGATTTCATCAGAAGGCTAGCTAAAATAGAAAAAGAAGGATGATAACAAAGGCTTGTGACTGACCGAGACAGTCTGGACAGCTGGATTGTGATTGGACATTAAATAGAAACAACCACATGAGACCAATCACAGATCCACCTGTTGCATTCCACAGCAGCAGATAATCATTGTTTACATTTTGTTCCTGAGGCCTCTCAGCTTCTCAGGAAAAAAAATCCTAAGGAAAGAATTTTTCAGAAAATATCATGGCTACAGGCACTTCATCTTGGCATGGTTATTTGCTTTGCATTGTTTGATTTTATTTATATGCATTTATGTTCTTCATGTTAATATTTTATTTCTTGGCAGCTATGTAAACCCCTGCCTTATTTCAGATTGCTTTGATTTAAGTATAATGTTCACAATTTCTGTTTCTTTCCCAATAGAAGCAATATACATAATGAACATCTCTTACCAGGGAACAGAATAGCAGTGCACAGTGTCTTATAAAATGCTGGCCACATTGAAGTCAATGGTAGTTTTTGTGTTAAAATCAGCAATTTGACAGATGATGTAAACAGCAGTTTGTTCTACTGTGCATTGCCTTTATTTTTTAAGCATAACAGTGAGAGGCATAGACTTCAGCAGAGCAAATAATGATACCAAGGCTGTGGAAACATGACTGCCTGGGATAGCATGTTTTCCTGTGGAATGGGAGCTTGTATTTGATGAAACTTTGTCTACTT
This sequence comes from Molothrus ater, assembly GCF_012460135.2. NCBI lineage: Eukaryota > Metazoa > Chordata > Aves > Passeriformes > Icteridae > Molothrus > Molothrus ater. The sequence goes on from NC_050480.2 coordinate 13,744,300, forward strand.
CCAGTACTGTATAGCTGTTTTTTTGGTGAAACTTAAATCTATATGGTAGTGGATATCTCAGTCACACGTTCCCTGTGCTGTCCTTACTTGTAAACATTGATGCAGATTGGGAAGGGTTGGAAATGTTTTTCAGGCAAATAATTTTCTGATTTTTGTTAAATGAGGTGAATCTTTAAATATGTACAAAGGTGAGGATGAAGACTGTGCTGTGTTCAAGGACTTCACCATTTCAGTGCTAGCAGATGATTTTTAGAATTCCTTCCTGTGAGAAATGAAATCACTTTAATTCAGTGGCACTTAACTCATTTGCAGGATTAGTCAACCATGATACTGTGTCTGACAGATGTAGTTGAGGATCTTTCTGTCAGTCATCTAATGATGTCTAGGACACTTTTTAAATTTTAACATCCAGTAAATTGCTGTGAATACATTAGCTATGATCAAATATACTAATCTTTAACAGAAGAACCTGGAATGATCATGTACTATTTAGAATCTTAAATACTTGAAAAACTTAGTATGTGTGGATTTACATGAGCACATTCTGAAGATTCCACCTTTTCGCTCTGTAAGTTTGGATTTAGGTGGTTTCACATGGAATGAGCAATGCAAACTTTAATTAATGCCAGAAAATCTAAATTGGTGCATTAAAATTCCTGAGAGCCCAGTATGTCTTGACAGGAATTAAGTCACATTATAATTCTTCCCTGGAATACTAATGAGGTCAGCTTAAAACTGAAATAACACACAATAGGTCTTCAAGACCTTTTAACTCTAAGGATTGTACATCAAGCTGTGTTTGCTTTTTGTGACAGAAGAAATGCAGGTAATAGCTTGCATTATGTTTTTTGAGTCTCTTTGAAATTTTCATCTCTTTTGCTTCATCTACAATGTCCCTTTTATGTCTTCATTTATCTTCCATATTGTCCTGATTTAGGGCAAATTTGGGAGGAAACCTCCAAAAGGGGGCCCCTCCAGAAAGCAAACTCACAGGCCCCTTGGGAAAGATTCCTTGGAGAGAAGTGGAAAGAACCTGTTTATGTACCAGGCGCAGCACCCCCCAGCACACAAAATGAACAATATCAGATGACAAAGCTTTTTCACTACTCTGAAAAAGATGACAAATTCAGAAAGTCTCTCTTGGGGGTGGTCGCTCTGTTATCAGTCCCTCCGGTGCTGGGGTAGCTGCTGCAGGCCACAAGGTGCAAACTCCCGGTGTTCCCCAGGTCCCAGTCCAGAGCAGGCTCGAGTGGTTCCAAGAAAGGGAAAGAAAAACAGTCCAGGGAAAATTTGGACTGCTTAGCTAAACTAACTAATGAGCAGAAGCAAAAAGCCAGAGCAAAGCAGGAGCGAAGCAGAAGCAAGAGCAAAGTGAAAAGCAAAGCAAAAAGCAAAAGCAGCACCATGTACTGCCCTGTTTCTGTGTCCCGCCAGCCGTGGGGGAGCAGGCTGATAAGAAACCAAACAAAACTTTCACTCTCGAGAGCCAGTCTTGAAGGCACAGAACATAATATCCAGCATAAACGGAGCACACAAATGGGGATACAAGCATCATAAAGTCACCCTAGGACACATATTCATGCAATTTAGGTGAAACACCAGCTGTGTGGTTGTTAACAGTTCTCTTGTCAGCTGAGAAGCCTTTCATGAGAAGGAAAATAACCAACTAGTTTTCTGTCTTGTCTGCTTTCTCTTTCAGTTCCTCTGCATCACCAGACTAGCTTTCCCTGTCCTCCCCTCTCCATAGCCCACATGGACCAGGTCTCTCTGTTGTAGGTCACCCCCCAAACCACCTAAGCCACTTTGATTTCCCTCTTTGCAAAGGTCCAGTTTGGCCATTCTGTAACAATAGGTTGGTAGCTTCTATAAGTGGTCATCTTTAACAACCTGCCATATTTGTTTTCTGAGTGCCATTGCAACCACAAGTCCAGTAATGCTGCATTTTGCTGTGAGCATTGCTGATAATTGTCAGCTTTTTTGGACTCTGCAATGCGGCTGCCAGTGCCTACTGATCACACGCTGCAATAGGGAAAGGTTGGCTCTCCCAGCATAAGTGAACCACTTCTTGCCAGACCATGTCATGCTAAATGGCTTGACTTGAAGGATTGCTGAGTTTGTATTGCAGCCTGTGAGCTATAGGTTTTCTTACAGTGATGAAAAAAATAAATCTCCCGAATCCCCCACATGCCGCTTAAAAGACCTTGATGCTGGGTGTGATCTGGATCTTGCTATGTTTGATGAGAAGAATCCATGGCAGATTTTGCTAGATGTTGGGCTCATGGGCAGGAGCAAGATGGTTAAGCTCCCGGTCCCTTCCTGCTTATCCTTCCAAGAGCTTCTAAGTGCTGGCTGCCATCAAAACATTGCAAACACAACCTTTACTGCAGCTCAGTGCCCAGCAAGCACATATTTGATGTAGTGATGGGCTTGTCAGCTATTTTTGACAGGGACATAACTAAGAATAATGGACTTGGACCTCATTTCTCTGCTGCCAGCTTTATACCTCTATTAGTTTTTCAACTTCAGTAGGTCAAACTAATGCATAATCAAAGTATCTGAAGGGGAAAACTATTCATTGGAAGAGGAATCTGGGACAGGTTTTTAATAAAATGGAATGCTAAAACTAAAAATTGTGGAGCAGGCTAAGAATGCCAAGAGGTGAATAATGAAGCAGTGTTTTTATTATAAACAGAAATTAGTTTGGCTGCTTCTTTTTAGTAAAGTCTCATGTCTGCCTCAATTTCTTTTTTTTTTTCCTATGTCAGGTAAAGATGCAGGGGAAAATAATGGAGGGTATTTCAATAAGCTGGTTTCATTTTTAAAAATTGATTGCAAAAATTCTCAACCTCCTAAAAATTCTGCCCAACATAACATTTTCTCTGAATCTTTGTGATTCCCATTTTTTTGGTCCTGTTTGACTATACACGTCTGAGCTAAGCATTAGCAAACACCCACAGGGTTAGATGGCAATTAGCTGGATACATTTGGACTTTCATTTTGTTCATTGGGAAAACACCTGACAATCTTGGTACCTAAGAATTAATTTCTGATTTCCTTCCAGTTCTTCAGAGCTGGGAAAGAGCTGTGCTTAGATCTTCCTGGGTGGTAGATCTGTAGCACTGCTGTACTGCCTGTGTGCTTTACCCTGTGTGAAATAAAAAGTGTGTTTACTCCACCCCTTTTTTTAAAGATGCTCACATGCTGGGGAGCGTCAGCCAGCAGTGGAACTAATGCTGGTTTTCTCATTTTGTCTGCAGGGGAAATAGGAAGGCCATTACTGTGGTAAAAGTAAAATAAGTGGTTGTGTGACATTGTAGTGCTAAGTGATTTGTAGAGAGCATCATCAGTTACGTGACAAAGAAATCTGTTTAATATAGAAAAAGAATACAATGTGATATGACCTCAGCAAAGCTATTTGTCTTCATAACTGTAACTTTAAAAATAATGATACCTTAATGAAGATAAATGCAAATGTTAAAGTGAGACTCCATGTTTTTTTCAACTGCCTTTTTGTTTGTTTGCTTTTAAACCTAAGAACTGGAAAACTTTCAGCTTTGCAAATTAAATTGTTAGATAAGAAGTGGGAGACAGCCGATTTGTCTTCCTATAAACTCTGAAGCTGGATTATTAGAATTCTTATATCTTATAAGCTCAACAATTTTAAATGTTGTAAATGAAGCAGTTGAAACTTGTTGTTTGCAGTCAGTTTATCTTCTTTTGACTATAATTCCACTAGTTTTTCCTTTGGCCTAACCCAGATGCTTGGTGATTGTTGAGGAAATTGAAGGTTTTTCGGTAATAACTGCAAAATGAAATCACTGTTGTGGTGAGCTCTTTACTTGCTCATGCTGTGGCCAAGTAGAGCCTGTACTGAATACCTGGAACTGGAATACCAGGAGGGCTTACAGGCACCTCAGGTACTATTCTGGACCCAGGACACAACTCCATCAATTTCAAATAATGTTCTGGTTTATTATTCTGTGGCTGTTTTGAAAAGAACAGCAGAGAAGTGTGCTGCTGTCTTATTATTCAAGATCTGGCTTGTGTTGTCTGGCTCAGTATTTTTACTTTCGTGATGTACCTATAAGAAGTGGGTAAGAGGATACAGTTTCTGGGGAGACATAGCAAATGTCACCAGTTGTGAATTTGCTTTTTAGGGTTAATATCTTTGAACAAAACCCATTACTTTGTGGATATATTCTTGGTGTTTACATGGTCTTCAAACCAGCACTGAATTTGCTGGATAGAAATATAGGACATGTACATTAGTTCCTATAGAGGCAGAGGCATTTAAAAAGTTACAGGGCTTTTTTCATTTCCATTTTAAAATCCCCACAAACCAAACCAAAATAAAAGTGTGCTTCCCATGGCAGAGAGGAGAGGGCTTATTGTACAATGGCTAACTTAGCAGCAGTGTATCTGGTTTTTTGTTAATGATCTTTAAGCCTTGCAGCGTCTCTCCTAGGTTAAACATGTTGTCTCCTCTTTCACCTTTTGGTGAGAATGTTCCATTTATTTAAGCCTGTGTGTACAAAACTGAATTTCATTTTGCCACCACATGATCTTCAGACTTATTTTAGTACAGTTTCCCTGAGATGTTTTATGTTGTAATTTGAGTTCATGGCTTTGCTTTCTCTTTGGATCAGTAAAGAAATCAAACAAAAAAAAAAGGTATCTTGCTACCTCAGATGTAGTACAGGACTTTAATGTCATTAATAGAATCAGCCTGTGACCAGTGGGATGTGGCTTTGTCTCCTGCATTAGCATGTGAGCATAGGCATATTTCTTGACTTACTGGGAAAAAGGAAAGTGTATGTGAATTACACTGCAGAAGCTTTTCAAGTCAGACAAAAATTTATGGGCTTACTGCATTATTCAAGGTACATAATTTTATTACAGTGCTGAACAACTCATGGGACAACTGATTTATTGTTAGTGTCATATTTTGCATAATGAATTTTTTGCACAGATGATTTTACTGTATGTGTTTTAAAAGGTAGAAGACAATTCTTTGGGAAATTTTAGTCTAAGGTTATTTTTAAGGAAAGCAGAACTTTATACAGAGGCAAAAGTAATCTATTTGTGTCATGTATACAAGCCATTACTTAATAAATTATTGAAAGGGTCTCATCCTCGGATCTGATACTCTTCTGTTAGTATTTTGTTTGGTGTAGAGGCTAGAAAGCAAAAATAGAGATATTCCTTAAAGAGCAATACCATTCCTCTCTGTAGTAGCATTTTTATTATATAATAGATATTATTTATATGTAGTTGTGTATAGATAATGACTGATAGACATCAAATCACTCTGCAGCAATGAACTGATTTTGATTGAACATGAGGGATTAGATTCACCTCATTGTAACACCCAGTGCCAATGACTGGTCTAAGGCCAGACCAGTGCTTGAGGTTGGAGGCTCAAGTTCTCACCGAGGTTGAAAACCGGGCAACTACCTTAGATATTGAAAATCAAGTGTTAAACACTTCAAGTCTAAGAGAAGGAACTGCCAGTAGACTAGTTTGGCAAGAAAACAGGGCACTGAATCATCAGAGTGGAAAAGCAAAGTGTTCCCATTTCAGCATGCTATTGTGGATCCTCATCTGCACTGGTTTTGATTGCAACCTCACAGGTTCCTATGCTAATTAATTCTCCATGTTAGCAATAAACTCCCTCTTGCTGCCTACTGGGGATTCCAGCCTATGGAGGAAAATGGCAAAACACAGATTTTAATATTCACTTCACAAAACACAAAATGAAATATTTAAGCTGTCCACTCAAGCAGTTCCCTTTGTGGTACAATTCTAAAATTGTTTAATTTCTTAGTTTAGCTTAAAAAAATTAACAAAAGCTGAGGCTTAGGTATTTTTGGATTTAATCTTTAAATTAGGAACTTGAAGCTGTCCATTTTTACTTCTCTCTGCTGTTTCATTATCAATTTCACTGCTTCCATAGTGTGTGAAATATTCCTTCACAATGCTGAAACTCACAGTCTTTTCTCAAAGACCCTAATAAGATAAATTGCTCAGTTAGCAGTTGTTTTCTTTCCAAGACTTCTTAATTTTGCCCTTTGTCGATGGTTCCCCCTCCATTAGTTATCTTTTTCCTATGAGTGCTGTGATCCAAAATGAAGCAAATGAGAGCTAAATGATCTGGCTAAACAACTTGGTTTATAGCCTGCCTAAAGGTATCTTTCCATAAGCTGCCTTACCTGGGGTCTGCAGTAGGGCTGCAGTTTGCTGTAGGGTGTCTGAATCATTCAGGCTGGAATCCCTTTGTCTGTTACTGCTATGAACACAAGTGGTACAGCAGCACAGCTAGAAGGGCTTTTCAGCCTTAATTTATGCACAGGGGAATTCTAGAGTCGAAAGTGGTTGATACAAGGTGCTTGCATATTTGATGATGTCCTGAATAGTCAGCCTTACCAGACCCCCTTTGAGCTTAGGGTATGTAAGTGGGACTGCATTTCTACTAAATGGGAAAATAAAACACAGTTGACACATGACTGAGTTTAAATCTTCATTTGTACAATATTTTTAGAGTGGAAGCAGAAGTTCTGAGTGAATATGAAGTTGGCAGTATGCCTGTGTGGTATCTATGACAGTGAATTTTGTAATTCATTAAATGTTCTGTGGAAAAGTACTTGTTTTCTGCTGCTTTTAAGTCTCCCCCTCAGTAATTTAAATTTCTTAAATTATGAGAAGTAGTAAAAAATAACTGCTTGTCCACCTTCTCAGTACTACTCATGAATTACAGACAAATGTCAAATTCCCCTTTTTTCCCTGGCTGAAAAGTGATGTTCTGTTTACTCTTAGCTCATGCAAACCTCTGCCCTTCAAAGTGCTGTATAAGCAGTTGGGGTGATTAAAAGAAGCAAATTACCCAGACACCTGGGCACAAAGACTTAGAAGCACTGAGAATTTGTAGCTATAGCTGACATGACTGGAAGGCATCTTCGGACTGAAAATCAGGGCCTTAGCGTGGAGATAAGGAGAGATCTGTAAGGATCTCAAGAAGAAATTAATCTCTGAGCTGGAAGACAGCATTAAGTCATTTGAGAGCCACTCTGAAAATCTCTGCTCCATTTAAATGCTGCAAAATATTTACTGTCTGTGCTGTATATAAGCAACCAGGCTTTGAAGTGACCACCCAAAAAACCCCACTGTACAATAACTTGAAAGACACTTAGTTTTGCCCTCTAAGTATCAAGGGCAATGTTATTCTCATTTCATCCTGGAACAAGTTTTTGGGAATTTAAGGGTTTGAATCCAAAACTTGGGTGCTACCAATGGACTGTCTATTCCTGTATCTCAGGAACTGAGATTCAGATGAAAGGGAATGTTTTTAGGAGCAAAGCTATTCATGCACAAATCTCAAATTTTCTTCAATAGCATGCTCAGCCAAATCTTAAAAGGAATACAAGTACACATTAATTGAGAATTAACATAATTCAGTTCCTTGAGTATGATGATTATTAAAACATAAACTCAATGAACATACACTTGAGAGGAAACTGCTAAATATTTTAAAAGCCTAATTTTCAGACACCCTTTATTTTTTCATTAAGAGAGAAAAAAGGAGATGGCACTTGACTTTCTGAAACTTTCTATTTGCTTCTGATCAAAAAGTTGCTGAGTCTCCTTAACTGCTGATAGGACAAGTCACGAATAAATTAGATTTATACAGTAAGCAGAGACATGGGATGACATTTTGAGAAGTGCCTGAAAGCCACATTTGTGAAGCTGTTCAGACAACTAAAGGAATGAGAAAATATGCAAAGAGATTTTCGGGTATATGTGCTGGCCATTAATGCAGTTTTCACAGTTGAATTTTGAGAAATTTACATTCTTAGGCATTGAAATGCTTGTAGAAATCTTACTGTTGTAGTATCACAAAGAAGGTTTTCAAAAATACTTCTTTTGTGGAAGACCCAGGTGTCTTGTCACTTCCACCACCATTTGGAAAATGGGATTTAACCTTTGCTTTGCCACACCAAATAGTTTAATACCAGAATACTTTTGTAAGTGTTGATGTTGATGCCCAGTAGTAACCTGATCTCTCACACCACGTCACAATTGACCACACTGGTCTACAGGAGGCTTTGCATGCCAGAAAGCATTGTTCCCTAGGCTTGCTGGTGTGGAAAATGGGAAATGGCACAGCACTGTAGGGACTGGTTTCTGTCCAGATACATCTCGCAGAATGAAGAGGGCAGTTTGCTATTGATTCTCAGCTTTTCATTCAATTTGTGTTTCACTTCATGTCTGTTCTTCAGCTGATTTTCTGTGTTCCTTGTGTTTTGTAGAATGCCAAAGCCAGCTATGACTTCAGCAGCAATGATCCCTACCCCTATCCCCGCTATACAGATGACTGGTTTAACAGGTAAATGGATTATGGGCAGCCTGCTCTTCACTTTGGTTTGTGTAAGAAATTCTGCATTTTTGTGAAATGTCTGTTTTCTGCTAAATTCAATCATCACAGAACAGACACTGCAGTCTCACTGCTGCTTGAAAATTAGAGGTTATTAACAACATCATTTTTTTAGGTTTATAGCTTATAAATGAAGTTGCTGCTCCAGAAAAGTATATTTTTCGATTGTTTGGATAAGTGATGGCTACATAACTTTTTGTTGAAAACTTTTTAAAGATTTCAGGGCTCAGACTGAGTGCTTATCAAAAAATATTTCAGGCCTATTTGATGTGGTTTTCATCTCTGACTTCAGGATGACTGGATGGTCTCCTAGTTTTGGATGGGGGTTTTTGTTTTTATTTCTAAAGAAATCAATTGTAGTTCTGTCAGAGTGACACAACAAAGAAGCAGCTGTGCTTCTACCTCAGATATGGGCTTCCTGGAATGGATTAAACAAAGTTAGGAGCTGTGATGTCCTTCTTTGTAGTCCTGCAATTTTTTGGCCAAAGCAAGATCTCAATGAGACTTCTGCTTCATTTTGTGAAAGGACCTCTGACACTTTTAAAGTAGTATGAATCCAGTTAGTGAATGGAAAGTCACAGAAAGACTAGGGCTCTAATTTGTGAAGGTCTGCTGACTTTCTTGCTTTATTTATGCAAAGGATCTTTTTAGGAGAAAGATACCACTTAGCTCTGGAGAGGAAGAAAATTAAAATTAGCTTTAGTGTGTAATGGTAGCTTTTGTTGTTTTCAGTGTGGAACTTCATAAATTTGGGTATGTTCTGCCAAGTCCCATTAACACTGATTCTGCTGCTATCAAGTATTTTATAGTGGGGCCCATTTTGCAAAGTAAACTCTCTCTGGAGGGAGAGTTACATGCCAAAGTCTCTTTGAATAGACCTCAAACATTCCAGATGTGGCAGGGGTTATTGTCTCTGGTCCCAGGTGCCACTGGCTAACTTCAAGCACTTCGGTGAAGCATTGAGGGTGAGCAGCACTATTGTTTGTGACCCAATCTGTGATAATTGAGAACAACATGATTCAGGTTGTCGTAGAACTGCATCAGTTTCCTGTGTTTCTTGGGGTAATGGAGAGTTCAGGTCAGCAATAGGAGGAGGAAAACCACAGAGAAATTACTTTGCAGATATCCTTTACTGCTCTTTCTTTTCAGAAAAAAAATAAAATTGATACTTAGGAAGTATAACATTTTTGTCAAGGAACGTTAGTCATACTGGGATGCTCCATCCCTGGAAGTGTTCAGGACCAGGCTGGATGGGGCCCTGAGCGGCCTTATCTCATAGGTGGCATCCCTGCCTATAGCAGGGAGATTGGAGCTAAGTGATCTCTAAGGTCCCTTCCAACCCAAACCACTCTATGATATGATGAACCTTCAGATTTCTTTTGCAAGATGGAATTTTCTGTCTTGCAAGGTAAATCAGGGGAGCAACACATTCAGTGGAGCATCCCTTTCCTGCCTTCATAGTATCAGGAAGGACTTAAGATGCAAGATTCTTATTTTTCTGCAGGTTAAAATGCAAACCAGCATTCCATATCCAGCTGTCCAGAGTAGCTGTGACTACTGTGTATTTCTTTGCTATTCTGTTAATTGAGCTGACATACTCCTCTATAAGCTCTTGCCATGGCTTCTGACTCCTGAATTAGTGTCACTGGTAGGTAATAGCTGTCTGCCTCTGACAGTCTGTCCCTACGTATAGCTACACAGGTGCATCTGGATAGGCCATGATTACATGGAATATCTATTGAGAGAAACCTGAAATAAAGGCTCCATTTTGCACAGCCAGTAATGCCTCTCCCATCTAATTTTATGCATGCAGAAGGATCAGACTCAAAATAGGATAAAGAACATATTCCATAAAAAATACATTTCTATGTAAGCAATTCAAGTGTTTTGTGGAACAAGAAGCAGAGGAGTGATCACTAAGGGGCTTTTGTGAGCTGCCAGCTGTATGTGGAATGTGTTAATTAGACTTTAAGAATAAATAGGAGAGGTTTTTTCATGGAGTATTCCATTATTCACAGCTGCTCTGTTTGTAAGCACAAATTCCCCTTCCATTTGGGGCTTTGCAAGACTGCTGGAATCACTTTGGCCTGTCCATCTAACAGCCACTGGCCTATGAAACTATGCAGGGTGGTTTTTGGAAGGGAAGGGTGGTGCCTCAGGCAGGAAATTGCTATCAGGCAGTTCAGCTGCTGCTGTGGGCAGAGGCCCATAGATGGCTTAGCAGCCAAGGGGTTTATTCTCATGTTTGCTGTATTCACTGTTTGACTGTGTTCAGATCCACAGCTGGTGGACCCAGCAGGAGAGTGTACGCTTGGTTCAACGTGGAACAGAGTTGTGCTTGAGCCTGAGGAGCAGTGGGAGCAGTGAAGGAACTTGAATCAAGCTCTGTTCCCAAAACGAGAGGCAGCCCCACAGAACTCAGTGTTTTCTAAGAACCACTTTGGGAACTGACTGATTTTGAACACCCTCTCCTTCTGAACCACATTCAGTACCTTGGCATGTACCACATTCTGCAGTGAAGAGGTAGCCATAGGAATTAGTGGCCTCATACTACCGTCTGATTTCATGTTGTGAGCATGCAGAAGGCACAACTTGGGCTTTCCATCTCAGGGCAATGAGATTACAAATTTCTGCCCTGATCTAAATTACCAGTAATTTATGGCCTTTGTATTCTCTATATTCTCTCACTCAGCTAATGAGTTAGCAGGGAAAAATTTTTTGCTACTTTGGAAACCTATATTCTTCAGATGTCAGAATCTTTTGCTAACTGTGGATCCAAACCAAAGTAGGAGAATGCTTCCCCTTCTGTAAATAATGCTTAGAGACTGACAATGTCATGTGAGTAAAAAGGGGATTGCATTTGCCCCACAAAGTGTCCATCTGAGCTCTGCATGTTTAATTGCTGCCCAATGCAAGCAGCTAAACTGGTCAAGAAAGACAGATGGTCCCATCTATTGAGACTGTAGCTCTCCATAGCCCTCCCCTGCAAACAGCTGAAGATAGGATGGATGGGTCCTGTCCTTTGCTGTCTGCAGAAGCATTTCAAAGCAGATGAAAAGGTACCTCAATAAAAATCTGTGCCACCTCTGACGCTTTCAAAAAGACATCAGTAAGGAGGCACACACAGGACCATTGGCAGTGGATTTTAAAACAGAATTCTTTTCAAAGACAACGGAGAGTGAAATTTTTGTAGCTAGTATAGAGGTATTTTTTAAAATACAGTACGCAAAACTGTTTTTCAACTAAATCCACTTCTCCCCCTTACTTTTTCTATGCATGTTCACATAAAATGTGTTCACTTACATAAAGTTTATGCAAGACTTGCTCTACTTGCTAATATATGTTTTATCTTTGAAGTAGCTTGTTCACAGATGAAAATATTTTTGTGTTTTATCCCCCTATGTTAAATATTGAAATAGGGAAGAGGTGAACACTGTAGAGAAAGGCTGTGATTTGTTCTTCTGACATGAGTCAATTCATAGAAACCACAAAGGTTTATCAATGATACATGAACAGCAAATAGGGCTGACTTGGAAAAGTCTGCAATTTGCCATTAATAATTCAACCAAATGCATTTCCATGAACTCGTAGTGATTTTTTTTTCTCTCTAGTCAGCAGCACAATATTGAAACTCTGAGCTGCTGGAATAGGCCTGTTTACAGTCTCCATTGTGTGGGCCACTGCTCTGGAGAGGCCAGGACAGGGAGACCTTCTGGTAGAACTTTTTTGTCAGGAAGGTCCTAATACAGTTTTTCTCACTGTAATCTGGCAGCATCAGTGATGTTTTGCACCCCAGCATTAGTCAAACCAATTTTGAACAAAGCCATTTATTCTTCTCTGTGCTTTGTAGTTGGCCCATAGGTGACTAGATAATGAATGCCTAGCATTGCTAGCACCTACCAATGAATGTTGTGTTTCTGTCACACTTCCTTGAGCAAGATCGTGAGAAAAAATCTTGTTGTTTGATTGTTGATAGAAATTTCTGTAGCAGCTGAATAAGAAATCTGTATTTCTGTCTTCTCTACCCCTTTTGTAAAAGGAAGTGGATGAGATCTTCTGTCATCTCTCTTTATGGAACTGCCTCTAAAAATATATTCTCCTAAGTAGAGCAGGAAAAAGTATGTCTTGCTTCTTATCTTTTTATTGTTAGACTTAGCTTTGCCAGACACCCATAAGGGAAAGAGAGGGAAAAAAGGTGATCAAAACAGTTTTGCTGCCTTCCAGGATGGTCCATCTGATACTCAGTATAACCTTTATAATACAGCGTTTTGAATTGCATGAATCCTTAGCATGCTGAGTTTCAATGCTCAGAGTGGATTGATGTGAGCAGTAGGATGGAGTCATATATTGATTTAACATCTTAGACTAAAAAAAACCCTGACAGCAGCACAGGTTTCAGTAATTTCCCTGCTGCTATGCTATTTCTTAAAAACTAGGTTATATTGTCTGCATTTCTCTTCTCTTGAGTTTAATTTCTAGGATGAATTAGGAGAAAGGAAAATGCAATTTCCCTTCCTGCAGGAGCCGCTGCTGGTGGTGCCAGTAACTGCCACTACAGCTAAAGAGTCTCTGTTAAGAGCTGTAAAGCACTTCATAGACACCAGGTATTATTGAAATACCATGTGTCAACCTGGACCTCTGTATCAGAGCAGACTTTTTGCACTTGAGCAGAAAGCAATTGCTCTGTGAGCTGGAGCACCTTGTCAGCTCTTTTGAGAATCAGGCACTGGCTGAGAGGGATGCATGTGCCTTAGGTCCCGCGGCTTTGCGCCTGGCCAGCCATGTGCAGCTCTGCTGCTGAGGAGTGCAGCGACCATTGTGGCTCCCTTCTCCTACTCCAGCTTGGTATTGCACCCACCTCTTTCTGTAGCATTTCTGTTGTGGACAGGGATATGCTCTTTGTACGTGTTCAGACAGCAAAAAGGCAGCCAGACTGTTCCATAAGGTTCGCAGTAATGGGTGTCACGGTGTCAAGACACAAAAATAAAGGAACTAATATTGATTTTATATTTATGGTGTTCTGTCAGGGGCTGTTTCTACTAAGATTTGTTAACGAGGCAGAACCTGTCTCACAAGCTAAAATGAAAAGGCCTGAATGACTTTACAGTTAAATGCAGTGTAGGGATACATGTTAACTTCAGAGCAAGCCTCACTCATCCTGCAGAGGGGAAACTGGATATTGCCTGCTTCAGCAAGGAATGAACACATGCCAGTATTCAGCACTCAACAGTTTTGCATTGAATGGTTTTCCTCTGCAGCACTGGGAGCTGACTGAGGCAAAACTAGCTCACCGTGATCCAGCTCAGCTCAGCATGTGCATTAGCTGGGGTTCATCTGGTCTCTCTGCCTTCCTTTTCACAGCCACGGGACAAGGTGTGCAGGAGAGGTGTCTGCTGCTGCTAACAACAACATCTGCGGTGTGGGAGTTGCGTACAATTCCAAAGTGGCAGGTATGGTAGCAATCCAGGGTGTAAATAGCCCACTGTGCTTCAGGCAGAGCTCCTCCTGCAGACAGAGGGTGTTGCTCAGGACAGGGCTGCAGATTGGTGCTGGACCATGTATTTATTACTTTTCACAGTAGCTGGAGAGAGGAATTTCTCCCTGGCTTTGCCTTTTCAATCAAGGGTCTTAAAAATAAAGGCTTTTTAATAACAGTGCAAAAGAGCAGCTCTGCTCCTTCAAATACCAGCTCCTGTTTGTATGCTGATTTTCAGTGCTTCTTCCCTGCGTAGCTATAGAATCGTTTGTGCCAAATCTCATTTTGCAGGAGGTAAAGTATCAACTCCTGCTGCACTTAAAAACCATTTGAAAAGGCAAATCTTATGCTGCTCTTACTCTTTAGGCTCTCACAGGGCAGGACCTGCAGAGCTGTATATCTCTGTGGTTGTAGGTTTCCTCTGTTTTAACAGCGATGCAGAGTGATAAGAGCAGATGCGGAGAATGAAACAGGTGGTACCTAGCACTTAGCATCCACACCTTGGGTATTTTTACTTCTAACAAGCTCTTCTCTGTACATATATACTGAATACAGTGCTTGGAGTGAGTTAGGCTCTCCACACCATGTGTCAGTTTAGTTGAATCTGAAGTAATCCAGTTTTCCCACTCTTAAGACAGATCCATGATGAGAAGTGAGGTACAGCATGCAGAGATAGATGCTTATGAATTTCACTTTACTTTCCCTGATCCACACCAGAACATCACCCATTGCTTCTTGGAGATGGTTCACAGTGTCTGTACATGGACAGCGCTGCTCTGCTTGGCCAGCCCATTTCAATGTAGTGCCAGGAGAATCTGAGGAAGGCCACATTTCACCTGTCACCTACATGACTGAAAGCTGAATCTCCACCAGAGAAGAGCACCAAGCAATGTTTTCTAAGCTCTTACCCAAGAAATATCAGTGAGAGTTAGTAACTGGCTGGGCAGGTCTAATAAATATCTCCTTTCTTCAGGAAGGGTAACATCTCCTTCAGGGATGGGACATTCCACAAAATTTACATTCTTTCAAGAGTTACTCTTCAAGGAATCTGAATTGAGACATGGGATTTTGTCCGGACCATGTCCATATTATTGATATAACTCTACAACTGCAAGCTGGTTGCTTAAAAATCAAGCGGTGTGACAATATTTCTGGTGACCAACGGCCAAAAATTAATCTTCTGTGTTTGTCCACTTTGCATTAAAATCCCCTCAAGTTTTTGGAAGTGCCAGCCAGCCTTCTCTGCCTGAGGACAATATGCATTGGCAACACCACTGTGTGGTCCATGGCACTGGAAGTCCATGAAAGCTGAGGATCTGCTGTTGTCATGGTTTGGAGTCATGTTTGCAGAATGAATGGAAAGTTGATTGCAGATCTGCATTTTATATGTATGGGAAGCAATTTCTCACCAATTGAGTTTGACTTCATGTTAGCTTGAGTTAGCCCATCAAGAACATCCGGCTTTGGTCTGATTTCTATTTGAAATTTATGCCACCTTTTTTTTAGCCTTATATTTGAAACACACTGGTTTTCTATTGAATATAGTAAAGCCACTGGCTTCTAATTCAGGATCCTTATTGCCATTCACACTGTTTGGCACTGATTTTTGCCCAATCTCTGTCCTAAACCATTGGGAAAAGCTGAACATCAACTCAGGGATACAAATAAAGCTTGGAATGAATCCCTGGTTACTCAGGTCTCATCCAGAGGCCGTGACAGGTTGGCTGTCACTGGAATTGTCCTGTGTGTGCGGCATGATGGATGTAAGGGCTTGCACTGCTGTCTGTTGCACTCTGGCTCACTTAGAGTCAACACTTTAAGGTTTCATGAAGTTGACATGTCCTAAGATTGTATCATTTAAACTCTTTTACTTCTCCTGCAGTATGGTTAAAGGAAGTGGGTTTTAGTTTGCTTTTTTCCTCCACATGCTGGCTGTATTTTGCTATTGCATCTGCATGTTGACAGAACGTTGGCAGAATGACAGAATATTTTTCCAGGAAATTGCTGTGTAGCATGTTTCCCTCCTCTGATTAAATTCTGGAGATGCACCCAAATAAATAGAAAAATTACTTGAAAAACTAATGACATGTGAACACAAAACTGAATGTAAGTTAGATGAAGGAGGGAACCTTACTCTTTTTTGCTAGCTTACAAAATCTTATTTTAAATGCCATTGATATTATTTAAGCACTGAATTTCTAAGACTGCTGAATTCTGTTATTTTTAAAGTGTTCTCAAAGAGTAGATGGAAAATATGGTGTAATTAGAAAGCTAACAATAAAGTTCTTTTTCTGTCTGGGCTGTGCTGCCTTGGTGGCTGGGTGTTTAATACTGGCATCCTGCTGGGTAAGCACACCCTGGTGACATGGGAATGTCAAGTGTAGAATTACTGAATGGATAAAACTGCCAGTGACTTAAAATATCTGTAACTGGTGGCCTTCTGCAGGTGCTGAGATTACATTTTGTGCTGGGTAATGGATATTTCATGCTTATGTTGATTAAAACTACAGGTATTCGAATGCTCGACCAGCCGTTTATGACAGACATTATTGAGGCTTCCTCCATCAGTCATATGCCTCAAGTCATAGATATATATAGTGCCAGCTGGGGACCAACTGATAATGGGAAGACTGTGGATGGACCTAGAGAGTTAACGCTGCAAGCAATGGCAGATGGTGTGAATAAGGTAACAGTTTTAATAATCTGGGTTCTGGGGCAGAATGGTGTGTACATGCTTGAACTGAAAACAGTGACTTGGGAACACAATGCATTTGCACAAATTATCAAACTTTCACCATATTTCAAGGTTCATTTGATGTTCACTCTGCAATATTTTGGTATTGATTTTATTGTATAGTCTCAGCATACTGTGCTTATCTCTAGCCTGCTAACTGACGCTTTTCATAGGCCATTGCAGTCAAAATGGAAGAGCCTGAACCTGTAATATTCCCAGGTTGAAATATGTCAGCTGAGCTACTGACACTGCATTTTCTGTTTTGGCGTGTTACCAATTTAATTATTGTTTGGATTTGGAGTGTCTCTTGGGTTACTCATGTAAGGTCATTATTATAGCTGTGATTAAACTGCAACAGTTCGGATGTCTCTGGACTAATATCATCCAGGAGCCTCCTTGCTTATTCCCACATTCCCAGCTCCTTCTAGGAGCAGTCTGTGGTCTTTGTAAAAGACACTCAATATCACCCTGTGATCTGTTTAACCTGTACACTATAAGATGGTTGGAGGAAATGTGTGTGCCACAACTCAAAAATAAAATAAATTAGCCCAGACACACCAACCTAGCAAGGCTTTATCTCTACCTCTTTAATGTCATGCAGCCAAGACAACCATGGCTGCCCCCTGGTGCTGTAGGGAATGAGCCTCCTCCCCTTGTCTGGTTGTAGATTGGTTTCTGTATTGACAAGATCTGAAATTACCCAGAACATCTGCGATAGTTTTCTGTGGGAGCTCCACAATTACTTTTCCATCCAAATTATTTCTTCCTTTTGCTTGTGCCAGATTCTCCCACTCTTCATCACCAGCTCACTGTAAGCAGCACATTCTGTTTACCATGTTTTGTGACATGATAATTCAATCTACTGCTGTGACAAGTAGTGAAGCATCTACAGCTTTCTCAACTGCTGACCCTCAGATGTTTTGCCTGTAACAGAGGGATTATAGTTGTCTTCAAGCTTCCACCCATAAAATTTACTGCAATAACAATGGAAGACTTGTCAAAAATTCCTTCTGAGTCTGCTCAGTTTTTTAGTATAAACTGTACAAACCTCTGATGACTTGAGTCCCTCTGAAGTCACCTTACACAGGCTGTGTTTCTTCTTGTGATTTTCATTTATCTAGTGTTTCCATAAAGATCCCCTTAAACACTTTGGTCTTGAGGAGAATCTTTCTTAGATGTGTGACAGTTCTAGCAGCACCTTGATGTGTTATTGTTGCTTGATCTCTCTTCCACTTATGTTGGTTGTAGCAGATACAAACTTTGAACACAGAAAAGTTTCCATGTAATTTCTGTGCTGTCCTTATCCAATGGAGAACTTGTGTAAAAGTAGCAAAAAAAAAAAAATTTCTGTGCTGTCCTCATCCAATGGAGAACTTGTGTAAAAGTAGCAAAAAAGGTGGAAGATTGAAAACTGAACTAGAGTTATTTTACCCTTCAAGTGAGGCATATTTTAAATCATAATCATGGGGATTTTTGTAATTTGGTATAAAAAATACCTTTGAATTAACTTGCTGTCCTATTGCCCTATGCTTTAATTTGTGCAGTTACACTGTAATTAACCTTCTCTTTCAATGTTAAATATCAGAGTAGGGATTTTTCTTTTCTGTTTTATTGCTTGGTTGGAGTCCCATACGCAGAGTGTTGGGCATATTACCTTTTAAATACCTTGCCTTCAGGAGTGTTTGTGATTCTCTTCAAGAAATAATTTGCAGTAATAAGATAAAAAGGGGCCCTGAGATCACTCAGATTGAAGGCTCAGGAAAGAGAGAGCGCAGTGACAGTGATCTGTGCTTTGGCAAGGATTGCTTTTATCAGGAGACATATGTCTCTTTTATCAGGAGACATAAAATTAACAGGAGAGCCTGCAGTAGTAATCCAGTTCTCTCGGCCATTGGAGAATTAGGAGGAATTATACTGGATTCTACAAAAAAAAAAAAAATTGCTGTCTTGGGGCAATTACACTTAACCTTGTAGTGGCAGTATCCCAGCTATCTCCTGGCAGTATGTGCACAGAAGATGGGACAGTTCTGCCCCAAATAACTCCCTTTGTGTTATGATCTTAGCTTTATCTACGCTTCTTTTGCTCATTACATTTCCCAAGGGAACAGTTTTTTTGGGTATAGTTTGTTCCGATTTGGTCTTTTTGAGGAGCCAGATTTTCTAGAGGTATTTCAAGCTGTCAGTGGATGCTGGGTATTCTCCATGATACTCTGAAAAACCCACTACAGAGCTGGCTGCATGTAAAGGAAGACTAACAAGCCTTTGATATAATACCCTTTTACCTAGTTTAGGTCTATAATATATGCATCACATTCTCTATTGACTAAAAATGTAAATCTAGTTTATTACTATTTCTCAGTGTAACCCTCCTATCTTATTAAAAAGTATCTTTTGTAAACTGAGAGACAAAAAAATGTAGGAATTCTTTTTATCAGCCTAGAGCTGATTCTCACCAGTTATGGCTCATGACTTAATGATGAAGCCGAAATATTGGCGGGGAGGAAGCAACATGCTGAGAATAAAAATGTATTCTTAAACTAAAAGCAATACTTGCAAATGTCCTTGAAGGCAATGTAAGAGCTCTTGCATGGAGCAAGATTAATATCCTTGCTTCTAATGCAATAAAATAAAAATCAGTAAGTAGGAGCGATACAGAATTCTTACGTAGAATGTGCATTTAATTGAGTTGACAAACACAGGTAATCTTTGCCTTGCTGCCACCACACTTGAGAGCCCTGTTCAAAGATGACACTGCCAAGTGTTTCATCCTTCCCACAATCTCCATTCCACTTTCATGTCCTTCAGAATTTCTCCTTCCAGAGCTACTGAGATTTGGGGGTAACTAGTCACCTGATAATGACAATATGATAAAAACTGCAGAAACTGTGAAACTTCATGTTTATATGTCTATTTTTATGTCTTGAAGCCACCCAGCTATAACCAGCTGGACTAGGGCCAACATTTCTGATATATATTCTTCTAGCTGAAGATGTCCCAGCTCATTGCAGAGAGGAGTTGGACTAGATGGCCTTTAAAAGGTCCCTTCCAACCCAAACTATTCTCTGATTCTATTTTCCTACCTTTCCTCTTCCATTATCCATTCTTGGCATGTGTTAAACTCATTCTTGCCTTTGCCTTAATCATACCTTCATTTTGGTGGGCTGTTTGCTTGGAAGGTAAATAGCATGAATAGAGGCAGCACTGAATTAAGGACAACAGAATCTGTCATCAAACTGGCAACTCCTTTATGGGCTCTCTTACTAATTATATCTAAGGCTAAGCACAAAAGGGATAGTATGTGCATGAACTGGGTGTCAGCATAACCCATGTAATCAGAAGTTATTGGGAAAGGTACTCAAGCTGCTTTTTGTTGCTAAGATATTTTTTAATGTGATCTGGCTTCACTGTGATATCTCAAGGATTTAGTTCAAGGACAGTGGTCAGCAGCATGGCTGGGTCACTGAGCAGTGGTGGTTGCACTGCAAGGATATATGACCTCACAGTTGAATTAGCAAGAACTTGGGAATAGGGATTGAAAGGCGTTTCATACACACAGAGGTCCACAAGTATTTGGCAATTACCAGCACTGGCTTGACACGGGTGAACACTCTTACCTGATGCAACTTTCAGCTGCTAGAAAATACTTATTCGGGATGTAACTTGAAAGGACTTTTTAAAACTTTTAGTTTTTAAAGATTAGACTGAAAGTTGTATGTTTACTGTACTTGTCTAATGAGGGGGCCTTGCATTCATTGTATGCATAGTATGACTGGACAAAGCAATGCTGTGTGAGTTACTTATCCCTTGTCTGAGCTGTGCTTACCCACTTTGGGGGTTAGAAGGCTTGGAGAGGGAGGTAGAGATGATGGAAATCCTGTGACAACACATCTCTCTTAAATAGAGACTTTCTGTTCTCTAGTATCTTGCATCCAGAATTTCATCACCTGTCATCTTAAACAGGAAAAGGCAACTTAGGTTAAGGACTAATTCCACTTACATTTTATGGTATTAACCTGGTTGTAGTGTAGTGTCCAGTAAACATTTCTTACTTGCCATTTCATGAGTCTAGTTCTTTCCAGCTTCAGTTACTGGAATTTAAGGCAACAAAAAGAAGTAATCAAATGAATTGGTCTCTTATCTATTCCATTTTTATGATGTAGGCTTTTATATTAGGAGGTTGTGAGTGGTTGCTCATGGACTGAAATAATTCCTTGAGATTTCACCTTCTCAGCCAGAATATATAAGACATGAGCCATTTGTGCTTGTGCTGGTGAAAACATTAGTGCTTCCCTAATGTAGTTGTACCTAAGAAAACAATGCCCAAGTACAAATTACCTGGGGAGCAGTATTAAGAATTCATAGTCACATCATGGCTTTGTAAGTGGGCTCACCAATGAAGGAAGAATTGACAGTGTAAAAAAACAAAAGGAAATATTTTTCATTTACCTCTCTCCAAGTGCACAGAAATTGTGTTATTGTTCTTTGAAAATATCATGTTAATGAAGTATATATAGTTAGATGCCTCTAACATAATTTTATTGTTCAACAGCTAAGTGAGGACAGGAAAATTTATTATATGACAACCATCTGATTACTCACTTTTTGAGGAAGCCCACCAAGCTACTTTATAACTTGGGCCTTTTACTATCGTATTGCCATTGTGTCTGAAATATGCATTATAATTCTATGCCTTTTTCATCTAAGATAAAATCAAACCTTATTAAAACCCCACACATGTTGTATCTGTTTGCAATTCTGAACCCTGGTCATCTGACAGGGATCTTTTCTAAGGAGGCAAGATACTAATGGAGCCTGAAAATGCTGATTTTGTTGTCTCACTCTGCCCTCCAGGAGTGGTTTTTTTTGCCTAATCTCTGTGCCACAGCTCAGCAGATAACATGGTTTAGCTTCCCAGCAAGGCTGATACTGCAAGCTGGGAACCTTTGCACGGTGCTTCCAGGAGCACAGATGAACCTATGAGGCCAGAGTTCATCACACCACTTGGGAATGCTGGGAAACCAGCACTGTCACTGCTAAAGAGTAAATTGGGTGTGTTGAGTCTTTCTGAGTGATACTCTAGTTCAGAAACAATGAGAAGAGAATGAGATTGATTTTTTTGCAAATATTATCAATACTAGAATTAGGCCTGTTGAATTGTTGTATTATCACTTGTGGTACACAGCCCAGCATCCAGCAAAAAAGAAATGGCTAATTAAAAGGTTTTGCCTTAGCAATTTCCAAGTTTCCTTCTCGTTTCCCTGCAAGACTGAACCCTCACTGAAACCTAATGCTGCCTCTCTTCACCAAAAATATAATTTTACATATATTTCTCTTGGCTAAGAGAAACCCATCCAATTTCAACAGCAATTTCGATGTAAAAAAATGGCTCAAGCATTATTTTTAGCCAAAGGAGGTATTAACAATTAAGCAATTAATTGTGGGTTGGCATATATGAGTTCAGTACTCTTCTGTGACCAATTCTAAAATAAGTTACAGAAAGCCTTTTATTAGAGTTTATGAATTATATGTCTTAGATTTGTTTGGGCCTTGTATGCAGCAGTCTTGGAGTTTGGTGGTTATTACCTGACCCAAATACTTTCAGAAATCTGCTAGGACAAACTGGACAGACAGTTATTAAAGGCAGCAAAATGTGAAAGGGACACAAAAAGGAGAAGTATGTTGGAAGTGTGGTTCCAAGTGATAGTTATCCTCTGCACAGTAGCCAAGTATTGAACTGAGTTCTTGCTCCTGCTAAAACAGCCTTTCCTCTTCCACTGTTGAATACCAGAAGGTTAGGCCAGCAGGGAAGGGACAGACAGGGCCTTCATCAGTGGTGAATTTGAGAGGATAACCCTGTTGCTGTTTCTTCTGAGCTGAACTGTATGGCTTGTGGCTGTGCTGGGCTTTTCCAGGGTTACAGTTCAGCATCTCCAGGCTTTCGGAAGGAACTGGATGTAGGAGAAGTGCAAAGGCATTCAGCTCAAACAGGGTAGCTGTGCGCTTGAACCTGTGTGGTGGCAAACTTTGGCAATCCAAGTATGTTTCCTGCTATGTTTTCTCTGAGGTATCTCTGAGGTTTAATCAAGGTTGCTTGGCTGGCTGTCAGAAATGTGTTTCTGCCTAGATTTTGCTTTAGGTTTTTAACAGTGCCCAAGTCATCAGTATAGGAAAGGAGCAAAGTGATCCAAGAAGTCACAGGCTACCAGATTGCTCTAGGCAAATCATCCTGGCAGCTGGAGGAGCCAGGGGAGTGAGAGATGTTAGGGATGCAGGAACATGCAGGCAGGCTCCAGAAAACCCTGGCAATACAAAAAATGGGCAGCAGTTCAGGGATGCCAAGGACTCACTGCCTCCAGCTGACTTGTACTGCATAGCAACCTCTGCAGTAGGTCGTTGCAGCCTGAATAGCTGCTAGTAAAGTCCAGGGTAAGGAAGCAAAAAGGGCAAAAAACAGATGTTTAATTCAGCTGGCCAGTGAGATGTTTAGAGTCCCAAAGCACACACATGTGGAGGGTCCAGGTTCCCCTCTCTCAAGGAGCCCCTGGGGTGACCCTGGCCTCGAGGGCGGTACTAAGATAAGGGCCAATCAGGGGATAAGGAGGGAGTGGCTCAGGGACACAGGAACAGACGTAGGAGGAGCTGGGGAAGGAGCCAGTGGGGTCTTATGGGCTTTCAAGGGAAGCTTCTTGTGTTTCCCCAAGCCAGGGGATGCCCCCCAGGGTCTCCACAACTCCCCATTTTGAAATTATTAAGAAAGCTTTTCTGAAGGGTCAACTGAATCAACACAAAATGACAAAAACAAATAAAAACCCTCTACATGTGTGTGCTTTGGAACTCTATTAAACATCTCACCGCATGGCTGAATTAAACATCTGTGGATATTATGTAAAGGCCCTTTTTGCTTCCTTACCCTTGACTTTACTAGCAGCTATTCAGGCTGCACAAATGGCGCACTGAACAGAGACCTCTTCTCCTAGAATACATCTGCACTAGACCACCCTGAGAATTGGGGGTTTTTTTTACCCCAGTGTGGTGAGTTTGAAATTTTGGTTCCTTCCTCCTTTTACTCTCCAGTGTTGGGAAGAGACTGGGTTAAGATGGAAACAGCACTCACCCATGCAGAACAAGAAGTTTACCTTGTTATAAATGAGGTCCCATATCTCTAATTTATTAATTCACAGACTTAAAATTTAGCAGCAGTTTTTAATTGAGCAGCCATTTTATAATACAATCAAATATAATCCAGTAGTTACAAAAAGAAATTTGGCAGTGGTTCAGATAAAGCATAAGCAAAAATCGATTGATCGGGATATGGGGAGGGCATCCCACCATCCCACCATGCCTCACATACAAAAGGCAAAAGGATCCAAACACAACTTATATACTGTATGCTAATGCATATTCCTCAATGTTTTCCCGTAAATCTCCTCCTATTTTAGATTCTCAAAATCTATGTCACTGTACTGTGCAGCGCATGCTCCTGTTGTTGCTAAGGGAGGAAGGTACCCCCCTCCCACTTTTGGCTCTTTAGTAGTCTTCTTGGGGGAAGGCCGACAGTCTTTCTTGCTGTCCTCTGAATAACCTGGCAGGTGGTGCGTGCGCATTAAGCTTTGTGTTATGTAAGTAAGCACCATGTTCCAATTAAGCCTTATTATTTTATAGATAAGACCACTATTTTAGACTCCCTGTCTGGAATTCCCCAACTTTATTCTCTTTATTGTCCCAGCTTCTCAAGGTCGGTCCTGCTCTGGGAGTTGTCGTAACTTCATCTTGATGCCAGTTCTGGCTTGGGAGTCTCCCTAACTTTTGTTCATCCCAATTTCCTGCATCCTGTTTCTCACATGTATCATCTACGAAAAAACCTATCTGCTTCATAACACTAATCACATATACTTTTCCCAATTATTTTCCCAAAATATTGATGTAATTACAGTTTAGTTAGCATGAATCACACCCATTTATCAACCTCCACCTTAAAAATTCTTTTATTCAAGAAAACTTTTGTTTTTCAGAGGGGGAGTTGAAGTGTTTTGTACACTGGTTATTTAAGCACTTTCCTTATATTTTGCGGAACTCAGTCCGAACCAATAAATTTTTGGAAGTAATTTGGGAAAAGTTAAAAACTAAGACAGAATTCCGTTCTTTATTTAATATGATGATGAAATCCATTCTGAATCTTGAGGACCATTTAAAAAACAGCTGAAAAACCCCTCCTCTGTGTTCCCCTCTTTGTGCCCCTGCACCTCCTCCCCTGTCACACAGACAGACTCCTCCAGATTCTCCCATCTTTACTCCTGCTGCCCAAGTTGGCTCTCACCGCATGGCCGCAGCCGCATAGTCACATTGATGTGCTCAAGATGGCAGACACCCCATGGTTGGAGCTGCGGGGTCCCCCTTCCGCCCTCTGGTACTTACACTTCCTCCCACAGACATGTTCACCTTGGTTGCTATAGCACTGCGAGACGGAGCAGCTGGAGCAGGTGGTGAGAGCCATCCCCCCTCGCACTGAACAGCTGCCCCCGCAGAAAACCTGCGGCCTCCCCACTGCTGCTCCACATGGCTGATACTCACTGTCCAGCCCGCCCCGTGGCAGCCCGCTGCATGGGGGCCAAGGGTGGGCGGGCACGACCGGCGGGCCCAGGGTGCTGCTGTCGTCGGGCAGGCAGACAGCCCCACCGGGGGATGGCTTAGAGCCGCAGTCCTGGCTGTGAAACCGCTGCCCCCATGCCAGCAGCACCCGCAGGCACCAACCGAGACAGACACCCGAGAAGGAGAAGAGGCTGAATCTCAGCGTGGCCACCAGCGCCGGGAGTGCGATGAACTTTGCATGGCAGCGCACCAGCAACGCATCCAGCACCACCAACACAAACACAAACCCATTGAAAAAGGTAAAAAAGTCCTTGCCATGAACATTTTGGGGACAGTGAAATGGTTCAATGTCAAAAACAGATACGGTTTCATAACCCGGAATGATAACAAAGATGTGTTTGTTCATAAGACTGCTATAAAAAAAATAACGCCAGGAAATACCTCCACAGTCTAGGAGATGGAGAAATTGTGGAATTTAATATAATACAAGGAAGAAATGGCCCCCAAGCAGCCGATGTGACAGGACCTGGTAGAGTTCCAGTGCAAGGTAGTAAATATGCACCAGACTGCAAACCTGCGAAATATTATCCACATCATAGAAGTCCTCCACACACCTACCAAGGAAATAGAACCCAAAAAATTCCTGTGGCATCCGTACCCCCCTCCCACTTTCCCCTTTTCCTTTCCATTGTCCTGTTACTCTTTTTTTATGTTCCCATAAATTCCTACCTCCCTTTCCCCTCACCTATGGTCTCCCTCCACTAATCCTTTTCCCCAGAGTTCCTTCGTAATACCAGAGGGAGTGTGATTGGGAGGGAAAGAAAGGAAAGTTTCCCTAAAGTAACCATCTTTTTCTTAAAAGTTAATGATTTCTATTTAGAGTTTCCAACAGGCACACCACCTACCTACCTTGTACAGGGTCTGTCAGAGCCAACAACACCGCCACAGGTGACAGAGAACCAATCCCTGCTGAAGAAACCTTCTCCTGACTCAGTTTCCTGATAAACCATACTAAGCAAACCCTGCATCCCTCCTGCCAGCTCTAAGAAAATCTGTTTGGACACTGGGGAGTCAGAATTGTTTGCATTTTGAAAACTGTCTTATGAGTGCTTTTATTTGTTTTTGTCATTTTGTGTTGACTCAGTTGACCCTTCAGAAAAGCTTTCTTAATAATTTCAAAATGGGGAGTTGTGGAGACCCTGGGGGGCATCCCCTGGCTTGGGGAAACACAAGAAGCTTCCCTCGAAAGCCCATAAGACCCCACTGGCTCCTTAGTACCGCCCTGGAGACCGGGGTCACCCCAGGGGCTCCTTGAGAGAGGGGAACCTCTGGACCCTCCACATGTGTGTGCTTTGGGACTCTAAACATCTCACTGGCCAGCTGAATTAAACATCTGTTGATATTATGCAAAGGCCCTTTTTGCTTCCTTACCCTGGACTTTACTAGCAGCTATTCAGGCTGCAACAATAGGTGGCTATGCAACAATCAAACAATCAAAGCTTCAGGAAACACTGGCTCAGGTACTAGCCCAGAGGCCATAATGAATGAAGAAAACAACAAGGGGGGAAAAACATAGTTTAAGTAATGCCTGAAGTTACATAAAGTGAGAAAGGCTGAAGTCTTCTGCCAGCTTGCTTTTGCAAGGTAGCTCACAAAAGATATTTCTCTGGGATTATGCATTTATGGAAGATGAGAAAAAGGGGTAAGAATATTTCTCAGGGAATGTTTCCTCATGGTGCAGCTTCCCACTAAAGACACCGGAAATAGAAAACCTGCTCTTTTCTTAAAGAGAGCTTCACAGGAACTGTCTGTGAATTACTAAACATATAGCCTTGCCAAACATTTAATTCTGGTTCAACTTGAATTGAGAACTGGGCCTCTCTTGGGCTGGTATTAAATGCACCATGATCCATTTTCAGCTCTGAGAGAGATATATCTTCAGATGGCTCAGAAGGGTGAGTGCCAGGCCATGCATCACTTTTGGAGGAAATGAGCAGGTTTCTACAAGATTGTGGAGGAAAGATACTCTTTAAAATGTATCTTAAAACCTTCCTGGTGTTGTGTTCTTCCTGAATCTTCCTTCAGGCTCCCTCTAGTGGTTACAGTGTATGTTACTATTGCCTTCTTCAGTCCCGTTTTTGGTCCACATGGACAGCAGCTTGACTCACACTAGTAATATTTTTTAGGTTCACATAAGGTTGAGATGCAAATAAGAGCTTTCAGTTCACTTTAAATATGATGTTTAGTTAATACAACTGGATTTTATTTTTCTGGCTTAACACAGAATCATAGAGTGCTTTGAGTAGGAATGGACCTTAAAGGCCGTCTAATTCTTGAACCCCTGCCATGCCACGACCAAGGATGTGACCCACTAGATGAGGGCTAGATCAGTTTTATTACTACTACTATCCAGAGAACTGAAAATTTACTTCTCCTGAAGCTGTATATTTCTACCTGGTAAACTACACAATCCCTGAGAACAGCGACCAGTTTGCTTGTGCAGGCAGTCTCTCTGTGGAATCTGACTGTGGGACATGTGAACAACAAATCCTAAGCATCATTACAGATAATGCGGTTGAACTGCTGTCAGTTTATTCCAGCAGTGTTTGCTTGTCTTTCCAGTCCTGGCTAGGAAGGAAAGGCAATTGAAATTAGAGTATTAAGAGATGAGTTGTAGGTTTTAACACTAAGACCACTTATGGATATGACTCCTGTGAAAGCAATATCGTGAAGCCATTCTCAAAGTTACAGTAATTGCATGCATAAAACCCATCCCAGAGTTTCAGTTCCTCTGTGACTTCCCCTTCCTTCACACCAACAATATGTTACATGCATTTTCTGCCATTCTGCTACAAATCCCATTCATGGGGTAAAATGCTTGGCAGCACAAAACAGTCCTGCTGAGTAGGGCTAAGTTTTTTTCTCTGTGCTGGACACTGCAGAGGTTAAATTCATGTTAGCACTTTAGTGAATTTCTCACATGAAATTGAAGTGTTTCCCTTTCAAATGACAAGAAAGGAGATTGTTTAAGAATGGGTCCATACATGACAAGCATCCTATTCCTGCCACCTGCTTTCTGTGTTGGACAGCCACCTGGTTTTTTGGTACTGAGGCTGTCCAAAGCAGGTAGAGGGTTGCAAAGTGGTGTGGTGGTGTTGGTGGGCATGGTGGTGGCAAGATTGGTATGTAGCCTCTGAAGGCAGTCCAAGGACAAGGTTTGGGCCCATAAACTAATGGCAGTCAGAGCAAAAAGTGGGATATGGAAAAAGTCCAAGAGAAAAAAGGCAGAACTGGTGTTGTTCTACTGAATTTTATTTTTAAAATAAATTGCTAGCATGATTTTGTTCTTAAAAGTACATATTTTTGCAACAGTATCCTCCTCCCTTAAAATGCAACTGATAGCAGGCCTTTGTGGAAGTTCTTAGATGGATTTCAGAGAGCTTTTTCATAGTCATTATCTTTATTATGAAAATCTGTGTCCTGAGATGTTACATATCCCAGTGTCAGCAATCCTGCTGTGCAATTCAGTGGATTATAATGCAACTCACTAACGTGCTTGAAATAATGAGGTTGCTCTGTTCAGTGGGGTGCAATGAAAAATAGAAGCTACTGCTGGGAGCTCAGATTTGATTTAAAATCCTGACTGAAAAGGTTCCCTATTAAAATGCTACTGCAGGTTACTACGTTTTTATATTCATTAACTTCCATTTCATGCTGGGCAGTGAGAAGACCAGAAGAAATTTTTTAGTGTTTTGCTCAGTGCATCTAAACAGTGTGTTAAATTTAACCCTTGCAGACTTCTGGTGCTCTTGGAAGTAAATGTTGGATTACTTGAACTAAACATAGAGAGAAACGGTGGCTGTGCTGGAATCAGTTGGAGATCTGAGCTTTGAGTTCCATACCACAGATCTTTTCCTGGGAGTTGAAGTTCTCACATCTGACTCTCTTTCAGACAGCTCCTACCTCTTTCTGATTATGGAATTAAAAGGAGCTGAGTTGATCCTTTCCCACTACTTGCCTATCTGGAAGCTGGGGAGAGGGTATGGATTTATTTAGTTTAATTAATGGCAAGCCTTTATAGTAGCCCTTCAGCTTCAGTCAGTTCTGTCCGTCTCAGAATAATTACGAGACTGTTTTTCTGTAGATTTTTTGTAAGGCCTTGTAGCTTTATTTTCTCCTTAAAAGTAGAATCTGGTTTGTCAGAGAAACAACTGAGCCAATAATACCTTTGGAAAAAGAAATGTATTGAGAGAAAATAGTGCTGGTAAAGCTTTTTAGCCATTGTCTGAACCTAACTGGATCTTACAAACCCAGCCTGTGAGATGACCTATATCCCTTTTAAAACACTTTTTCTCATGGCACTTAGACCATGACATAAATGCTAATGAATATGTAAAATGTCTTGGCATGTGCCACAGGAGCCTTCAGGGTATGAAGCAAACCAGATGATAAATGGAAGTGCTTTGTGTACACAAGATTGCAGAACTGGCTTTGGCTGCCATTTATCTGGATTTAATAACCTGCATAGGTCTGTGTATTACGGCTGAGGTTTCAGATATGTTTTATTTGTACCATATTTCTCCTTTATAGATGCTCAGCTTTAGAATTAGATGTGCAGTTGTTTTCCCAATTGATGGGGGCGATTTAAAGGACATGGATACCAATAAAGAATGGTCTTATTTTACTACTAATACTGAGGCAACACAGAGGCAAAATAATACATTTAATAAAACAATAAGCTTACTATGCACTTGGCTTCAGCAACAAACAAAACAAGCAAGATAATGCACCTAATAAGTACTGTATGAGGGAGAGAGAATAGTGATCGAGAAAGATATATCACAAATTGCCTAAATACCATCCTCCAGAACCCACAGCCACTGGGTCTGTTGCAGCGGCTATTTGGAGAACTTTCCAGGGAACTGGGAGGTCCTAGAAGTGTGTTCCCTCCTAAGTGAGGTCTCCAGAGTCACTGCGAATGGAGTGTTCCAGCTTTTATAACACACTTCCCAACCAACAGGGACCAGGGCTTGGCCAGAGCGCAAGCCATGGTGGGAATAGGGTTTCTTGCAAATAAACATCTGGTGGTGTCAGTTGGGAAGGTTTCTTTAAATGATACATTTATTAACATATCTTGCAGATAGTTACATAAGGTCATGTGAAAGTTTTTAAAGCAGTCGGTTTCATGTTAAAGCAGCTTGGTGAGTCTGTATGCAAGATTCTTTTGTTAAATGGCTAGCCATAGACAGTATCTATTTTATGATTTTCAGGATTCATCTAAG
Organism: Molothrus ater; assembly: GCF_012460135.2. Lineage (NCBI taxonomy): Eukaryota > Metazoa > Chordata > Aves > Passeriformes > Icteridae > Molothrus > Molothrus ater. The sequence goes on from NC_050480.2 coordinate 13,774,809, forward strand.
TCAACTTTCGCTTGGGCCTGTTGTTCAAGCCTGAGCACTTCAGAAGTTTAAAGTTACTGCTATCTCCTATTTGCTGTTTAACTCCAGAGGGTTGATTTTCTCCTCTCACAGGGCCGGGGTGGAAAAGGCAGCATCTATGTCTGGGCCTCTGGAGATGGAGGCAGCTATGATGACTGTAACTGTGATGGTTATGCATCGAGCATGTGGACAATCTCCATCAATTCTGCCATAAATGATGGGCGGACAGCTCTGTATGATGAAAGCTGCTCTTCAACCTTAGCCTCCACCTTTAGTAATGGGAGGAAGAGAAATCCAGAAGCTGGTGTGGTGAGTCCTGATACTATTGTGCTGCTGTTGCTGTGTTTGTGCATGATGTATATCTATCTGTATGACCTATTGCAACTCTGTGTACTTCAGAGCAGCAGATGGTTCTTTGTTGTGATGAATATTTTCTCATTTGCAGTATGTGATGGTGCCAAAACTGTCAGATGAGAAGATGTGGGATTTTTACTGAGAACAGAATGATCTTCCATCTTTTAGAGCTTCAAAGGAAAGTCGGTGCTTTCCTTTATCAGAAACCAGATTACAAAGTTCAGTTGCCCTCTTTCTGGAGGACAGTGTGACAAAAGGTTTCTGTAAAAATCTAAGTTAACATCTGAGATCATATTTTCTTGTACTGGCAGACTTCTGCTGTACAAGCAGCACAGAGCAAAATGACATTTAGTCATCCATGGAGGACAAATAGGGGGTTCTGATTACCAGAGCCTGCTGTTGCTGCAGGGCCATACCTACAGCTGGAAAACAGGCAAGTTTAGTTCAATTGTATTTAGGATTCTCTTCCACTGTAATGATCATGGCTCTTCAGCACCTTCAGACTAGTTCAGTTTACAGAGTGGAAAATGCAGACATACTGACTGAAAGTTCTTTTTTGCAAAAAGCTGTTGTACATTTTCCATGGCCCTGTTTCAAATCCCCAAGACACAGTGTGCAATCCTAAACGCCCACATGCAGTAGCAGACAGAGCACTGCGTTCTGTCTTCAGTCAGCTCTGTGATGATACCAGCCAAAATGATCTGTGGCATCTTTGTAATTATTGCCATAAAATGCATTTCTGAGGTATTTTTCTGGTCTCTGCTAGTGACTAATCTGCACAGAAGACAGCAGCCTGGTGCTGCTGCTGGTCTCGGAGTTGGACAAATGTTAAAAAACTCAATAGTGTTAACAATTCTAGTTTCAAATCTTTTTGATAATCAGAAATGAATTTAAGGCCTTTGGTGGTTAAGCCATCTTTGTAAGAAGTTTGTAAGGGTTCTAAGTGATAATGACCACTGGTTTACTACCTGATGACTTGCTCTTTCATTTATGCTCTAAATGTGTCTCACTGTGGTTTTAAATTGATACACTCTTCCAGAAAAGAACAGAGCATGGGCATGAATACAATGAAAGAGCAAGGACACAAACTCCAATTTCTGTATTTTTCTGAGTCTGTAGCTGCAGTGAAAATGGGATAGCTGGTTTCATTAATTACATCTAATATCATTGCAGGCTACAACAGATTTGTATGGCAACTGCACCCTGCGTCATTCAGGCACGTCTGCAGCTGCCCCTGAAGCAGCCGGAGTGTTCGCCCTGGCCCTGGAGGCTAAGTATGCTGTTGAGAAATTCCTCATGAGCTCTAGAGAGGAGAGGACCTGTGGTTTATTTAATGGTGTTCGTCATTTCAGTTGGCTGGCTGTGGCATGAGGCTGCAATAACCAGCTCAAAAGCCACCTTGTACAGTAGTGATGTGCATCGTGACTTGCAGATGGAGCAACAGCCTTGCCAAAGTTGCATGGCGGATGTATTTTGGCTGTCTGGCTCTCTCTGTGTCCTCCCCATCCTCTGCATCTGGGAGTTAGACTTCTCTAGCACTGTTTGGAGGAAGGGATTATTTAATTTCTCCACATGTCCTCTGTGAAATGCCCAGCCTATAAAAATATAAGAATGACCCTGTAATAAGAGACAGGAGTTCATCTTGTGCCAGGATACTGTCTGCAATGACAGATGCTTAGGAAGAGGACAAGAAGTGAGGATTAAAAGTGATCTTACAACAGGAGCTTTGTTGATCCGTGATTTGTAGAGACAGCAGTGGGTCTCTTCTGCTTAATAGCCAGAGGCAGATTGATCTTCCTTGGAGCTGTCTAACTCTTTTTCAGATTGTCTGTATTTGGCACCTAGGTCATCCAGGAACAACCAGTTCCTCAATATTTTTTTTTGCAATGGTGGTGTGGAATGTTTTCTTTGTTTTCTTAACCCATTGCTGGTAGCTTGCTTCTGTGCTCTGTAATTGCTCTGTTACATGAAGGAATAAATATCCATTGTCTGTTTACTATCTCCATGGTATTCCTGACACTGGAACCATTTTTATATCTTGAAATCATTACCTTCTTCTCTACTGATTAGGAAAAGTTTTCCTTTCAATATGTTTTTTTTTTTTTCATGAACTGAGGCAACATTTGCTTAGTTACAGAGTTTCAGTTGCTGTAACCACAACATGAAGTGAGTATTATGTGCATAGTTTCCTTCAACAGTGCAGAATAATGAAGATTTGTGAAAGGAGGCCAAGTTTACATTAACAGAGCAATGGCTATCGTGCTCAGAACATGACTTGGTCCAAGTCTCTCTCTCATTTTTCAGGTTTTATACATGTAAAACACATGCCAAATGTTTAGCTTTGGATGATCATTCCTTCTACTATCAAATTCATTCAGTGGGACAGCCACTATATAAAATATTAATATGGCCATAAAAATGTAAAGGTTTAATGACTTTTCTGACCACTGAATGTTTAAACTGGACTGGAACCTAAATATCTCAGTAATAATTATTCTTTTTCATTTGAGCTACCCATAAAGACTGGAATTACTCTGCCATTATAATGAATAGGAATTAGACTTAATACCCCTGGCTTGCGCTAGAATTTCTAGGCTTTGCTGAAAAGGCAGCAGGAGAGAGAAGGAACTGTCAGTGTCTTCCATATCCTTCTGGCTGTATTGAATTGTATTGTGCATCCTGGATGAGCCTTGCCAGGAGTCACTGACAATCTCCCATGAAAGCCTGTTCTTGCCTGCATTATGTCTGTCAGCTCATACACAATATAGGACTGATGTGTCTCTCAAACCAGACCAATCTGTGAAATAGAAAGTACAGCTTTAAGATATGGAGCAAGCTTTTAAAAGATCTCAATAAGAATGATGCAAGTGATATCTTCTTTTCAGCTGTCTTGTGTCACCTTGGGGAATGACAGTAAGGCTGTTCTGGTATACATTCAGCACATACACATGCTTATTACTTGGGGCACAGAAAGCTGAAAAGCACGTCCTTTTAGGCTGATGGTTTGAATTAGAAGTGGTTTTGCAATTTTGGAGAACATATTTGGAAAAGTACTATATACTTCAAACCTATTCATATTCTCACTGAGCTCAATAGAAGCTTTGTTACTGATATGTGTGTAGTTACAATTTCAGTGTTATTCATAGAAGCAAACTTTACCCAAAGCCTTACTCAAGCACAGTTTTTCTTTAATATCTGCTTGGAAATACTGTAATGTTTGTTTCTCATGTTGCTCTTCCACAGCTTGCATCTGACATGGAGAGACATGCAGCATCTGACAGTGCTCACCTCCAAGAGGAACCAGCTTCATGATGAGGTTCACAGGTGGCGTAGGAATGGTGTTGGACTGGAGTTCAACCATTTGTTTGGCTATGGTGTCCTAGATGCAGGAGCCATGGTTAAGATGGCAAAAGACTGGAAGACTGTTCCTGAGAGATTCCATTGTGTTGGAGGGTCAATACAGGAACCTGAGTAAGTGAATAGTCTGGTGGATATGTTTGGCTTCTTCCAGGCATCTGGGAGACCGCAAGCATAAAATTATGTTAGCAAAGACAGTTAAAGAAACTTAATGAGGTTTTTTTGTTTCCTAAGAAACCATAACATTACCAGTAATAAGTTGATAAAACATTTTTTATCAACAATGCTTGATGAAACTATATGATTTTTCAGTTCCTGGCTTGCTGGAGCAGTACATTCTATAGCTCATCCTATATGCTAGTGCCAGTAGTGTTAATAGCAACATTCATTTCTCCTGGGCACTCGCAGGTATATTTGTGGTAAAGTTTCTGTGAATAAAGAGCCTATCCCCAAATGAAAATCTGGGAGACTGGCACTGTAAATTACATAAACTGCTGCCACATGAAATATCTATCAGCCAGGTCATATCTCATTGTGAGATTCTTCCGCAGACAATTTTATCTCCAGAAGACTGAATCTACAAGTACCAGCACTGAGCACTATGGCATTTAATTGTGCTTGCTTTAAGCTCTTAAATTCTCTAATTTCAGGGTAGGTAGTCAGGTTATTTTCTGATTTACCTTTACATGCTAAAGTGAATGAGTCAACAAATGAATGAATGAATGCTAAGTGACTACAACAGCTTTAGTTTAATTTAAGTAATTGAAATACTAACTTAATAATGGCCTGAATTATATCTATACCATTTGAAATTTGACTTTTCAGTGCCATTTTTGAAGAGAACATTATTCTGTTGGAAACAGAAAACAAACCAGGATGCCACCCTAGCACATAGCTCAGCCAGGGAAAGAGTGGATTTTCCCCTGACCTTGCAAATTGAATTTGCATGATTCAAGGTTCTGCAGCTGAGCTCTGAGTTTTAATTTATCTGTCCTATGCATACTCACAGGTAAAAAAACAAATGAGAATACCAAAGCTGGTTTTAGGATATCTCTAGTTTATTAATAATTAAATGCACAATAATCTCATTTATCTTAGGATAGCTCCATTTACTGAAATGGGGATCATCCTAGAGGAGGAAAGAACATTTATTTCTGTAGGCTGTAAGGGTGTCTCCCTGTCAATTGCCTGACACATCTATATATTAACAGTACTGCTATAATATTTGTGTTCCCCAATGAAAATGTCACTGACAGAAGATGATAAGCATTATGAAGTGCAACATGTACATTTTTTAAATTGCACGTAAAAAAAATAGCTAGCTAAGTCCCAGCATCTCCAGAGATTCTTTGGAAATTAAAACTCTGCATCTTTGCTGTAGATAAGTGGGTTGTTCTCTTGGTTTGGCTTGCTGAAGCAACATTTTATATATATTTTCTCTATATTTTTATTTAAGTATAGATATTTTTATATATAACAAATGTATCTGGTATAGATTTATGAAGGTGAGTAGTTGATACAGAGGTGTGTTTTAGAGCAGCACTGTCAATTAAGCAAAAGGCCAGGAAATAATTAACAGACATAATATACCGTGTACTGAACACAACCAGTATTTAAAATAGAAACATTTGTTAGCAACAGGAACTTTTCCTGACAAGGGTTCTGGCTGGTTTAGGGAAATACAAAATTTTAAGAAAACGTAGTCCATTAACTGAGGAACAGGAGCACACAGGAGCTCCCTCTGCTCATCTCCCACTGCACCTGTACTACACCTGCAAAAGTGGATATACTATATATAATCTCCCACTGGCTCCTATGCCATGGACATACTATATATATATATATATATGTATATGTATATATATACACACAAGTTGGGTAGTGGCACATGGTAAGGCTGTGGAAAATCCACTTTCTCTTCTTCACCTTTGTGTCAGGCTTTTCCATTAACCCTGGTTCTTTTTGTTTCTTTAGAAAAAATCACCTAGACTACAATAATTAGTCTAGTGAAGCAGAGACTATTTGATCCTAGTTAATAGGAAAGGGGGAAACAGAGGAAGCCTTTTCTCGTGTTTTTAGAGAGCTGAGAGAGCTTTTGCACTGCAGTATTTGTGAAGGTGGAGGGAAAAGCTTTTTGCAGCTGTCAAACCTTCTGCAGAGCAGATGTTGGGGGAACATATTGCTCTTGCTTCTTTGGGCTTTAGTCTGGACAGGAAGAAAAGACTCATACTGTGATGTCCCTCCTCATTAACTGAGGGAGATAAAACACTTGTCACATCTCTGGGAATGAAGCAGTGTTTGACAAAGCTTTGTCCACTGTGTGAAAAGTCTGTGAGACAGCATGAATTCAGATTGAGTTGAGATAGAGGCTTCCCATGCAGAGAAACTGCAAGCACGTGGCAACTGTGAAATTACAACGCTTCACATCTGTCTACATGTAGTGCATTTTCTCGTGCTTTGACATGTCAAATAAGTATCTCAAGAGTATTGTGTTAGATGCTCAAATGTTTTAGCTATACAATATTTATGTTATGCCAACTTCTGCTCCATAATACTCAGAACAACACAGGTTTTTCAGTATAAGGTAAGTGTTTAAATGCCTTGAGGATCTCGATCTAAATGAAGTTTTGCTCTGCAAGTACTTCCAAGAAGGTAATACTCTATGGAAGGGGGACAGAGACTGGCCTGAGCCACAGAGTGATGTACCAAGTGTAATATCTGAAGCTCATCTCAAGAAGAAAAGAGTTCCTTGAAGCTAGGCTAGAATGAAATGCTTTCACTGGTCTCTAAAGAATGTGGTATTTCATTAGCAGAGGGAAGAAGCTGGTGCTGATTTCTTTTGAAAAGAAGGTATTCATTACCACAGTGTAGTCAAGGCCCGTCAAAAGATTCTCAATTTGCACAAGTAAGGTCAGGGAGAAGCCACTGGAAGACAAGATAATGACAAGGTGACTCGACTCTTTTGTGACTTGGTCACTTTCATAATGATTGCTGTAATTCTTGTCTTTCAATTATTTCTTTTAGACAGAGGAAAATGTCACACTGCTTAAAGAACACTGATGGTGAAGATGTAGAGCATTTTTACACTTTCCATGTATTTTGCCAGCCAGTTTCTGAGGCAGTGGGTAATTGAAGTTGCATCCTGACCCCAACAGGTTTAGAAGGCACTTTACAGGCTCATCTCCCCACCCCTGGGCCAGACAGCACTTTGGTAACTCAGTAAACATGTGCAGCTTCTTTCCTTGGTGTATGTACTCATGTACGGGAGCTGTTCAAGGATGGAAATCTTTGTGGAAAACTATTTTTCCAATGAGCCGACTCCAGCATCCCATGCTTGTGCTGGTTTCTAAAGCAGAACAAGGACATAGGGTTTAATGTGACTGCACTGAAATTCTGTGCAATTGGTTCCTCCAACACCAGAGAGCCATTTGCTGCTGTCCTTTAAAGAAACTGACATGACTGGCTGCTCATGGCTCTTTTACTGAGTATGCACATTATTATGCAATTGCCCAATATAGGAGTGATAGGTAAAGACAACCATTAATGTTAGTCCTTAAAAAGCAGTATGTGCTTCTAAATTTTATTACTACTCTCTTTCTGTAGATGTACATTTCATAATTATTTTCAAATTAAGGTTTTGGTATAATTTTCTAAAAGGGGAACATTTGCTTTCTGACTAGGTTTGCAACTATTATTTTCTTACTTCTTCATGTATAAATAAGGAAAATCATACAGTGTTTTTCTGTGAGGCACTAAAACCCAGTACTTTTAGCATAAGCCATATTGTACTGTTTTAATTTGCTTAATTATCTTTTGACCCACAGAAAGATACCACCAAGTGGCAAACTGTTCCTCACACTGACAACTGATGCGTGTGAGGGGAAGGAGAACTTTGTCCGGTACCTTGAACATGTGCAGGCAGTTATAACTGTGAATTCCACTCGGCGAGGAGACCTCAACATCAACATGACCTCACCAATGGGAACCAAGTCCATTTTGCTGAGCCGGCGCCCCAGGGATGATGACTCCAAGGTGGGTTTTGACAAATGGCCTTTCATGACCACTCACACTTGGGGAGAAGACCCCCGAGGTACCTGGGCTCTGGAGATTGGGTTTGTTGGCAGCCAGCCCCAGCGGGGTGTGCTGAAGGAGTGGACACTGATGCTGCATGGGACTCAGAGTGCACCGTATATAGACCAAATTGTAAAAGATTATCAGTCCAAGCTGGCCATGTCCAAGAAGGAAGAGCTGGAAGAAGAGTTAGATGAAGCAGTGGAGAGAAGCCTGAAGAGTATACTGAGCAAGAAGTAGTGCTGTGTTGCATGACGGTGTCTTTCCTTCCCCAGACCCTTCTACTCACCGTTCTACTATCCAAACCTCTGTGTTAGACGTATTACAATGATTGTCTCTCTAGACAAATTATCATCCTTTCCTGATTTTAAAGTCTTATATCTCGTCAATAATTATTTTACTTGCCACTGAAGCAGTCCATTTTTTATCTCTAAGCCAAAAAATGTACTCCCACCAAATAGTATGTACAGTTTGTGACTGTAAATGATGATTTTTCTTTTGTGTCATACAAATAGGTAATAACCTGCAAAGAAGTTAATGGCTTTTCCCTTCATATTTATGTGATATATGTTTGTATTTTAAAAAAAGTGAATTTTTACACTGGAAGTTGGTAATAATTGAGCACATTTTAAAAAATGATAGAGAGAGGGAATCACAAAGAGGTTGTATGGAGAGGTCTTTGAACATGCTCCTTCTGCATCACTGACTTCAGTGGGACTTCCTCCATTGGGTTTAACCAAAGTACCACTAGACCCCACAAAAAGAAATAATCCAGAGATAAGGAACATTCACCAATCTGATTGGCAGAAATCCAATTCTTTTGAGAGTTTTATTTCATACTACAGTTACACTACATACACTCTTCAGCTACAGGATGGATCAACAGATATGCAATAAGGAAGGCAAAGCAATGCCAAAGCTGGGTGGCAGGGAGAAGTGTTTTGCAAACCGGGTCAGGGCCTCCTAGAAGCACAAATCCCAATTTTGCTAGAGTTTTTTTTAGTTTGGTTGTTTTGGGGATTCTTTTCCTGTGCTGTTGTTTTTGTTTTTTGTTTTGTTTTGTAATTTTAGCAATTTAAATCAATTTACCATCTTACAGCAGAACAAGCACATAGGGATGAGCTGTAGGATTTCTGGCAGTTTGTGTGCATCTTCTGGTCTCTCTACTGAGAGGTTCTCCAGCACTGTAAATGAGGCTGTGTCAGCATTACCAACCACAGACACCTGTTTTCTGGGGTTTGCAACCCAGCTGCCAGTAAACTGCTGTGGGGAAAATTTGAAGCACATAGTTTCAGTCCCAAAGCAATTTTTAATTTAAATTTCTTTTTTTAAAGCTATATATTTGCTGGTATTATGTTATACAAATATATTTAAGGAGAAAAATATGCTGAAGTTATTAAAGTGTAATGCAATGTTGGCCTTCTTGAGAAATAAAATGTAGTATATTTGGGAATATTTGCTGGCAGTCGTTTTTTCTGTTTAAAGTCAGTCCCACCTTGACTTTTTGGACATGAGTTAAGGTCCATTTCTCTCACCCTCAAGAGTATGCTCTGGCTATTGCTGCAAAACATAACATTCTCCCTGGTGGGAATTACTGATGGAAGCAACCACTACATGTTCTCAGGTGTGAGATTCGAAATTTAACCTTCGAGAAACAAAGGGTCTTGATTCTGCAAATATTTAGGCACTTGCACTAAAGTTCATCAGTGGACCTACTTAAATGGTAATTTTAAGCAGATATTTCAGATCTTTGCAGGATCCAAGATCTACATTTTAGCAGTGACTACTTTCAGACTTTTTAAATTTATTTTTAATACGCAGAGTATGAATCTAAGATGGTTTAATAAGAGTTGTTCTGGTTGATCCGGTGCATAGTAGTAGAAACACATTCAGTAAGTAAATATTTATCTAACAAATTAAAAACATAACCCAAAGGTTTCTATGGTGAACATGTTTCACTTAAGAATGTATGAGAATAATGTTAATTCAAGAGACTATCAATCTTTTATTTTTCCATAAGAGGTTTGTTCTTTCCTTTTCCAAATGAAAAATAAACAGCTCAACAGCTCAAAGTCTATGTGAATTACACTCTAAAGCCAAGCCAAGCAGCCTCACACTACTCACAGGTTTCTCATTGCATGCAGCAGTCCCATCAGAAAAATTTACCACATATATATATATATTTATGCACACACCTGTATGACTAAATACATACACACCTGTGGTATCACTCTCTGTGTGTTTTAAATATATATATAAAACATACAATATATATATTCAGAGTACGTTACGTATATTTGCATATAAATATGTCTAGAATTACATATGGTATGTATGGCATAATACACATACATCGTAACTTTTTGTGTGTATGTGATCAAAGAGGTCACTGAAAGTTTTTACTGGACTTCTAAAATCTGGAAAAGTTTTGGAATAAGAAAAGTCCATGTGGAATTCATAAATGAACATGTACATGATTTTCCATTGCATTCATGTAATTTTTCAGTTGTCTGGTAAATTATTAAATATAAAGCAGCAAAATAACTAGATGGCTGTCCATATTTTCATAATGCTGACATAAGTTAGTAATTGCAAAATCACAATAATGAGTGAAAATGGTGAATTTTGATATAATTATATATATGAAACTACATTTATATACAATATAGATATCTACTTCAAATTCTTGGGGATTTTTGGTTCAAGGGATCACTGAAAAATATGTCCAGTTAGACTGATTTTTTATGGTATCGCTGATGCAAAAGAAAGTTAATTTTTTAGTATTTATAATAAAATGGAAAACTAAGCTCATGATGCAAAACAGGTTTGCCCTGTGATGATGTTTTATAATATCAGTAAAATAAAGAGCTGTTATAAACTGGCAGGTCCTATCATCATTGCTTATCTTAAGGTACATGGGAGGTAAAATGCTGCTCTCAGTGTGATGACTTCCTACTTCTCTGCTTTTTACACTGGTAAAGAAATTGGTATCCTGCATATACTGGATACGGAGAAGATAAATATTTGACAGCAGCAGATTATGAATAAAGTGTTTTATGTTACTGTGAAACTCTGTCACATAGAAGATTCATGCCACAGGCTGGGAGGAGCTTTTTTTAAATTTACTTGGCATTATTTTCATGGTTCAAACCCATTGGCTCCAAGGTCAGCTCTGCAAAGGCAGCAGCAGTGCAGGTGCTGAGCTGCATTGGGAGGAGGATGATCAAGAATAGAGACTGTGGTAGTTTTGCACTTCAGCTCATAAGCAGCTCTGGTCCCAAGGAAATGCTACAGCAGATTTTTTTCCTCTGCTGTTTGGAGCACTTTGATTCACATTAAGCCCCCTGTTTCCCTTTTCATCTCTACTTCCCTCCCCCCCCCCCCCCCCCCATAACTTTTGGGAACTTTTTAGCTCCTGTGTTCCCATGGCAGAAAGTACATTTCATTTTATAATACTCTGTCATGTCTGCAGCAGTACAATCTGGCAGGGAACCTCCTGATCTAGTTTTAGCATTTAAACACTTCATTGAGAATCTGCATTTAATGTAGAGGTTAGCCCCTAAAATAACGAGATTTACTATACACTTCAGCAAGGTCACTATTAACTACATACTACTAGTGGTTTTCTATGTAAATTTCATGCAAATATACAGAAAGTTTCAAGATTGTAGCAGAATTTAGCCCTCACCTCTTCTTAGTCCTTGAGTTCTGCTGGTTGCTGCCCAGGCAATGCAGTATGTGATTTCCTTCAGCAGTAAGTGCCATCAAACCAGCTTTAGGAGCACTTCTTACACCACACTGAAATGCTGAGCAAGGGTTACAGCCATCATAAACCAGGTCTGGGTCAGCAGCTAGTGGTGACACCACTGCACAAAAAGGATTAAGGTGGTGGAGGTATTCACACACTGGACACCTCACCCAGGCTGTCCTGACATTGCCTCCTTGCCATTGAATGAGGCTTTTTGTATTTTGAACATTGGGTCCACTGTATTGCAGTGAAATCAGATGGACTGGGAGAGGGGGAAGAATATCCAGTTCCATCCAGGTACTGCCTGAACCTGTTTATACTCTACTTTGTGACAGAATTATTAAACATCCTGCCTATTGCTGCAATGAGGGTAGGTTTTTAGGGGTTTTTTTTGTTTAGCTTGCAGCAGTCAAATTCTTTCAGCAGCAATTATTCTGGGCAGTTGCTACCAGGTGATCAGAGTCCAGCCTGCATAGGCATTGATAAATTCCTTCTCTGCAGTTATTTCCACTATTAATATATTAAACTGAAAAGGAACATGCTCTAGTAAGCCATGTCTGGAATAAACTCCCACAGCATTCCAATAAACCAGCATCAAGAAAAAAGTCCTGACTAAAATTGTGACTGTGAGAGTCACCTGTCCCTGTTTCAAAGAATAAGGTGCCACTTTACCAGACATAACAATCACAGTAGATCAGATGCTACACCTGTGCTGGACCTCATGAATGAAATAACCAAACCCAACATATTATTGAAGGAAAGCCTTGGGCGCTGCGAGGAGTTCCTGAAGCTCAGACTTGTCAGCTCAAATGGCTTTTAACCTTGCTTTCCTGCAGCTGACAGGAGTTAAAAGGCAGAAAGAAAAGGCACAACAATGCTGGAAGCTGAAATGAAAACTTAGAGAACTGGCATTGGATTGAACAAGAAATTTGTAGAGACTAATCTAGTACCACCCTTCAGTAAGTCTTGGGCTTTAATAGGATTGTTTGTGTGCCTGGTGTCAAGTTGAGGCCTAAATGGTGTATGAGCACTTTAAGTAAAGCTAATTATTTACACACATACGAGCAAAATATTTCCTTTCTCTGATTTTTAATTTGTGGTTTTTTGTTTGTTTTCTTAAGCTGAAGGTTTCTGGGAGCTGCAAGCGTTTCTTTTTGCTTCCCCAGGCATGGGAAGGTGGAAAGGCACTGTTTATTCCAGCAATCCTGTGGAGCTCCATGTGACTGCAGGTGACAGGAGTGAGACAGGATCCTGTGGCAGTATGAAACTCTACAGTCCAAGGAAATACTTAAAAAGAAAATAAAAAATACCTAAATACTCAGTCTTTGCTGCAGTCTGCTCAAAAGCTCATTGGCATTCATAATTACATCAGTTGTGTTGGTGAAGGACAAATAATAGCTTTTGTAAGGGAGATCTCCCTTCGGGGAGAATTATTCTGAGATCTGCAGTAAGAGCTTATCTTGAATACAGGAAGTTTGTCTTTGTTGCCAAAAAGAAAGGTCTGCCAAGCTCATTGCTATTTAAAGACTTTGAAAGGGAGATATTTGGAACAGGTTATTTAAGAGGTATCCAGCTCTTTCCCTGGACAAAATGCTGCACACCACTCAGGTGATGTTTACAAGTAGGGTCTGTGAGTCAATGTTATAGGCAAAATAAACCCACAGTGAGTATCTTCGGTAGAAGGCAAAACTTTTATTAAATGAACCAGATGTCACAAGTTAACATTTGCAGCTATCTCAAAGATGGGGGGTCGTATGGCAGTTGAAGGAGCAGTAGAGGAATATGGAAATTTGTCCTGGATACTGTGGAAAGCCAGGCAGCTCTGTCATAATAATTTCTTCCCATGTGCCCTAATCATGAAAATGAGTTGCATAGGATGTGCCCTGGAGAGCACTAATGGTTGTTGCACCAAAGGTGAGCCAGACAGAATTGCCATCAAGGTTTCAATCTGTTCCATACCAAACAGCAAAAATCTCACTACTGTATCATTCGGTCAGGAAAAAAACACAGTCATTTAATAACTATGCCAGACAAATTGACTGTCAGAGGGTATGTGTCACTTAAGAGCCTTTGTCATCTAGTTTCTTCTTGCTTGTCTTCTCTATCATTGTCTCAACAATCATTGCTGTCTCTTCATATGTCTGAATTTTGTCATCTGAAAACTTCTCAATGGACTCCACCACCTCCACCTTCTCATAGCTCATAGAGCCAGGTAAGGCTGCTTCCCTGAACAAAAGGCCCTGTTTATCTGCTCGCTCATATTCTGTCTCTCGGAGGAGTCCTGGTTCAGTTGGGCTTATCAGACCAGAGGAAGTAACTGTCTCAGGCTCAGAGATGTCCGGGTACTTTATGATTTGCTCAATTTTTCCTCTTGCTTTTTTCCCCCATTCAAGCACATCTTCTTTCCCCTCCTCTCTCTGTTTATCTGGGAGTTGAAACTCTTCTCTCCTTTCACAGATTTCCCCTTTCTCTTTTTCTGGTGGTTCGGCAGGTTCTGGGAGCTCTGGTATGGACTCCACATCACCACCATTCATCATCTTCCCATTGCCTGTGGAAACTGTGATCCCTCCCCCAGCAGGGATAGAGGGGGCCAAGATGCATGGTTCTTCATAGCCTTCCTCCCCTGTCACCAGTACATAACGCCCTTTGGGATGGGCTTCAGACTTAGCCTCTGGTCTCTTGTAGACTCTTATTTTCTCCCTCATAATATTACACAATTTATCAAAGGCTTTACTTATCTGGGCTCCATCAGGTACGTCCTCTGGGCCCATTTCTTTTTCATCAAATTCTGATCCTTCTTGCTCAGGTTCACACCTGACTGAGCCTTCATGCCTAAACTCCATCTGATCTTGGTCAAAACCTTCCAGAGTTCTTTTGTACGTTCTTTCAGGTGAGTGACTGTCGGTTATGTCTTTTGACATCAGCTCCTTTTTCCTGGCAATTTTCTTTGTCAGGCCTTTTTGTCTGGGCTTTATACTGGCAATGTCTTGCATGGCCTGGGTGATATCTAAAGAAAATTCAAAGCAAAGGGAACAACAAACAGTGCTTGAATACAGTCACTGCAAATGCTAGAGCTGCCTCTTGCCCTCACCACTGCAGGTGGAGAGCCTTTTAGCCCGGGGGGCTAAAAGAGAGCCAGGCACCTCCACTCCTGACAATTTGGAGTATGGACAGATACTGAAAGTCATGGCAGGAGGGAGCAGCAGTGGCTGGTGGTCACAGAGCTGAGAAGCCACCCATCTACAATGGCATCACTCAGACACTGTCACTGAGCTCTTAGAACCCCCTGATTCTGATCTCCTGGGCAATCAGTAGGCACAGATCCCATGAGAGCTTAGCAGCAGCAGGAGATTAGGCAAGGTATGATTTCCGTGGCATGAGCAGATAGAGCAGAGGAGACAGGGGTTGAGACAGGGGTTGAGACAGGGGTAATTACAAGAACAAGAGGACAGACAGATATTAACATACTTTTCCTAAGGCAGCTGTTTTGTCCCCTGCCACAATACAGTAACACACATGAAATACCATGCTCGTCATGCAGGAGAAATCAGTGTTGTGTCTAGAGACAGGCCAAATCCTCAGCATGTATAAAACACCACTTTGCATGACAGTAATTATTTACAGCTGCTGAGGATCTGGCCTCAGGCATTTTGGACCCATTTAATATAAAACTGCTACAGTTCACACAGCAGTTAGAAAAATTACAGCTGCATTACAAAAACATCCCTCATACGATGGTTTGTCTCCATTCTCGAGGCAGTTTGTCATTATTAAAACCCCAGTGAGCCTTGGATTTAAGTCATCCCATATGTTAGAATGTATCACATCAATTCCTTTGTTAAGAGCAGCCTTTCTCATTTAGCCCTGGCCATTTCCTTGTCAGCAGGTTTACAAGCGTCCTTATTCTAATAAGCCAACATACAACACAGAGAAAACATAATTCATAGGAAAACAGGCCTCAAAAATGGCCTGTGGCACTCAACACACCTTGGTGCTCTTTGCACATCACTAAAGTGCAAACAAACTCAGAATGAGTCAACACAAAACCTGCAGCTCTTTCCACCATTTCAGATGCCTTTTGATTTTACTCTTGATTGGCCTAAGTAGTAAACTGTAGAAATTAGCAAAGAAATGCTTTTGCTTGTGGTTTTGGCCTTTGACAGCTTGTCTCAGGGACAGTTAAGGTAAGCTGAAACAGTTGCATTTTCAAGCCTGTAGTCAGGCTGTCATGACTGGTGGCCATATTAAAGACAGATGGACAAACAGCTTAAAATGCAATGATGCTTTTCCTGACATACACAGAAAAACACATCATAGGTTTACCTCTTCCCCTCGAAGCCTGAGGCTGGGCAGGTCGATAAATCTGTGTGAAGAGTGTGACTGGGGTTCCTGCTATAGCAGAGTTTAACCTGTGGAGAATATATGTGCATCCATCAGTTCTCTCCCCAACATTTCAGTGAAAGCAAGTGAAATTGTGCAAAAATAAGCACAGAGCTTAAAGAAATGTACTCCTCTGTGGTGAGGAGTCAAAAAGAATGATGGGAACCTGTTTCTTGTCTGGGGATAATCAAGACAGCCACAGCACTTTCACAGGACTGAGGTTGGTTTCTGCCAGCAGGAGATATGGAATACTCCAGTAGGTAAAGTACACCAGTAATTACAACATGTAGCAACAGCTTTGCATTTGGCATGGCACTTTGAAAAGATGGGAGGTTGTTAGACGGGCAAACAGTCAATCCAAGCCTACCAGAGGTCAGCAAGAACTGTAAATCCATTTTTACCATGCTGGCTGGCAAAATAGGAAATTTGGAGCAGTCCTCCTTGGAAAACATTCAAGAAGTCAGTAGTATTAAGGGTTAAAAATTAAAATTGAGAGGCAGGCCTATTGCAAAACAGTTACTGTTGGCCTCCCCAATCTGCTCTGCTGGAATTTGAGATATTTTGTCCTGTCAGAGACCCTGTGTCAATATGATTTTTGGCATTGAGAATTACTCTGTTAAGGTACTTCTAACTAGAACTCAGTGTCCAAAATTAGACCCTGAAAATTAATTAAATTCCCATTCCCCACACATAGGGTGGACTATTAAGTGAGTGTTCTTCCCCTGCATCTTCTGCACAGCCCAGAGCAGTAGTTTGGGTGCTTAGGGGTCTGGCTCTGCTGCTGTGCAAGATCCTTTTGTCCACTGTGGCTGATGGTGGACATTAGGGGGAGACAGTGGTCCTCTGTAGGTTTAAGCGCAACCCAAATCCCTGCCAGTTTCTTGTATTTTTCCTCTTTCTCCCCATGCCTGAGGAATGGCTTTGCTGGGAAGAATGCTTTGCTTTACAAGGCATTTGCTTTGTTTGCACCCTCCAAAAATCAACCTGCCGGTAGTGTTGAACAAGTGTCACCAACACCCAGTCTGAGGAGAGGATGTTCAGATTGCTTTTGTGTGCTCCTGACCTCTGTACACTGATGCCAGGACAGCATATGGAAAGGAGACTGCAAGGACAGGAAAGCCCAAAATGGCTCTGACCCTTTCCTTGGCAGAAGTTTCACCAGATTTTGCATCTATTTCGATTTCTATCCCTAGATATCTACCAGTGAAAGGTGTGAAAATGCTATAGCTTTGGGTGAATCAAATATCCTTAAACATACATTTTTCAAATGAGATAAAAGAGATCCCTGGTCCCTTTGTGAGTGCCCAGAAATCCAGCCTTACCGGCTGTCCTCATTCTCGATGATCCGTTTGTACCGTTCCAGCTCATTCTCCAGGGACTGCTGGTAGATCACCAGCTGGCGGCAGTCAGTGGTGTACTTCTCCAAGATCCTCTCAGCCTCCTCTATCCCCTTCCTAAGGTTTTCAATCTGCTCATTGTAAAGCTGAATTTCATCATCATAACTCTCCTGGGTGTTTTTAATTGCTTGCTCCAGCATAGTTGTCTGGTAAATAAAATTGGTGGTGAAAGAAGCAGCTTTGAAAAATTCACCATCCCCATATTTTAAGCATAATAAAAGGCAAGTCATTCTTTACTACAATGCGATGCTGCACTGATGAAACACAGGAGCAATTTCACTACCTTTGTTCAGTTATTCAAAAAGCAGTAACTTATCAGAGTGGGCAGGGCCTAACAAGGACAGTAAAAGTTCTTAACTGGGAAGATGAGCTCAAGAAATACCCACTCCTCCTTCTCTGTGGTTTGCGGACAGGGAAAATAAGACCAAAAGTCACATTTTAAACAAAGAACTCTTCTATAGAATTCAATTCCTCAGGCTTTTTACTTCAGCGATAAAACCAATGAGCACATCAACCAGGAGGTGGCAAAAGTTGCCTTCCAAAAATAAAGGCTGAGTTTCAGGCGGGATATTTCACCCTGTAAATCTCCTCTCACTTTCTTCTGCTATTTTTATCTATTTAATATAGTTATTTTGTCACTTTTTTTTCCTACTTTTCAAAGAGATGAACTCACAAAAAGTTAATGGGGGAATAAGTGAATAATGAATTCTTCAATAATTGATTTATTTCTATATGCTTCAGGCAAGCTAAAAAAAAGGTCTTTTAAGAGGCTAAATACTAAATATAGAAGTGATGTCCCTTGTCATTTGTTTGGTTATATTGCAGTGTATGAGTAGACAGAGACTCTTTTCTGTTCAGTGCTCATGGGGTGGGACCCATGACCTCTGGGGCACATGGCTGTCAGGTCCAGAAACAGGAAAGCAAAGAAACTTGATGACACCTTGGTCATCAGATCCAGCCTTCACCATCACAAGCTACTGTGTTACTGACCTGCACTCATAAAGCTATTTCACTCTCTTAATCTCAAGGCACAAGAATGAATGAATGAATAATCTATTTCTAAATGGGATGGGAAGATTTGATTTTGAAAGCAGCACGATTAATTCTTCAAAGACTGCCTCTCTCCACCTGCCAGCAGAAGGCTGATTTCCTCCCCTTTTTCTCTATATCGATTCACTATCTCATCCCCATATTGATTCCTGTCCATCCCAGACTGCATGTGTCCTTTCCACCAGAGCATCAGATGTGAGAAAGAGACCAAGGAAAATACACTGTCCTGACCCTAATGAAAGAAGTTATGCTCAGGAAGTTATGAGCTGCTGCTATGGCTGTCCAAAGGAGTCCAAAATCCCACCAAATGATGTTTTTGTCAGTATTTCATTCCTCTGACCTGGATGGACAACTCGAGGCACAAAGGAAGCTGTACTTGGGGTCATTCTCCACCCCATCTGCTAAAAAATATTCAACTGCATGGAGGTAGAGATGCCACTGGCAACTATTCAGATCTGTTTTCTATCCACTGCAGCCTTCAGCTGCTCCTCCACCTCTTGCCACCCTCAGCCCTGCACTGCACTCATGTTTGCAGGCACTGGCTGGAGACAGAAGGTTGATTTAGGGCAGATTTGGCTGGGAGATGGGCAAGGACAAGTAGTCAAAGTCTTTTTACAACTCAGGGCTTGGCAAAAAGCACATGGTTTTTCTTGCTGGTAGTGTCCAAGCACAGGAGAGATGCTGGCTAAATGCTTAGTAGTGACATGGATGAAGGCAGAAAGCCAAATGTACCTCAATAGTCCTCTCAGTTTTGCTCCACAAACCTGTCCAGTTCTTCCCACAGCAAGCTTAGCATTGGTTGTGGCAGTGATAGAAAGGATGGGGCAGAGCCCTGAGGGTTCCCCATCAGTTTTCTTGGAGCCAATTTCTAGCCAGAACTCAGCAAGTAAGAAAGTCATAGGAACCCTGTGGTACTTTTGCATTCATAATGTCCTGCTGATTCTGTCCTGTAGGAATCCAGTTGCATTGTGGAAACCTTCCCTCATCAGCCACTCTGATAAGCAAAGACAGCTTCATTGCACCTACAATACCTACAGCCCACCCTGGCCAACTAAACCTGACAATTTGTTCCATTGAGAGAATGGGAATGAAACAGCTGAAGAAAAAGATGGAAATCTAAAAGGAAAGCACACCTCCAAGTCCACCAAGTTAACATAACCACGTTAAAGCCATGTTAGAGCTTTTACTGAGTGACCATAAAAAAACCAGTTCATGAGCAACATGGTTGTGTTTATGGCTAGTGATTCCAATACCTCTGTCTGGAGCTTGTATTTCTGTGCCTGTAGCTGGCAGAGGATGCTCTTGTATTCCTCCAGCTGGCTCTGCAGAACAGGGATCCTCCTCTCTGCTATCAGTTTTTCCTAGTTGGAAGAAAACAATGTGTGTACAGGAAATTATGTTTCACTCCTAAAAAGAGCCAAAAGAAATTGCACTACTGGAAATAAACTGTAAAGAAAAAATAGAAAATGGCAAAAGACAGATAAAAGATGGGGATTGAACCTCAAGCCAAATTCTATTGAATGGCAGCATGGCTTTAAGAATAAAGATATCAGATAGCAGGTCTGTAACAGTACAGCTTAGACCCTGTAAACCTGTTCACATCTTCTTCCTAATAATAAACATTCCTGCCATAGCCACTCATATTGGTGGAAATCACCAAGTTATCATCTAGTCTGTATAAATTAATTTCATTTAAATTTTCACCACATCTCACCCCTTCAGGATAAGATTTCCTTTCTCTTAAAATATTCATATATCCTGCCTGCTCCTCCTCCGAGAAGAAGCACAACTACTTCAAATATCTCTGTACCACAGATTTTTGGGACTAATATATATGCTGGAGTGCACCTGACAAAGCTAATCTCTCTTTCCTCATTGATACAGTTTTTCAAAGCTACAGTAAATTTTTTTTCTCCCATGTTCACTACTCAGTACTTACACATTGTTTTGACAGTTTTCAACTAACCTTGGAGTAGAAGTTAAAGGATCTGGGACACTTTAGGTGTAAACATCTTTTTCTTACTTAGAGCTGCATATACTTCCCAACAGCAATACTTGCCTCACATATGCCAGTGGTTATTGGGGACACACGAGGAGTTGTCTGGATGATCTGCTGCAAGACATTGACATAGGTCTGGATTTCCATGAGGTTCTGTGATAAGGTAAAAACATTTTCATTAGAAAATGCCATAGTAAGGTAGACATTTCCATGTATTCCTGGGGCTTATTTTTAGATATGTAATGCTTTTAGCCCATAAAAGTCCAATTCATGTTCAGGCTTGGGTTTGGAATGCAACTTACAACTGCTTTTGAGTGCAGGAGTGCTAGCAGTTTCATCATACTGAGGATATATCCCAGACTTTTGGATAAGGACTATACAGTTCATAGGTTTAATTGAAGATTCCATTCCATTTCCAATTTCGTAAGAGATTTTCAAAATAAGAATCACAAATATCTTTGCATGTGGCACGAAAAAAATATTAACTTTTTTCAAAAGCAGCAAAGACGGGACAGTGGCCTGATCCCAAGACCCACAGTTCTCCCAGGAAGAAGGCAACAAATGTTAAAGTCAGCTGCAATGGAATCATACTTCCACAGGCATATGCCTGCTCATTAACTGGAGTGTCCTTTCCCAAAAAATTGGATGATGAAAGCAACAGCTTCCTTAGAATGAAATATAAGACAGCTTGACCAGCACTTTGGGTTGAACCATGACACCAGGATGACAAATTCAAGACTCTGCTACAGCTGTAGTTACTGGACCCTGAGAAGCATGTTTGGGTGCTAGAAACCATCCGGTTGTTGTGCCCACTGAAAATAAATAGTGCTATATGCACCTACCAAAACATAAATGCAATTTGCTTTAATTTGCCACCATTTGATCATGGAGAAGGGCAAAGTTCCACATCTATCTCTACAAGGAAAACAGCAATTTTAGCCAGTTACCTTCTTGTATCTGTCCTTTGTAGCATTGATGTCATCCTGCAGGAACTGGGACTCAATTTGCAGCTCCAGGTTGCACAGCAAGGCTTCATCAGCTTCCTGCAATGCAGAGACACATGGCATGGCGGTATGTATGACTGGGGTGCCAAACCCACAGCAGGCCCACAGGTACTGCATGAGTCACTGTGCACATGGAGCAGCCTGCCTGAAGTGTAAGAGCCTACTGTAACATACAACAGTGTCATGAAAACAACCAACAGGAGCCATGTTATTCACCATGCCCTGCACAAATGTAATTTACAGTAGAGTTTGGCACTGGCACTGTCAAAATAATGCTGGGAGCCAAGTAGTAGATGTTTGAAATACCAGATTTTGATATTAAAATCTTGAAATGGTGGATGAATCTTAAACAAATGACATCAGCAGACTAAGGCATTGATTTCTCTAGTGTCATGACAAGATCTGAGGTATCCTGATGACTTTTTAAGATCCCTAGTAAAGAAGTCCTTCTAAAAACCCAGGATGGTCTGCAGTATTTGAACTCTCTTTGGTACGTTCTCAAATACTACAAATGTTTGCCAATTTGGAGCCATTTCTGGAAATAAAAATGACATTTGACCAAGTTTAGAAAAAATCACTTTGCTGCACAAATTTATAATACTTTGGAATTTGCAAAGACAAAAGTTCCTAACATCCAATTAGTTCAAAGAGCAAACCATATGACTAGAAACCATGATCTGAGTATACAGGTATGAGTGGCACTGATCTTTAAATGTAATGAAATCTCCATTTCTGTTCAAAGGCTTAATTTAGATTTTTCCTATGTTCTGTTATTTAACAAAAACCAGGGAATTTAGGGTAATTTCTCTGGAACTTGGTAACATATTTTATAAGTATGTGAGAGTAGTGATACATTTTATTTTTCTATTTAATACATTTTTTCTTTAATTTTTGAGAAAGCATCTTAAAACACTTTAACTGAATCTTCCTTGCAACTCTATAAAACGTGCCGGTTCCTCCACCAGTTTGCAATTTGCCTCAAGAAAGTCCTGCTTTGTGCATTTAGCTCAAAGAATAAAAAAAGAAGTCTTTGAAGGCACCTCTTTCAAAATACCCATGTGCCATTATCAGCTGTAAAAATACCTCTGTGAGCGAATCACAGGTTGCAAACAAACCATTGAGATCTGTGGGTGCAGCACATGACTGGTAGAAGAGGATTTTTCCTTTTGCATGCATACAGCACGCACTGTTCAAAAAATGTGTAGATGTTGGCTGTCTTATTGTGCTGCTAAACCTCCCAGGCACAGAACTCTCCAGCAGGCTCTGCTTTGTGATCCAGGGGCTGATTCAGACACATCCAGCCCAGCACATTCAGAGCCAACCATCAGGAATGCCTGCTGCTTTTCTGCACTCCTCTCTCGTCCTATTGAGAGGAAGATCAGCAGGACAATGGCCATGTTGGGAGGTTTGGGAGGGAGCCAAAAAAAGCCCCCAGGCCCTTAGATAATGCCTATAAGCAAATATTTTTGCATGCGATTAAAAAAAAAGCAGGTTTTGGCTTTCCAAATGTTCCCTCAAAGGGGAAAAATACTTCTGCTTTTATTCCATGCTTTCAAAGAGACCAGCTTCCTCGATGGAGTTGTGTATCAGAACAGTGCAGTGTCTACACATTTTCTTTTGAACTTTGCAATATTTGCTAATCACTCGACTTCTGAAAAGCCATTCTGCTTTATGTTATGATTCCAGAACACTGGTCCATGTGCTGAAGCAATATTTTCATTACGAGGGAAGAGAAATTCTTTAGATCTCTCCAGAACCAGTATTTTCCCAGCTGTCAGATAAAGAATGAATTTGCACCTGCAAATGCAGGTTTTCAGGCCACATCTTGGGTCCTGTACAGAAAACCAGCTGTATTCCCTCCAGCACTTGGTGCTCCCAGTGCAAGGAGTTGCTGCAACAGGGGTGTCCAGGGACATCCTGGCATAATAAACACCCTTGTGCCTCAAGATTTTGTGAACTGTGCCAACTGTGCCTAGGGTTTGTGAATCAATTCAATTTTCTTTAGCGGCAGATTCATTGAGAGGAACTGTGAAGACAGACTTACCAGCTCCAACAACCCCTTACAAAAGAGTTACCTTCACAACATTTTTTAAGGGTTTGCAAGTTGTTCAAGAACAGAGTATTCTGGAAAACAGAACTGATGCGGGATGTCAAGAGCTCACTGGAGACAGAAAATGCACTTTCTGTCTTTTCTTAATATAAAACATGTCCTTAATATAAAACATTGATATGACAATGCTCCAGCAGATCAGGTCCAGCCATTCGTACAAAGGAAATAAAAAAATAATCTCTATTTAGTCCACCTTTAATTGTTTTCCAATACAGAAGATGAATGATAGCCTGTGCAAAGTAGAACTGGGGAAAGATATTATGTTCTTCACCCAGATGAAGGCTAGCAGCGAGAGAGGATGAATCAAGATTTTTCAGTTTCACAGACCTGGTTTGGAAACTTTCAAAATACTTCAGCCAATTTTTGTCTTTCTCTGAGCTTTGTGTTATATTAAATGTTGTTATTTTTATTATTGCTTTTCCCATGGTATTTAAGAACTATATTGATGTAAAAGGAACAAACCAAGGGGAGTGGCAGTGTCTCTCTTGTTTGGAAACCTAATGGGAAGCTGAGGGTCTGTCCTGGGAAGGGCTGACCATATCCTGCAAGGGACTAAGGAGCTTTGAGACATTCCAGGCTTCAAAACATGGACTTAATCAGCAATTTTTCACGGCATGGTTATCACTAGTGACTGTATTTTAATACCGTAGCTATGTTTAAAAAGTGGGGGGAAAAGGTACGCACATGCCGAGGCTCAGACACTTACATAGGAAGGGGGAGGATGGAGAAGGGCATAATGACAAGAAATGCCTTGCTCTGACATTTTATCTTCCCACTGCTTCTTCAAAGCAGCTCGCTGTAGTAAATGAAACCAAAGGAAAAAATAGTACACCTTTCCCCTGGCATTTTCCCATACTCACTTTATTCAGGTGCTCCAGGGTTTCTTTTAGCCTCTGCTGATATTCACGTTCATTTCTATACCTACAAGTAGAGAAAAGGAGATAGAGTTCAGTGGTTCATCCCTCTGCAAACTGCATTTTTCTCTGCACTGTCATGCACAAGATATGATTCACGTTAAAGGAGAATATGAATCTTGAAAGGGCCCAAAAGATTTATTCATGGGTTAGCATTAATTATTTTTTGGTCCCAGATGCTGAGGGTAATCTCAGAATTGCCTAAATTCTTGTCTTCAGCTTACATAACAGAATACAATGAAATGCCATATATTTGCTATCACTTTTTTACAGAATGTTCAAGAATAGATTATCTACAATAAAAACATATGCCATTGGTGTTGAACTATAGTGACAGCCATTCAGCAGTGATTACTCTGTGAGGATTTTCTACAATGGCACATGAACATTTAATTACATTGTTCTTGGTTTTCTATTATACCTGTTGTTGTTCAATAAGCACTTTAATGACAGACACATTAAACATAATGATTGCAATTTTACATATTGACCATGTAGGAAAGATGTTGGATTAGGATGCTTAGATGGATCAAGCTTTGTGTCCCCTTTAATGGTAATTTGTATACTAGCTTGGTCAAAACAACAAGTGAGCCTTAGTAAGGACTGCATTTAACCAACTATTCTTATGCTTTTATAAAGCATCCACAGGTGCATGAAGTGCATGTTCCTGGTGCTGAGATGGATGTATAATGTGTTTATGTTTGGTTTGAGGAAATATAGCACATATTCTTTAAGAATTAGGGCTCCACATTTGTATGTAAATAGAATTATCTTCTAGAAATTCTTTTTAGCCACAGAGCACAAAATGTAGTTGTTGATTATTGTAATTTATTCCCTTCCTTAAGTAAACCTCATATTAAATGTTCAACAGTAGATGTGGCTTAATGGGACTCCATTAAAAACAAACGAACAAAGAAACAAACAAAAAAGCCCCTCAAAAACCACCAGCCAGAAGCAACTTTGGCAATGAGACTTTGCCATCAGTACTAAACAAGTGACTTATCAAACTCCAACAGCAGCAGAAATACAGTCTTAACCCTTTAAGTTTAACACTTTACTTTTCCTAAAATAATAGATGTAGAAAGATATGAAAAAGCTATCATTATCTTACTTTCTACAAGAAACACTCTGGTAGGTGACAAGTCAGTTCTGGTGATTAGGATCCTTCATTTGCAATAGAAGCAATGGACACCAGTACAAGCCAAAATTCAGAACTGAACATAAGTTCCTGTCTGTCTTCTGAAATCACTGATCCAGCCCATATGTGCTGGTGATTTCAAAGGGCTTTGCTTCAGTCAACAGGGAACTTGACAGCTCCTGGACTGAGCACATCAAGGATCAAGTTATAATGATCATGTCAACCTCAGTTCTTCCTTTTGTCTCCTGAAGGACGAACAACCAACATTATTCTCATCTCTTTCAACACATACTGGAAAGCTGAGTGGATGATGTCACTCACAAACTGACCAGGACCACAAAGGAAGAACTTGGCAGAACAAGGAAATGGATTTAACCTGGTGCTCTGGTTTACAAAGTTCTTCTGAAATCCCATATTAGCAGGGTTGCTCACTGGTCTGTTTTAAATTCTTACATGAGCAGCAAAGAACCAAGTGAAAATTATGAGGTTTTATTTCATTATCACTCCAACAAATTGCTGATAAAACAATGTCCTTTTTTGCCAATTAGTACTAACATCAGTTTCACTTCCAAAGCTAGAATATTTTTCAGCTTCAGAAGTGAAACTGCCTTTGTTTCAGGTGTTTACCAAGTAACTCAATTCCAGCCAGTTTTCTATTTATTTAAAAAAAAAAATTGTGTGCATTTGACAGTAAACAGTTTCCTAACTTTGATATTTTCTGATAGCTGGGCAAGAATGAAGCATATTTTGGCATCTTGTGACAATGAAATACACAGTTACAATAAAAGGCTGGTTTTCCACTCACAGTAATATACAACCATCTAATGGATTCAGTGTCTAAACCTCAGCCCTAATGTAATTCAGATGTCCCTCATTGCTAGATCCTCACTCAAAAGATTTTTCAGTTACTAAAATATTCAGCTACATTTTCCTTTACTC
Source organism: Molothrus ater (assembly GCF_012460135.2). NCBI lineage: Eukaryota > Metazoa > Chordata > Aves > Passeriformes > Icteridae > Molothrus > Molothrus ater. Next base: position 13,801,288 of record NC_050480.2, read on the forward strand.
TCAAATACCCCAAATATATGCTGTGCCACACAGCTGTAAATCCACCTGGCAGCTTGAGAGAGTTAGTATTGCATGATTATCCTTTGAAGAAGAATTTCTTTCAAGTGATGTTAAATCTTTTCCAGAAGATCAGTGCAAAAGTGCCATGGATCTCTTTGAAATGCTTCAGAGACCTCAGGATGCCTCTGTGCCTGCTGAAATGTATTTGTAAGCGCAATGGCTGACAAGTCACAACCCTGTTATGCCTCAAAGTTGATTTTGATGTTTAGTAATTAGCTAGTCATGTCCAAAAATTTTTTCATTAGATGGTTGCGGGTCAGACATTCCTGGAGCTTAAGAGCTATTAAGTTAATTTGCTTCATTAAAAAAAAAAAAGGAAAAAAAAATTTAAAAAACCCACCCAAAAACGAACAAAACATGAACCTCCTCATCTAGTCAGGTAGCATTAGGTCGGCGACAAATGTTTTTGGACTGTTGAAAGAAAAGGGATGTTAACTGGCTTGGGTTGTTTTGGTTTTTTTTGCATAGGGGAAAAGAAGAGAGGGGAGTAAGCTGCCAGGCTCAAAGAAAGCAGATCTGAGGATTAAAGATTTCAATCACCTCTTTTTTTTGGACTCTGCCTCCACTGCAGTGCAAGGGCCCACTCCCCTCCAAAGAGGAAACAGTAACAGTCCATCCCAGCAATGCACGATGGCCAGATACTCAATTTGGTGTCAAACCTGAGCCTTTCATCTGAAGGAAAACGTTGAATCTGTTGAATCCTACTGAAAGGAAGTAGCACCTCTTGGCTACTACCTTTGTAATTTTCTCTTTCCCTGATGCACTTCACTAACCTTTTCTCAACAGACAGCAGCAATTTGGGTGCCAAGGACAGCACAGACTATGAAAGAGAGGTCCTACAAGGATGATGGACCGGCCAGTAATATTTGTCATCCAGAGTCATACCCTGAATGCTCAGATGAGCCCAGGAGGGTTGTGTTTTGCTGATTTATGAACGGATTCTACCTGTGTTATCAAGAAGCCACTGCTGAGCAGGTAACAGCCACAGGACAATATGCTTGCAGATTGTGGAGAGTGTGGAGGGCAGGCAAATGATCCTCATCTTAGCTGCAGCAGAATAAAGTCCTTCCTATCACTAGAGAAACAGCAGCAGTGCCAAGAAAATCCCTGCAGACAGGGCTGGAAGGCAGCTTTGCCAGTGGAGTCCCCATATCCTAGCTATTGTGTTTACCACTTTTCATTTTCTCACACGTGTTGGGTCTCTACTGTGGCCCCAAAGGGTGTTAGCTCATCAGAGTATCACCACACAGCAATCTTTTTCTGGAGAACACTGTGCCAATTACTTTGTCCAGGGAACCATATTGCATGTTCAAAATTCACTGCATTAGCAGTGCACAAATTTTTTAAATAAACAATTGATTAGCAAGACTTTTAATTTCTGAAGTCCATTAATCCTGTTCAGTCAAGGCCACTAAAATCTGGATTCCAGCATCTTCCCCAATATCATGGAGAGAGAAATACCATTCTGTCCCACAGCCAGATGCAATGTTGCTACAATGGTGCTGGTCAATAAAGGTAGCATAATTAGTTTTTTTATGAGTTGCATCCAGACTATTCCCAGCATTGATTTTTTTTTTTTTTTTTGCAACTTCAAGAGAAAGAATTCTTCCCTGGTACAGAACTGAGCTATTCATGTTAATGAGAAAAGCTATGAATGTGACCATAGAGGATTTTAAAATAAATTTTAATGTAAGTTCTACTTTTTAATGGTTCATGAACACTTAATTGCACAGACCCAGTAGTCTTTGGCCCTACTCTGTCTAAATGCAACTTTAAAAGGCCTATTTATATAAATGTAGCTTAAAAGGTTTACTTAGATATAAATCTGTTTCCCCAATAGTGAAGGTGAGTGAAAGAATGGGTTGTAAGAGTCAAAATTCTTTGCATTAGTGAAGGACAGAGACATTTGTCAATTAATTGATTCAAAATGCTCCCTCTAAGAGATTTTGTTAATCCCAGTGCACCAAAAGCTTTATGGTTCAAGCCACAGCAAGAAACCTGCAGTGCCTGTTGCCAACGGAATGCAGACTCGGGGGGGAGAGCAGGTCTTCAGCACAGGAATGTTTCTGGTTTCAGCAGCCCCTAATAGGACACAGAAGATTATTCCTCCCATACTTTGTTTAGGGAGCTTTGTTTATAACTTCCAGGAACTGAAATCAGAACCATCAGATGGCAGAGCACATGTTACCAGAGCAGTGGCATTGTTTTAAAACCTGCTACTCAAAACAATCCCAAGTTTTTCAGACACTGAAGAAATGTTCATGTCTCCTTTCTAGACAAATTCAGCAGCTCCCAATAAAAAAAAAACAACTCACCAAAATTCACTTGTTGATGTAAACCAATTGGTGCGATTTGGTTAAAAAGCAGCCACTGTCTTTCCATTGTCATGGCCCTGTTTATCTTTAATTTTTAAATTGTCATTTTTGGCTTGAATTTAGCCAAAGTTTCCTTCTTACTTTTGTTTACAGCTGCTGAGTGAGCATCCCAGGATTGTACAAGTACCACCCGTTTTTTCTAGGAAGCCACTAACTACCCCTTTAGCAGGTCCTAAATCTTACTTTCTGAAAGTACAGCCCTTTTTCTGGGTGTTGTCTCCTCCTCTGGATTTTCAATGCCCTGTATTATTCCCCACCTATTTACAGTTTGCTTAGAGCAGCTTTAATAAAAGCAAATTACTTTGTGTCACATTACTAATCCTGTACTATTCACATAGATTTTTAACTAATATGCAGCTAGAAAATTAAGTACTGAGTGTAGTCAAATACTCATGGGCACTGTGTAATAAAAACACGAGCAAGTACCAGAGTCAACACCTAAATTACAGCATTGACTCATAGTTGAATTTCCTGCTCATAAATATTGGAATACAGTTCTGCCTAATCAGGTGCTTATTACCCACTGGCACGGAGTCAGGACATTGTGGACATCTGACCACTGGCAGCAATAAGCCTCAGTGCACCTGGATGGGCTATTGTCTCCTGTCAGATGAAAAAGAGAAATCAGGGCTTGGCATTTCTATAGGTATGCTGTAGCTCACAGCTCCCATGTGGCTGTTCATTTGGCTGTGTGCCAAATTTTCATGGGTGAAGTAGTAGATAGACATTTTGGGGGTAAACAATCCCTAAGTAACAGGAGGATTAAACTCTTTTGTCCTATGAGCAATGCTTACCAACTCTTGTGTAATTAAGCCATGTAACCAAAATTGCCTGTTGCTGGAGGGAAGGCACTCATCTCCATCAGCATGTGAGGCTCCTGCTCTTTGATTTATGGTGGCATAGAAGTTAAAGAGGTGAAATTAGAGGAAGCCTATTCTTATTCTTTTAGTGGCATGAGATGGAAATACAAGATGCAAAGAAGAAAAGGAGGGCAAATTTTACACACCAGGAAAAGAATTATCTCCTTTCTTTTCATGACAAATCACAGATATGGTTGGCACAGACTGGCTCAGGTGCTTCATAGTGGCTGTAAAGAAGAATTTCTCAGAGACATCCTGCATATTTCAGGAGATGTTTGGCATTGTGTAACTCTGGGCTGCTCAGACACAAGACTTGCTTTGAGGTACCTTGTAGTCAAATAGGGTTATTTTGTCTTTGCAGCTCAGAGCACAGTTCTCCTAAGCCTAATGAACAACAGCAGCTGACATGTGCCAGGGCTGCTGCTATGGAATGGAGAGGGCATTTTCCCATCTAGGAGCAGTGAGACCATAAAATGCAGAGCTGCAGATCCCTAAGTCCTGATACCTTACTTTTCACCTTACATGGGCTTACATGGGCTTACATACCGTCCTTCTTGATAAATCTGATGCACACAGAGAGGCATCACCCACACACAAGAAGTAGCTGGTGACACCGAACCTATCCTTATTACAAGAATTAACTATGGAAATAACACCACTCATCTTCCATGGATTGTAAGCCTTACTTGTTGCAGTACTCATCGAGCATGCGCTGGGCATCCTTCTCCTCCCGCTCCAGCTTGGCTCGGTCAGAAGCCAGCTCCCTCATTCGTTGCCGGTTGAACTCAATCTGCCCAGCAAAGGCTTCATCCAAGCCCACCAGCTCATCCATGCGCTGGAAGGTCTCCAGCTGCTTGCGCAGGATGGTGTTGCGCTGTTCCAGCACACGCGCCCGGTTGATGTAGCTCGCAAAGCGCTCGTTGAGCTCCTGCAGGTTCTCCAAGCCCCGGGCTTGGGCCAAACTGTCGAATTCTGGGGAGCCTCGTAGCTCATCATAGGCATCTGACCGCTCGTACTTCTCCTTGCGTACCTCACGGAGGAAGCTGCTCCTGTACATGGCTTCAGAGGGGCTGTGCAGTGCCGGGGTCCCCTCTTGTGTGCCTGCCTGTCTCTCCAGTTTGGATCTGAATTACGTCTGGGGGGTTTGGGGAAGAAGAACTGAACATAATCCCCCCCCTCCCAGATGATTAGGACTTGTCTCCAGGGTGGTTTGTGGCACTAAAGGCATCATCTGCGGGAGTGAACTAAATAAATCCCAATGGCCCCGCCTTGGAGCTGCCCATCCAGGAGTCAGCAGTTTGGAAGAGCGGTGGGTACAGAAGGGCTAGGGGCTTTTCTTTTTAAGCATTGGAATCGTGGACAGCCAGGATAAAAGAGAGCAACGTCCAGCTTTCACCCGGTGGATTAAAGCATTATCCATGGAAAACAAAACAACTGCTTTGCAGTTTTAAAGGCTGAGCTCAAAGCCTTTCATGGCTGTGCTGGGGGGAGAGCTTTGTCCCATGGGGGTGTCCCCAGGGCTGTGCACAGAGGCCTTCTGCTGAGAGAGGATTTTGGTGTGAGTGGATGGCAGCCCTTGATTTTTGTTATTTGACAGTTTTGTTATCATTTAGAATGATGGGATAGTATTTAAAAATTAATATGATTCCATCTCCATGGGCAAGATTTGGTCATCTGGTTCTCACTTCAGGCTTCATGTCAGGTTTTTCTGCAGGTTAATTCTACCTGGCATGAGAAGCACCCAAGCAGCAGTGGTACTAAAACCTCTGGCTTAACAAAGCCTCTTTGGGAAGCCACTTTCTTTGGGTATAGCCAAAAACCATGTCACCTCATGACTTGGTGGACTTTCCATATTATCCCAGGGGGAGCCACCATTCTTCCTTCACTTCCACTGTAATGGAGTCTTGTGTGCTGCCATTCACTAAGAGGCTTTAATTTCCCCTCAATGCATCTCCTCTAGTATTTTTTTCCTGTCTTTCATTTTGAAAAATCCTGTTTCGTGGATGTGTTCTTCCCTAATCTACTGTCTGCCCAGACAGAAAGCCCAACACCAAGCCACTCCAATGTTGAGATCTCTGTTAATAATTCATATGAAAGTCAATTTCACTTCTTAATGGTCATAACTTAATTAAATACTTAAATCTCATGCATTTTGAAGCCCAACAGATCTCAAGGCACTGATGGCAAGTACAGAGGTGAAGAAAGAAGTGGGTGCTCAGGTGACTCAAAAAGTTCAACTTCAAAAAGAAAGTTTGGTTTCTCTGCTACTAAATCTGAATCAAAAGGGGAAAATGTTCATTAGACATTTCCTATATATTTCTTATTTTGCTTCAGATTATTTGGAAGTGCCATGGGGAAAGATCAATGATGTCTCAGAAAATTTAATTAGGCTGTGCACACAGACTGTGCAGCTCCATAGTCTGCTTCCAAGGTATATAAATAGCAAAACAGAGATAGACCTTTCAGAAATGTCTGGGATCTTTATGAACCAGTGAACGTGAAACCACTGATTTCCATGCTGCACAAACATACCAGCATTTGCAGCTCTTTGGCAGGAGCAGCCTGCTTACCCCAACAATGTAGCTGAGCTTTTAACAAAGTTAGTCTTTCAGAAGAGATCAGAAAGTAGATTCTGCTGAATTGTGGGTCGTGTATTTTCATGGCAAGAGTTTTTATGGCTTTAGACAGCCTTTCAATAAAGTAATAAGTGCTATTCCATCTCTCTCTCAGTGGCTGGAAGAAGCACTGACTCCATGCTGATCTTAACTCCTTAGTAAGTGGACAGGCCCTTCAGTGACTCACCATGTCCCTAACTGCAGTGGTCTGGCTGCAGGGGAACCCTTGCAGTCCCAGTTTTTGTTATTGAAATTTATCCCACACTTTCTACTGGGAACATCTGGGTTTGGTATAGCATACTTTGCTATTACATGCATGTCTTTAAGGTGAGATCCCTGATTCCAAGACCTCATCTTGGGCAGTTTCTGTTGTTGACTTGCTATAGACGCAGCTTTACCAGGGCCAAGGCAAGCTTACATGACTCAGGCTCTGTGTTAGTGACTTTTTGAGATGGAGGTGACTTAAGGAGTCACCCGTGGCCTCCAGACAGCTTGTGAACATGCAAATTATAGAAATTATAAAATGGTAAAGTCTGGAAAAGGCCTCTAAGAACCCAGCACTGCCATGTTCAATACTAAACCATGTCCCCAGCTGTCACATCCACAAGTTTTTTAACATTTCCAGGTATGGTGATTCCACCACTTCCCTGGGCAGCCGATTCCAATGCTTGATAACCATTCCAGCAAAAATTTTTTCCTAATATCCAATCTAACCCTCCCCTACCACAACTTAAGGCCATTTCCTCTCATCCTATTACTTGTTACTTGGGAGAAAAGACAAACCCCACCTCACTACATCCTCTTTCATACAGTTGTAGAGAGAGATAAGGTCTTCCCCAGACCTCTTTTCTCCAGACTAAACACACCCACCTCCCTCAGCTCCCCCTCATCAGACTTGTGCTGCAGACCCTGCAGCACCTCCATGTCCTTCTTGTAGCAGGAAGCCCAAAACTGAACACAAATGCAGCAAATCAGAATAAGATAGCCTAAAAGGAAAACCAGTTTGGAACAAACTTCAGCTCTTACTCTTTTCAAAAATAAAGAATCAAAAACACCTCAGAAAAATCAATCTCCTTCTGTTATGCACTGAATTATTTGGCTCATCTAATGGACCATGAAGGTGAATTACACAAGGATCTTGTCCACTGTTTCCTATTTAGAGATGGCTCAAAGACTGAAAGGTTATCTATATACACATCAGTGAAATGCCTGACAAACTGCTTGAAATATTTTTAGATTTAAATCAATGAGTATGTATTGAAGAACACATATAAAGAACACTTTTCATCCTAACACCTACAGTATAAACAAGAAGGAGCATACAGAAACAATTTGCACTTTCCCACTTTGTCCCCAGATTATGTGTGACTTCTTCCAATAACAATGTCTGAAGGCTAGTTCTTTGCTGTTGAAATGCACTATATGATATATCACCATCAACCCAGAATGGGTGTTTACTTACACAGCTCAATAAATCTCTGGTACAAGCGGGTGGTTTTTTTCTTCTTTAATTGTTTGTATTGCTATAAATCACTTTGCAACCTAACTTAGCTAAATCCCTAATGCACAACATGAGTATATTTTGGCAGTGCCAAAAACCTGCTTGTACTCCTTACTGCTTGGCTAGGTCAACACAAGTTTCTCAAACGAAACAAAAATGCATAAAATACATTTAAAAATGTCACAATCCAAAGGAACTCTATCCTTCTGATAAGAACTAGTCCAGTCCCAGCTGTGCTTGGCCACATTTTGCTGGCCATTGTTGTGGGGCAACCTTGGAGCTCCTGTACTCTCTCCCTGTCCTGGGAACTTCCAGCTCTGTTTCTTTTTTCATAGCAAAAACCTTTTCTACATTGGGTTAAGACAGGGTAAGAGTCATATAGGTCCCCCAAGGCAGTGGGCTCAGAGTTTTCAAATTAATCCTACAAGTTGAGTGCTTTCTCAATAATAATATGACAGTTTGTTGGTGCAACTGTTACTATAAAATGATCCTATCTACTGGTACAGCCCAGCTGAGGCACTCAATTCACTCTTGCTGTCTTTTCATGTTATTTGGCTTTATTCAGAGCCTGATGCTATAGCCCAGGGTTTCCTGTTCCTGTAGTCCAGAACAAAACTTCAGAGAAGGTGTGATAATGAAATGTGTCACAAGTGTTTCATGCTGAGATCTCATAGATGGAAATTGAGGTTATTCTTCATTTTGAAAACTGATGCTCAAGAGCCATGTCCAAATACATAACATTAACTATCTGAAAAAACTGCTGTGAAGACATTCAAAGCAGAACCTCTTTGTGAATATGATTGATCAGAAAGATGAAATGAATTTGTGCTGATTAGCTTTAAGGAAGAATCAAAGAACATACATTCAAACATGAAAGAGACCAGCACACTGGAAAAAAAATAGTCTTGTGTGTTTCTTCCTTTTCCATGACCATAGTAAATAGATCAAGAAATAATGACTTTAAACTGTGCAATATAAGCTATGAATGAAATATAAGACAAGTAGGCTAATCGTTACTCCAATGAAGCACAGGGAGTAAAATATTGCAAGATCTCAGTGATTTAAGCACTTTAAAGATCAAGCTAAACAAACTCTATCCAGGAGTAAGGGATGCTTGTTTCATCCTCCTTTAGGAGAGAGAAGAGTTTATTGCTGATTGTCAAAACACTATTGAGAGGTCCTTGCCTCTTCCCTGGGCAAGTAATTTTTTCAGGACAATGATTTCTAAGGTCTCTCCTAGTCCTGTGAGGTAAATACCCTCCCACTTCTTAAGTACCCTTGCACTCAGTCGCTGAATTTTCTTTAGATGTTTTTATCTGGTGGGTCATGTCCATGCAGTGCATCACAGATGGATGATGACTTGTACCCTGCTTCTTGGACTCTTCTTCCAGAGATATTCTTACCCCTCCAGGCAACACCAGGTTACTGGTCAGAGCCCAAAGATGAGTTTTCCCCTATTATGTTATGCAGCTCTTGACAAAATAAGTGATTTGGTGCCACCAGAGGGCTGTAGTTCTACAGCAGCAGCAGGCTGTGGGTTGGAGATTCAGCACCATGTCAGTCTGTGACATAAACAACCCCAGAGATTCCTGCAGAGAATTTGCTTTGTAGTAAGAAAGAAGCTGGGTTTTGTCATCATTGCAATAGTAGATGTGCTGCAACAAGCTGCTGCTTCTGCTCAGGGGGACCAAATCCTGCTGGGATAAGGATGAGTCCCCTAGCAGAGGTGGATGTGCTGACATAAAGGTACATATCTGATGCATTGCTCAGGACACATCTCCCCCCACACCTGTGGAGATCCAATGGCCTGGCCTGGCCAGCAAGCCAGTCATAGCTGGGATCAAGTCAAGGCCATGGAAAGCTACACCCTAAGTTCAGGGACACTGTTTCAAGTTAGGGAGAGTTAAAGTTTGTTTGAATGGGATCATGGGAGTTACTATGTTAGTATAGATTACCTTGCCTGTTGTGATTGGTTAGGATATTTCTAGAATGTTCCATGTTAGTGCATATAAGTTGGGATCACCCCTTGTTAGAGGTTTTAGTGTTTGGTTGTATTCAGGAGAGCTCTTGTTACTGTGGGAAGAAGAATAAAGGACCCTTGGATTTTCCACCTAAGACCCGCTGCCCGCTTTTTCTTCTGCGCTGACCCCTCACAACATGACACAGACCATCCCAAATAAATACCCCAAACTAACAGCAGCACTGGAACAGATCCCTTTCTAAGACTTTTCGAAATCAGGCCAGAAGAAAATCTGCTGCACACATCTAGTGCTCAGTTGTACTCTTCAGAGAGATGGGCATGGAATTTGAGTAAAGGAAATGACATTGTTAATTTTTGTAGTGATGGTAAACAAAATTAAAATGTCAGGAAATTGTTGTCTGTTTTGTTCTGGCAAGTCTGTGATAGTAAGTAAGTGATTTTCCCAATTGCGGTGGTAGGCAGACAAGTTTTACCCAGTTAAGCTGAGATGTTTTTCCCTTAATTTTGGCTATGAGCCAGCAGAAATGCCACTCTGATAGATGCCTTTTCAGTCAAAGGATCAGATGTGAAAATTGGGTAAATACTCTGGATTGTATTTTTAATTTTCTATTTTCTTTTTATTCTATCCACTTGGATTATTTTTCCCTTTCTGAATAATGCAGAAAGCAGCAAAGGACAACATATCAAAAATAAATTAGATCTCTGACGAGGGGTTCAGACTAACTCAGACCTCCTGGGAAAAAAAAGTAGAACTCAAGAAAGTAAGAAGACAGTTTGAGCTAATTGGAGATAACATTCCTTTCAGCACTTAATATTCCCTGACTTGGGGCACAGGATGGCACCTATCCATACACCTCATTATTTAATAATATTGCTAATTTGTAAGGACAGAACATTTTGGAGATACTCTGATATGTCTGTATCTTGTCACCCTGAAAATGCTTAAAATTGAAATATCTATTCAGTCTTTGTAGAAATAACAATTCTTGAAAAGTTGATTCAGAAGCTTCAAGTATTGTGTCTATTTCTTTGGCACTTCAAACCACAAAAAAATTCACTTGAACAATTCTCGTTCTCTCAGAATGTCTTCAATGAATGAAATATTTCAGACCAAATTTTTCCATGCAACCTTAAGGTTTTTCCCATTTCTTTTTGAGTGAAAACCACAGTAATTGAGATATATATAATTTTGATGGAACCAATAATATACTTCACAGTATAGAAGAGAGAAAATAAATCCAGTTTTCTCACTGAAGAGTTCGTAATATGAGGAAAGAAAAGACATAGCATGTCTCATAAACCAAATGGTCTTTCCTTACATATAGGTAAAAAAGAGTAGGAAGCTTTTTCTGTGGAGGTGTTTAATTTCCTGGGGGCAGAAAGAAAGTGGAAAGGCAGCTGAACTGAATCTGGGTTTCACCTGAGCCCTGCAGGCAATAGTCCGAATTCCTGTGACAGAACAAGGAAAACAAGAGCCAGAGGAGATGTGCAATTGCTGCTGGAATAAATACCTCAAATGAATGAAGCAATAGAATCAGGGAAGGGAAACAAGAAAAGCCTAAAAAGAAGGCAAAAGGATAAACTTATATTTCTGGCTGATATTCAACAGCTGTCGGCATATGCCAAGCTGGCTGCTTGGGGAGACTACCAATGGTAATTCAGAGGAAGAGCTAATGGCAACTAAGCACTGACAGTAATGGGAGGTCCAGCACACAAAACAGGACAAGGAGCCTCCAGCAGACTGGGGAGAGAATGGGGATGGCTCAGATGCCCCACTCGTCTCCTGCCTCTGCCCCATGAGTGGCTCAGTGCCAGCGTCTTGTTAAGGACAGCCTTCACAGAGGAGGATGAGTGAGACCACAAACCACACATGTCCCAGCACCTGCAAATCAGAAAAGCTGACCCTGATCCCCACAGCAACCAAAGGCACCTGCCACTCAGGTTAAACTGGCATTCAGAGCTAATTGGCCTGTCCTGACCAAATAAAGGAGCAAGAAGAGAGCCAGAAATGTGTATCTTTCCTCCCCAGCAGCACCCAAGTGCACACAGCATCTCCTCCCTGTCTCTGATGCCAGCAGCAGTTGCTGTTTTTTCCTCCCCAGGAAATAACAGTTAAAAACCACACATGTGGCAAATGATGATGTCTTTTCTAATAGCATCCACATGGGTGTGTGCTCGCTTTGAGGAGCTGCTCTCAGACACATTTGAGCAACATTTCATCACAATACTGGGGATGAATAACCTCAAAATGAAATGAACCATTATACACACTGTGCACAGAGAAGACTGCAAATTCTAAACACACACCATTTATTTCTCTTTCCCTCCTCTCTGCCCTGAACATTTAGCAAAGAACTGCTAAAATCCTGCCTTAAATTTTCAGAATGTAATAAAACTAGGCAAGATGCTTGAATTCTCTCCAGCAGCAGATATATAAAGAAAGGTACTCAGTAGGGCTGATTTTTATTGGATCACATCTCCAGTGCAATGTCACAGAAATGAAGCAGACATGTTCTAATTCAAAAGGCAATTTTTAACCTATCCTGTTTATCTGGAAAATCATTCTGCCCTCAGAGCTGCCAAAGGCATTCTAGCAACAAACATACCTACAGAGGGACAAGTAAACAACAGGGAGATTTGTGCCTTGAGAGCAGGAAACAGAATTCACCAATTGCAACAAAACTGACCAGAGAATTTTTTTGAAAGAAATTTCACCAGGGTAGTGTTTTCTTCTCCTCTTTCCCTAATTTCACCATAGATGAAAGTGGAAATGTTAAAGAATGTAAGACATGTAACAGGATAAATGAAGTAATTTTGAATAAATGAGAGGTGAAAACAGAATTCTCCCCCTTTTTGTATTGCTTGTTAGCTCTGCTTGCCATGAATCCTGTTAAAGAGAAAACATGATAAAGCACTTTGTTAGTTTTCCTTCAGTAAAAGTTCAGGAAACAAAAAGATGATGTCTGTGACTTGAGGAAAAGATCTAAATAGGATTCATTAGAAATTAAATGCTTCCTGTGATTGAAGCAACAGTCCATTTTCTCACTGCCATTGACATTGGTTTGCATCAGTCCAGCAGTCATCTTATTGTTGTCATGGTGTAAGCCTGGTTAGAGGACATGAAGACTACAAATAAAGAATGGAATTAGTGAGGTTAATGCATATAAGGGGAAAGACCAGCTGTCATCATAAATACAAGATTTTCCATGTTATAAAGGCATTTGAGGAGTCTCTTGTTCAACTCTCTGATTGTCTACAGCAGGGAAAAGCTGGCTATGGGTGCAGTATCAATCTCTGACATTCACAGGTATTTAAGTAAAAAATGAGAGTCCTGTTTATTTCCTGACTGTTTCTGAATGGCTTGTGTGAAGAGCAGATCACCATGAAGAGCTTAGGTGGCTCTTCAGGTTTTGAGGTTTTGAGGGAGTAATAACAATCCCTGTTCGACTGATCTCTGGGTATTTGAAGAGCAAGCTCCTAGACACCAAGTGTTTCTTAGGCTCTCCAGCCACTCTTTCCTCCAAACAGGTTATGAGATCTTGCTGGCAGCTGAATCACTGATGCAGAGCTTTTCTGGAATCCCCAAGCATCTACAGGGAGACATGAAAACAAAACAACCACCCTGTTTACACATCTTCACAAAGGCAGCACAGCAGAAGTAGACCCAAAAGGTAGCGTTTCACCCTTGTGTCCCCCACCCTCAGCTCCTCTGAGCTGCTCTGCAGAGCTGTAATCACTCTTCTTCAATTAAGAGAAGGGCTTACTTCTTGAGTTTATCAGTGCACTCACTTCTGAGCTACATAGGTGTTTGGAAGCAAGATGGTAAAAGAGCTGCTAATCCAAAGATTACTTAATTACTCTGCCTAGTGATTGTTGCCTTCTCATCTCACAAATAAATGGCCATTTTTTTAAAAATTTGAGTTTTAGTATAGGCTGTTATGAATAATCTAAACAACTCATTGTCTCACTAAAATGCACTTTAGAGCTCCTTTATTTTACAAAGCGATTGTTGGAAAATTTGGGAGTGGCACCTGTGAAGTGTTTACCTACATGTCTCTAGCTTCAGAAAAGTATTGGAAAATGCCTCTTCAAGGACATGGTCCTAATTAGCCTTTTAATTGGTCAGCTTTTTATCCACTCTCTTATACCTGTGCTACCATGGCCTGAGTCTCTGAGTCTCTTGTTAGTACCCTTAGCTGTCATCATGCCTCCAGCCTTGATTGCACCTAAAAACAGCCAGCAACAAGCAAGGTAGTAGCCTGAGAGGGCTATCAGTAGGATAAGGTTTCTGAAATTAATTTACAAACAGAAAAAAAGCTTCTCAGCAGTGAGAAACACCTCCATTTCCTTTCCTTTTTGCAATTCCCTCAGACAGATTCTCCTGGTTTAAAAGAAAGATGTCTGCCAAGGAAAGGCAGGAATCTCCCCAGAACGGAAAATATGAACCCCTCCCTTGAAATTATTATAGCCTTGAAACATTATGAGGCTTTCAGCATATGGGCTTTTCAAAGATATGGGAAAAGAAATAACAGGAGATATATATATAACAAACTGGACAAACAACAGCAATGACAGCAACAGCAACAACAAAAGAAACCCCCAGGAACCCCAGTGACAGCCTTTCCTCTCACGCCCTGCTGTTTCCCCTTTGGTGTGGCTATGACCACAGGCCGCAGGGGTTCTGTTACAACAGAGGTGCTGTCAGGGGGTGCTGCTGGCTCCCAGAGAGGCCTGGGCACTGCCATGGCTCCCCCGTGGCCTCAGGGGCAGGCAGATGCAGAGGGTCATGGTGATGCCTTGAAGAAGCTGATCTAGAATAGAGGCTAGACAGAGTTAAAGAATAAAGTAGGTATTTATCAGAAGACTTCAATGGATACACCTTGGGCAGTACAAGAGCCTGGCTGGGGCTATATCCAAGATGAACCCAAAATGGTCACAAAATAGATGACTGGTCACGAGGTCTCACACTTTTATAAGTTTTTGTCCATTTGCATATTGGGGTTAATTGACCAATTATAGCGTAAGGTTATGAAATCCTGTGAAAAACACATTTACTCTCCTATGAAAATTGAAAAAGTTTAATAAAGGGCAATAGGAGACAAGGACCATAGAGCAAAGGTTATTATGGCCAGGTGCATCTTGGCACTCAGCCAAGACCACACTGTAATCTTCAGCGATACCCCTTAAATACCTTTTCCCTTACATCAGCCTATTGCATATTCATAGACCCTTATGCATAGTAAACTTTTCCCCAAACTAGTTTACATGTTCCAAGAACTGTTTAGCATATCTTCTTCTTGGATCTGTCTTTTTAGAGCATGCGTATTCCTTGGCTGTGGTTTTAGTCCATTTTTATCACCTCCAGTTTTTGGGCCTTGGTCCACACAGTCTTGAGATGGTGGGTGCTGATAGTTGGCAGGTGCTGATATCTATAGCAGATGTCCTCTTCATATGTTCATTGGATGTTATCCCATGCAAGCAGGCATTTTAAAACAAGCATACTTATATCAGCTATGTCTAAGATTAATTAACAACAGAAATAAAAGCTATATCTTTATAACAAAGTTACTTTAACATCACACATATAAAATCCATCTAAATATTTGTGAAAAGCCAATATTATAATACGTATCTATAACAAGTCTCATCCTTCTTGTTTTTCGCTCTTCAGTCTACCGTTGTTTATGCTCTTGGGCCTGAAACTTGTAACGGTTGTCCTTTGTCCCAAGTTAGAAAAGAAATTGTTTTCTCTACCTACTCTGTGAAGAGAGTTCAGCAACATTTAATATGAATCTCAGAACTACACACCTAGGCAGCACGGAATCTGAAAAATATGAAAGCTAAAACTTAAAGCATCAGTGGGAGCTCAGGTGAAGGGGAGGATGGGACATTGCTCCTTTGAGCAGCTCACAGGCAGCTGGTCATGATGTTGGGCTACTGCAATGGCAGGGGCAGCCCCAGCTGCAGCAGCATCCCACACGTGGGCTGTGGAGCCCCAAACAACCAGGAAACAGGGAGAAAGCAAGCAGCCTTGCAGTGTAGAAACCACTGCCAGCTGGAGTCTTGGAGCCTCACACACAGGAGCGGCCATAGGGTCAGTGGCCCAGTGGAAGGCAGTGTTGGTTCTGGTCCCGAGTTTCAGCATTAGATGTGCTGGTTCTGAGCTCCCAAGTGACAGGGAAACAAACCAGCAGGCCCTGGTAATAGTGCCAAAGGAAAAAAGCAAACAAACCAGAAAAAATTCAAACCCACCAAGTTACAGGGCAACAGGCTGCAACATTATAGTCTAGGGATGGTGTGGCTGGACAGTGCCCAGGCAGAAAAGGACCTGGGGATACGGGCCTGAACGTGGGTCAGCAGTATGCCCTGGTGGCCAAGAAGGACAATGGCATCCTGGCCTGTATCAAGAATAGTGTGGCCAGCAGGAACAGGGAGATCGTTCTCCTCTACTCTGCACTAGTGAGGTCACATCTTGAGTGCTGTGTCCAGTTCTGGCCCCTCAGTTTGGGAAGGACGTTGAGATGCTCAAGCGTGTCCAGAGGAGGGCAACGAGGCTGGTGAGGGGCTTGGAACACAAGCCCTGTGAGGAATGACTGAGGGAACTGGGATTGTTTAGCCTGGAGAAAAGGAGACTCAGAGGTGACCTTATCACTCTCTACAACTCCCTGAAAGGTGGTTGTATTCAGGTGGTGTTGGTCTCTTTCTCCAGGCAGTAACTGATAGAATGAGAGGACACAGTCTCAAGCTGCATCAAGGAAAATATAGGTTGGATATTAGGAAAAAGTTTTTCACGGAAAGAGTGATAAAGTTCTAGAATGGCCTGCCCGGGGAGGTGGTGGAGTCACCATCCCTGAATGTGTCTTTTAAAAAAAGACTGGATATGGCACTCAGGTGCCATGGTTTAGTTGAGGCGTAAGGGCATGGGTTGGACTCAATGATCTTTATGGTCTCTTCCAACCTAGTCATTCTGTGAATTCTGTGAATTCTGTGATCTCAGGTCAGATCCACTCACAGGGCCAGCCACATGGCTGCTGCCTCCATGCCCCCTGAGAAGGAAAGGCCTGCCCTGGCCTCAACCCCCACAGGATCCTGAGCCAAGCCTTCACCCATCGTGATATTCCATGGGAGGGGGAAAGGGGAGTGGGAGCAGAGGGTGTAGGGGGAACAAAAGTGACAATTCTGGGCATTAGATGACTATGGCATAACCCCATCAACATCAGTGCCCCCAAGACAGATGAAAAGAAAAAGGCTATTTCTTTAAGAAAACAATAATTTATAAAGGGCAGCCTTCTCTTCAGATATGAAAGCAAAAATAGATTATTAGAATACAAGTATTTCTCTAATTGGGTTATCAAGGTACCTGTCACATTATGAAAACACTCAAATCACTGTTCCACTGTCGAGAAAAATAATGACTCATTTCCCCGATTAGATTGCTCTGCGAATAGGTGCTAATCACAAATCTTCTAGACCACCAAAATTGCCCAATTTTGTTACAAAATTAACTACTTGTGTCATAAGAAACCAGTTGAGTTTGAGGTTGCAGACACAGAACATCATCTGCTACCTGCCTCTAAAAAGTTAATAAAGTGCACAAACAGGCTCACACAGACCATTATAATCCAAAAAGACTATCAACTTTTCAGTACAAAACAGATCAGATCATTATGCAAATAAATCCTAAGCTCAATTTATGGCGTCTTGCAGTTGGTGAGGGACCAGTTGTCTCTTGGACTAATACAAAGGCATTGGCACTGATTTTAAGCAAGACAATGAGTCTCATCTTCAGTCCTCTGGGGTGGCAGTGAAAAAAATGCCAAAATGTCAGGATCCTACAGATTAAATATGTGACACAGACTACAATGGAGGAACAGGGACAGAATGCTTCAGAAGACCCTGTCTGTTCCTCTCCTGTCTGGCCTTGCCAGTAGTGACCCTTGAAGCAAAAAAGACATGCAGAGCAGACATCCAAAGCTGAACTTTGAGATGCCATCATATCAGGAAACTCTCCTAAGGCCATGGCCGTTTCTTTCCAAATGTGACTGAAATTTTGGGAAAACAGAAACTCTCCAGCACTATATTCTAATTGTTAGAGAATCAGGCATTACTTTACTCTAGCCAGGATGTTATTCTGTACAGGATGTGCAATATGAATCATTCCATCCACACATGCCCAGTGCAGTAGAAATCATTCCATCATTCCACCACACATTTTTTTTACCAGACTTTTCACATGTTTATACATAAACTAAAGAAAAACTAAAGAAACTCTTGTTCATTGATTGCATATTACACAATTCTTAGTATTTGGTCTCCTATTGGTTACTGATCCCTTTGTCTTTGATGCTAGTTTGGCCCTCATTCACCTTTTCCCAGACCAGGTGTCTCTGCTCCAGGAAGTAATGTTTGTTAATGTCTGTTTATCTCCTCTGTATCTTCTGTCTACTCCCAATCTGTAGATGTTAAGCTCTCTGAGTCTAGGAATTTTCTTTTTGTTGATTGAAGCCCTGTCAGGCCTCACCCACTGAAATTCAAACCATCAGTGAACAGAGAGTCTTTTAAAGAGAAACCTTAATTTCAGCCCCCTTGGCAAAGGTGAATAAACCCATGATTAAAGTTACTCAAAAAAGAAAAAAGTTGTATCATTTCCAACACAAACATGAAAAATGTCCCTTGGCATTCATTGCAGAATTACCCAATATTTGCCTGTACTGATTCTGCCTGAACACCAAGTATTTTTTATTGAGCAAAATTTTGGGTCTCAGGTTACTGCTGGAAGCAGTCTGACCTCTTGAAGCACGTGAAGTAACTGCATGCTGGAATTACTGAGAGTCTATTACCTGACAAAAGGAAACCACTTATCATTTATCTCAATTCACTGCATCAGCCTTTAGGGAAATTTTCCTAAACACTCAAGGCAAATTCTCCAACTCTGGTTGTACAGAATTGCTCTGGGGTCACTGCCTGATCCTTCAGACATGTTATTATTTTGTGACTCCCTAACAGAAATATAGAAAGCTGATTGTTACTATGCAGTCAACCATGTGATTTAAAGAGGGTGTATTAGGGAGAGAGGCATCCCCAGTGACAGCTGGGAAAAAAAGGAAACCAAGTACCCTGTGATGAGATGCATTGCAGGATAAATTCCCCTTTTCTCCATGATACTACAAATTCCCTCTGATGCCTGGCAGGTTGAGTCAAGGAATTAGAAAGGATCTGACAGGGAAATATTAATTCTCATTTGTGGAGAGGAAATAGAATTGAGGGAGATAATCGAGAAAAGCAGCCTTTAAGTCTCCTTGTAACTCTCAAGAACGTGGTATAGCTCTTGCCCTCTTGCCACTCCTTGGCCATGGCCACAACTGGTTCCAGGTCCCTGGGAAAGGATCTTGCCCAGTGGTGCTATGATTGCAGATGTCCATGCTCCTCTCACTGACTCCTGATCTGAGCTGCCACTACTGTATCATGCTATCCTTGGGAACAGGGGAGTGGAAAAATTCATGTCACTTGTTATCTGCATTTCCATTATCTTCCAGCTCTTGCCTTACGTTAGAACAGACTGAGTCCAAGTAACATGCTCCCAATTGTCTTGAGGTGTCTGCACCAATTTGTCCTTTTGACATTTCTTATTTTTATCATCTCCTCCACCTCATTCTTATGCTCTTCACTTTCAGACCACACAATTTCTGGTTTGACCCTCTCTATATTCCCTGAAACTCAACCTTCCTCTAGTATGGGGCTGGACTTGCTGGTTTGGTTTGCAACCTTACGTGTGTATTTTTGCTGCAACGACTTCAGTCAGCTTTGCTGTTTCCACATCCACTGCAATACTGGAACTTCACAACTTGACAAATGCAACTCACAAACTGTAACTCCATTTTTTGAATTCTGCTCTTTTTTTAATCTCAAGATTAGTTACCAGTTTTTAGGTACAAATCATTTAATGTAAAAAATTATGTCTTGCTGTAATTTTTTTTAAAAGGATGACTACCATCCTCAAAAATGACATCATTTATTAGCATTGATAATGTTTTAGAGTAAGTCTCACAAATCATTAGTAATCAGATGCTGATGTACAATTTTCCTTCCAGTGTCTCAAGCAATTTTTTTAATGGACTCACTGAAAGTTCCAAAACTAACAGAGATCAGATTGAACTGAACTGCTCAACTTCATTATCTTTTTCCTCCTATCACTGCAAAGCTTTTTTTTCCTCCTACTCTGTCTGGAAACTAGAAAAATGGGAAAACTTAAGACCAATTTTCCATAATGCACACACAAAAATGACAGAGTAAATGTTAGTGGGAGTATCATTGGCATTTTCTGTGACCTATCTCCCATGTTCCTGGCACTATTAAGAGGTTTTGCAAAACTAAAAAGAAAAGGGAAAAAAAAGGAATAAAAAGTTTCCCTTAGCTTTGTATATAGATGAGCTTGTAATAATTACTAAAGATTAGTAGCTGAAATGTTCTTCATTTCATTCATGTTCTTCTACCTAAAGTTGCAGTTCTGAGAGCAGATTTCAGACTTCCAATGACAAAATGAAAAGCAAAACCAAAGCCTATAAGAAAACAAAGTCCCGTTGTACAGCACAGCCAGATACTCTCTCACATGTCATTGTTTTTCTATTATAATTTATGGTTCATGTTTTTTTTCCCTTAAATGATTTATTTTAGTTCAGAACCCAGTGCTTTAAGAAAAACTATGCTATGGTTGGAGGCTGTGTGTTCACCAAAAGGAATTTGAAGTAAATAATTTTTATATTGCTTCCTACAGTCATTTAGTGTTGATCTTCACTGTGGCCATTTCCTGTTTCAATAAAATGTTATTTACCTCCTCCCTGTGAAAGGTTTGTGCAGAGCTCATTCTAAAGGGCGTGTTGAGGCATGTTTGTAATAAACTCCCTGTCGCTATAGGACACAAAAGAACACACGCTCATACCGTTCTCAAGGTGAAAGAGAAAAAAGGGCCATTTATTTTCTGACTCCAATATTTATAGTTTTCCAAAAGTGACAGTGGATTGGAGGGTGACAGTGGCACCTCTCCAATGCCACTGGTTAAACCAACAGTCCATCAACTCTCTCCTCCTCCATAAAGGAATGCAAAACAATGAGTTATTTACAGAAAGTGTGTGAGAAAATTCACTACAAGAATGTCAACATCAGAAGGCTTAGAAAATCTTAAAAACCCAGGGTGACATCTCACCCTTTTTCCATTTAAAAAGAAAAAGAAAAGAAAATGAACAATGTAAAAAGGAAAAACATGAACAATGCTCAGTGTCCACTTGCGGACGAATCATCAGAGCGATCACTCCCGTCATCTGCATCTGAGTCATCACTCAATGATCTGCCCGCTTGATCCCTTTCAGGTTGGTCACGGTCTCCGTCTTGCTCATCGGCTGGATTCTGCCTCTGCGGTCGCAGGTCAGGGCGAACACATTTCGAAGGTACCCAGCGTACCCCAGTATCTGTGGATACACAAGCATACCCGCGCCCCGAAGCGATAAGGTCGTAGGGACCTTCCCACTGTTTGGTGACTAAATTCCGCACCCGAACCTTCGCTCGAGGCTGATGTGCCTCGTCCGCAGCCTGCAACGAGAGATGGTGATTCAAAATGACAGGGTTATTTGAGTTCTGTGGCACAGTGAGATGATTGATTGTGTACAAAGCTTTTGCCAACCGACTGTGCGGGGTTTCACCCTGCATTCCCCGTTTTTGTTTTTGAAGAACCCGCTTCAGAGTACCATGAGTGCGTTCTACAATAGCTTGACCAGTCGGGGAATGAGGGATCCCGAACTTGTGCGAAACACCCCACAACTGCAGGAACTGCCGCACCTTTTGGGATGTGTAAGCAGGACCATTGTCGGTTTTCACCGCAGAAGGTATGCCCAAAACGGCAAAGGCCTGCCTCCAGTGGGCAAGGACATCGCGGGCCTTCTCCCCAGTGTGAGCCGAAGCCCACATCGCAGAGGAGAACGTGTCCACAGTGACATGCACATACTTGAGCCGGCCAAACTCGGCAACCAGGGTGACATCGGTCTGCCAAAGCTCCAAGGCCCTAAGGCCTCTGGGGTTCACCCCTGCCGGCAAAGGCGGAGCAAGTGCATGGCAGTCATCACATGACTCAACAATGTCACGAGCCTCAGTTGGCGTCAGCTGAAACTGCTTCTGCAGGGTATGTGCGTTTTGGTGGAAAAACCCATGTGATGCCTTGGCCTGAGCGAGTGTATCAGGCTGAGGCGCTACCCACGCTGGGTTAGCCAGCTTGTCAGCCCTCGCGTTACCTTCCACTATAAAGCCCGGCAAAGTGGTGTGACTCCTCACATGCAGAACATAGAATGGATGAACCTGGGCCTGAATGGCACACCACAAGGTCTTCAGAAAGTGAAACAAGGCAGGATTACTGACCTCCTTCAAGACCGAGTGACCCAACCGCTGTGCGATATCAGCCACATAGGTGGAATCCGTGACCAAGTTGAAAGGCTCCTGGGAGAATCTTTCAAATGCCATGACAGCAGCCCTCAGTTCAACCAACTGGGCTGACCCATCCTCGTGGCCTTCCAGAACCTGCCACTCAGATCCGTCCCTCCAGGTAACAATGGCCTTCCCAGTCCTCCCTGAACCATCAGTGAAGACAGTGGGTCCTTGCACGGGTTCCTGGCTATTTTTGGGCCGCAAAGAGATTTTTGTGGATTTTGCCATATGCAGTAACCTATGGCTGGGCAGATGATAAGTGATCTGCCCGGAGAAATTTTCCAGAGCACTCTGCAGGGACACACTGTTTGCAAAGCTCCAGTCAAAATCCTCCCGTTGCACCGGGAGTATGATCTTTGCAGGATCCGCACCCATCAATTGCAAACACCGTTGCCGGCATTTGATTATCAAGCGAGCGATCAATTCAAACAACGCAGTTGCCATCTTCTGCGGCTGATGGGGCAGGAAAACCCATTCCAAAATGTGCAAGGAATCAGACCAATTGTCACTCCACTGGCCACTGATACCCGTGGAATATGAATCTGGAGTGGTGACGAACACAGTGACATCAACGGAGGGATCAATGCGATAAACTTGGCAAGCCAAAACAGCTCGCTGAACCACCTCCAACGCCTTATGCGCCTCAGGGGTCAGTGTGCGAGGTGATTTTAGATCAGCGTCTCCTTTCAACAAATCATACAGAGGAGACAGCTGCGCATCGGTTACTCCCAAATACGGACGCAACCAAGTGATGACACCCACCAATTTCTGAACATCATTCAGTGTCCTCACAGGATGCACAAATTGCACCTCCTGGTGACGGATCGTCCGTTCCAGAATTTTGACCCCCAAATACTTCCAAGGTGGTTGCTGTTGGACCTTCTCCGGAGCCACCTGCAGTCCCTGAGCATGCAAAGCATCAAGCAACCGAGGCTGAATCCTCAGCAGCTCATCCTGGGTGGACGCGGCCACCAAAATGTCGTCCATATAATGATACAGACGTGCATCAGGAAACTGCCTGCGAACTCCAGACAAGGCACGGGCCACATACCACTGGCATATGGCCGGAGAATTGCGCAAGCCCTGAGGCAATGTCCTCCATTGATACCTCTGTGCAGGCTCAGCCTCGTTAATTGCTGGCACTGAGAAGGCAAACTTCGGTCTGTCATCGGGATGCAAAGGAATTGTAAAGAAACAATCCTTCAGATCCACAATGAGGACCGGCCAGTCTGCAGGAAGCATGGTAGGCGATGGCATGCCCGCCTGCAATGTTCCCATGCTTTCCATCACGGCATTAACCTTTCGGAGGTCTTGCAACAACCTCAATTTCCCAGACTTCTTTTTGATGCAGAAGACAGGGGTGTTCCAGGGGCTGGTGGAAGGCTCCAGATGACCCTGGTCCAACTGCTCCTGCACCAGATTCCGAAGGGCATTCAACTTCTCTTGAGGGAGGGGCCACTGCTTTTCCCATACAGGTTTGTCAACCAGCCACCATATAGGAGGCGTCGGACACTCTGTGCCCTTCACTGCAGTGGCCCCCATCAAAAATCCGTCCCAATGCGCACCCCCCAAGCAGACAAAACATCCCTCCCCCAAAGGTTGGCAGGAGTAGAAGTAACATGAGGCCTAACCCAGGCCACCTGTCCCTCTGGGTTCGTGACCAGCACAGGCCGTTGGCTCACATAACATTGCGCCGTCCCTCCCAGGTCAGTGACAGATGTCCCCACCGGATCCAAGGGCCACTCTGAGGGCCAGGTCACAAGGGAGAGAACCGTGACGTCAGCACCGCTGTCGAGAAGCCCACGAACGCGGACTTCTGGCGGCATCGCACCAGGAACAGACAGGGTGCACAGCATCTCGGGACGGTCCTTGGTCAGGACAGCAGTCCAGTGAACTTGAGGCGGCCCAAGAGGAGCCAAAACCGCCAGCTCCACGCGACTGATCAGCTGACCTGCAAACAGAGGACTTGAAAGGCACAAGTTGAGCAAGCCGCGTCCCTTTTGGGATCGTGACAGGGGGGGTGGGTGTGGAGACCATGGCACAAATCTGCCCCGTAAAATCCGCATTGATGAGCCCCAGGTGCACAATGATGCCCTGAAGGGTGGCACTAGACCTCCCTATAAGGAGAGCACTCATGCCCCCGCCCAAGGGACCAAAGGCATCCAGGGGAACCTTGCATATCTGAGAAGACTCTAACACAACTGTTGCTGCAGTGCAGACATCCACTCCTGCTGATCCACGGGTGCTGGCTGCAAGCCGGCAAAGGAGACCTCCATCGGCACCGGGGTCTGGAGAGAAGCTTGTGTCCGCACGCGTCCCCCCTGCGCGCTCCGCTTGCCGTTTCCTGAGCCTGGCAAAGCTTGGCCATTAGCATGAACAGTCGCCTTGCACACATCAGACATATGATTCGGCCTACCACACCGACCACACAAGAACTTGGGGAACTTCACCTTCTGCGCTTTCTTCCCCTGCTTCTTGCCAGCCTGTGCAATCCCCTGCTGCGGCCGCTTGCCCTGCGGCGCCGCCCAAACCGGCTGCACAGTGGCAGCCACGGCAGCCAACTTCCGATCCTGGGGGACAATGTCCGCACAGGCCTCCACCATCTCAGAGACAGTAGGATCACCAGGCAGAGCCACTATTACTTTCCTACAAGCAGCATTGCAATTGCACTTGACAAGGTTCATAATCGTAACGCTCCTTGCCACAGGATCAGGCACCTGCCTCTCCACGGATGCAATCAGCCTTTCCGCAAACGTCATGAAAGGCTCGTCATCCCCCTGGACAATGGTCGGGAACAGCGGCCTCGGAGCAGCCATTTCCAGGGTCTGAACAATCGCAGCCATGCCCAGCGAGTGGCACTGTTCAAGCACAAGGGGATCAAATCCAACCTGCCCTTGAACATTCTCATAAGGCCCTGTTCCCAGCAGCATGTCAGCGACAACCCCACGCCTGGGGTCCTGCGGACCCAGCGTAGCATTCCGCAACACCGCGTGGGCCGCCAACCGAGCCCACTTGGTTTCAAAGACACCATACTGCACAGGGTCAAAAAGAGAACGTGCCACACGACGGAGATCGTAAGGCGTCAGCCTATCTGAATCAACCCTCCGGAGAGTCCGCATAACCTCAGCGGACCCCAAACCATGCTGAGCAACTGCCTCACGGAGCTCCTTCTCCAGCTTATATGAAAGGGGTTCATGGGTGTTATGAGCAACACCCTGGAGCACAGGGAAAACCTGAGGATCCCCTGGCAAAGCCATCGCACCTGACGCTCCCTGGTCCTCAGGCCCAACAGGGGCAAAAGACGAAAATCGCCTGGGAGCCAGGCCAACACCACTCGGCCCTGGGCCTCCCCGCAGCACTGGCAGAGCCAAAGGAGCCCGCCCCGCGACCCTGCAGGTGCCGCGAGGAAACAGGCTCATTCATCTCGTCAGTCTTGGTTTTCGCCTCTCGCCAAAAACGTTCGGGATGCCTGGGACGCACGGTCACCTGACAGGCAGGAAGCGTCCACAAATTCGACGAGGAAGTGCCGTGGCCCCAGGCACCCACCGGCCTCCCGCTGGCCGTGTCAACAGGTGCGCTAAAGGTAAACACCCCAGCGCCCTGTCGTGTTACAGCTCCAGCAGGGGGCGCCCCGGCGGACGCAGGTACCGTCCTGGCCCGCAAATCCGGCGCGGGCCGGGACGAGACCGGCGCGGGGCCCCCGGCCCCCGACACAGGGGAGGGACGGGACGCCGAGAGAGACGCAGTCCGCGCAGCTGCGTCGCTGCGGGATGGCACCAGGGAGCCCGGCAAGCCCCCTATGAGGGTCCATCCCAAACCACAAGACTGCCCAGCGGGTACCGCCCCCACCGAGCAGAGAGGGATGGGCTGCCCGCCCACCGGAGCGGGGCCGGACAGAACGCCGACCGACGCCCCGCCCCCGGCTGCGTCCACCGACTGCGCACGCCCAGCGGGCTGCGCCGGCCCAGGGGCGGGCGAAGTCGCCCCCCCCCGCCGATGAGCCCGGCCCGGAGGTGGGCGACCCCGCCCCCGCCGTGGCCAGGGGGAACTTCGTGGAAACACCGCAATTCGGACACCAGGTCGTCACCGAACCAGACTCCAGCCGAGGCGGAGGCTGGCCCTCAAGAACCGGAAAGGCACAAAGAAAAGGCAACCCGTCCCCCACCCCACCGCCCACGCCGGGCGAAGCAGGACGAGGACGGCCCGCCGAATCCACAGAGCCCGCAGAAACCCACGGGGCTCCGCCCCCCAGCACACCGTCTGGAGGCAGGGAGGGGGACTCCACATCGGACAAAAATTCAAACTCCCCCTCCTCCACGTCCGAGGCAGAAGAGCTTCCCTGGGAGCTCCGAGGGGTACAAGAGCCAGACCCCTCCCAAAGCTCCACACATCTCTTCCACTGCACCAGCAGCGGTCCCGCATCTAGAGTGCAATCGTCAAAAAGGGCCTCCATGAGGCGGGTCCCCACAAGAGACCACTCCTCCCTGAAGAACACCCTCTCAGGACCCGAAAGAAACCCTCACTCCTGGGCCCACAGAAACAATCTCTCGAAGTCATCCCAGGAAACAGAAATCTGTTTCCACTCCAGGACCCCCCTCCAAAGATCCAAAAGGAGGAGATCCTCCTCAAAACCCACAGCGCTCGCCATTACCCCAAGAACCGCAGGCAAAGCACCAAAGAGGGGGGAGGGGGAAACCTCACCGCAATCTGCTGCAATACACACGTCAGGGTCACCAAATGTCGCTATAGGACACAAAGGAACACACGCTCACACCGTTCTCAAGGTGAAAGAGAAAAAAGGGCCATTTATTTTCTGACTCCAACATTTATAGTTTTCCAAAAGTGACAGTGGATTGGAGGGTGACAGTGGCACCTCTCCAATGCCACTGGTTAAACCAACAGTCCATCAACTCTCTCCTCCTCCATAAAGGAATGCAAAACAATGAGTTATTTACAGAAAGTGTGTGAGAAAATTCACTACAAGAATGTCAACATCAGAAGGCTTAGAAAATCTTAAAAACCCAGGGTGACAACTCCCCTTGTTTTGTCTTTTCATTATAAATGGCTCACAAATGTAAAATACTTGACAAGAAAATATCAAAAGAAATAACTCTAAATTATCACTGCAATTGTGTAAAAAAAAGCTAGTTGCCCACAGCTATGTCTAATTCTGTATTTATGTCCAGTTTGCTACAAGGTTATGTCAGATAAGGTAAATTAACCTAGCATCAGCATGACAAATGTGTGCTAAACACTGAGATTTCATATGTGCTGTCTCTGTTCGCTCTCTTGGCAGAATGTGTTTAAGTTTTACCCTCAGTAAAAGTCAGAAGCCATGCACCCACCAAAGCCACTCTCTCACTCCTCTCCACAACTATAAAGGGGAGAGAAAATTTAATGAAGTGTTCGTGGGGTACACGAGGGGAGTTCATCAAATACCATCATGGACAAAATAGGCTTTAATTAGAATTACGAATTAAATTTATTGCTAACAAAATCAGAGCAGAATAATGAGAAGTAAAATAAAGTCTTAGAAACAGTTTCCCCCCATCCTCCCTTCTTCCCAGCTCTACCTCCTGCTCCAGCAGCATAAGGCAAGAAGAGAATGGGGGTTATGGTCAGTTCATCACCTGTTCTATCTCTTGCTGCCCAGGAGAGGAGTTGCTCCCTTGCTCCACCCTGGGTTCCCTCCACTGGAGACAACTCTGTGAACTTCTCCAATGTGAGTCCATCCCATGGGCAGCAGTCCTCCCCAAATCACTGCAGCATGGGGTCACTCTTGCATGGGGTGCAGTCCCTCAAGGACAGGCTGCTCTAGTGTGGTCTCCTCTCTCCAGGGTCACAGCCTCTTCTCAGGCACCCCCAGCTCCTCCACAGGCTGCAGGTGGATCTCTGCATCCCCATGGATCTCCATGGGCTGCAGGGCACAGCTCACCATAGTCTGAACCACAGGCTGCAGAGGAATCCTATCTCTGGTGCCTGGAGCACCTCCTGCTCCTCCTTTTCCACTGACTTTGGTGTCTACAGAGTTGTTCCTATCACATATTCTCACCCTGTTCTGGCCACAATTACAACAGTGCAGTAACTTCTTTTTCTTTCTTCTTAAATGTGTTATCCCAGAGGCGTTACCACCATCTCTGATTGGCCCAGCCCTGATGAGCAGCACATCCAACTTTGGAGCTGCCAGGGATTGGTTCTGCCAGACACATAGGAAGCTTCTAGCAGCTCCTCCCAGAAGCCATCTCTGTAGCTTGCTGGCTAACAAAGCCAGGCTGTTCAAACCCAGTGTACCCTCTAAGGGGTAAAATAAGGAAACAGATCAGAGAGTATGTTCATTGCTGCTGGTACTCCCAAGTTCTTGGAGGAAACCATCCATGTGAACATTGCACAGAGCTGTGTCCCCATGTGATGCTTGAGGTTATCACAATGTGGCTCACCCTGCCTGGGCCAGCTCTTCAGCAGGAAAAAGAGGCAGCTCACAGTCCTGCTTCTTATTTAAACAGTACATAAATACACTCTGCCCCTCACTTTATGAGCCAAAGGGCTGTTTTCTGTTAGAGTTGCCTATGGTAATGCTAATATGGAAGAGTTTTATGAACACCATCAGCAATTCCAGCACAGTCCTTCAAACAAAAGAACTGAGAAAAGGGAAAAAACTGTAAGAAATAAAGCACAACATATGCAAAACCTACCAGTGCCTTTACAAGGTTTCTTGTTCTTCACCATAAAGCAAGGCAATCACAAGGCATGCTGAAGTTTACCTGGTGTTTTTCTGTAAAAGCAAAGAGAAACAATAATCTTTTGCACAAAAAAGAATTTTTACACATTAATATGAGGAATCTTTCATGTCTTACTGATGTTTTCCTATACTCTATGGAAGAGCTTATGCCCTTTCTGTTAGCCTAAAATGGCCTGTGAATGCCATGAGACATTTTTTTAATGTTCTTCTTGTTCAAAGTATCCAGTATATGTCCCTGTATGCATTTGGTGCCTGCACTGACACCCACCCCCAGTGCTGTATTTTACAACACAAGACCAAGCTGTCTTGGTCCATGGGGCCCAAAGCACAGTGATATTGTGTTGGAGGTCTGTGTAAGGCAGGAGGATGTAAAGCTGGGGCAGCCGCATCATTCTGTTACTTGGGTGTCCTTCCAACCATCCCCGGTCCTCATTAGAAGCAAAACTGTTCAGCATTCCATCCACTACAGCCACCACTGTTCCCTTTGCCTTACCTTTTCCAGCAGGCACAAACCAGCACCATTTAAGGCCATTGTGAGGTTTTGTGCTCCTCCCCTGCAGAAGCCACAGCCTGACACACTTGAAATGAGAAACTCACCCACATCAGCAGACATTATTTCTAACTATTCCCTTTCTCTTGATTAATCAGCTGCATCTCAAGCAGAGGTCAATCAAAAAACTGGGTCATAGTCCCTCTGGCTGCAAATATGTAGTATTTCCTACACACCTATGATGTTAATGGTGGCATAAGCATTTATATCTTGATAAGATATATAAGTCGGGGAGATTTCCTTAAAAGTTTTGGCATAGTCCCACAGTACCCCCTTGAGTATCCCATAATGTTCCGAGTAATCTCTAGTAATCTTTCCCTCTTATCAGCTAAGAAGTCTAGGATGAATCCCTTTGAGATAGTCTGCAGTTTCAGAGGTCCATCAAGTAGTGGCTGAAGAGTTTTAGTCTTGGATACTGTGCCCTTTATCCCTAGTCTGCTCAGCTGATGTTGTTGTGCTTGTTTATCAATTTGTCTATTGATTACTCCCAAATAACTTGTAATGTCCGGCATCATATGGTCTAAATGGAGCAAGTAAATTCACATCTTTCCACATAAACTTGAAAAGAGGAGGAGAAAAAGCATCTCTGAGAAGTTACTAGGAAAGGCTGCTCTTCAAAGGTCAGAGGGATTTGTAGTGCTAAACATGCAACTCCAACATCATGCATCTCTTCTGCTTTTCAGTTTCTCAGTTGTCTCAGGACAATAAGCACTTGAGTCCACTTGTTCCTAGTGGTAAACAGCCCTTGAATCTACCAGATTTTTTTTCTGTTGATCAGTTTTAGGCTGCTGCTACATTGCCCTCAAGGCTTTAGGCAGAAGTTACTTGAACTTATTTTTCTGTTCCCTCCCTGGTGAGGCAATACTTCTTGTAGCTTTCATTGAAAAGAAATTATACCTGTATTTAAGCTTCCCCTCTTTTGGCAGCACCTCTCTGATATCACAAGTGCCTCTCTTCTGACATCTCTGTTTAGCTTCAGAGAACTAATTTTCTCATTTTCAGGTAACATCACTTTGGTGAGGCCTTGCTGCTTCAGGTGAAATGAAGGTAAGGATTTTTTTTTCTGGATCTGTGTTTTCCACAGAAGGAAGGGGAAGGTACCCATAACAGGAGCAGGACATTTGAGCACTCACATAAAATGCAAGCAGTATATTGTCTGGCCTAACATGCATCTCATATGTAAAGGACATCTGCATTTTAATGAATGAACATCCAGATGGATGTGCCACTACATTAGGGCATACTTCACACGACTGTTTGATCTTTAGTTTCCTTGTTTTCTAGGCAGTAGAAGGAATTAGCAGAATATTCTGCTTTCTTTTGAGGCAGAAATTGGGATTTGAAATGCAGTAATCAGTTCTACTTCATCCTTTCAGTCAAGTAAAATTGAAAGATAAATAAAGGAACAAATTATATGGAAAAATACACATGTATCTCAATGATAATAGAAAGAGAATCACAAAATCAAGGCTCTAGAATAGGTGAACACCAAAATTAGGCAGGAGCTAGTTAATAGAGGTATTAGTTTTGCATGGCCAGGTTTTGGTAGCTGGGGGGGGGGGGGGGGGGCTCAATCTTCTTTGAGAGAAGCTTCTCCCATGTCTGGCAGAGCCAATGCTAGCTGCCTCCAAGAGGGACATGCTCCTGGCAACGGCTGAACCCATCAAGAATTACAGTAATGCCTCTGCGATAATATATTTAAGAAGGATAAAAAGAGTTGTTGCACAGATGCAATTGCGACCAGAGAAGAGTAGGGTGAGAACATGTGAGAGGATGTCTTGGTTTGAATGACAGGTGTCTGCCAAGGAAGACAGAAACCTCCCTTGGAATGAAAAATACTACTCACTTCCCTCCAAATTATTATTACAATGTTAAAAGTAAGGGTCTTTCAGGCAAAGGTATGGGAAAAGGAATAACAGTTCTTCACTAGTATGCATATGGATAACAACACAAACAAACAATGACAGCAGCAACGCTAAACAGAACCACAAACCCAGTCCCCACGGGTACTTTCCCTTTTGGTGCAGTTCCGGTCACAGCCGGCAGGGCCGCTGGTGGCTCCCGGCCGTGCAGAGTGGGTGCAATGATTCCTCCGCGCCTGCAGGGGGCGCTGCGGTGTGAGCTCAGCCACCTTTCCACGTGGCAATGGCGACTCAGGTGACACAGAAAAGGGGAGGTGGCTTCCTTGGCCACTTTTGTCACTTAAGTACCCGTCGTTATCATCTCTTAGGCAACAAATGGGACAAAATTCTCTGAAGGAAAGAAGAAGAAGAAAAAAAATTCCTAACCTCCAACAGAGTAATAGCTCTGCAGACACTCAGGTCAGTGGAGAAGGAGGGGCAGGAGGTGCTCCAGGCGCCAGAGATGGGATTCCTCTGCAGCCTGTGGTTCAGACCATGGTGAGGCAGCTGTGCCCTGCAGCCCATGGGGATCCATGGCCATGCAGAGATCCGCCTGGAGCCCATGGAGGAGCCCACACTGATATAGGTGGATGCTTGAGAGGAAGGAAGCCTGTGCTGGACCAGGTTCCTGGCATGGATCTGCAGACCCATAGGAGAGCAGCCCATGCTGGAACAGATTTTCGAGTAGAAGTTGCGACCCTGGAGCAGGCTGTGCCTAAAGGGCACACACTGGAGCATTTTATGGAAAACTGTTGCCCATGAGATGGACTCACAGTGGAGAAATTATTGGAAAACTGTGTCCTGAGGGAGGAAGTCCATGCTGGAGCAGGAGAAGGACTCCCCTCCCTGAGCAGCAGGAGAAACCACAGGTGATGAACTGACCATAACCGCCATTCCCATCTGCCTGCACTGCTGGGGTAGGAGGTAGAGCTGGGAAGGAGGAAAAGTGTTTTTAAGATTTATTTTACTTCTTATTATCTGTCTCTGATTTTGTTATTAATAAATTCAGTTAATATCCCCAAGCTGCATCCGTTTTGCCCATGACAGTATTCAATGAGTGATCTCTCCCTGTCCTTAGCTCATGAACCTTTAATTATATTTTCTTTTTTCTATCTGCTTATGGAGGGGAGTGAGAGAGTAGCTTTGGTGAGTGCTGGGCATCCAGCCAGGGTCAACCCACTACAGTCTTTTTGGTTGTATGACTGTGATCATGAGGATTTCGTGATAGGGATAACAACTGGGAGAGGTAACAGGCAAAACAACTGTACTGGACAATGTTAGAGAGTGGAATGATCATGCGGAATTTTTCTTGAAATTGTGGTGACCAGACAAGGGGTAGATTATGTGTAAATTACCCACTTTCGTTCAGTATTTGGATGATGCTATTTTGATTTTTGTGGGGTAATTTTTGTTTTGTTTTGTTTAGTTTGGCTTGTTGATGCAAGTGAAGGCTTGTGATGAATGTAGAGTTTAATGATAATCCTTTAATATGTGATTCATAAAGGTGAGGGGAGGAACAGTGGAGTAGTCCTGTAGCTCCTCCACTGCCACAGGAATGGCTGCTTGTCCTGTAGCTCCTCCACTACCAAAACTTGGCCACACAAACCAAATACAATAACTAAACCTCTGAAAAGAAAAATGAAAATGAGTAGTTTAAATTGCTCAGTATATACAAAAATAAAGACATTTAAAAGTTGTCATCTTCCTCCTGTCAATGAATATATTGAAAAAGAAAGATGAATTGCTGGAGGAAAACTACAGGAATTCCTCCTGGAAATAACTTCACCTTCAAGACACTTTCAAACAGCTGCAATGACAGAAAAGCAAATAGGAAGGGTACTGAAAGCTGTAAGTAATTTAAAATTAACATCTAGGGAAGAAAATGCTGACTGCATCTAAAAAGGATGTTCATCTAGAACTGATCTTGAGCTGGTGATCTGATCTGGGTTGGGGTTGGGGCATCCTCCCTCACTTCCCTTCTCCACAGCCTTCTGCTTTGGCCAATTTTCCCCTCAGCATTCCAAAGTAATTAAAAATATTCTCCTGCTTGTTAGTTCATTTTTTCTTGTAGCTGAGTTTAGTTATATTTCTTTTCATTTGCAAGTTTGCTTCTTACGCCTACAAGATCTGTTGACACATTGAGGTTTTGATTTATCAAGAAGTCCAAATAACTCAGGTACAATTCACTTGAAATTGAATGTGTTCCATAATGCCATTTAAAAATCAATTGCTTTCCTTGCCTGTGGAGAGAGATAAGATCAAATTGAGCTACTGAGCATTCTGCAGGCTATGGGACGTGCCTGCAGAATGCCCTGGCAGCACAGAGAGGCTTCTCTCTGCCTGACCATGGGGGAGGAGATGTGACATGGCAGATGCCCTACGGAGAGGAGCCTGCTGGAGCCTGCTGGATGAACATGCACATGATGAACAGCACGTGATTGCCATCATATAATATAAGGACATTAAAGGTGTTGCTGACGTGGCAATGTGTGTGATAGGTCGCTTAGTGAAAAATACCATGTAAGGAAATACTGTGCCTTGAAGAAGTATATAAAACCAGCTCCTTTCTCTTGATAAATGTCTCAGTATCCCTGCTGATCTGAGTCCCTGCATCAGCCGTTCACACCTGCCTTTAATCATCTTTATATAAAACCAATGAGATCCTACAGTGCCTAGGCTAGAGCAACAGAGCCAGCTCTGTTGGTTGGAAAGGAATTCCAGTTTTAGGATGCAAAGCATCAGTAACTGCATCACACTGAAAAACCTTAATAGAAGTCTCTGAAGGGCTGCAAGCAACAACAAGCAACAAATTTATTTCACTGATCAAACTGAGGAAACAATGCCAAGAAGATATTAGGGAATACTTGAGAATTTAGATATAAATGTGCCATTTCAAATCTTGCCATCGAGGTACAGAAAACCAAGATTTTGTTTCAGAAATTTTGGGTTGACTTTAAGAATTCCATTCATCATTGTGCATTAGAGGTGACACAACCACCAGAAGAATAACTGTTTCAATCCCTGCCTTGCAAAACAACAAATTGCAAATTGCCCTTGCTTGCAGCTGAGTGCTGTGCATCTCCAGTTTGATTAACAGTGCCACAAGCCAGGTAGCCAAGAGCCATTCATAATTGCATTACAATTCTTTATAGATTTAATTCTATACAAGAAAAGCTAAGCTGGACAGACACCTTGTCAGACTGTCCCAGTAGTACCCTATTCTTTTTCATCAATAGATCTTGAAGTGCTCAAGGACTCCATGACCTTTCAACTCAGCTATCTCAACAGAAACTTGTGGCTTTCCAACAAGACAAAGCCTGTAAACTTCCAAGGCTTTTCATTTTATATAGGGTAGGAAAAAAAAATTTTAAAGCCCAGTAAAAATATTGGCTTCAAACAACTGAGATTTTTTGTTTGCTCACATTTTAGAGCTCCAGACTGCAAATTTCCTCCCAAATTCTAATAATTTTCAACTAAATTAAGCAAATACAACAAGAGTGTTATGCTAGGAAATACTTAGCAGCTTTTATAGTGTCATATAATATCCTGTGTTGGAAGGGACCCACAGGCATCACTGAGTGCAGATCCTGGCCCTGCTTTGACATGTGGATCTTACTAGTCAAAATACAGTAAGTATATTCTGTAAGAAATTATCAAGCTTTGTTTTTCCTTTCAGTGCCTTCCCTGTTGCATTTAGATAGTCACCATATTTGAGTTTTCTGTCTGGAATACAAAAAGACCAATAAAGGATGAAAAGCTGACAAACAAGCCACTGGCTCCTCTTTGTCTTCTGCCAAAGCATTGCTGGGTATCTTTGACAACAGCCTTTCCTCAAAAACAGTCTCTCATTGACAACAGCTAATTCTTTCTTTTTAATAATTTCCCTGGGCATTGTCCTCTCTGCCTACTAACTTTATAGTTCATCTGTTTTTCTCTGCACTGCAGGAGCCAGAGGCGGAGCACAAAGCTGAAAGCATCTTGTGAGAAGCAGGTAACAAAGAGCATTAGCTAAAGCCCTTTGGAGCAGCCTTGAATGACATGTGGCATAGCAGCATGACAAGTCCTCATAAGAAAACACATTTCTATGCAGGTATCCATATATCTCAGCACATCTTCCTTGCCTCCAGCTTTTACAGCAATATTGTATTTTTGGCATCAGCCCACAAGTTATGCAAGTCAGGGAGTCCTTAGAAGGTAATGCCAATGCTTAGATTTCTAAATGCAGGGCTAAATAAAAAATATTTCCAAGGCATTGAATTTGAACATTGCACTCCTAATATATACAATAGAAGTCAGCTGGACCTGTCAGACATTCAACACTTCTGAAAATTTGGCTTGCTAATTACTGAGTCAGGAGCCTAACAGTAGATGTACATCCACTGCTGACCATCCAAGCTGCTGCTTTACAGATTTCCACACCACCAGCCTCTACATCTCCTCAGCAGAAATGCCACACTCACAACGTGCAATTACTACGCCCATTCCTGTGTCAAGAATTATTTATGCATTTAATTCAAAATGCCTTTGAGGTCTTCCCCACCCCCCACTTTTTGTTTCATTAATTATTTGATGGGGAAAACAGTTCTGGAGAGCATTTGTTTTCACTGTTCTCTATCATCCTTTGAAAAAACTGCCCAATTTCTGCTTCATATTTATTATGGCAATATTTGGATTACAATTTGAATAAACAGCCAGGGGGAGTTTTGCTTATTTGTAGTTAAGTGTTTCTCAAGAACAGGGGTAGAAACTTCAGGTCAGTGCTGCTGCAACAGGAAGTACAAATTAATATTTTCCAAAGCTCAGTAATTTAAATTACCTTGTGTACAAACTGTCAGGAAATCAGTAGGAAGCCTTGCAGTGATTTTCTCCTTAGAAAGAGCATGGTGGAGAGTGAACTAACACACAGAGTCACACACCACATGGATGAGCACATTTATAGTAAAAGACACTATCTGGGCAAATGTGTGGTGACTGACTTCACACTGAAGCAAAGCTTAGGTGCAGCTGCTCAGAGGAAAACCCATGCAAGTCCCTAGGTCCAACAGGCTCCTGCTCATCATGCCTTCCTGGAGGCTGCAGGCACAAAATAACACGTTCCTGCTGTTGGATATGGGGCTACTTAGAGGCTTGAGGCCAGTAATGTTCATTAATGTGTGTCATTGCTCTGACTCTCACCTAATACTGTGCATGGTTCACTGATGCACAAAAGCCAAGACAGTGTGGTAGACAAAACATAGCCTAATGTGCCCTGTGCTTGGTATTCCTCTCTACACTATAAAACCCTTTTGCCTCAGCAGTGGCACTGGCAACCAAAAATATTCCTTAGATATTTATAGGTTTGTGCTGGACCAGCACAACCTTATTTATGTTCCATCATGACTTCACTGATGTTTTCTGACTGGATTGGTTAATGCTTCTGGACATGAGTCCCATTGCTGCAGCAAATTAGAGCAGCTGGCAGAGGCAGTTCTCCAGTTGCACAGCTGGCTGGCACCAAAAGAGGGTCTGGCTCCTCACTTAACATATGTCACTTGGTATTAGGTGATTGCCCGAGATCAAATTTTTTTCCTTCCCTTGTCAACACTGCCCCTCTTACAGTTTGTGTAACCTCTGTAGAGGGGTATTGTTTGCATTAGTTTCTGCATGAACCATTTGTAAGTAAAGTCACGTTTAGCTCTGATTGTAGCTGAAACCAATTTTCATATAATTCATTAATGTTGCTACAGTACCATCTCAAACCATTTGGATTTCTCTCAAATGTTGCCCACTACATACAGTGTGGCTGCAAGATCATTTGTAAAGATAAGCAAAAAAAACAGTTTAATCCCTTTGACTAAACTTTGCTTAACTCTTTTTTTTTTTTTGTTTGCTTGTTTTAAAGGGCTTGAGGGGTTTTGTGATTTATTTATTTTTAAATTCTGCACTAGGGTCCATAACTGAGGGTCTCAGAGAGAAGGTCACCTTCCTTCCCCATATTTCCTTGCTCAGATGCCACCTACCAGGTGCTAACTTTATTTTGGGGGTTTGTGTGCTGTTCCTGCTAGGACAGGAGCCACTCAGCCTGTCCCTCGTTGTCACAAGGGAAAAACATATCTCCACTGGTAAATTCTCAGTTTCTCTAAAAACAATTTGGGGAGTGCTTTTACATCGGCCTCCGTACCTACTTTTTGTTGACACAACCAGACTATTTCATTTGAATCTTCATACTGATATGAAAATGCAGCTCTCAAGAAACATAGAAAACCCAGCACTAAGAAGTACACTGGAAAGTCATTGTTGCATTGATAGCTTCATCTTTAAATCAGCTCTGGGACAGAGTGAGAGAAGGGAGAGCAGTGCAAATATGTGATACTTATATTCTCCCCCTCATCAGAATAGCATTCCCAATAAACCAGCCAAGACAAACACCTTCTCCTTAGTTTCCTTGAATTTAGCCATTGCCTAAGAATCTTGTAACAACAGAGTTGCAGTGTGGTTAATGCACAGTGAATAACCACAGCATTTCAACCCCACTCCACATGTGATCAGCCCAGTATGGTCAAGCATTGTCCTCTCATGTTCAGAGATCAAGGCCCCTGCCAGACAGAGAAAGAAGGAACAGTTACAGGTCAAAACAGGGTAGGTTACCCCATAATTACAGACACTGATCAAGAAGAAGAATGGGAGGCTTTGTATTGAGGAATAATTGGCACACAAGAGTCCCAATGAACAAACTGGACTTTTCCTTCTTGAAGGACAGAACTTATTTCCTGTTTTTGTTACTCATGCCCTTTTTAAGGTTGTTAAAAAGTGCTGCAGATGAGCACTTTCAGATCCACAGATTCTGAATATTTCAGTTGACAGAACATAGATTTATTTATTACTTTAGAAGAATAAAGCATGCTTGGCTCAAATATAATTATATGCTGCACATGTACCTTATATTATAAAAGTGATTAGCAAATGACCTAAGCTTCACTTTTAAGTGTGCATTGGGACCAGGATCTCTGTGTTGCAGATGGATACACTCAGCATAGAAAAAGATCTGGTTTGCCACATGCAGTTAAAATAAGTCTCATCAACATCCCCAAACATTTCCCCCTTACAGAAAAAAAAGACCTCTGGAAATCATACTGTCCAATCAGGCTGTCCAATTTCCCTTAATTAAAGTTAATTCAGATTCCTTTAATGAAATAAGATTAAACATGGCTTATCAATGAACCAATATTAAAATCCTGTGCTGTTTGTCACCCAACATGCTGGATTACAAGGCAGATATCTAGGTAATAACAAACCATGAACATTACCATGGGATTCTAGATATGCCACCAAAAGATAGCAGCTTGCAATTCACAAGCCACATTGTGCAATTTGCTTTAATGCACCTTATTAAACACTTAAGAAACAATTTATCAAAAAAAAAAAAAAAAAAAAAGAAATCCCACTTATTCCCACACTGCTAAGCTCAAGCTCAATGCTTTACAAAGATTTATTGCTATCACAAATGCTTTACTACCAAAGAGTGTGATCAGCTGGCGATGGGCAGATGTGGGCAGGAGGTTTTGGAGCTGAGGGAACACTCACAAACATCCTCCCTGTAACTGAGGCTGCTGAAAGAGGAGGCATAAATCCTGCAGCAAAGCCAAACCAGCTCCTACAATCAGTGTTCCTCAAATCCCAGTTTATGCCTTCCATCCTCTTTACTGGGCTTGGTTCCTGTATGATTTTGCTCTGTTTGCCTTAGCAGAAGATCCAGCCCAGGGTCCTCTTCCCTAAGAGCAGGACCTCGCCTTCAGCTTGCTGTGTGACTGCAGATGAACCAGTTGCAGTGATAGTCTGACAACACACATTGCCATTACCAAAACTTGCCGTGGATACAGCACAGCACCATTTTCTCCAGAAGCATTCCTACTTTACCTGTTCATAAACAGGACTGGAAGTTTTTCAAAATACTTTGAGAAGTTATGAACAAGGCCTCATTCTTCTTTTACTGAAATTGAAGAGAAAGGAGCTCTGTTTTTTTAACAGGTAAGTTTGATTCTACTGATCAGCTTACTATTTGTAATGCTACATAAGATAAAGTTAAACCTGGATAATTTCAGCATAATTTTGAAAGATCCCCCCCGAAATGCTGGTTTAGAAAGCAAAGTTCTAGTACTCACAATCGGTGTTTTATCTGTTTTACCAAAGGATAAACAATTTCCCCATACATGTCTCTTTAGAATTTTTTTTTTCTTTTAGCCGAAGACTGAAGATAATGTTTTCCTACTAAATTCAGTATTATAGCTGCAGGGTGAATTTCACATAACTGCAGCCTGAAGGATATCTTTTGTGAAAATGAAAAATGAACACACTGTTTACCTAACAATACTGTAGCACATGCATTCGCATAAGACATGAGCAGCTTGCTTCCCCACTTCCAGCATTCTGAGATGCACCTTGCACTGCTGAGGCTCTGCTGGGAGGTTATCTGTAATAAAGAGCTTTCAGCTGCTGGGCAGAGAAAATGTCTCACTGCAAGCCAACTGTTAACTACCATAATTTGAGTCTAATTCACTCCTCCCTTCCTTTCCACACAGAGTAGCTTCCTGCTTTTTTGCAGTTTATAATGGTGCTAATTGTACTGGCTTCCCATTAAGTGCTGTCACTCCATGCTGTTATGGGGTTCAACCAGGTGTTCCCAGAGGATGGGCCATGCTTGCAGTCCCGTCTTGAGCATTTTCATTCCCGCTGATTCATAATGTGCAGATTAACATGCTTTAGGGGTTGTTTTCTCTGAGCTGCCTCCTGGCAGAAGTCCATCTACACGGCACTGCCAGGCTGGGCTGTGCCTCTGAGTCTGGGGTGCTGCTGTCTGAGCCTCCCTCACAGGGCCGTGTTGGGACCCAGAAGGCTCTTCAAACTACATCTTCATGATGTATTAAAGGTGCAGGTTTGATGTCTGGGTGTCTGTTCATTAACCTGAATGTTAAATACACCCTGACCACATCAAATGTGTGGGCCTTAATAGGGTACCACATGTTCCTTGCAGTAAAAATAACTTTAGAGTATGACAGGTAAAGTATGTTGTTAGTCAGAAGCTGAAAGGCTTTTTCAGAAATATAGCAATACTGACAGAATGAAGAAGCAGCAGAAGAGTTCCCACTCATCCTTATTCTCATCTCATCCTTATTCAGAAGCTGATCCACAAACATCAATCTGTGTTATGACTAACCTTGCTTTTGGAGGAAGGGTATTTTGAGGAGCACTTTAGAGAGGAAACATATTGTAATGAACCCCTGTAGGATCTTGCTGGCAGACTAAAATCCTCCAAATTAAATGGGTGGGTTAGAAGGTCTTGTCTTGCATGGCCATGCACTTTGCACATGCCACTCTACTTTCACCTGACTTTGCCTTGACTGTTAATTTTTCAGCCTTCAAAGTTTCTCTTTCACTCTCTCTGAAAGTGATATCTCCAATCAACTACATATGTTTCTGAAAACTAGAGTTTTTGAGGAAATTTACTCAAAGTTCTGATTTTTAAAAGCGGGATGAGATAACCAAATGTTATGAAGATAAAAAGTTTTTGACAGCAACCTAGGGTTTTTTGGAGTTTCTTAAATAGTTTGAAATGTCAGTCCTTTGCAATGAGCACACACAGTCTCAATACCAAAGCTGGGCAGTAGAAAGCTGTACTGAATGTATCATTGTGCAACAGACTGCAGCTGAAATCTTCAGTACAGGTCCTGCCTGGAGTAGGGGAAATCAGCGGAAATTTTGGCATTGATTTTAATAGAGATGGGCTGTCAAATTTAACATTTCTGTGTTGTGTCCTCTGTGAAAAACACCAATCACTTGTTTTAAATTTTTAAAAGTTTAATAGTAATAGAAAATGGTTATAAAAATAGTAATACAAATTAGAGCAATAAGAATTCGGACAAGCAGAGTTAGGACAATAAAGGACAATAAAAACAAAGAATTATGAACGCTCGGATGTTTTCCTCTAAACAAAGGCTCGCTAACAAAGGATTAACTCTTAAAAGCAATAGCCTGTTTCATATTCAATATCTCATACATGATTCAAAAATTCTTTTCAAACAAAGGGTGTTTTCTGGTTATTGTCAACTTCTTCCCTCATCTTGTAAATCAATCGTCTTGGTACATCAAAGTCTGGTCCCTGATAAGGAGGCAATAATTCTTCTCTTGTAGTCTTGATGTCTTGTTGCTGTTATCTCTGTGCAAAGAATTTCTTGAGCTAGTTAGAAGTAGTATTTTACATCACATAGTTTTTATTTTCGTATTATATTATAGCCTAAAACTATATTTAACAAGCTACTGTAAAGGATTAATACAGTATAACTTTCTAACATAATGCATATTATTAATTTTATATTTGCGAAAAGCCAATCATACAATATGCATTTTTCAGACCTCTGAGATGCTTTTTGTAGGAGCAGAAAGAACTTGGAAAATTGTAGAAAAAAGCTGAGCTCCTGTAGGTACTTGCTTGGCTATTGGCATTTGAATTCACGTTCCTTCCCAGGAAGCAAGATCATGTCTGGAAAGTAAAGCCCTGCAGCAGAGCTGCTCCCCACTAAGGCACTACAAAAATCT
This sequence comes from Molothrus ater, assembly GCF_012460135.2. Classification (NCBI taxonomy): domain Eukaryota; kingdom Metazoa; phylum Chordata; class Aves; order Passeriformes; family Icteridae; genus Molothrus; species Molothrus ater. The sequence goes on from NC_050480.2 coordinate 13,842,913, forward strand.
ACAGCAACAGTCCCATCCTGTTCTGTCTGAAAGAATGAAATAACCAAGCAGACACTAGTTTGATGAAAACAACTTCAATTTCAGGGCTGAAACTCCCTGATGAGATACAAGGGGCAGCATTCTGCTGCCGTCAGCTGGGGTTTGATTCCCGGCAGCAGTGCAGACAGGGAGCAGTTACCTACTGCTAGGGAAAAAGCCAGAGAAAACCTACAAAGAGGGCCAAACTTTGCAGGGAAACTAGTCAGGAGGTAAAATCCAATAACAGATTGCTGACTTGCTGGCTTGCTTAACATGAAATTAATTTTCATAGACTTTTTGTTTCATAGCAGGAAATGAACAGCTCAGTGCTTGCATGCAGGTCAGCTCCTGGTAGGATTGATATGAAGTGGGATAAGAACTATGAGCAGAAGGAACAGGTTCTGAGTACACATCCTCCATCATATATGGAACAAAAGTATTCCCTGCCCACATTTATGAGCAGTAGAAATGGGAAAGAGTGAGAGATAGGGCTTCCAGTTAATTTTATCCATTTCCTTTCCCATATCCCCATAATGTTTGTTTCTTTTCCCAAACATCACATTTTTTATGGCATTAGAAAGTCAGCAGATACTGCCCAAGCTACAGAGATCACTGAATCCCTTCTATACATCATATACATAAAACATCTCACGCACCTAAATCTTGTCATCTTCTGCACCGTAAACAACTACCCTAAGTTAAACCTGTTGCACAGAAGCTGTAAAACGAATAAGTTTTAGAAGTGGCAAAGAGAGGTCAGGATGCATTTGCAGAGAAATAAAAGCCATTCATTATGAAGGATGGTCATATTGCTCTTACTTATAAAAATTCCATGTTGTAAATGTACTGAGACAGTCATGAGACTTGAAGATCTCTTGATCCTGTTGTGATACACATGAAAGTTATGTATAGCCATTTCTTAGCAGGCACCAAAATACAGAATCAAATATCCATGGATCTCTTCTAAAAAAAAGCACATATTTAAATGTCTCAATAAGGAAGGGAAAAGTTCTGACAATGTGCAATGGATAATAAGCAGAAGTACTTCAGTTGCAGAAATTAATTTTTTCAGGACTTCCATCAAAAATCATTTCGTATTAATCCTAATAGCTTCTAATGAAGCTTCAGGGTAAAAGTTCAAAAGTGCATTTGTGTCAGATTCCAAAAGCATTAAAGCATCTGAGAATATACCAGGTTTATGATTCTACAGAACTATCAGAACTATATAGGGAATTTATGCAGCCAAGAGTATAAACAGACAACACAATTTGAAAAACCCCAAACCTTTCTAATTATTCATACTACACCTTCACCTTCAGAGAAACAGTATTCTCTGGAGAAATCCTGCTAATTCTTCTTGCTTTAAAAAACAAAACTGAAATCACAACATACTTGAGACTAGCTTTGCAGGGGGGTACATCATCCCAGCTTTACCAACTGAGGGATTTCACAAAGGATCCAGACAGCATCAGAGTAGCATGACTGGTCCCATGGAAAAACAAATGCTCAAAACTGAGCACTATTGTAAATTCTGGTGCATCACTAGAAAGCACCAGATGACAGTTCTCAATGTCAAACACCAACTGCCAGCACCAAACACTTTCCAAACTGTAATCCAGTATAAGATAGCAAATGAAGTCCTTGAATATATTACCCAGAACTTCTACAGAGAGAACCTGATGCCTGAATAAAATATATATTGAATCTGAAAGCAAGACTCCTGATTGCAAAAGGCTCAGAAAGAATCTTGGTAAAATTTCCATGTGACAAAACTGGGTACCGGGTGGGGTGGGGTGGAGAATGTATGAAGTGAGAGGAGAAATGTGTTGACTTCAGAATGGAAAAATAATAAAGTGTAAAGAAGTGTCTCATGAGGCAAATCTTGCACAGGCCAGTGACAGCACATTACTCCATGTACTTAAATCCTCAATTACTGATACTATTCATCACAAAATTATACTTATCTTCTGAGGCTAGGTGTCGCAGACATCTTTTTATGAAAAACCTTTCCTTAGGATTTTTTCCTCCTGAGAAGCTATGAGGCCTCAGGGACATAATGTAAATAATGGTTATCTGCTGCTGTGGAATGCAACAGGTGGGTCTGTGATTGGTCTCATGTGGATGTTTGGAATTAATGGCCAATCACAGCGCAGCTGGCTCAGACTCTCTGTCCAAGCCACACACCTTTGTTATTCATTCCTTTCTATTCTTAGCTCAGCTAGCCTTCTGAGATGAAACCTTTTCTTCTAATCTTTTAGTATAGTTTTAATGTAATATATATAATAAAATAATGAATCAAGCCTTCTGAAATATGGAGTCAAATCTTTGTCTCTTCCCTCATCCTAAGACCCCTGTGACCACCATCACAGGTAGGAGCACAGAATTTTTAATTTTTTATGCTCACAGTCTAAAACCATGACAATTAACCTTTTTGGTGTCTGGTGCCAAACAAAATCTTGTGTGAGTTTTACATTTTTTGGTAGTTAGGAGCAAATTTAATCCCCTTCAGTGCCTTTTTGGACATGTAATCCTTAAGAACTGGAGAGAAATTAGCACAATCAATAATCTGGCAGGTGATGATGACAAAAACACACCCAAAGCTGCTGGGTGTCTCAGAGCTGTGCCTGCAATCATTCTGCTCCCTTATAGTGAGATTGATATGGCAGGACATGGAGACAAATGGAATGGATGCCAGGAGATGGCCAGGATTGGCATTATGAGTTCCCACTGGAAGATCCTGTGACCTTCATTACACACGTACACCTTGCCAGGCATCAAAGAAAGCTGCAGGGAAAGATGATATTTTTTTTACCTGATGTGTGAAGTGTGCTGAAAAGAGGCCCCAGGTACCAGGAGGAGAATTGCCTGTCTGATGCATCCATTCCTTCCTCTGCTTATCTTCTTGTGCAAGCATGTATTTTATGTTGGTGACAGCCACTAAGTGACTGGCTGCCTGTGTGCAAGAAAATACCACTCCATTTAGGAAATGTAGAATCTGCCTGAAAACAGAAGAAAAGCAAAGCATTGGAAAGACTTAGAAGTCAAAGAGACTAAATGCCAAGGCAATTATCTTCTGAGAAATAAACCAAGGTATCATTTTCATACACTGTCAAATTATGACAGATAAACAGACCATCTAAAGAGAAAATCCTTTTAATTAAAAAAAAAGGTTTGCCTCCTGGGAGGGCCAGCCAGTTGGTATTATGTATTTCTAAGGCATTTGTCACTAATGCTTTACTTCGAAACTTTCACTTCACTGTTGTCAACAAAATTACTGTCCCCATTCAGTACATGTAACCAATTTCTTATAGATCCATCCTGCTCAGACAAAACTGACTGTCATGGCTTAATGCCTGCCCATTCAAAAGGGGTTCCACTGAAAAATTGTAACACTTCAGACAATCTGCATACAGTTTGTTTGTCATGAGGTATACTGTTAGTTTTTGAAGAGCTTATATGAACGAGCCTTTCATATTTTAATAAGCAGGTGCAAAAAGAAAGAACTAAAACGTCCCATTTTTTTGGGACACATTAAACTGGGTGTTTCAGAGGATGCATGAAGCAGTCATAAGGCTTGAAAAACAGCTATGGGAATTAATTTCCAAGGCAGTTGAAAAAAGGAACTTAATATATCTGGTATTGGGTGTTGGAAGTCATATGCCTTTTTCTCTCATCATTATCCCAACACTTCCTAGAGCTCTGTACTGGGCTTTTCTATACTCCAAGAAACTCCTGTGAAGAGGACTGTCATCATATTCTGTGCAACAGGTCCTGACAGAGACAGGACACAGACAGAGACAGAGATTTGAAGCATTTTGGTAATGTATGTGTTGAATAACAATAAAGACTGATGTTTCTTTGATACCTGGGAATCTGAAAGACAGAGGATAACGTAATACTCTTGCTTTCTCTTTCACTTTCTCTGTGAATTGACCTTATTTTAGCAAACACTGGACCAATTTTCATCCACTTCAAAGGAACAGGATCAGAATCCCTGTTCTGTTGTTTGTAGAAGCTGGTAGCTGTCAGCAGCAGCATTTTCACATCTGCTCTTGTCTAAACATCGTAAATTATGCTAAAATGGCTTCTGTAAAGATGCACAGCATGGGAAAATTGAATTTGCTGTTTTAAAAAGACAGTGGAAAAAAATCAGATGTCAGTTGAAACACCAGGTAATGAGAACTGCGTAGGAGTAATTTTCTGTTCTCTTGTTTTTATAGAATGTAGAGAGAAGTACAGAGTAGAAATCAGGAGAAGCCATTAGGACAGGCTCTGTCAGTGCCTTTTAAGTCAAAATGCTTATTGGCTGATCCATGATCAAAATATGTGGCAAATGGTATCAAAGACAGACCTGAAGGCTCAGGATCTTGCCATGCTAGTGGTGCAGTTAAGCTCTCTTATCTATATCCAGGGCTCTTTTTTGCTAATTGCTTGGCAATATCTGCTGGTAGATGTTATTTCTAAGGCAGAACATTTTCAGCTTTTGCACCATCCAAGGAGAGAGAGAAAGGAAATCCAAGTGAAATTCAAATTTTCACAATAAGGAAGGAAATAAAGTTGCAATTTCTTATTTCCAGATGAGTTACCTACCGTAAATTGTGAGGCTACAAGCTGAATGCAATTAGAACTGGTCAGACAAACTGGAGCCCTCTCATCGGTCCTTTTGGAGAACAAACCCTGAGGTGACAGCAGCTGCATCATCCAGTGAGGCAGATCAGATTTATAAAGCCATGCAGTATAAAACAAACACACTCATCCTAGAGCTGAAGCTTGAATGTGGCCACCAGCTTCCCATGGGAGACATTCTCTGGGTTTCACAGACCAAATTAAGCCACCTATTTAGCCATCGGTCTGTCTTGAGCTGTAATGAACATGCTTCATATTTTGTTCTGCTCCTGTCCTCAGCTGCTGTCAACAGAAAAAGCATTTTAGATCTTCTTGAGAGAGGTGGGGTGTGAGTGCTTTGAGTATGACAGCAAATTAGGTTAAAAAAGGGTTCCCTGCGCAATCATCTCCTACTCTGTCTACCACAAAGACCAAGAGCTGACAGAAAACAATGAAAACAGGTATCTTGTGAGATTTCTCTCATCCTCCAGTAAAGTGTCATCTGAATCACATTTCAGCTGTATCATGTTACCAATTAAAAGTGTTGAAAATGTTAAAAGGGTTCAAAATGTTAAAAGAAGTATTAGTAATTGTTGAAGGCTTGGACATTTTTCCAGATAATTTGAATTAATGTAGTCAGACTTCCCTAAAAAAGGAAATGTGGCCTCTCTCCTACCTTGGAGAATGTCATTAACTGTTCATTTTATTTGGGAGCAATGGATCTTACATGTTTTGTGGCTGAGTATTTGGTTCTGGTTTATTTGTTTTCATACAATATAGGTGAAAGGAGTAAAGAATGCCCTTGCCAGAGCTTCAGTGTGTAACACTTATGGCCATTCCTGAGAAAGTAATTACAATCTTGAACTTTTAAAATGGCTTTACGTCTTCTTCAGTACATATGTACACATATTTTTAAACTTGGGCTTCAGGAGAAATATTCTCAGATGCACGTCTTCCCTTCAAGCTCTTGATATTGTTAGATGTAGAAAATTTTCCCTGGAAATGAGATTGCATGTCAGCATGATCCTGAGCTTAAAAATGACCAAGCCATACTTTTTAGAATTGCTTTTGTGAGGTTAGGTCAGGGGATAGAGATAGAGAGGTGAAACCTGGCGGGAGAGGGACATGGGGACTGCATGGCTTAGTGAATGATTGTGCCAGTGAGGCTGGGAGATTTAGAAGCTATGGATGACTTCCTTTCATCATTTTACCCTCATATTCTGCCCCTGAAACTGTTTCATGAAACGACAAACATTTCTCCAAAATACATCCTTCTGCAAGGATGTCCCTTCTGATAGACACAGGCACAGGCTTTTTATGTAAGCAGCATGATTAATGGCTCTCTTGTCAGCCATTCAGGGAAGACAGGAGTAATCTCTGGGCCATTTGCAGGGGATTTAAAAAGGCTCTAGGGAGTGCAGGCGATCTGGGCAGTGAACAGGGCATGGCAAGCAGTGGGCGTGTGGCACTGCAGTTTGCAAAGACAGTATGAGCAGGAAGGGTGCAGCCACCTTTGTGGTGGTGGGTTGTGTGTTAAGTGGCTGTGATCTTTTGGCTGGTTGTGGGATGTTGTGTGTTTTGTTTTGTTTTGTTTTTCCCACAGTAATGGTTTACAAACAATCAAAAACCATTGCTGCTGCTGCCATCAAGAGTGTGCTAATCTAAACAGAATCCCCCAAGAAGCTGTGCAGGCCCCTGGCTGCAGGCAGTGTCTAAGACTGGTATTAGATCCAGAGGACAGTGCACGAGTCATCTGCATGTGGTGTGAGCAGGTGAGTGTTCAGCTCTGTCTGGTGGCAGAGCTTAAGGAAGAAATGGATGGTCTAAGGAGTATTAGTGAGAGCCAAACAGAAATAAACCGGTGGAGTTACACTTGTCCAACCCTGAAAGAAACTCAGCACTAATCACAGGCACTCTGCCCCTCTTGCCATCAGGCAGCAGGAGAAGACCAGTAGATGAGGGGGATGGAATTGGTCCTTGCTTAGGGAGGTAATTAAATTCCCTCCCAACCCCCCATCACCTTTTCATGTGCCCTTACAGAATAGATATGAGGCTCTGGTTCCAGAAAGCCAGACAGGTGACACTAAAAAAGAAAATCTGTCTGGAGTGTCCCCCATTTGCGCTTTGCCTGTCAGAAGGATCACAACTTCAAGTATGGAGAAGAGTTTCTTGTTCTAGCTCGTGAGTTAGCCTACCAGGGATGGGGCTCTGCTAGACTTGCTGCTTACAGACAAAGAAGGGCTGGTGGGAGATGTGGAGCTCAGAGGCTGTCTGGGGAACAGTGACTGTGAAATAACAAGTTCTCAATATTCTGTGAAACAAGGATGGGCACCAACAAAACTTCCAGACTGGACTTCTGGCGGGCAGACTTCAGCCTATACAAGAGATTGATTTGGAGAGCATCTTGGGAAGAGACCCTTAAAAATAAAGGGGTCCAGGAAGGATGGACATACTTAAAGAAAGAAAGAAGTTTTAAAGGCACCAGAGCAGCCTGTTCCTATGCACCAAAAGAGGAGCTAACAGGGAAGATGACTGGCCTGGATGAGCAGGGAGGTTTTGAAAGAACTACGGGAAAAAAAGACGGTGTATCTGTAGTAGATTGTTTTTCTGCTGTAATTTTAAGGTGCTCCTTATTGTGAGTTTATAGCGGTTTGTTCTATGTACCCCGTTCAGTTTCCTCAATGGTTTTGCCCTGAAGTTGTTTATTACTATTTTCCCACTTAATCTTCTGTCAGTCCCCATGTCAATCTCCCTTGCACCTCCCTGATTTCCAGACCCTTTTCTGCCAATCCTGGAAGTACTGCCCTCTTCCCTTGTTCATTAAAGGTAACCCCACCCCTTTCTCTAGAACCTTCCTTGTCTATCACCCTTCCCTCAAAGTTCCATTGGTGTGCCAAGCCTGATCCCTCCCATGTTATCCCCTATTGGTTACCTAGAATTTGATCCCGCCTGTGTTCCTCCCTGCTGTTCTACTATTGGTTATCCTCCCCTAGTACCCTCCCCTGTTCTTAAGTCGCTGTTACCCTGTTGGAGCTTGGTCACCTGTCACCTGTCTGTGGACTCTGTTGGAGATTAAAGCCTCTTGAGAACTTATACAAGTGGTCCCTCTCGACTCCTTTGTTCTGGCTTCCTCGACTCAGGCATTCCTATCAGCAGCCACACAAAGCAGCTTTGCTGCGTCTGGGAGTTGGTCAGCCCTGCTCTACTGCCACCCAGACTGACCCAAGGGGCAGGAGAGGGGGCAGCCACTCTTGGCACGGGCCAGGAGGTGGGAGCTGGCTGGAGGATCACAAAGAGACTGCCTGTGTCATGTATCACTTTTGGATACAGGGGCAGGCATCTCAGGAAATGTTTAAGGATGTCGCTAGGTCCTGTAGGAAGAAAATTAGAGAGGCAAAAGCACAATTAAAACTTAATCTAGCCACATTCATAAAGAATAATAATATCTGTTTTTATAAATACATTAATGGCAAAAGGAGAGTCAAGGAAACTGTCTATTCTTTATTGGACATGGGAGGAAAATACAGTTACCAAAGGCAAGGAAAAGACTGTGGTATTTAAGACCTTCTTTGTCTCAGTTTTCAACAATAAGACAGGCTGTCCTGAGGACAACTGACCTCCTGAGCTGGTAGATGGGGTCAGGGAGCAGAACAGTTCCCTTTAATTCAGAAAGAAGCAGTTAGTGATTTGCTGAGCTACTTAGATGCTCACAGGTGTATGGGACCGGAGGTGATCCATCCTAGGGTGATGAGAGAGCTGCCGAAAAACTTGCCAAGCCACGTGTCACGATTTACCATCAGTCCTGGCTCACCAGAGAGATCCCCAATGACTGGAGAGGCCAATGGGAGCCCAACCCAAAGAAGGGCCAAAAGGAGGATCCAGGAAGCTCCAGGCCTGTCAGCCTGACCTGTACTTCTTAGTGCCCAGCAAGGTTATGGAATAGATCATACTGAGTGTGGGTACGTGGCACTTAAAGGACAAATGAGGGATCAGACCTAGCCAGCATGGATTTGGGAGGGGCAGGTCCTGCCTGACCAGCCTGATCTCCTTTTGTGGTCAGGTGACCCTCCTGGTGGATGAGGGGAACACTGTGGATGTTGTCTACCTGAACTTTAGCAAAGTCTTTGACACCATCTCCCATGGCACAATCCTGGAAAAGGTGGCAGCCCACAGCTTGGACAGATGCAAACTCTTGGTTTAAGAACTGCCTGGACAACTGGGCCAGAGAGTGGTGGTGAATGGTGTTGCATCCAGTTGGTGGCCAGTCACCAGTGGTGTCCCCCAGAAATCTGTGTTGGGCTCAGTCCTGCTTAATATCTTCATTGATAATCTGGATGAGGGGATTGAGTCTACCAGATGACACCAAGTTGGGTGCCAGTGTCAATCTACTGGAGGCTAGGAGGGCTCTGCAGAGGAACCTGGACAGCTTGGGCCAAATCAAATGATATGATGTTTAACAAGTGTCAGGTTCTGCACTTTGGCCACCACAGCTCCCTGCAGTGCTACAGGCTGGGGAGAGAGTGACTAGACAGTGGCCAGGCAGAAAGGGACCTGGGGAAGTGTCCTGCTTTAAAAGACAGGTGTCTGCCAAGGAAGGCGAGAACCTTCCTGGAAGGAAAAATATGATTCCTATCCTTCCAAATTATTTGAAATCACGGAGCTTTCAGGCAAAGATATGGGAAAAGGAAAACCAGTTTTTTACTAGAATATATATAACGAGACAAACAAACAAACAACAATGGCAGCAACACCAATCAGAACCACAAACCCAGTTGGAGCCTCTCTCGGCTGTCGGGCACTTTCCCCTTCGGTGCAGTTCCAGCCACAGCCGGCAGGGGCGCTGGTGGCTCCCAGCCGGGCAGGGTGGGTGTGATGATTCCCCCACTCCTGCAGGGGCGCTGCGGCGCAAGCTCGGCCGAGTCTCCCTCACGTGGCAATGGCAACTCAGGTGACAGAGAAAAGGGGAAGTGGCTTCCTTTGCAAAACCCACAGGGAGCAGCCGGTCTCAGCACTGCTCTGTGTGGCAAGCTGGACTGTAGCAGTAACTTCTGAGCACAGAAGCTGGCTGGAACAGCAGAGGCAAGCAGACCAAACAAAGTGTAGCAATAACCCTAAAGAGGTGGCAGGAACAGCATGGGGCCAGGTGGACCTGGGGTGTTGAGCTTAAGTGTAGAAAAAACCCCTGGAGCAGTGTCAGAAAGAGTGAGGGCTGGGTGGCCCCGGGAAGAGAGAAAAGGTGAAAGGGGGTGTTTTGGGTTTCCCCTTTTCTCATGTGTCCCATGTGATGTCCTGGCGACAGCAGCAGCATCCAGGCTCTGGCAAGCTTCCTCCAGAGGGAAGGAGGAGGTGGGGGTATTGGGTTTCCCCTGAGGCACCCAAGCAGATGGTGAGGGTCTCTCCCAGTGAGTTTGGGTGTTGAAAAGTCCCAGTTCAATGGCCACTCTTGACTCACAACAAGGAGAAGCACTGAAGGAAGAAACACTGCAGTAGCAGTGAATTCTCTCTGCAGCAGCAGTCCAACACCAAAACCACAACCATCTGTCCTCTGAGAAGGGCAAGGACTCCCTCTCCCCAGATAAGAGACTGCTGCAACCACACTACCTCCCCACTACTCCCCAGAACCAAGAACACCGTTAAGCTCCTCCTCCAAGGGAAGTTTAGGCTGGATATTTGGAAGTTCTTCACAGAAGGAGTGACTAGGCACTGGAATGGGCTGCCCAGGGAGCTGGTAAAGTCACCAGGTCTTGAGGTGTTTAAGAAAAAAATGGATGTGGCACTCTGTGCCAGGGTATACTTCAATGGGTGGTATCATAGGTTGGACTCGATTTCAGAGATCTCTTCCAACCTAGTCAATTCTCTAATTCTCTGAATATAGCAGTTGAAAGCTCTTTCTTTGCCCTTTCCAGCAGTAAAAATGCATCAGTACACCACTAAAGTGACCTGGACAGGTAACATCTCAGGGCAATATACCTATGTAAGCTCTAATCAGACTTAGTCATGCCCCTTGTGCTGAGATTGCAGACGAAGTGGTATTTTCCTCATTGGGAATACCTATTCAAGGAGGTAAGGCAAGACCACCCTCAAGTCCTGCAAACTGCACAAAAAGAATCATGGATTCCTTGGTCCAAAAAGCTCTTCCATCAGTGTGAAATACCTGAATTCCCACTGCTTTTGTAAAAAAATTGCTGAAATGCAATACTATCACCTTGCAGGTGCATTGCTCCTCTCAAAGCTGAAGCAAGGGAAAAGGTAAGAGCTAACTCTTTGCTTTCACAGCAGCCTGGGGTCATTTACAGGTAATTTCCTGCCTCTTGGCTGGAGAACTGTAACTTCCTAAATTTTAAGAAGTGAGCATACCTTGCATGAGAAGTCCTTAAATTTATGGGTAGGTGTAAAATCTTTGTTTGGGTGGTAAACTGAGGCACAATCTTAAGAGTTCTTTTCTGTCCCTTCTGTTGCAGGGTGTGTCATGACATTTATCACCCGCTCCCCCACCACAGATAGTTGGTGCATAAACAGATAACCTAAGGGCTGAAAGATGCTAAGGGCTGAAAGGTCCAGCAAGCACCGAAAGTGCTCAGGCCTCAGCTAAGAATCAACATCTTAGTCTGGAGAGCAGATATGGGAAGAGATAAAAGAAATATTCTTGACTAAAAGATGCTGTTTTACAAACCATAAAAGACACATGAGTTGTCACAGAGGTAAAAGCCTTCTACACACACACACCCTGAAAGTGCAGGAGACCTTTCCCTGTAGTCTGGATGCAGGTTCCGTGGTTACTTCTCTGGGGATTGAAGGAAAGGATTTCGATGTGTGCCCCACCAACCACTGGATAGTAAGATACATTGAATCCTAAGTTATATTATTTCTTTCTAGGTGTAACATTAATAGGTATCTTTAACCTCATGCTGTATGTATCTACTAGTAGTCTTTTCTCTTTTTGTCTTTATTCCTTTGTAAGTTTAAGTCTTTTGTCTGTTAGTTTTATGTCTATTAAAAAATAATTCATTCTATAATAGACTGAATCAGCCATTATTAAAGAAGTTGTGAATGAGAGTGGGCTTTGGGGTGCTGGCTGCCTCAATAAAGCTACTGCCTGCTGCCAGAGGCCTGGGCAAAAAGCAGGGACTTCTCTAAACCCCCCAACCATTCATAATACAGGGTGGACATAGGTATATGTTCACACTTGCTCAGGTTGTAAGACGAGATTTATTTGGCACAGTGAACTCCCACAGCACCCACCAAAGTAAAAAATAAACTGTTTCCTATCAGGCCAGCATTTGGATAATGATGAGCTCCAATCCCCCTCAGCTCAACTCGAGACCTCCAGTCTTGAAGTGTTTGTGATCATTCTGAATAGCAGAATATCATGTATGTTACATGTTGGCATCTTCAGACAGCAGACATCTGCAGTTTGGCATGATGATATGTGGCTGTTGATGACTGAAAAAGAGAAAGTTAGGTATATTTGGACAGATTGTTCCAAAGCTGCTCCTGAACCAGACTGCAAGAGATACAGATCACCTGCAGCTCTCACTGACCTTCTCCATGCTAATGTAACCATGCTGCTGACAGTACTGTGCTTCTGTGTTACTCATAGTTTCACTAAAAACCTTTATGGTGTCTGGTTATTTCCAGTCTACCGAAATCTGATACTGGTACACATTGGAGTAAGAGTGCTCACTCTGTAGTGCTCTCTGCCCTCTTCATTAGCAGTTTTTCAAAAATGAAGCTGAAATAAATGCCTTTGGGTAATACATTATGGGCCACTTCAGTGCACACCCAATATCAGCAGTGTTCCAGAGCATCACCTATTGAATGTGCCTGATTTCTTTCAGCTAATTCACATGCTACTCTAAATTTGACCTAATGAGTACAGAACATTATACAGATCAAGAACATGCAGGGCCTTCAGGTGGTGTAAAGCAGCTGCAAAATCCTGAAGGGTCAAAATGTACCCATGAACTGCTGTTTTCTGGGAAAGATAGCCTGTCTCTCTAACATTACTCCCTTAGTAAGGTTCTCTGAATATAGGAGAACCTAGGCCAACTTCTGCCATCATGACATACGGCAGGATTTTAACATTCCAAGGACGTGGTATCTGGTGTCTCGTCTGTGACTCTTCAGGCAGCCTGTGTGCTACAGCAGCTTTTTGAATTTGCCTGCCCTTTCCTATCAGGGCAGCTGGCACTCACCAGCAGGTGCATTTGCCATGTGTTTCCCTGATGAAAAAGAGACTGCAATATTTTCTGCATGCTTCCCTCCTTATTTACTTATTTTTCACAGATGTCTCCTGCCATCTGATCAAAAGTACTGAAATCCTTACCTTAAAGGTATTTGCTGGCTAAGTTTTATACTACTCCGGTGCTCACTTCTCATTTTTCTCTTGGATCTTAAAAGTTTCACCCTTCATTCTTTCTGTTTCACGACTCCACCTTCCCTTTGCAAATGTCAGTCAGCCTTTACTCTTATGTGTCTGTCCTCCCAAATAACTGACCTTTGATTTGTAGAGGAGAACTGTAAGTTTTATCTGGGAGTTATGTGGAAAGAGTTGCTTTTGGAAACCTCTCACATTCGCATTTCACTCGTCTCCCCAGGCTTTTTTTTTTTTGTCAATCAGCATAAATTCAAACAGTCAGGGCGCAAGTGGAGTCAACCACTACTGGGAATTTATCAGAGGCACTGCAAAAGATTTTGATAGTTACGAACTGCTTTAAAGGGTTTTTTTTCAGCCTTAGAAGTTTTAGCAAAACTGCAGAACACATTTCTAGACACATATAGCAAAACCAGAACACATTTTGAATGTGTTTGATTTTTATATAGTGATTTACAACACTTCCAAAAAGATTTATCATGGAAAGCTCTATTTTCTCTGGTTCTGTAAACCGTTATCAACATGTTCATAAAACATCAGAAAGAAAACTCCTGACACCCTCTCATTCTTCCAGTGAAAAATTAAAGCATTAGAAGGTGCAGTAGTATCTTGAAGAATGTGGATCTTGATCCTATGACTTAATCATCATGTCACACTTTTCTGCTCTTAACTGCTTATGCTTAGTCTGTGTGCTGAATAACCCTCGATGTAGCTGAAGCCAATAGACAATAAATGCCCAATAAATCAATCATTTGACCGTTGACAGTCAACAACAGTTAACGGAACAGTTAACCACCAAGAGAAGAAAGGTCTTTTAGAGATTGAAAGTTATTTCTCACCTCATGAAGATAATGAACCTTATGGACTACCCCAGATATGGCACAGACAGGAGAAAGAATAAAAATACTACACCCAGAATAACCCTTAAGCAGTATGAAACCAGCAATGAATGAACATAAGCACTGCTTCTGATTTAAACTTTGCACAGGATGTAATTTGGGGTATATATTTCAATTGTTGCTTTTGATAAATATGTATTTTTCAAAAATACAACTGGCTTATCTGAACAGAGTCAGAACATGATAGCTGATACTTCTTAAGTAATTTTGGCCCTGCTGCTTGTTCTACACAGCTCTTGTGGATTCAAAGTGAGCAGCTCACATAAATCTGCCAGGGGCCTCTGCCAGTGAGCTGCAAGAGTTTGAACATGGGAACAAAATCACTCTCCTAAGTAAGTAATAGGTCTTGAGCCATTACAAACAAATAATTACACTCAGGATCCTTGCCTTTCTCTTCTCAGCACATGGTGCCAATTGGTTGTTCTGTGGGAAAGACTTAGGATTGGCTCTGTAATGGCATTGAAAGTAAACATTAACAATTAATGCAATGCATTATCACAGTATTTTTAAATGGGTGCAAATTGATTTTTGAAGAGTATCCAAACCAATCTGTTTTACAGTAACTGCTAACAGTAACTTACCTCTTTGTGGTGCTTAGCATTTACTGAAATAAAAATGCACTATTCTAAAATTTATGAGAATTTATATAAATGTTCTAATAAACTTCTCAGAAAGTGCAAAGCTCCTCAGTGAGCTGCTTAGGATGGGCTTCTGACACCATAACTGGTATTCAAGAGACAAATTGTATTCCAAGATAGTTATTAAAGTCCAGCAAGGCCATTTGGTGGGCCTAAACAATAATGTATAATTCAGTATGAATAAACATATAAAATCTGATATTATGAAGTGTTTCTCAGCTACCAGGAGCCTTGCTGTTCCTGTATTGAACCAAAAGCACTCAGAAGTTATGTCTACTATTTACAACTTCAAAATGAATTAGTGCATTATTACTGGTTAATGTGAGAGTTACAGGAAAGCAGTGATAAGGAAATACAAATGGAAGCAGGAAATACACAATTATTGAAAGTCCCAGTCTTGGTAATGGCTATTTCTTATTAAATATAAATGGATGAGAAATGTCTGTCTCTAATACTCTTGTCAGATCACCACAGAGTAACAAAATGATAAATCATCTCCCACAGGCAAACAGTTTTTCGTGTAGGAAAGAAGCCAGATATTCAACTGACTTATTTGGATTCTGCTGAAGAAGAGGCATCTAAGTGAGTTTGAGAGACAAGAGAAATGAACCTGAACCCCGGTAACAGTTTACAGGAACTGTAATGCAAATGAATGAAAGAATGCAAAGAGCCGGATCAGAAAATCATAATTTTATCATCCTGCTAAGAAGGTGAATGCTCTCCCTCTATTAAGTCATCAATATAATTAATTATATTGTAGGTTAACCTAATGGATTCTACTGTTTGGAACTCGACATTTTGGTAGATTTGGATTTGAAAACACATAAATGGACTTCTTGTTCCTGATAGTCAATGAGTTATCTACAAGGTGCAGAAGTTTGCCATGTGGTGTTGGAACTTATTTAAAACAACATGTTATTAGTCAGCTCCATCCAGAACAGTGTGTAGCAAAAGATAATTGGGTAACACAGATCAACTAATTATGACAAGGTGAGCACAAATATTTTTCTAAATACATCAAATTTGAATAAGTAAACTTGTTTTCTCATGGAAACAGACTCTAGATGAATGTCTTGTAGTTCTCTGCTCTTGTTAAGGAAAGCAATAATAAAGCCCCCCAAATTTAAAGCTTTTATAAAATCTAATAAAAGACAGTTGTTACAAGTCTGTGTCTAATAAAAGACAGTTGTTACAGGTCAGTGTCAGTCTGGTCACATTAATTCTTACTCAACATAAAAGCTTTAGCCATTCTATGTCTTCTCTTGTTTCCACATATTTATCTATTTTTAAAAAAGTAAATTATCCTCATGCGCATTTTAGATTTATGCCTTTCATTCCAGCTTTCTTATTTTTCATCTGGTCCCAATTGCCTTATTACATTTTTGCGTTGCTCTTGCTATCGAGCTGTTGGTGGTGATTACCACTTCAAAAGTTAATATTCATCCTGGAAGAGAAAAATCATCTTCTTCAGCTTTTGGTGAAGTCCCCAGTACCGATTTCCAAAGAAAATGCCATCACCATGAACAGGAGTTTGACAGTGAATGCACACTTCAAATATTATCTTTAATGTCTGCAGGACAGGACTGGAAAAAAAAGTCCTTAACTGTCTACATCTGACTCCAGCACTCTCTAAGGTGAGTTACAGGCAGGATAAGCCTTTCCATATGGTCAGGTCTCTGTGTGGTTAAGAAGCTACTGAGCTGCAGTAAGTGGCACTATGAGGACTTGTCTCGGTCTCTTTGCGAGCCTCTCAGGAACCCTGGGCCAGTCTCGAGTCAGCAGACACTGTGGGGAGCAGCCCCGACACGGCCGACAGCGGGGAGACACTGTCTGTGTGTGCCCCGAGGGTGCTGAGGGCACCTGGGCTGACAGCAGGGAGACACTCTCTGTGTGTGCCCCGAGAGTACTGAAGGCACCTGGGCTGGGGGGAGACACTCTCTGTGTGTGCCCCGAGGGTGCTGAGGGCACCTGGGCTGGGGGGAGACACTCTCTGTGTGTGCCCCGAGGGTGCTGAGGGCACCTGGGCTGACAGCAGGGAGACACTCTCTGTGTGTGCCCCGAGGGTACTGAGGGCACCTGGGCTGGCAGGGAGACACTCTCTGTGTGTGCCCCGAGGGTGCTGAGGGCACCTGGGCTGACAGCAGGGAGACACTGTCTGTGTGTGCCCCGAGGGTGCTGAGGGCACCTGGGCTGACAGCAGGGAGACACTCTCTGTGTGTGCCCTGAGGGTGCTGAGGGCACCTGGGCTGGGGGGAGACACTCTCTGTGTGTGCCCCGAGGGTGCTGAGGGCACCTGGGCTGGGGGGAGACACTCTCTGTGTGTGCCCCGAGGGTGCTGAGGGCACCTGGGCTGGGCCCCTGTGCAGCACAAGAGACACCAGAGACATCGGTAGAAGATAAAGGGCCGACTCTTAGCAGGGGTTAATCCAAGGTTTTATTAGGATCCCAAAGGAGCTCCTGCACCTCAGGGGCCTCCTGCCGAGAGCCCCGGGAGATGTGCCAAGGTCACATTTAAAGGGAAGTGGAAACCAAAAGCAGATAACATTTTACCAACCAATAGGTATCTCTGAGGGATGGGAACTGGGGGATAGACATATAGGGCAGCGTATGGGACTAGGCCTGGGGGGCTGACCCCTGGCCTCTGGCAAATCACTCGACAACTTGGACCGAAACTTCTGGATGGGGGGGATGGGATGCTGAGTGATTGACAGAGAGCCAGGGTGGGGGTCTTGGGGATGATCTCATCCCAGGAGAGGGATAACACAGGTAAAGGGAGGGGAGTACAGTCTGGGATAAACCATTTGGGAAAAATATTGGAATACAAAACAAAACTACTTCAAAATATTACAAAATATAAAAACGCACTACAACAAGGACTTATAATCTTCTTGGGGGCCAAGATGTGATAAAGCCTCCCTAGACTGCATTGAAACAGGCTCTGGGTGCTTATTTACATCATGAAAGCTGGAGGATGGTGACAGGTAAGGCAGGTGTGGAAGTGCACAGTTTGTACATCTGTCCCTCCAGCTACAGTGGAAGAAGCCACTCACCTCCAAACTGAGCACAAGCACTTCCAAGCCCCTTCTGCAGCTCAAAGGGTGACTCACAGTATTAGAAATCCTGTTGAAAACACTCTTGTACCCTTTGAATCAGGCCCTTTGTGAAATAAGTCACCTTTTACTCAAAGATATGTTTTTACATGCTCTGTGAGTCCATCCCTTTAGCCATTCCCAGCACAAGGAGAATCTATTTTTTCTTGTTTGGCCTATAAGTTTTGTGGGCATTAAAGTGTCCATGAGCACAGGGTAAAAGCAATTAAGCATATATACCTGGTAAATGAGATTCAAATGCTTCTGTCACTCCCAATTAGCTAAACCATGGATTTTTCTGGTATGATAAAAATCGAAATCCTGCTCCTAAACTGTAACTTGCTCCCAGGACCTGTGTGACAGAGAACTCAGCTGAAATCTGAGTGAATTCACACATGTGAATCTAAAAAACATTACAGTCATCTTTCTAGAGTTAGCACATGCAAGCTAATTACATTCCCTGAGCAGAAAAACACTTAGTATGGGTTTTAAATTAGTGTGACTACAAGTAAGATATCAAAGTTATGGAAGCAGGCTACAGTTTTCACAGCGTATCTATGGAGTTAACACCTAAACTCCTGTTTTCTGCAGCAAAATATCAGTGTCATGTTTCTCCTTAGCAGCACATGACAGATGATGGCTGCTTCTGACTCTTTCTGGAAACCAAAGGGACCAAAGCTCTTCCTAAAGAGCACTCTACAGAGCTCTACAGAGGGTCACATGTGAGAGATTTTCATGTTTCCTACAGGCCCCTTGCACATTTGCTATGTTGTTTCCCCCTCTCTGTTGAAGTAATAAATCCTTTGGGGCTGAAGCTGCCTCTCACTGTGATATAGCACACAGTTTTGCTTCAGGTCTCAGTGGAGGCTTTTAGTTGTTACTGTAAGATAAATTATAGCAGATAACTACAGTACAGATGCTCTATAGTCTTCAGAAGGATCACCTGTCTCAGCTAAAGTTTATTTGTTTCTTGTTTATTTACTAATTGAAAATACCTGGTGCCTAAAGGTAAAGCACTCAAAAATTACTAGCTTTCATTTGGAGAAACAGATGTCATTTTAACCACAGCTTTTTTTGTTGGCTACAGTTGGCAGACCCTCACGCAGAGGCAGAGCTTTTTGATTTGGTCAAGTAACAGATCATTAAACACAGCACCAGGCAAACCCAGGGAACTAGGAAAATTTATAGAGAATGCCTCCAAAATACTTCAGCTGCAAGTTAGGCAGAACATACCTTTCACTTGTTCACTCTGGCCCACTGACTCAAACGGTAAATACACTGGGCAATTTAATAGGTAGCTGATGCCAGCACCTGTGGCTACAGATAGGAAGTGTACTTGATGCTATAAAGAGCAAAGTTGGTAAATTTGCTGTAGGATCACAGAAAGGATATTTCTCTTTAATGATTTCTAACTGACAAACCTCTTGCAAACAAGAGGTTAGTTGATTTCAAAATGACAAACCTCTTAACACTTTGAAAAGCCTTTCTCATGAATTCAGCATTCACAAGTGGTAACAAGATTATCATCCCTGCAGCACGGGATGTACAAAACACATTCCTGAAAAACTGAAACTTGAGAAAACCTCCTATTTCCCAGCAGCTCTTCCTCTCCCATCACCTTCACAAAACATTAACCTTAAGGCTCACCCAGACTTTCATTTCTCAAACTGTGAATAAAGGAGAAGCCTCAGAATCTGAGATACCAACAAGCAGAATGTAAAGGGGCAGTGCTGCGACAAGATGGGAGGTCCTGTCCTCATTAGCATCCCTCCAAAACAGACGTTAGGGATACCCCTCAGCCTGGAAAGTGCTTCCTGGGGAGGCAGTTCTGAGTGGTACTCAGACCTACAGCAAATCTGGCTGCATTTGCACCGAAATTTGATTAGCCATTTCCAATAAAGAAAAGCATTTAGCTTGTTCTAATGTTTTACTAAACTTGCAAACCTGAAGGAGTTTTCTTGTGTGAACTGTCTTTAATTACTGCTGTTTTCTTTTAGCTTTAATCAGAAGATGGAACACCTGCTTTGACGTTCATCTCAAGGTAAAATGCTGACACTGTAAATGGCAACGTTGTCAAAATGCTCTGATATGTTTCATCATAGTTACTTTTTTATTGCCTTCTTTAAAAAATTGAAGGAAAAATAAAACCACTCAAATATTCCATTTTGAAAAAATTAGGAGTTGTTCTCATGAAATAAAATTTTGACAAAAACTCTGAGGAGTCATGTTGTGCCAGATGTCCTGCAGCAATGAAGCCCAAACAACTGCAGTTTATGTGCAACAAGTCCTAGTTCTTATTTCTCTCTTCCAGCAAAACTCACATCCCAAAATCAGCCAAATTTTGGTAGAGGTTTTGCACACCTCTTAAGCTTGTAGCTAGGCAGTGGGGTAGAAAATCCACTTCTTTTGCAGAGTGTGTTACATTTAGTGTTTTGTTGATGACATTAGTTTATTTAGGGTGAGAACATCCTACTGTGAACTACTTTAATATGAGAAAAAAATAACTTTGTCACTGGACAATGGATGCAAACAATGTATTTTCCAAGTTTCTTTCCACAGGTTGTTTTCCACAAACTTGTTTGTTTTTTGTCAGAGGGATGAAGTACACAAAACATCATAATAACCCAGACAGAAGAGGGATCCTGGGTTTGGAGGAGTAGAGAACAGTCTCAGTAGTAGAGAAAAAGTTCCATATGAAGAGAGCATGATATTGTTCTACACCCCTCTGCAGACTGACAGACAGCAGTGTATTTTGGTGATAATAATCCATCACAACACAACTTCCCATTCCCCTAAATGATAAACCAAATTAAAGTTGGGTGCAAAGAAAGTGAAATTAAAACTGATTTTTTCCAAATTTCATGAGAGGTGGCCTAAGGCAGAGACCTGCACAAGAAAAAATCTGCTCCACAGCATACAGCACTTGGCTTTGATATTTTTCTCATTAAAGGAAAAGCCCTAGGATGGGTTAAAAAGTGACAGTGCAGGAATGAGAAGCAGCAATGTCTCCCTGCAGTAAAGGGGAGCTGTACTCCCTCCTTCCATGCTGAAAAGCAAGGGAACAGACTTCATTTCCCTCCTCTTCTATTTATTTCACACATTCTTAAAATACACATTCCTTTTGTCAATATTCACAAAAGAGGAAGCAATCAGTGAAGTAATGCATTTTGCTTAGAGAGAAATGTAAATTCTCTCACTTTGAAACATAACCTAATTCTCACCTCCAGAAGTCAGTAGAATGTAGCCATGATATTTTCTGAAAAATCCTTTCCATTGGATTTTTTCTTCTGAGAAGCTGAGAGGCCTCAGGAACAAAATGTAAACAATGATTATCTGCTGCTGTGGAATGCAACAGGTGGATGTATGATTGGTCTCATGTTGTTGTTTCTAATTAATGGCCAATCACAGTCCAGCCGTCTGAACTGTCTTGGTCACAAGCCTTTGTTATCATTCTTTTTCTATTCTTAGCTAGCCTTCTGATGAAATCCTTTCTTCTATTCTTTTAGTATAGTTTTAATATAATATATATGATAAATTAATAAATCAAGCCTTCTGAAACATGGAGTCAACATTCTTGTCTGTTCCCTCATCCTAGGACTCCTGCAAACACCATCACAGTAGAAGACCTTTCTTAGAGAGCAAATTTTTGCACAAATGTACAGTTTCATTCTGACCACCTCCAGATCTGAGGATAACAACTTGAAAGTAGGTAAAATATGTCAAACCAAAGGTCTGCAGAGGTCAGTATTCTCCCTCTAATTGTGAATATGGAGGCAGGCTGTTCTGTATCCTGTAAATTGTTGTTATTTGTTGTCCCCTGGTATCAGCTGTTTTCCCCCTTGTTTTTTTCATGTTCTCTTTTTGCACTTTCATGCCCTTTAAGACCTCATTGTTTACTTAGGTTCATGCCTGGCCATATGAGGAGGCTCCTTTATGAAATGGATAGAAGCGCATGGGAACAGAGCAAAGAGTCAGACTTTTCCACATGGGATGGGATCCTAGCCTTCTTCTCCCACTGTGTTTGTGGCATCTGGGTTTACTCTCTTAAGCTGCAAACCATAGGTTTTTTGCTGGTCTGCATCAAAACAAGTATGAATATAGACTACAAACCATGTCCTGAATCTATAATGAATGACTGCTTAAACTGTTCAGAGATGCTCCATGAATATTTTAGTTGGAGATAGGTCAGCCTACGAGTACAAAGTACAGTTGCCTCTTACATGGCAAATGAACAGGTGTAGAATGGTAAATCAACAGCATTTGTCTCCATTTTTCCAAAGAATGCCTGAACCTTCTTTGAAACTTTTGAATACATGGAAGAATTAAGTGTCTATACTCTGATAGGGCAGCTGTCAGAGTATATACCCCACTAATTTCAGTGGGGTTGAGAGATCTTCAGGAAATCAAGTGTTGCATGGGGTCTAACATTTGAAATTTTTCCTTGATGTCTATAAACAAAAAAGGTTCATCTTAATCTACACAAACTATATTTTCTTTTGGTTTTTTCTGGATATCATCAAAAACAAGCCTTGATTTATCAATATAAAGCAAAACCAGATGAAAATTTACAAACTATGTACATTGTTTCTAAAATTTAGAACAGGTGTAATATTTATTTCCTACATAGCATACATACATACTACATGGTATCACTGGTAGAGGTATCAGTATTTTGTGACTTCAGTTATTGAAAACTACAGGTAAAAAAATTTCTTCAGTACTTGAATTTTCAGTACTTCACTAGAAATTAGTGTCTGAGGAACCCAAGTAGAATGTGCATCTTATGCTTGCATTCAGGAAATATTGTATATATTACTTTGAACACACTGGGGAAAAGTCTACTCTAGAGCTATGGAACTGATGACTGAAAGAAGTTGTGAATACAAACTCTTCAACTATGAATATAACAGATAAGTCATATTCATAATACAGAAAAACCTCTAAAAATTAAATGGGATGAACCTCTGACTTTTATCCTTATCCTGTTTGTAGATTCAGATGTTCCCAACGTCTTACAGAAAATATTTTTATATGGCACTTTAGACCTAGGAGCAATCTTCCAGTCTATAAACTCCCCACTTAATTTCTGTTGGCTTTCATTTGTCTCATCAAAATTTACTCTGTAAATTACACTTCCCAGAGTAGTTTCACTGAAGATAGCAGGACAATCCCAGTTAGGACCTAGGTTATAACAGGATGTTCTTGTCAGTTGGCCCAGAGGAGTCAGGAAAGGTGAGTGAGACAAAAATCTAACCTTTTGAACTGAAATCTTGCTCAAAGATTTGAGCCAGAAAGCATTCTCCCATTTTTCCTATTTGACCTTGTTATGGGTCAAATGGGAGCTTCAGACAAGCCCTGCCTTAGGCTAAAACTTTTGGCAGCAGCTTGAATTTAGGCAGCTCACCCCAAATCACTTCAGCGCACAAGTTGTCAAGAATGGTAGATGGGTTCATTATAAAATGCATTACTTTTTGAATAGATAGAAGATTAAGAGTCAAAAGGCCTTAAACAGAGTTACTTACTACACATTATAAAAGAACCACTAGTAGATTACATGAAATAGCACACAAGATTAGGGTACCTATATTAAAGCTAGCAAAGAAACAGTTTAGATTAGAAGTCAATGTACTTTACCACTGAAATGACAATAGTGTACATAGAGTCCTTTCACTCAATCCCCAGCAGAGTAAGCACAAAGAACTGTTGTCATGACTTTGGGGAGAAAGCTCCACATGTTTCCAGGGAATGTGCAGAAGATTTCTCCTTTGTGAAAGTTGATGTAGCTTCTATAGTTTGTAAAGTGAAGCATCTGTCAGTCAGAAATTCCAGCTTATCTTTCTACATGTGCTTCCACAGCAAAATGTCCACTGTCACCTAAAAGCATCAATTCCATGGTGCTGAAATAACTCCATCAAGGCAAACTGTCTTGATTGAGTCATTGCACCAAGGCTTAGATGAGCATATGTGAGATGCCCTGAGTTATTTCATCAGCTAACGAGCAACAGATATGCTCTCGTGTGATTGGGGAAGATGCCCTGCTACAGACCTTGCTGTGGACCTCACAAACTGAAAAAGCCAAGACAAGTAAGTGAGTTGGTGATCACAGGGATGGCTTCTGTTTACTCTAAAAATGTCATGGCCAAACAATGCTACTGGTCAAATGTCAGTTTTCCATGCATTAGCAGAGGTAAAGAGATGTTTTTACATTCTGGAAATCTCAGCCAGAGGAAAGAGAGTTTAGTACCTTAATAAGAACAGACACAGTAAAGATGAGGCATTTACTTGTATAAATAAGTAAAAAATCTGCATCTTGAAGTCCATATCCCAAATGTTTCACTCGAGTCTTACCTCCACTTTCATATTCAGGAAAGCTGAAAGGACACAAGGAATACAGGCAACCAAATGTTCAGAATCAAATAGAATCATATAATTTCTAGCAAGTACTAAAGCTCAGAAAAAAAATCAGGATATGCCAATGTAATTGATATTCCTGTGCATTAAGACATAGCCTTTTAAAACATGATATTACACTGTTTTATTTAAGAACTTTTAACTCATCATTACTAGATACTTTACTCTTCTCACTAAACACCTATAGACTCCAGACAAAAATTCTTGTCTAGGGTGAATAGAACACTAACATTTTCCCTGTTGGCACTCCATGCATTATTATAGAACTGCTTGGGGGAAGTCATCAAGTTCAGAAGTGGAAGGTCCAACACGAAAAACTCAGGTCTGTCTGTGAGAACATGGTGAGTGACTATCTGAAGGGATAACTGGCATCTCCTACATTACACTGAGCTACTTTGAACGAGCAGGATAGGTATGAGTCTGCCAAGAGAGGAGCTGGTAGTGTCTGTCACTGGAAATGTCGGGGAAGGTCCAAGCAGCAGCTCTGATTGTGAGCCCGTTTTGCCCCAAAGTACATGACAGACCATGCAGCAGTGGTGGCCCTCAGACAAAAACCAGCAATCCAGAAGAACTTAAATAATATCCATTTGCCATCTGACTTCCAGGAGCCAGACAACTGCCTCCATGATGGCATCTTTGAAAATCTCTACAAAGCAATTTCTCAGAAGTCTGCAGTTCCCAAACTCCAGTGCCCCTCTTCACAATGCTAAGATGATGAAGTGAATTATTTATGGATTCAAATGGTACATTCTTCTCCCTAAATAATTGTTGTATAATTGGGATAATGTCCTTCATTGTCTGCCTAAGTGAAACTTGGATAGGAATAAGTCTTGGCTTTCAGCCATTTGATCAGTAGTCAGAGCTGACTGAAAACTTACCATCACGGCATTCAAGAATAATTAATCTTTTCAAATAAACAAAATATGTCAGAGTAGTACTCCTCTTCCTTACAATATTTTATAGTATTTTAGATTGAAATAATTTTAAAATGTCTTTTCCCCCTTCTAAAAACTCTTGCAACATTGTACAAAGCAATTACGACAATATTTTCCACCTTTTCTCCTCCTCAACCTCTTCCCATCATCAATCCTCTTGTATAAGTAGATGACTGTCAAGATTGCAATAGGGAGTTATTACCTCTGTATAGACAATAGGTCTAGTGTTCATGCCACTGCAGCCTTGGGAAGGTTTCAGAAGGAAGTTAAGAAAAGGTCTCCAGATTCCTGAGAGCTTTACAATGTGAAACAGGGGAAACTGAATCAATTTGGCATCTCAAAGAGAGGGTAAAGACTCTGATAAATTTCCTGGATGTGTCCACAGTGCTGCAGTGGAAGTAAATATACTCAAGTACCATAGTGGGATCTCTGTAGCTATACAGGCACAGTAACATGTGTTTGGCATGTTAATTAACTCTGAGTTAATTATCCCTGAGTTAGTTAACTCAGGAGTTAACACAACTTTCAGAGCAAATTTTGCAGAGAGCACTGAGTCCTGGTTTTGCTGAACTGAAGGAGCAGAGAACTTATCTTGAGAAGTTTGAAGCCATTTGCTGCACTGGAAAGGATTTTATCCTCTTGACTTCCATGTCTAATTTGGAGAGGTTCCATTTTTGATAAATGTATGAAAACTATCCTTCTGCCTTGCACTGAAAAACAAAATTTTAAATCCAGTCCTTAAAACATCTTGCAGAACCAGACCCAAAGGCAGGAACTGCGCCCTTGAAATATCATCAGTTATGATATATGGAATACGTGTGAAACAACAGGCCAGCATCAACACATCAACAGTCCACACCAGCACTAAACACCTTGTGAGGGCAAAGACTCAGACACCTGTGAATGCATACAGATATACCTCTTCAGGCTCACCATCTCAGGCACCCTTGCAATATAACAAATCACTGCCTCTCATTGCAGGATTTGCTTAATAGCAAGCTCTCACCTCTTGGCATATCCTGAACAGTTTCTCATTAGCAGAATTACAAAGATATTTTCCCTTAAGTATCCAGCATTTCTACTGGCAGGGCTGAGCTCCAAACAAGAGCAGAAGCATCTCCTCTGAAGTTTTCAGTAACTCAAGGTATTTAACACCTTCTGTTTTAGTACTCTTGAGCAGAGTCTGGATCTGTTGCTATTTGTCTGTGTGGGCTGTATTTCCACATTTTAAAAACATTATTACAGCAATTCTTTACATCACAATGATGTGACCTGACTAGATTTCAACAGAGTGAGCAGCTTTGTGTTTCAACATTTTAGGAGAGATTCCCCCAGACAAAATGGTGATTTAAGTATGGAAAGATTCAATGTCCAAAGGAACCCCTCAAAACCTAGTTCCATATGTGACATTCAGGGGAGGCTAGAAGCTCCCTTTCTCCTCTCTTTAATATCTGAAGATGTTAAATGAGGAAGACTCAATAGGAAGTAGCTAGCAAAAGTGCAAGAGAGAATTATACAAGAATCAAAATATGTGAATGGAGAGTAATTTTCTGAATCTAACCATCCACACATAGAAAATGAAATTATTCCTTGAGAAATAAATCAGGATTGGAGATAAATTAATTTGGTGAAGAAGCAGTAGTAACAGACATCTATCTAGGTTAAGAACCTAGCTGTAGTATTATGTATCAAATGACTGATATTTTTCAGCTCAATCTTCTGATCAAACCAGGAAGATAAACAAAAGAAATAAAAAGAAAGTAAATACAATTATCTGTAGCAAAGTATTTTTGTAGGTTTCTAATTTAGTAAGGCAGCAGAGAGAGGGAGAGGAAGTAATAATCAATGAGGTGTTGCTTTTTGCCTTACTCGTCTGCCAAGAAAAAAAATCTACCTCACATGTCAGATATAATTATTTATGTACATTGAGAGTAATGATACTGAAAATTACCATAAATCTTCCTTACTCTGATCTTTTAAAATCCATGACAAATGTTTAATACATCCAAATGGCAACAGTAAAGTTGTTCTAGCAGGGCTGGGAGCTTGGTGATGAGCACCCTTACGCCTGGTCCCCTCCACCTCATGTAGTAAAGCTGAGAACTCCTAAGTCAATAACGTAATGATTGATACACAATCGTTCCTGAGCTGGGTAAAGATGGTGGAAACACTTCACTTCCTTGCATTGCATTTAGACTGAGTAAAGACAGAAGAAACCCAGCCCACCAAGCAGAGGACTGGGCTCCAAAACACTACAAGAAACATGAGCAGCAGCTCATGTTCCTTCCTTTTCTCCTCACGTTTTCTCTTCTCCTCCATGCTTCCTCTGCAGCAATACATCTACTCCTTAATTTTTGAGCTTATACTGATGCCTTAGGATTTTAGCTTTTATATTTTTCATTTATTTGTAATCCTGCAATGCTTTAATGTATAACTCCAAACTCCATATAAAGTGTTAGCTACTGCTTTCCCATTTTGGTCAGACACAACAATTCTTCTCTAGGCCTGGGAATCAAGGATAAGCTACTGTCTTAGGACCAGAGAAATGTAAACAAAAGTAAGTTGAAGGAGGAGCAAACTTAGGGTAAATGTCTTCATTACCCAAAGCTATAATTTACAGATTGACCCCCAATATGCAAATGGACCAAACTTTTCAAAGTATAAAACCCATCAGCCTTTGTCCATTTTTGGGTGTAGCCCCTGAAGGGGCATCATCAGCCCTGAATTATTTTTAAATGAGGCCTTGGCTCTAGTTACTCTTCCCTTAGTGAGATAGTTTGGTTCAGCTTCTCTTCCACAGTTAATGGAGAGCTAAATTAGCCATGTGGAGTATCAAGAGAGTGCACATGCTCACTGCAAAAGCATCACCTGACAGCAGTCAAGAGGCCTCTCAAGCTGAGCACCTGAATACAGCATGACGCCTGCAGGCAGGGTCACAAACATAGAATTACTGATGTAAGATGTTGGAGACTTATTCCATAGTGGGACATGTCCTGGCCTTGTATGAAAGAGCACAGCTGTGACTAACAAAAGTGCCTCCATGTGGTTTTATATGGACTTGGAGCATGTTCCAATCCAGTTAAATGGGATTCCACCAGCTAAGATGTCTGCCTAGCTGCTCTGAGCTGGGCAGACTGAAAAAATTCGGAAAATCCAGACTGTGTGGCTAATACCTCCAGGGTCTGACACACAGTGGAGTTACATTCCTGCATGCCCCCTGAGCTCTGGAGTCCATCCTATTTGTGCTCTTCAGCCTCAGTAAATGTCATCTGACTCATGTCCTCTAGGAATGAAAAGCTGAGCACTATTTGCAATCACTGTACTGCTGCCTCAAGAACCAAATGATGGCCCTCTGGCTTGCTTCCCTGCCTCCAATTGCAGCAAAAATTGGATGTCTTGGGAGAAGAAGGTGGTCAGAGCAAGGAAATATGAATTATCATCTCCCAAGATATGGTATGCAACAGTCTGCACAGACACTGTTTACAGCAGTGGGCTTAGGACCCTGAACAGATGTAGAGTTCCTCTCCTTCACTGATACATCTAACCAGTTTTCAGGTGTTTACTCAAATAATAGTTCTGCTCAGGTAAGGAAACAATTCCTACTAAGAGTGACAGATAACCTTCACAGGCCTAGGGCTTGGTTGGCTACATCTCCTGCATTCCATGCAGTGCTGCCATGGCTCTGCAGGCTTCTCACTGAACTCACTCAGAAACTACCAATGTCCTCCTGTCTTGTCACCTGACAGGCCAAAACTTAAAAGCCTCATCTACATGAAGCCAGGACAAAGTATGCCATTCACTGACAAAATATGCTATTCACATTCAAAAAACCCCAAACAATTCAGCTTCATTGGTTTTTGTGGATCTGGGCCCTTGCTAGAGACAGTGACCATAAATTATTTCAGTGTTCTGGGAGTAAAATAACCAACTGTTCTCATATTTGCTTTCCAAGAAAAGACATGGTCTTCTGTAGCTTAGATTTGCTCCAAGCTACAACAGCCTACAGTTGAGGTGCCAACTTCAACAATGTTTCAAGGCAGTTGGACTTCTTCAACTCTTCACACTTCTACTCTGGAACACTCCTGGGGATAGCTGTGAAATTTCAACTGATTTGCACTGGTCTAGGATATTGCCTTGGACTTCATGAATACAGAGATAAATAGGACTTACTGAAGAAAATACAATAGATATCTAATTAAGTGGATATTTGTATTGTTTATAGCAGAATTTGGATGAAGACTGATTTGTCTCTGAGTGGTCAATATTGAGACATATCCCCAGATGGTGAAAATGCAATGAGAGTAGGGGGTATGCGCAAAGCAAATGAATGGAATCAGACTGTGTACTATTTCCACGGTCTTGTAATATTTCCCTGTCAGAAAGTCTGATGTTTACTCTTGGCCTGTTACTATGCCTAAGTGCTCAGTATTTATTGGAACAAATTATTAGAAAAAATAAGCCAAACAGGAAATTAATAAAGACTCATTTATGTGGACGAAAAAAAAAAGCTTCTCCTCACATCTGATAAATAGCCAGGAAGGCATAGCTGAAGGATCTCCATGTCAAATGAATATTTGAGGTATTGAAAAATAAATTTCAGTGAATTACAGCAGGTTGACCTAAAAGGATGCTAAATGTAGCTTCATTTTTTATTCCTAGTGGGCATGAAAAAAGTTTATACACAATGAAATCACTAGGTGAAACTACAACATGTATGTGACTTCAGCTTACTAATTTGCCTTTCTGTTGGTTTTCCCAATTTTGATAAAACAGATTCATCACTGTAGAGTTCTTCCTTATTTGGAATAAAAGGTCTCAATATCCAGTCATTTTTATGTCCTGATTTCTCATATTTGCCTTGTTAAATGAGCTCAATTGTTTGTAACCTTACCCCACTGATGTCATGGCAAATATCTATCAGGCAATCACTCTTCCACAGAACTGCTCAGCCCACAAGATTAATAAAGGCAGACCACACGGATATCCAACACCCATTTCCTGGCTCTCTAAAAAACCTCCTGCCACAAGACACCCTCCAGTTACTTCCTTTGTCTTCCTCCACTATTACTTTTTCTCCATTTCTGAGCATCATCCATCATCATCATCTTAGCTCACACATGTTGGTTTTCCCCTATGACTTTCCTGTGACTTCTTATGGTGAGATCCTTCTCCTCCTTTTATAGGTGGGAGCACTGCAGCATAATATGGTGTCAAGATGAGGAAAGGTATAGGCAGCTGTGGCCTCTTCCATAGTACAGGAGGAAGAAGGTGACAAACATTAGGATACAACAGAAAATTAGGAAATAAACCAAACCAAACCAAACCAAAAACCAAAACAAACAAAACCCAAGACAAACAAACAAAAAACCATCTAATTTGGCTAGGGCATTTGAGGAATCTAATGCTTTGAGTACTTTCAGGGCATAAAAACCATAAATTGTATAATCATTATTAATAGCTTTTCTGACATCTTGGTCCTTCATGTTGAAGCTGTGTTTTAATTCACTAAATAGTAACCACATAAACCTGAAATCAAACAAAAAAGACGTCTCAGTGATAGAAGCATGGTGACATGGCACAGAATGATACTCTCTGCCTTTGTTATCTGTGACCACCAGAAATACAGACAGGAAGAGAGACAACACAAGCGTTGCTTTAAGATGTGTATTAACTCTCAGGCTGTCAAAGCACAACAACAGAAATACATCTGCAGCAAACTCCTGAAATAAAGAATTACCTTATACAACAGCTTCAGAGGATGAAACTGCATTTTTTTCTCCATAAATACAGCTTCATAATTTAGTCTCTCCTAAATGTTGTCAGTAGAGAGAAGGCTCTAGAAAATAAGTAGCTTTATGTGGTGAGTAGTCAGCAAGCTGCATGTACTTCTTGTGACAGTGTCTAGCATATACACAAGAGTCACCCAAAACAAGCCATCCTGATGCCACAGCTAGCTGGAAAATACAGAAGAGCCATGTATTTAGTGTATTCCTGAACCTCCACTCACACAAATACAAACTTTTTTATCCACTCATACATCGAACCTTTAGAGATAAAATCACCCAGATTTTTGCTGCTTTCTGGAGACAAGAAACGCAACCAGTGTTAGGGTTGCACATTAATTTTGTTTAGAGAAATCTTGATCCTTTTGCACTTCTCTAATTTGGAATAGGACAGTCACCAACATGAGGTATACTAAATAGCCACAAAGAAGTGTTTGTAACCTGGTTTACTTTCCATGCAGAGAGATTTACTTAACTTCTGTAACAGAGAGATTTCTCTAGCAGAGAGAAATCTTCTTAAATAGACAGATAATTCAGAGAAGCACTTTGAACTCATGATTTCATGGCTCCTGCACTCTCTCTTTTTGAGGTCTAAATTTCCCTGTATGTGTGGCAGGGGAGGTGGTATCTATTCACACACTTTTGAAGTAAACAACTCAAATATTTTAGTCTAGAGTACCCTTAAAAAGCCAGCCTTGGTCAAGAGCCATCATACAGTTGTTACATTTATTCTAGTTTGGTGAGTTTTGGTTGGGTTTGATTTTGTTGTTTTCTTTAAATATAAATTTATTTTCAGCATAAAATGTCTCCACTTAACTAAATTTTATCCATTTTCAATTTACCTAATTTTGCATTTCACTCCTGCCCTGCAGCACTCCATCTCATTTCAGGGATGGATAATCCTACCCGATTTCTTTATCCCTTCTCTCCAGACACAGTAATTATCAGCTCTGAGAAGTCAAGAGGGCAGCTTCTCACAGAAACCTTAATAATAAGTGTTTTAAAAAATTGTTTAACAAACTATTCTAGATATAACAATTAAATTTCCCCCTGAGCTATAAAGTTTGGGAGCCGAACATTTCTTTTATACTGTTGAATAAAAATGAGTTTCTTCTAAAGAAAGTGCTCTGACAAATATGCTACAGATTTCTGCTGATGTGATTTCAGTTGGCAGTGCATCTCATTGCTTCTTATTTTCTTTTCTCATTTCATTACCAGCCAAGATGACCAAAGTATAAAGTCTTAAAGTAAGTTTTCTCAAACACATGGCCTTAGCATGTGGTTCAGATAGACACAGAATGTTTTTGGAAAAGCCCATTTTCCTGATGCAAGATGAAATGTCACATTAATGGGGATTGCTGCAACTTAATGGGAATAAATGCTACATCTGTGATAACCAATAACTTAACCAATGAATGGCTAAAATGCTTTTTAGCTCTTAATCTGTGACCTACTGTTTAGGCTCCCATCAATCTCAGGGATTTTTTTTTCCCCACAGCTGAATGGAAAAAAAATATTTTTCTTTTGAAAAGTCTAATTTTACATAGGTAAAAAATTTGCTCTGTTCTTTTTTTCCTCTTTGGGAGTTTTCAAATGATGAAATCCTTCCTCTGTATCCCTCAGCCAAGGGAACAGAAGAGACATGACGCTGATACATATGAGAAGAACAAGGCATTTGGAAGGGTGGGTGCTGCCATCAGCTGCCAAATTGCCTCCCATGGAAAAGCCAAGTCAGTGGGAGGGTTGGAAGCACAGAACATGAAGATAGTGCACTGCTAGAGAAGCTCAAGCTGCCTTCACCCTGATTCAGGGTGTCTTTCAGTTCAAAGGCAAAGTAGTCGGAGGAAGCAACTTGGTTTTGAGAAGCTCATCGCAGACACCAAGAAAAGATGGATGTTTTGAGAATAAATTGCACCATCAATAAGCAAAAGGATTTGTTTTTTAATTTTACACTTAGTTTTACAGAATTTTCAGACAAGCAGCTCAGTACTTATATATCAGTATTTCAAATTACATGGACATTGACTTCCCAGAAAGTCAATGCTGGAAACTCACTGATGTGTTCAGCAGCAGGGCTGCTGAGCATCCCTGCAGTGAAGACTTGTTCAACAACTGGCCTCAGACTCTTGAGACCCTATAGACAACCAGATACTGAAATCTGCTAAAATAAAGCAACTTTAGGCAAAAATAATTGCTTTAGTGGCAAAGTTTGAGATGTCACCTGCAATTCAGTTTCAAAAGAGTAGAAATCTTTTCAAAACCCTGTTCTGGCTTGGCCCTGACAGATTGAAAGTGAAGCCAAGAGTGGGGTTACCCTTTGCACAGGGCATGACATCACTGACTACAACAGTAAGTCACAGGAAAGGAAGCAAACCCACCCAGTCAGGTTTCATGTAACTTTTTATTAAAATATAACTTACAAATAACACATCTTACAAAATTACAGAGTCCAATTGTAATTCCTGAATTTTACAGCTCAGCATTAATATTGCCATATATTTACAAATGGCATAAAACAAGTACATTGGGATCTTTAATACAAAATAAACTTGTTTGATGGAACAAACTATTTCATATATCTATACAGAAAGGAATTTTTTCCAAACAAGAGCTACAATTAAAACTAGCCACTACCTTAAACTAACTACTAACTAAATCTTCAAAACATAGGAATGGCTTCACATTAAACTAATCCATGAGAAATAGAGCTAACATATGTTACTATATATTACTACTATATTTTGTAATATTATTTATGTTAGTTATATTATATTGTATTGTATTGTATAGTATTATAAACATATATTGCCACTACATTGCATTAATATTGTATAATAACATATATTAGAAGAAAGGTCTATGTGATTGTCTATTAGAAGAAAGGTCTATTGCAGCTGGTTCCGTATTTTAACATTAAACAGTTGCAGCACTGGAAAACCCATAATAAAAGTTCATATTTAAAATTTTCAGTTTCCTTTAGGAATCCAGGTGAGCTCTTTTCTTTGGCGATGTCTCATCATCTTCATCATCAGGATAACCAAATACTTCAAATAGACCTCTCTGATAATTAGAAAAAGGTAATAAAATTAAATTCCCACATTGAAAAAATATACGCTGCACATCTGTTTTACCCCCAAGTCTTAAGAGTGAGCAATAAAATTCTTGCCACAGTTTTCTGTAGCTGCTCAGAAGCTAAGATTCAAATAATTCTCAGCTGTAAAAGGCACAAAAGAGGTATCACTTCCTGCATTTTGTCTGCTTAAAAACACTTATAAATTCCCTGGTGGGCGATAGATTCCAAAAAAAGGCAATCTTATCTGTATATCACACACACAGGGCACCAGCTGGGCAGGGAAGAAAGTCAAGGAGTAACAGTTCAATCATGCAGAAGAGGCAAAATTAACCTGTGCCCACCAGATTAACAACAGACCCCAGTCCCACCTTATCCTCCTTGAACCTTACCCCAACCTAGTCAGGGTTTCACTCTTAGTGAAACTAGTCAGAGATTTGGGTGAATTTGTCCCTAACTAAGGTACCCTGTACAAGGATATTGCTGACTGTTCCAATTACACCCAGTAAAGCTCCACGATGCTGCTCTACTGTTCTATGTGAGGACAGGAGCTTCCATAAAAATTCTCTCCTACCTTGGGGGCTGTCACCACTCTTGTCAGGGTTGTATATGTTGGATAGGAACCATTGGAGCTTGCTGGTGATGTTGGAGCTGCCTTCTCTTCACCTTCACTGAACTGCACATCTTCATCCACCTGTGAGACTGCTGCTTCTTTTACAAATGTCTCACCAGGCAATATGAAGGAGACACTGCAAGAGACATAGGACAAGTGATTGAAGTTTTGCCTGATGTTTCAGACTCAGACAGGTCATAAATGGCTTCCAAAGCTTTAGAATTAATTGACTTGGAGAAGGCAATCCAGCTCCAGCCCTGATTCTACCCGCACCAGAAGCTTCACAAATATCCAGGCAGACTGATAATGAGGCAGACTGAATCCTGACTCAGAAGAACAAAGCAAGATTATGCTCTTCATAAAGCTGAGAGTTTTCTGAACAGAACATTTAATCTACTGACCACATCAGCTCTTCTCAAAGAAAGGTAGATGGAGGTTTACTCTAACTCGAGGAGTTTTCAGCAAGAATGAAATCCAACCCCAATCCCAGCCACCTGCCTCTGCTGCTCTTTGGGAAATTAAAAACTAACCAGCAGGCCTGCAGAATGGCAGTCACTGGCAGCTTCATAAGACAGAAACTGGGCCATACCTGTTCAGTTTCTCATTTTGCTGGTATTTTTCTTGCTCATATTTTGTCTTCAGTTCCTGGAATGTGTGAATGTATTTGACAGATTCCAGTGCATCAGAGAAGTTCTCAACTATATGTGCAATAAGGAACTGAATATTCTCCTGAATAAGAACAATACAGGGTTTCAGTCTCAAATGTTCACATACAGAAAGTCAGAAAGCTTTTAACTTTTTATTTTGGAAAGTAACCGCTTCCTTGTCCAGAACCAAAATATTGTTATCAAGAGCAAACAGGAAGCAATCAGATTTATTCTTAGGAAAAAAGCTGAGATCTAGAAAGAATTATTAAACTTCCCTTAGAAATAGACGATAGACTCAGCAATGTCCCAGTTCCATTTGTGACTCTTCTAGCAAAACAGGATGTTTGCTATCTTGGAAAAGTCTGCCTTTTGCCTCTTGCCCTGCGAGGTCCTGGACGTGTTGGTGCTAAGGCTGCTGGTGAACTCACCTTTCGGATGAATTCAAACAGCTCCATCGAAGCAGACTTGAGCAGGTTGCACTTATTCCTGTTGTCCAACACAGCATTTACAACTGGTTCAAACAGGTTTCCCAGAGTAATGTAATGGTTATAAAGTTCATCTTTCAGACCAATTATCCTCCTCATAAAGCGAAGAGCACCTGTGTGAAGAAAGACATTCAAGCATTCAACAACCACATGCCAGGCTCTCACCTTATTGTGGAAGAATTGAAAAACCTGGTGTTACCCCAAGAGGAAGATGCACCCCAAAGTGCAGAAGCAGATTTGTTGACTGGTTACCTTTTCAGGAACCATGGATTTCTTTCTCAAGTCCAGCAGCAATGCATTCCAGCATGCATAAAGTTCAACTATTAACTCCCCACTGTGCTTTTGTCCTTGTTCCCCTCCCAGAACAAGCCCTAAGTCTTTAAAGACCTTGGTGCACAGAATTTCATTCACTCTCCACAAGGAGAACCAGATTTAGGACATTATTAAGAAAGGACAAAATTTCCACTGAAATCTGATTACAAAGGATCCTGTCATGAAGATTTGAAAGGATCTCTGTAGAGATTTGAAGATTTGAAAGGAGACAACAATCCTCTTCCCACAAGAAACTGCATTGGTCTGTGCTTACTAACAGCTGCTACCTCATTTTTTTCCAAATTACCTAAATTACTTAATTGTAGTCTGTAAAACCCAGCAAATGAACAGGAATTCTGAGTTCAAGTGTACATTGGTACTGGTACACCTTCCACACAGGACACACAAAGCCTTGAAAAAGGAAATCATGACAGTTCTGTACTCACACAAGGCCAGAAATTTGTGTTTGGATTTCATCAAGACCAGTGTTCTTCTTAGGAGATCTTTCTTGATAATGAAAATCTTCATGTGATACTTGTGCCGTTCCACACAAAAAGACAACAGCTCCAAAACTGAGGCAAGTATTTCTGCTGTTTGATAATTATCTACAAGAAAAAGTAATGCCATAAGTTGTACAAAAAAATAAATAATGTACTATCAAAGTACACTGAGCTCAGTTGCTATTGCAGTCCCTGACATATTTTTAGTGGACTTTTTGTTTTACTGGATTGCTTTGGGAAGCAGGACACTGAGTCAGAGCAAAACAACAAACACAACTGTGGCTTTTTTGCCTTTACAGTAAATATTCTTTAAAATTAGACTAGTAAAACTATGGCATTATTCTCAATATACATGAAGGAAGCGCATCTTTACAAAGTAGACCATCAAGCTATATCAGCATTCACAGCTTCAGGAAAGGGCTATGAAAAGTCCTGCCCCCAGAATCCCTGTCCCTGGAGGAACAGCAGCTTGCAGGCAGGCATCACAGGTCTATGGCTGTTACCGGGACTGTAAGGCCCTTCAAAGGGAAAAAAAATTAAATTGTCATTACCTATTTCATACCATTCTTCTGATGTATCAGCCAGAAGCGGCACTGTAAGAACATGGATGTAACGGTCGTAGAAGATATCGAGAAATTCAAGTATTTCTAAATTCTAAAACAACAATAACTTCATTAAACACTGGCATTCACATACAACCTTTTAAATTAAAGAGTAGTAACAGAAGAAACATCCTACAAGGAATTCTACTGAGTTCTTTGAATCTGCAGCACTGTCTTCACATGAGATCAATTTCTTTATTTTGAGACAAACTTTTGTTTCTTGTGTCTCCAAACAACCTAGCTATCACTAGAAGAATTCCCAGCATGGATGCAAATATATACTGGAAAAAACATCAGTGACTCAAAGTGCTTGACAAAGTGTACTTAAACCATTCTGAAATGCACGTAGTTTTGCTCAGAAGAACCTGTAAACCATTTTACAGGTATTCTGGTACATAACAATGTATTAAAATCTTTAAGGATTTATCATCCAGATGAGAGAGCTATGGTCAGACAGTGCTATGGCACTGGCATGTGGGATTGTGTGGTTTAATACTGGCTCGATGACCCACATACCTTTCATCAGCAAAATTAGCTTATCTTTTGCTTATTTAAAGTCTCTATCAGACCACACTCCACTCAATTTAAAAAACCCTATAATTTTTTATCCTCTGCCCACAATAACAGCAATAGAGAATATCAGGCTTTTAAGTTTAGCAAGACAGTATCGTGTTTTCTGCCATTCACATTCTCTTACACTAGCTATGGCCAGCATTTTTTCTGGATCAATCAGAGCACACAAAATCTCCATTAACTGATTATGTCCTCCAAACTCAGGGTTTGGACTCCAGATTATCTGCTCAATGACCTCAGTGATGAGTTGGGTATCCTGCAAAAAAACCCAAAGAAAGAAATCACAAAATAATTACTCACAAGAATAGAATGAGTTCCCCACTTCAATTTTTTTAAAATAAGAATTAAAACAAAACACAGAAATTTAGGTTTTATTTTTCTGATTATTTTCCTGTTTGCCCTAGAAATGGTATATTCAACAAACTCCAAACCACTTTTACTTACATTCTCACTCTGCTGGGCCTCTTGCATTACAAATTGTTGGATGGTGGCTGGACTAAATTCTACTAGATAAGACAATATATCGGTAGCAGCAGCTCTAACTTGCAGATCACCCATTCCCTCACAAAGGAAAATAAAAAGATTAATTTGTTAGAGTAAATAAAGTTTGGTACTTATTATCACGTGAAGTTGCAAAGAGGAGACAGTTTAAAAACTGGAGAACATTTTGTTACAAAAATTTTCATGAGAAACATGATAATATAGTTACAGAAAAACAACAAGGAACCAGGCAAATCCTTTCCCTACTACTTTCCTCCTTTAGAAAGGGCACAAGGCTTTCTGTGTATTTGAGAGCCCTAACTCAGGCTAGAAACATTCACAACATCCTACTTGCTTCAATATCTAAATTTATTGATATTCTATGCCTGCTATCCACAATTTATTAATTTTATACTAAAGGACCAACTGTACAAATCAAGGTGTATCACAGTTTCTGTGCCCATTTACAGGCAACAAGAATCCAAAACTTTCTTTGAGGGATGTGATTTTCTCTGATTAAAAAAAAACAACAATCAAGCTTCCACATGAAAAAGTCTTTTTCACCTTTTGACTACCTTGTCACAGGGACTTCACAGCCCTCAGACTTTTTCATCATGAAGTCTGAAAAGTAAAAATAGTAAGAGCAGTGAAGCCAGGCTACTCCAGAGCAGAACTGTGGGCAGCTTCTGGATTCTGGACATTACCAGAAAACTCCACTCTCAGCAGAGCAATACTCTCCAACCAGGCTTACAAAAAGGTGCTCAGCAGATAAAAATAATAATAAAAAAAAAATTAAAAAAAAAAAAAAAAAAGAAAAGGCTCCATGGCTGTGGGGTGGGCTTCTCTCACTTTTCTCATTTTATTAAAACCAGTTCTAAGTTTTCACTTACCATTAACATTTCAAGAGTTGGAAGAAATCCCAACTTTGCCAAAGTTTGAAGAAATTCATCTCTTTTCTCAGGTAATGTGAAAGAAAAGGCACAGAATTCCTTGAAAAACTTCATCTGGTGCACAGGAAAAAAAAAAGTCTTATGTATTTGAGTCAGAAAACTCTCTGAAAGGAGGAAACAGTTACAATTTGTACTGGAGGCTGTACTGCCTCTTAGAAATACTTCTAAGACTGCAGAACTCTAAGGACAGTTTCGCTTTCTACTTCATCCCTCTCATTTAAAGCCTTTGAGGAACCACCAAGACTGCTGACTTACCAATTCACATTGTTGCTCACCAGCAGTAGCTTCATTTGTTAATTGTGCCAAAACTTCAGGCAAAAATTCCTCATCTTTCTGTGGAGCATGCAAAAAGAACACAAATTACACAGGGCCTTTCTGGAAAGTGAAAATATGATCTTTCTAGGATCCCACACTGCCCTTATTTTTTATCACAAAGAAGGCAAATACTAGAGTACACATCCAGCAGGATCATTTCCTGCACTTTCAGACCTCCTCCTGTGCAGCTGAAGCATCTCCAGGACACCAGAGCCACAGGTAAAGCTGGGCACAGGGGATGATCCCTAAAGCTGATCCCTAAATTTGTCCCTACAGTGTGATATTTCCTTTCTTTCTCTGCTGTGCCACCCCTATGCTTTGCAGTTCTGCCAAAGCCCACAGACTCCCTGTGGGATTTGCTACACCCACACACACATCAAAAGGACAGAGAAGGACAGTCCTAATTTGTTTCAGACTCCCTCAGAGCACTTTGCACATCAACTTCTAGGGAAGCAACTGGAACACTTCTGATGTAAAAAGTGTTAACCAAGAGAAAGCTTTGGCCCTACTGTATCTGCACCATTCATACTACACTGTGAACATCCCAAGGGGATCAGTTTCCCTCTTTTGGATCCGCAGCATTGCAAAGCACCTTTTCAGTCCATTTCTGTGAGGAGGACTCCATTGCAATTTGGCTGCAGCCACATTCTCCTGAATCTTACTATCAGCAAAACCAGCTCTCCCACATGCAGGCACTCTGCTTTGCCAAGATGGGAAACTTTTGTGACTATTATGTGCTTTTCAGATTCACATCCTCTACTGGTATAAGATATTTAAGGATATATAGGATAACACTACACTTTGTGTTAAGCATTTCATTCTCTACACTCCAAGAAACCCAGGAACATCATAATCTCTCAAGTGTTTTGGCACTTTCTGCCATATCTGTCCACCCATTCCTCTGCACCTCTTTACATGGAAAACAGTGTAATAAATGTCCCTGGAATGAAATACTGGAATTTGCATGTTCCTTAAATACTTATACAAAACCATCTCCAAAGGTTTGTTTGGCAATCAAAGAGAAGGACTTTATTTTGTTACAGACAATAAAAAGTATTAAGATATTCACCTGAAATTTATCATTTTGAAAATACAAAAAATCCAAGGTATCAGAAAAAAGAGAAAGCATTCAAAACATTGTCCTATGATTAACTTACACAGTGTTCACCAGCTTTTAACCATTTCCAAACTATAGCCAGAGGGATCTCTACAGATCCCATCTAAGCCACATTAAAAAACACTTACCTGCAATGCCTGTAAAATCTCCTCTTTGCTGCAGCTGATGAAGGAATTGAGGGTAGAAAGAAAATCCGCTTCAAAATCCGATGGATTAGGCATGATGATGGTGTGAATGTAATGTGCCCTAGACGTCTGGCGGATTTTTTGCCTGAGTTCAGGGTCTCTGATAGGAATAACCTCCTGAAGCTTTGCTGTTTTGGTTAAGAATTCCCTGTGCCGTCCTGGCTGAGCCAAACAAGGATCATATTCAAGGCATCCAACAACACCCAGAATACACTCATCAGAAAACATCACCTCAAACAGAATGGCTTTGTCCAGGTACAAAATTCCTCTCACAATGTCAAACAGAAGATGCAAGCCTTCAGTGTTCTTTACACTCTCACAGACTTGGAAAAGCTGTAGAAGCTTTGGAATATAGCCTTCGTTCTTCAAGGCCAGTGCTAGCTTTTGCTTACGGGTGCATGAGAGGCGAACAGAAGTCACTAGGTCTGCAATCTCTCCAAGTCTGTGGAGTTCACAGGTGGGAAGGTCTATCAAATGACTAATTCTACCCATTTCTTTAGGCATTCCTCTTCTGACTCAAGAAGGTCCTGGGTAACTTCCAGAGAATGACACCACTACCCAAAGGGGACAAGAGG
Organism: Molothrus ater; assembly: GCF_012460135.2. NCBI lineage: Eukaryota > Metazoa > Chordata > Aves > Passeriformes > Icteridae > Molothrus > Molothrus ater. The sequence goes on from NC_050480.2 coordinate 13,884,089, forward strand.
GAAGCAAGACAGGAACCCACTCTGCATTGCCCTCCTGATGCTCTGCCCCTCCAACTGCCTCAGGTGTTCTTCAGTCATTGTGATGTCACTTGGATTGGAGCCTGCTGATTGGTCCATCCCTCTAACTGCCAGACTCCAGAATGTTGGGTTCATGACTGTCCAGGGTCACGGCAAGTGACCAGTGGCTGTTGTCTGTTGTTGACCTTTTAGAACCTCTAGAGCCCCTTCCAGTACCTGCTAGGGGCCTATAAAAAGGCTGGAGGGCAGCCTTCTTACAGGCTCTTAGAGCCTCTTTCCAAGCGCACGGAAGAGGGGAAGAGGGGTAACAGCCTTAAGGTGTTTCTACTGGATATTAGGAAGAAATGCTGGACAATAAGAGTGGTGAGGCATTGGCAAAGGTTGGCCAGAGAGGTTGTGGCTGCCCCATCCCTGGAAGTGTTGAAGGCCAGGCTTGATGGGGCTTTGACCTACATGGTCTAGTAGAAGATGTCCCTGGGGCATTGGAACCAGATGAGCTTTTAGGTCCCTTCCAAACCTAGCTATGATCAAATTGATATCATGGAAGCAAGCTGGGACACTTCCCCAACTGCACTGCAGCTGAGGGCTATGGGCTTTTCAGAAGCAAGAGGCTAGGAAGTGTTAAGGAAACTTCCCTGTCCAGCCACCCAAGAGCCACTCTGGAGTCACTCTCACATCACCTCATGTGGGACTAAAGGCTTTCGCAGCTGTATCCTCACTCTCACGCAGTCAGACTAGGTTTCCTTACCTGCTTAACCCTGGGTTTCCCGTAGCAGAGTCTCAGATGTCCAGATCCTCAAAACAGTTTAATCATGATTCAGTAACTAAATAACAAAATAACAACTCAAGCTGGCACCTCTGAGGAGGAACCTTGAATAAAGAAACTCCTGTGCTTTTATCCCCTCACTGTATAAGGTCATGAAGGTCTGGGCTCATCAACTCCTACTGTGTCTGAGTCCCCTGGCTGCCCCACAGGTCCCTTTGCCGTTTGTAATGCAAAGGGTAGTTCATGGCCTCTTGCCTTGGGCTTGGGCTCCTGCCCCCCCCAGAGCTCAACCTGCATCTTGTACTGCAGCTGTATCCCGAGTTACCTGCACTGAATGTATTCTTTAACACCTACCTCACCAACATCTACTGAGAAAGGAATACAGCTGGCTGCAAGCAACCAAGGGCACTCCTGGAACGTGTAGAGGACAACTTTCTTATCCAGGTATTAGACGATCCATCCCTGGAAGTGTTGAAGGCCAGGCTGGATGGGGCTCTGAGCAATTATGTCTAGTGAGAAGCATCCCTGCTCATGGCAGAGGGGTTGGAACAGGATAATCTTTAAGGTGCCTTCCCATGAAAGCCATTCTATGATCCTATGATTTGGAAGAGATATAAAACCAGTAATAACTGTACCTCTTACCCTGTGTTGGCTCTGGAATATATTTTATCTTTCTGTCCAGGCAAAAAGGTAAGGAAAAGCACTGGGAGAATGAGTACACTAATGTTATGAAGACGAGACCCCAGGGTAAGCCTGGGGCCTATGCGGCAAGTCAGAGTTTCAAACTAACAAAACTGTGCTACATGGAGTGTTTCCTTGGACACCAGCTCTGCAGAAAGACCCAGGTGCTCAGCACCCAGGGGTCTTAAAGTCTCTTAAAGTGACAGGGTTGATGCCCTCTCAATCAGTTGGTCCATAAGATGGTGCATTTCTGGACAATCATTCTAGAGTTCTGAGGCTTCATTGGCTGGTTAGTCTTCCAATCATATTTCATATTAATGTCATCATCTCATGAGGTAGTTTTCAAGAAAATTCCCTCGCCCAGATATCACCACCCCCCCTCTTGCGGGCACACCTTCCTATTACAGCACATTTAACTCCATAACTTATTACTCCATAACTTATTACATAAATTAAGTATAAGAATTTATTACAATAATGAACAATTCATAACCCTACCTACAAAAGCTAACTTTATTTATAGCACTAATAGACTACAAATACATCTGTAAAGAATGCAGAGAACATATATGAAATAAAGGCAAAAATCAATTCGGCATCAATGGAAAAATGCATCTGAAATAGGCATGGAATGAGTCCCATGGAAAACAACACACAAAATTTTCCGGAGGCCTTTAGAAAACAGTAGACTATATGCAGGAACAAATTGTGATACTTTTTCTGGTCAGAATCACTTTAATATAAAGTTTTTACTGGAAGATGTTGATTTATTTTTAGTAAAATAATCATGGTAGAAGTCAGTTTTGAGGAATTTCTTGTTAGAGCTTTATGCTATGTATCTTCTTTTCATAGTTCTGGTACTCTGCTTCCTTTTGCCTTTGAAATACTTTTCTAAAAAAAGAGAAAGCAAGTGTAATAAATGAGAGAGATTAGAAGTAAAATGTTTCAAGCCTAGCACATATTTTTAATTTTCATTTTATGAAAATGCTCAGCTCTGGATTTTCACTTCAATTAAAATGTCATAAACCAAGAAAAATATTTCTACCTACTCCATTAAAACATGCAAAATACTTTGTGAAATATGAATTGACGGATATTTGGTCTCCAATGAACCAGAGATCTGTCTTTCCATTTGTGGAGATGGTGGGGAGGAGGAAGTGATGAAAGCATTTCATAAAAAACATCAATTTGAAATGGAAAATAAAGGACTTTTAAAAAGACTGGCTAAAGCTTACAGATATTAGCTATGAAGTGACAATTTTGAAACCTAGTATCTAGTCAGCTAGGAATAATTCCCACTTTTTAAAATTCTGGTTTTATAAAGACCAGCTCAGCTCCATTCACAGAGGTAGTGGTGTGCAGGCAGCTGCTCTCACAAGACTGTGGATGATTTTTTGTCTTTAAGAGAGACACAGAAGAACAAGATTTGCAAGTGTGACAAACACTTTTCCCACTAGGCTGTTAATCTGACTGGGTAACTCCTTTATGCAGCACTGCAGACCTGAGGACATTCCCAGGTTGGTGCATCCATGCAAGTTGTGCCTTAGTTCTCCATACATCACAGGGGCAGAAATAATCACACTGCAACACTACAGCATCTTCTTTAGCCTCAAAATGCTGGTGTCTGCTGAAGACCAGCACCAGCTCTGAGAGCCAGAGGCAGGACTTGGGGCACAGAAAGTTCCCAGCTTGTGCTGACAGATGCTTTGCTCACCAACTCCTTTATTAGTAAAAGATGGATTCAGCTGGGACTGTTTGGGCATGGGGTGTGTGGTACAATTTTTGTTGGTTGGTTTATAATGGGTTTACTTATTTCTTGGGTTTTCATTAAAAATCTAGGCATGTTTCACGTTATCAGAGTTGGCTCTTTAGAGTGTCTCAGTCCTGCCCTGCCTAGATATCTAGGGTATCCTTCAGTGACAACCTAATCAATATGTCATTCAGATACGCTTGGCAATTAAGAAGCTCAGATGTCCTTGTCAGAATTAGAGGCACACCCTGAATCCCACTGATTGTCAGTGCATTCTGGGACTTCTTAATGGCTTTGCTGTTCTTTAAAACAATTAAGAGCCTGAAGAACAGATATGCTTTGGAAACAATAAATAAATATGAAGGATTTACACTAGAGGCATGCCCAGATGCCCAAGCATTGGCAAAGACAGTTCCCAACAAGGAACAGCCTGGTCATTACCTGCTCCATGCTGTCTTGGGGTGATTTTATGATGATACTCTATTCCCTAATCATCTGCTCTATGCCCAGAAATTGTTGATGTAGTTTTAAGGTGGTTCTGGGGGTGGAGGTTGAGCACTGGGGCTAAGGTTGAGCCTGGGGGCTCTTGTGCAGGCTTTCATCAAAGCCTCACTCCTGGGCATCCATGGTTCCCTGCAGACAGGCAGACTTTTTTGCTTAGCTAGCTTGGTTTTTGTTAGCTTAGGCACTAAGTGTTTTTTCCTTTCCCTGGCCTTGGAGGCTTTGACAGCAAACCTTCCACAGTTTTTTGTTATTTTTTTTCCTGAACTGTTCAGTTTGGTTTTGGTCTGACATCAGTGAGATGATGGGAGAAGCAGAGGACTAGCAGGGAGCCAAGGAGCTGCTCCATCCTAGCACCAGACCTCAGAAAAGCTGAACTCACAAGAGAAACTACATCAAATACACCAGCTTAATCTACTGTGAGGAGGAGACCAACATCAGAGATTCACCAGGTTCCTATCTGTTTGGTTTTTCTTCCCTGAGCTACTGTGTGAACCTATTGGGTTTTTTCTTCCCCGAGAAGAAGCCAGGTGCCATTTTGTTCCTCCCCACCATATGGTCAGATGTTGTTTTTCTCTTTCCCTGGCATTTTGAGGTTTTCTTTTGTTAGAGTATGAGTGTGTCTATGAGGAGGTATTGTTGTTTAGCTTGGTTTTTAGTAAAAAAAAAAAAAATCCATCAGTTACGAAAGTGATTCCCTGCAAGGACCTTAGCAGCTTCCTTTGGATCTGACAAAAATAATCAGTGGCTAGTTTTGAATATTGACACATTATTAATCCACTGAAAAAGTCAGATGTACCTCGTGAATACACATGTAAAGGCGAACAAAGCCCGGGAGGTTCTTTTCTTCTTCCGGCCTTGAACAGGCGACGAAATGCAGTCAGGGCCGGGCCCGCTTGGCTGCAGCCTGCACGGATCGGCAGGGAGGGGCCAGGCCGGGCCGGGCCTCAGCGGCTGCTCGGCAAGGGGAGGGAAGGTCATCGGCCGCTGAGATCCTGACTGCCACCCCTCTCTTCCCCAGCACGGCTGCCAGAAAAAACCCCTCCGCCATGAACAACGCCAGCACCAGATGCCGAGTCATCTGGCCGAGGGGCTGTCCCATCGCCGCAGGAAATCATGCAGCTGAAATCAGAGGCGGCTCTGCAGCCTGTGCAACCCAGCGGGGCCAGGCACCTTCCCGGGGAGCATGCCAGGCTCTGTCCTGGCAGGGCCAGGCCATGCTCTGATGTAGCGCTTGCCAAGCCGGTCCTCTTCCCCCCCTAGCGCGGCAAGACCGGCCTGTGGCTTGGCTGAAATTCTACTACTGCTGAGTTTCACCAGGAACTGCCGGAAATAGGGAGAAGCCATCAGCCCATAGCTGAAATTGAGCACAACAGAAAACAAAAGACCAGCCATGCAGCCAGAGCAGCCGTTGTCCTTCTGGCCCAGGCCCCCTGAGATTCTGACACAGGCACCGCCCTCCCCCACTCTCCTCCCAACGCGGCCTGAAATTTATCACCGTGAGTGCTCGTCAGGGATGATATGACCATCTGCAGGCTCTGAGCAAGATATTAACTCTTTAAATGAGACCTGCAGACCTCAATTCTCTTTCAAGTGAAAGAAAAGGTCAGAGGGAAGACACATAGAGAAACAACATGAAGACACCAAGGTCAGTAAAGAAGGAGTCAAGTCCCATATGGAAGGAGAATGAGGACATGCCTTAGTTTTAGACTGAAATTCTTTTGGTAAGGCCATGGTGATGGACTGTGATACACTAGAATATCCCTTTAATTCATAAAAAAACCCCATGGGGGATGGAGTATTCAAACTGTAGACATGAGAAATGGCATCTGTGCTGAAGCAAGCAAATGTTGAAGCAGCTGTGATCCCATGAGAAGTTTGAACGGAGAGAGAAGTAAGAGTGAAGACCCTTTGACCCCAGGGAAAGAAGAAAATCTCTCTTCCCAGAGATGAAGATGATCTCAGAGACTGATGAAGAGAACCTTTGCATTTGAACAGCTCATCCTTAAAATAGTACTCCATAAGTTTGACATGGCCTGTGAATGCACCTTTGGGAAGGCTGCATGAGATGGGAGGGGGACTTCACAATTGCAGATTTCCAGGCGGCTGCTATTTGTGGAAATTAAAAGTCACAAAAAAACTTTTTCTTGTGGAGAAGTCTTCATGGCATAGCAAAAGAGACTCCTCTCCCTAAGAAACTGAAGAAAGACAATTTTAGAGGTGGTAAACTGACTGAAAGTCCTAGGTTTTGTCTCTTTATGTTATCAGTAGGAAAGAAAAGACGGTGTGGGGGGGAGGAGAAGTCTTCGACAGGCTTATGCTGATTTCTTACCATTTTTCTTTTAATTCTGTTAAAAAAGTTTTCTTTATACCCTTCAAAGTTTGATCCTGCTTTGCCTTCCTCCTAAACCTTTCTCACAGCAGGAAATGAGTAAATAATTCCAGTGGGTGCACTGATGATTTGGTCAGCACTGAACCTACCACAGGAGGGCAAGGTATGACAATTCAATATCCAGCATTTTTTCACAATTTTTTTCCCATGCCGTGTTGGCACTCTGTTTGTCAATAAACAGTTGGTTTTTTTCACTTTCATCTGCTAGTGTTGATCTGCTTAGTACAATGGTGACATTAGTTTTGCAAATTGCAATCCCCCCCCCTTTTTTTTTTTTTGTTTTTTGCCAGCATTTAACCCTTAAAACACTGTTTAAATCCACATTACCACAACCCAGAGTGGAGATCCTGGTCTATATAGGTTTTATATACCTCCAGAAATTTGGAGTCTCTGTCTGCAATTCACACAAAGTGGAGGAGCTACAGGCTTATCAGCAGTCCATAGGAAATGCTAACTGTGGAGAGGCATTAGAAAACACCTCTCCTTCTCAAGAAGGAGAGCTTCGGTGCCTGACCTCAGTGCCCTGATCTCTGGAGGATGTAAGACCCCAAACCTTACCCTGAGAGTGAAACAAGAACTGGAGTTAAGATTTTCAGCAGCCCTGGCATTTTCCACTCTGGCAAAGAACTTTCAGTTCTACTTATGGAAAAAGATATACTTTACTCAAGCATGGGTTGCAATTTAAAAGGTACTTCAGCACCCAGCAGTCCAGCTGCAAGACATTGTCTGATCTTTCCATTCCCAGGTACCTGTTTAATGTCACAGTCTGTTCTGTCGAAAATCATGGTGCTATTGTCTTCTGGGACATCAGGGCCTATTCCATCCACCAGACTTTAATGTGTAATCAGAGGGTTAAAGTGGCTTCTCCAGAATCCATTCCCTAGTTCTTGCATGTCCTAATAGTCGTGGAACTCTTCACTGGTGGAAACCAAAAGTACTGTAGAGAATACATTGTTAAAGGAGTTGATAAAAAGGTCATTGTTAAAAGAGTTAATATAAAGTTCCAATGTTAGTTAATGTTCTATAGTTATGTAAATCCCCCTTAGTTGTTTATTGAATATTCTGTAGTTGTATTGTTTGTTAGATGTTTTGCTTGTTAGATATCTTGCTTGTTAGATGTTTTGTAGTTATGTGAATCCCCCTTACCGTTGGGTATTTCCCCCGCTGCTCCCACTGTTATCTAAAATGGCAAACCACCCGAGACCATAAAGAAGAAGATTATGTCACCTAATAAGCAAATATGAAACTCCTATAATACTTAGCAGAAAAGGTTACCTAGCAAAAACCCCTAGATTAACGAACCACCATGCAAATAAAGAATTAAACTAACACCTCTGACCAGAGAAAACATCAGACAACATTAAGACCCTGGTCAGAACTTTTCGCCTTCATCACTCTAACCAGAGCGAGCCAAGAGGAGTATAAAGACTATGAACCTGAAACCAAATGGCATCTACTGAGAGACTCTCCTGAGGAGAGAAGACCCAGCTCCGCTGGACAGAGCTGACATCCTCCTCCTCCACGCTATCTTGGGAGCAGCAGTGGTGTGCAAACACCCCCATGGGTCCCCTACCTAGACTGTTTCCAATAAAGCTGAAATCACTAGAGCTGGTCATATGCCATTCATAACAGTCTTGGGGACTGTCCAGGATAGGCCACACCCAAAGAACACACTGATATAAACAACATAGAAATGTGCCACTAAAAAAAAAGTTAGACTCTAAGGTCAGCTTTAGCTGAGCAGAGGATATTCTAGCTATTCAGTGGATGAGTACTAATGTAATTTTTTTCTTGATCCTCTGCAGCTAGGTATCAAGCAGGGCTGCAGTAAGTATATATTCATTGTGTGCTTATAAGTCAGAAAAAGATTTTTTTCTAATTGAAATATTTTAAATGTGTTTTGAAACCAAAATTGTTTAATTTCTCAAAGGGAAAGAAATGCAAGACCACAGAATGCACAGTTGTTTTCTTACTGTCATATGAACTGCTTCCCCAGCAATGGTCAAGGGTTTTTGCTGCATGAGATTGGTGGGAAGTAGAGCAATGGCATTTATTTGGTGAAGAGAGATTAAGGACATTATGCAGGAGATAAGGAGGTATACGACCCTTTATTGCAAGAGCTCTAAATGCCCTGATGTTGGGGTGCATGTTTTTGATTGTAATTCGGTCCTAGTAGTCAGTTTTATAACCCTCCCCCCATTTTGTATTGTTATAGCATATTTTATTACCAATGGGTTGTTCCTTTCCTCCCTGTGTTGTTGGTTTTGCCCTAGTCATCCATCTCCCCAAAGACATGCCCTTCAGTTCCTGTTCCTCCTCCCATTGAATGTAAGTCCCTCCCCAAGCCTGCCCCTTTCTTTAGAAACTTCTCTATAAATTTTGTATCCTTTGAAACCCCATTGGTTTGTTTAAGTTGTTCTCTTCCCCTGTAGTCCTCTATTGGTTTAAATATTGTATTCCCCGCCTTGTATTCCCCCCCAGTTTCTCCCAATTGGCTAAAGATTCTATCCGCCCCTGGGATCTCTCCTGTTTATAAGTTGGTGTATGCCTTTGAGTCAGTATCTTTCTGTCCCTGATCCTCTGGAGAGTAAATATCTTTGGAAAACATACAGAAAACTTCTCCCTGTTCCTTGTCCCTACCCTCAGCAAAGTTCTATCCCCAACGCAGTCCACCTGTGCCCTAGAGCAGCTGTGCCCTACAGCTGCACCCCAGATTTGACAGCTATCTGGGGGGCTGCCCACTCTCACTGACAGTGTCGGGAGCTAGTTGGGCAGAAGAAATCCAGCACCATGGTACCCTGAGGCCTGTGTGATCTGCCAGACTGGACTGAGTGCAAAATGGACCTGACTAACCCTTGTTGACCTTGCAAGATATCCATCACAGAAACAGAGATGTTCAGCAGTTTTTACTGTTATAGCAAAGGAGTTTGCTTTGTTCTAGGCCCTCTTAACACGATTAACAGAAGGTTTGCAGAGTTTAGACGTACCTTTCTGCATAAGGAAAGCAGAAAAGAGCCCCTAAGCTGCCTTCAAATATCATTAGTATAATTTCATTAGATATTCTTATATGTTATCATTAGCTGTAGTACTGTAGTTGTATAATTATCATGATTAAATTTTTTACACAGAATAAGAAGCTCCAGAAACGCACACATTCCAGCCTCCAAAAAATCCCTTCCATGCCTTTCTTTTTAGTCATTGTGATCTGAGCCCTGTATTAAATTCTAGCTACAAGCGTTTCTACGCTGAAATCCTTATTGATTTAATCTGTTGGATCTAAAGTTTCTTCCTCTGCATTTTTGCAAAATTATAACAAAACAGAGTTGACAGAAAAAGACACAGGAAGCAAATGTTGGGGTGGATACCCATTTAGGTGCATTCAGGCAGAAAACCCTCTCACTCCAATCTAGTGAAATTTCTAGCACAAAAACCTGTGGCAAGGCTGGATAAGACCAGTAAAGCTCATTATTTTGTATTAAGCCATAGTACAATCAAGTTCACTTTCTTGCAAAAGACTGAGCATGTCAAGATCCTGAACTGGCACAGAAGAATGGGTGAAAGTTACTGATACACTAGAAAGTAAAGTTAAGGAATGTGTACATTGCCAGAAAATTGTAGTTATCATTTTTGCCACTAGCCTCAATTACAGTGGTTAAAAGCTTTCCTGGGTCTGCTGGGGAAGAGGTTGGAATTTAAAAAAAATATTCAGTCTTGAAGCACCACTGTGAGTTGCAGTCAAATGGCAGGATAGCCTTTGAGTATTAAACAGATTGAGAGGTTTTAAAGGTGGCATTTTTGGACAACTTGCATGTCACACTTTCTGCCTTTTGTATTTGAGTGGCACCTAGGAGCAGACTGAGGATGAAAATGCTTTAGTTTTAAAATAATCTTAATGCAGCTCCGGGGTTTTCGGGCTCTCCCCGACACCAGCTGCCATGGGTGTCCCAGACAGCGAAGTCCAGTTAAGCATAACCTGTCTGGGGCCCTCAGGCAGGCTCCAGAGCCACAGGCAATCTTAGCAAGCTCCTCAGCTCTTGAGATCGGCTCTTTTGTGATTTTTCAGCTCATTACTGATTTCAGCTCTTTGCTTGCTATGTGCCTTGGGAGACACGGGGACAGAGAGGAAAAGCCCTGTATGAGGTTCCACAGAGATGTCTTTATTGGTATCTTCTGTGAAGGGTCCCAATGACAGCTCTTCTGCCGAACTGGGCAGAAATAGGAGTTTATATAGGGTATAGGAGTTTTGGGAAACAGTCCAATAGTAAGGGTCAAGGTGAAAATTACCTATAGTTTTACAGAGAGACAACAAGGGCCTGAGGGCAGAAGAGAGGTTTCTTAGGTCCAGTCATCGTGACCAGGCATTTCTTATCTTAAACAACTGGCTGCCAGAGAGGCCTTGCAGGCCCTGTGCCTGCTACATAATCTATTTCAGCTTCATGGCTCCCTAGGAAAAAGCAATAAATCTATTTCAGCTTCATGGCTCCTCAGGAAAAAGCAATATCCTCCTTAGAAATGAAAGGGATCTATGCTATACATTTATTTTCAGGACATAGCTGGGACATGAGCAGGACAACTGAAGGAAATTTGTGTGGGATGCAGAGGGTATTCAGCTGCCACCAGTCCCAGCAAGACAGTGTTTAGGGGAAAATGATCAGAACAAAGTAAATTTAGTCCTTCTGCCTACATCAAAAAACCTTCCCAGAAGTACTAAAGTTTTAATTAAATTGCTGGTTTCAGTCATTCACTTTAAAGACCAACTTATCTTCTGGGAATTTTGTCTTTTAGCAACCCTAGTATATCAGAATAGCATACTTTATATAATTAAACCAATCTTACAGCAAATTCCAGACTAGCTGTGCACCACAGCAGTCCCTGGGCAATCAGCACCTTATTCAAAAGGTGCTCTTTGCTTAGACTGTGCTTGGTGATGGTGCTTTGAGCCAGAGAAGAAACCTGTAAAATGCATCCTTTCCTGACCATGTGGGCTTTCTCTGCTCCCAGTGAGGCAGCCTGGGTCCAAATGCCACAGGGTAAATATCACTCCCTCACTGGAGATGCGTGAGGGTGGTTTACTAAAAATCATGCCCAACATGAAGGTGAGATAGCCCAGTGCTTCTGGGACTCCTGCATAACACAGCTGGAATGAATCAAAACAACTGCTTTGAAATGAACTAGAAGTACGTCTATGAAGGCACCAACAAGAGATTTGGTTCCCCTGACGTAAACACATTTCAGTTTATTTCCTTACTTCTCAAATTCAGAGCAACACCATTTAAATCAAATACTGCATTTCAAATCATGTTCCTTCTTGAGACTAAAGAAAACAAATCCCTGGCTGCTATTTACTTTTCAGTTCTTTTGCAGATGCTACAGTCCTCATTATTCACACGTAATCCAAGGGGGAAAAACTAATATTCTTCATGTAATTATATTTCAAATATTTTACTTTCAGGTCATTACATCTCTGCTATCTTCCTCCCACCCTGCAAGCATCCTCTTACGTTGTTGCTTTTCGATGGCTGCTGCCTGCGTGACCAGCCTTCCCAGCTAAGGAGCCACTAATACTGCAAATATTGTTATATTGCCATCAATGGAACACACAGTAAGGTGCCCAAAGAGCTGAAATTACTTCTTCCAAACTGTCATCTCTTGTGTTTATTGACTATGGACTTGAAAGACACTTGCTGTTGTGCTGCTGGTTCATTGCTCCCAAGAAAGACCATCCCGGTTAAACCTTTCTCCTTAGAATATTTTTCCAGAAAATTATTTTTTTTTATCTTCCACCATTCCACTACTCCTTTTTTCTTCTCTCCTAATATTCATGCGTAAGGAAATAATGTCAAGATCATTGCCTTAAGGAAAGGTCAGGTCTGTGGTGAATGGACAGTAAAAGTGCAGAAATCTGATTTCTGTCACTGCCCTATCACAAGGAACTACAGGAAGTCAGCATAAGTCACCTGAATTTTTCCATAAAATGAGGGAAATGTTCCATACTGACCCCAGAGGTCTTCTGGGAATCCCTCCAAGGAAAGTTTCAGTTCTAGAACATGAAGTTTTTTTAAAAAGCAATTTTTCAGAAGTAAACTCCCAAAACATGACCATGGATAGAGATCAGGATGATTAGAACTATCAGGATGTCACGGTTTGACACTGGCGCAATGCCAGCGCCCCCATGAAAATATATGCTCCCTGGTGTCTGCTGTGAGATGTGACCAGGAATAGAGCAAAGCAGGCTCCAACTTAAAATAAAGAAGAGAAACTTTATTAACCTACAACTATATATCAAAAGAAACACACACAGAACTCAGAATGGAAACCTTCCAAAAACATTCCTCGTCCCCCCACCAAATTTCCAATACCTCCACCCCTCAGATCATCAACTCTCAGTCCATAACCACCCTTTAGATAATCAATTCTCAGTTCATCAAGGAGAGAGGAGTCCCTCTTGTACCATAGGCTTCCCCTGGAAACACGGTTGAAACCTCTTGTGTTTCCATGTTACATGTGGCACTGCTCGGAGATCATTTGCCATTGTAACATCTTCCTTCCATGCCCAGTGGCTCTCACCACTGCGCATGGACCAGAGCTGCTTCTAGGGTTCCCCTTTTAAGGATGCTTTGCCCAGCTCCAAAAAAAAGCACAGTCCTCTCACTTTTGGGACACCAGTCTCCCCCAAATTTCACCCCCTGGGGCTGAGGGGTCTCGAGAACAGAGGTCTTCTTCTTCCCTGAGGACGGAGGGCACCACCACCCTTCTCACCCGTCGTCTCTGTTCACGCACTCCTTCACATAACATCACTGCACTCTCTTGGCTCCAAGCCATTGCCTCCCCCTAAATGCAGTCTCTGTGTCACAGGAAAAAATGGTTCTGTCCATGGCTATACAAGAAAAGTCCAGCCAAAGGCCACTCCATCATCCCTCTCACCTAAGATTCTTCTCAACTTCTCTCATGGCCCATTTCCTCTTATCTCATCTCTATCTCTCCTCTTATTCAACTCCAGGAGGATCAGCATTTGAAAGTTTCCATCATCCAAGAAAAGGATTAAAAATCTCAGGCTCTGCCTGTCCAGAACTCCCAGGGCTGCCCTGATGGGCACCTTCTTGCTGCACCCTCCCCTTCTCTCTCTCCTCTCTCTCGTCTCTCTCTCTCCCTCTCTCTCTCTCTCTCTCTCTCTCTCCCCCTCCCCACCCTCTCCCCCACCCCTGGGAGGGGGGTGGTGGCTGCCCGATGGGTCTCAGTGCTCCTCCACCCTTCCATCCCGCTGGGGCCTTCACCCCCCTTCTCTGTCCAAGGCCCCGGCCTACCTCACCCAGCCGCATGGCTTCCCCTCCCCCACCCAGCCCACAGCCAGCACGGGAGCTCTGACCTCTTTCACTGACAGAGCCCAAGAGAGCTTCCCCCTGGGAGTTCTCTGCTTTTAACCCCCTGTGTTCTCAGAGGCGTATCCATGTCCTCAGTGGCCACACCAGGTGCCAATATTCAAATCTGAGCACCTATTGGTTTGACCACAGCATCCCAAAAAACTCACTTCCTTTTCAAACCAGGACACAGGATCAAAACGTCTTTACTTCTGGGTTATTTTGCCAAAGAGTACTGATGTTCTTGTCCTGAGCTTTCATGGGTATCTTCCACTGTGGTGCTGATGAAAGACACAGAATTCCTCACAAGCACAATGTGGCATGGGCAACTTCCATGAACTGAGTGACATTTGGTCCATGCAGAGCTTTGTATAAGGAAGTCCTTCAACAATACAGTTGAAATATACAGAATAAAGAATGGGAATAAAGGTGACTATTAAGATTTAAGGTGCTGATACTTCAGCTCTGAAGTGGCTTCTAAAACAAGGTAATTTCAAAGTGCCTGAATCCAGAGTAACATATCAAAAAAAGGTTTTGATTTGAAGGAGATTAGGACAGTATTCATGCAGGAGGAAACCTCCTGCCTGTTTAAGTGCACTTTGCATTCTGGAGGAATGGCTTCACTCTGGCAATGCAGCTGTCAGTTTGTTTAAGTAAACATGCATTCAGCCCAAACAATAATGTTTTCTTCCAAAAGTTGCTAAACATCTCCACAAAGTAGATTAAAATTATGCAGTCAGCAGTTTTTGTTGATTGTTGATAAAACTCCAAAGTTGAGAGAACAATCAGCAGTTAAAACACTGCAACATGTTTGTGTGTGAAATTTGTGAAATCAGGGAGTATAGAAACAAAGTCTTCAAAAATCAGGATTGTTTTGACTTTTGTTGATGGATGATGATGCTCAGAAGAATTTGCATAGCTCCCCCAGAGCAGCTCTGATGTGCTGGTTCTCCGAGAGTCAGCTCATTACATCCATAACAGTGAATGTCACTGTTTTCCTTTCTCCAAAATTAAGAATTGACAAATGTGAATGAAATGAACTGAAATGCTGTCTGAAAGATGACAAAAATCAATGAAAAGTCTATGAAAATCATTGTTCTGTACTCGCTTTTAAAAAAAATTTGAATACTTACAAAACACTCTGGTCAGCTGTTGTTATTAGACATAAAGTGGTTATCACTGTTATCACTGTTGTTATGATGAAAATGAAAATGAGCTCCCTGATGTCAATACAAGGCTCAAAACAACATCTTCTGAAGTATACAAAAAGCCTTGAATAAATATTTCTCTCTTTAAAAAAAAAAACATTGTATATGAATAGATAAAATAATATGTTGTAAATAGATCTGTATCTTAGCCATACAAAATGTTGGATCAGTTTTGCAAATGTAAAGGTTTAAAGATTTTAATTCATATAAAATAGTAACAGAGGTGCTTTGGTGCAAACATAAGAAGTGAACATATGTTTAATATCAGCATGAAAGAATGTTTAGAAAATAAAGATCAAATGCATAAAATTACTGAAAAAACGAAAAATATTTATTGCCTGAAGTTGATTGCTTGTTTTTACTTCACTCTCTGTATCTGCTATACTGAGTGGTG
The DNA here is from genome assembly GCF_012460135.2 of Molothrus ater. Classification (NCBI taxonomy): domain Eukaryota; kingdom Metazoa; phylum Chordata; class Aves; order Passeriformes; family Icteridae; genus Molothrus; species Molothrus ater. Next base: position 13,899,157 of record NC_050480.2, read on the forward strand.
ACTGTTCATGTCATTAAGTTCAGGACAAAAGAGAAATTCGACTCCTTTACACGTATCTCAGTAAATGTAGTTTATTCTCTCAGGTATGTCAGAAATTGCTAAAACAACATTGCTGGGCTTTGGATTTCTGGGGTTCTCTTTGTTCAGGGAGGTGTTCAGTGGTTATCATTCTGCATTGCTCTGCAATTAAATTTGTCTCAGTATGCATTTAAAAAAACAAAAAACAACAAAAAACCCCCAAATTTGCAAATTTGGAGTGTAGGGACTCAGGTTTAACCTAGCAGCAGTCAAGCTGGCACAGCAGAAACCAGGGAAGTGATCCCAGGGAGAAGCATTGATCAGGATAATAAGAAAATAACTACAGTACTTGTAAGTTGTTTTCACTAAAAATAAAGGCTGATTCCAACCATATAGAAAAGCACGTTCTACAGACACTCAAAGGTTCATGTAACTGCCAACAACCAGCTGATAGCAACATTTTTTTTTGCCTTTTTGCAATCCGGTTTCCAATCCTTAGCCTGTTTGCAGGGGTGGCAACTTTATCCAAATAGAAATAAACTTCAGCTGGTTTGCTTTTTCATCCCATATTTTGCCAGCTAGTCTGAAGGATTCCTCCACTTAACCCCTTCAGTTTAACAGTGTCCACTCAGTAACATCCCAAAAGCCAAACACTGGTCCTAACCACGACCAACAGAGCACAAGGATAGGAAGAAATTCTGCAACACACAAGACCACTCAAAGCCAATTTTGAGTAGTAACTGGTACCACCACTGCATACACTTTCCTATCTTCTCTGCAGGACAAGGCATATTCAGTTGTGAGCACAGGCTTTGGATATCTAGAAAGCAGGGGTTACCACACTGAGTTTCCCAAACTTGATTCAACTATTTTCCGAATCCTCTGTGCTAGAAAATTACTTTTTCAAAGAACTGCACAGGCCCAGCAAAAGGCAGAGGACTGCAGGATGTGGGCTGCTATGGTAGAGGCTGTGAGAATCCATTCTCAGCAGTAAAAAAAACCCCAAAAAACAAACAAACCAAAATCCTTCTTAATGACTACACAAATTTGAAGATAAGACAAGATTCTCTTTTATTTATAGCAACTTAATCCCACTAACAGCAGAACAAAATTGATTCACCTTTACAACCTAGCCTTTTTATGGCAATCCATCAAAATGAGGTACTAATTTATAAAGGCCTCTTATAATACTGTAGTAGCAGAGTCCCTAGGGCCTGAGAATCAGATGCCATGCACATACAAATAAGCACAAAATCCCCTCAAGTGCCAACATCTTTTTTTATCATCCAAGTGTACAGAGATAGCAGGACTGAGTAAAAATAAAACCATCATCAGCCTACAGCTGTCCATCCTGCTTATGGGTTTTGATCAGAAAAGCTACTGAGGTGCCTGAATATTTTTAAGAACTGACACGTAGTCTTGATATATATGTGACAGTTGAGAGCAGAATTGGAGAAAACTTGATTTTGGCAAGGGGACGTGTTCAACAATGGAAAATTTAATATTTGTGAACTTAAGTGTCACGGGGTTGTCTTTAGTCTAAAATATGCTATGGCCCTACAGGCTATGTTTTTTGAGAATTCACCATTGAAGTAGTATTTTCATATAAGCTTTTTGAAGAAGGATAATGAATATATTTTCTTAAATTATTAATCATATAAATAATTTGTCTTTTTACTTGAATAAAGGATTACATGGAATGGTACTACCTGAGTTTTAGCCAGCTTTCAGAACTCCTCCCACATCCAGTGAGCAGTCAGGCAAGGCCATATGACTGAAAAGAGCAACATAGTGTCAACACTTGGCAAAAGAATCTACTAGTGGTAGATTCAGGCAAATTATCTACTGGCCACACCTTATTCCAAAGGGAAAAATGCTAGGGCAGATAACCTAGCTGTTACACATCACCCAAACTGTGCTAAGCCTGCAGGGGTCAGAGCTGGCCCTATGGCAGAAAGGGTAATTATGAAACAGCACATATTTTATAACTGGGTTTGCTCCCAAGTGATGTACACAGAGCAGCACGGACAACTTGGTAATTTTTTTTTCCTTTTCTTTGTTATAAATCAGAATTACACCATCCTTTGATTTATGTTGTTGGTGGTGGTTTTTTTGGCTTTGTTTTAGTTTTGGTGTCTTGGGTCTTGGGACATTTTCCTGTTTTCTTGTTGCTGTTGTTGGGGTTTTGGGGTTTTTGGTTTATTTTGGGTTTTTTTTGAAACAAGAATGCAGAAGACTGAGAAGGAATATGAAGAACTTGTTTCTATGAAATAATATTCTCTAATCAGAGGAATGAAAGGAAATCCATAGCAAATAAACAATTTAGTGACTTCTATTAAGGTCACAGAAATTTTCTTCATGTGGCATAATACTGATTGCAAGGAAGCCTCAGAGTGACCTAATAAATTCAGTATCATTACAGTGCTGCCATCCAAGTATCCTAATACCAAGTTTATCAGCTGTTCCTGGTGGTCCAGGACCCCAGCCAGTGGCTGAACCGTGATCCTGCCTGCCGGTGGCAGAGGTGGGGTGTGGCCAGTCCTGACACCTGTGCCGATGGTCTCCCACGATTGGGACACAGTATTAACTTGGTGTCCAACGTGAGGGCAGAGAGAGCAAGACCTCACGGAAAGAGCTGTCTCCAGGGTGTGCGGCTGCCCCTGTGAAGTTCGTGGACCGTCAAGTGCCGCCAGCAAAACCGTGCACATTTTGGTTGCTGCGGCTCCTGGTGGGCAGGAAAGTTAACCCGCTCCGTTCCGGTTCCAGACATGAGGGGAACTTTCCCCTGGATAGGGGACCACCTCCGAGACTTTCATTTCCAGGAGTCTTTGGTTTTGCGAATATTCCAGTGGCTGGGAAGGATCCAACTGGGGTACCCTGGGTGTCGGGTGGAGGCACTCCCACAGATTAGGCGAGGCATAGCGTGCAACATTTCCATAATCCCTTTCTCCCTTGCTCCCTTCCTCCTTACCTAGAATCTCAAAATGGTGGAAACCACATGGCTTGTTCCCATCTTGTGGTTCTCCCTCTACTTTCCATAATCCCTTTCTCCCTTGTTCCTTCCCCCGTCCCAAAACCCTCAATTGTGCTCTGGCTTTTCCTCTTCCCATCCTCAAAATACCCTAGCATTGCCCCTGTATCTCCCTCTGCTTCTCCCCCTTATCAAACCACTGCCCCTATCGATGCAAGATGAAATGTCACATTAATGGGGATTGCTGCAACTTAATGGGAATAAATGCTACATCTGTGATAACCAATAACTTAACCAATGAATGGCTAAAATGCTTTTTAGCTCTTAATCTGTGACCTACTGTTTAGGCTCCCATCAATCTCAGGGATTTTTTTTTCCCCACAGCTGAATGGGAAAAAAATATTTTTCTTTTGAAAAGTCTAATTTTACATAGGTAAAAAATTTGCTCTGTTCTTTTTTTCCTCTTTGGGAGTTTTCAAATGATGAAATCCTTCCTCTGTATCCCTCAGCCAAGGGAACAGAAGAGACATGACGCTGATACATATGAGAAGAACAAGGCATTTGGAAGGGTGGGTGCTGCCATCAGCTGCCAAATTGCCTCCCATGGAAAAGCCAAGTCAGTGGGAGGGTTGGAAGCACAGAACATGAAGATAGTGCACTGCTAGAGAAGCTCAAGCTGGCTTCACCCTGATTCAGGGTGTCTTTCAGTTCAAAGGCAAAGTAGTCGGAAGGAAGCAACTTGGTTTTGAGAAGCTCATCACAGACACCAAGAAAAGATGGATGTTTTGAGAATAAATTGCACCATCAATAAGCAAAAGGATTTGTTTTTTAATTTTACACTTAGTTTTACAGAATTTTCAGACAAGCAGCTCAGTACTTATATATCAGTATTTCAAATTACATGGACATTGACTTCCCAGAAAGTCAATGCTGGAAACTCACTGATGTGTTCAGCAGCAGGGCTGCTGAGCATCCCTGCAGTGAAGACTTGTTCAACAACTGGCCTCAGACTCTTGAGACCCTATAGACAACCGGATACTGAAATCTGCTAAAATAAAGCAACTTTAGGCAAAAATAATTGCTTTAGTTGCAAAGTTTGAGATGTCACCTGCAATTCAGTTTCAAAAGAGTAGAAATCTTTTCAAAACCCTGTTCTGGCTTGGCCCTGACAGATTGAAAGTGAAGCCAAGAGTGGGGTTACCCTTTGCACAGGGCATGACATCACTGACTACAACAGTAAGTCACAGGAAAGGAAGCAAACCCACCCAGTCAGGTTTCATGTAACTTTTTATTAAAATATAACTTACAAATAACACATCTTACAAAATTACAGAGTCCAATTGTAATTCCTGAATTTTACAGCTCAGCATTAATATTGCCATATATTTACAAATGGCATAAAACAAGTACATTGGGATCTTTAATACAAAATAAACTTGTTTGATGGAACAAACTATTTCATATATCTATACAGAAAGGAATTTTTTCCAAACAAGAGCTACAATTAAAACTAGCCACTACCTTAAACTAACTACTAACTAAATCTTCAAAACATAGGAATGGCTTCACATTAAACTAATCCATGAGAAATAGAGCTAACATATGTTACTATATATTACTACTATATTTTGTAATATTATTTATGTTAGTTATATTATATTGTATTGTATTGTATAGTATTATAAACATATATTGCCACTACATTGCATTAATATTGTATAATAACATATATTAGAAGAAAGGTCTATGTGATTGTCTATTAGAAGAAAGGTCTATTGCAGCTGGTTCCGTATTTTAACATTAAACAGTTGCAGCACTGGAAAACCCATAATAAAAGTTCATATTTAAAATTTTCAGTTTCCTTTAGGAATCCAGGTGAGCTCTTTTCTTTGGCGATGTCTCATCATCTTCATCATCAGGATAACCAAATACTTCAAATAGACCTCTCTGATAATTAGAAAAAGGTAATAAAATGAAATTCCCACATTGAAAAAATATACGCTGCACATCTGTTTTACCCCCAAGTCTTAAGAGTGAGCAATAAAATTCTTGCCACAGTTTTCTGTAGCTGCTCAGAAGCTAAGATTCAAATAATTCTCAGCTGTAAAAGGCACAAAAGAGGTATCACTTCCTGCATTTTGTCTGCTTAAAAACACTTATAAATTCCCTGGTGGGCGATAGATTCCAAAAAAAGGCAATCTTATCTGTATATCACACACACAGGGCACCAGCTGGGCAGGGAAGAAAGTCAAGGAGTAACAGTTCAATCATGCAGAAGAGGCAAAATTAACCTGTGCCCACCAGATTAACAACAGACCCCAGTCCCACCTTATCCTCCTTGAACCTTACCCCAACCTAGTCAGGGTTTCACTCTTAGTGAAACTAGTCAGAGATTTGGGTGAATTTGTCCCTAACTAAGGTACCCTGTACAAGGATATTGCTGACTGTTCCAATTACACCCAGTAAAGCTCCACGATGCTGCTCTACTGTTCTATGTGAGGACAGGAGCTTCCATAAAAATTCTCTCCTACCTTGGGGGCTGTCACCACTCTTGTCAGGGTTGTATATGTTGGATAGGAACCATTGGAGCTTGCTGGTGATGTTGGAGCTGCCTTCTCTTCACCTTCACTGAACTGCACATCTTCATCCACCTGTGAGACTGCTGCTTCTTTTACAAATGTCTCACCAGGCAATATGAAGGAGACACTGCAAGAGACATAGGACAAGTGATTGAAGTTTTGCCTGATGTTTCAGACTCAGACAGGTCATAAATGGCTTCCAAAGCTTTAGAATTAATTGACTTGGAGAAGGCAATCCAGCTCCAGCCCTGATTCTACCCGCACCAGAAGCTTCACAAATATCCAGGCAGACTGATAATGAGGCAGACTGAATCCTGACTCAGAAGAACAAAGCAAGATTATGCTCTTCATAAAGCTGAGAGTTTTCTGAACAGAACATTTAATCTACTGACCACATCAGCTCTTCTCAAAGAAAGGTAGATGGAGGTTTACTCTAACTCGAGGAGTTTTCAGCAAGAATGAAATCCAACCCCAATCCCAGCCACCTGCCTCTGCTGCTCTTTGGGAAATTAAAAACTAACCAGCAGGCCTGCAGAATGGCAGTCACTGGCAGCTTCATAAGACAGAAACTGGGCCATACCTGTTCAGTTTCTCATTTTGCTGGTATTTTTCTTGCTCATATTTTGTCTTCAGTTCCTGGAATGTGTGAATGTATTTGACAGATTCCAGTGCATCAGAGAAGTTCTCAACTATATGTGCAATAAGGAACTGAATATTCTCCTGAATAAGAACAATACAGGGTTTCAGTCTCAAATGTTCACATACAGAAAGTCAGAAAGCTTTTAACTTTTTATTTTGGAAAGTAACCGCTTCCTTGTCCAGAACCAAAATATTGTTATCAAGAGCAAACAGGAAGCAATCAGATTTATTCTTAGGAAAAAAGCTGAGATCTAGAAAGAATTATTAAACTTCCCTTAGAAATAGACGATAGACTCAGCAATGTCCCAGTTCCATTTGTGACTCTTCTAGCAAAACAGGATGTTTGCTATCTTGGAAAAGTCTGCCTTTTGCCTCTTGCCCTGCGAGGTCCTGGACGTGTTGGTGCTAAGGCTGCTGGTGAACTCACCTTTCGGATGAATTCAAACAGCTCCATCGAAGCAGACTTGAGCAGGTTGCACTTATTCCTGTTGTCCAACACAGCATTTACAACTGGTTCAAACAGGTTTCCCAGAGTGATGTAATGGTTATAAAGTTCATCTTTCAGACCAATTATCCTCCTCATAAAGCGAAGAGCACCTGTGTGAAGAAAGACATTCAAGCATTCAACAACCACATGCCAGGCTCTCACCTTATTGTGGAAGAATTGAAAAACCTGGTGTTACCCCAAGAGGAAGATGCACCCCAAAGTGCAGAAGCAGATTTGTTGACTGGTTACCTTTTCAGGAACCATGGATTTCTTTCTCAAGTCCAGCAGCAATGCATTCCAGCATGCATAAAGTTCAACTATTAACTCCCCACTGTGCTTTTGTCCTTGTTCCCCTCCCAGAACAAGCCCTAAGTCTTTAAAGACCTTGGTGCACAGAATTTCATTCACTCTCCACAAGGAGAACCAGATTTAGGACATTATTAAGAAAGGACAAAATTTCCACTGAAATCTGATTACAAAGGATCCTGTCATGAAGATTTGAAAGGATCTCTGTAGAGATTTGAAGATTTGAAAGGAGACAACAATCCTCTTCCCACAAGAAACTGCATTGGTCTGTGCTTACTAACAGCTGCTACCTCATTTTTTTCCAAATTACCTAAATTACTTAATTGTAGTCTGTAAAACCCAGCAAATGAACAGGAATTCTGAGTTCAAGTGTACATTGGTACTGGTACACCTTCCACACAGGACACACAAAGCCTTGAAAAAGGAAATCATGACAGTTCTGTACTCACACAAGGCCAGAAATTTGTGTTTGGATTTCATCAAGACCAGTGTTCTTCTTAGGAGATCTTTCTTGATAATGAAAATCTTCATGTGATACTTGTGCCGTTCCACACAAAAAGACAACAGCTCCAAAACTGAGGCAAGTATTTCTGCTGTTTGATAATTATCTACAAGAAAAAGTAATGCCATAAGTTGTACAAAAAAATAAATAATGTACTATCAAAGTACACTGAGCTCAGTTGCTATTGCAGTCCCTGACATATTTTTAGTGGACTTTTTGTTTTACTGGATTGCTTTGGGAAGCAGGACACTGAGTCAGAGCAAAACAACAAACACAACTGTGGCTTTTTTGCCTTTACAGTAAATATTCTTTAAAATTAGACTAGTAAAACTATGGCATTATTCTCAATATACATGAAGGAAGCGCATCTTTACAAAGTAGACCATCAAGCTATATCAGCATTCACAGCTTCAGGAAAGGGCTATGAAAAGTCCTGCCCCCAGAATCCCTGTCCCTGGAGGAACAGCAGCTTGCAGGCAGGCATCACAGGTCTATGGCTGTTACCGGGACTGTAAGGCCCTTCAAAGGGAAAAAAAATTAAATTGTCATTACCTATTTCATACCATTCTTCTGATGTATCAGCCAGAAGCGGCACTGTAAGAACATGGATGTAACGGTCGTAGAAGATATCGAGAAATTCAAATATTTCTAAATTCTAAAACAACAATAACTTCATTAAACACTGGCATTCACATACAACCTTTTAAATTAAAGAGTAGTAACAGAAGAAACATCCTACAAGGAATTCTACTGAGTTCTTTGAATCTGCAGCACTGTCTTCACATGAGATCAATTTCTTTATTTTGGGACAAACTTTTGTTTCTTGTGTCTCCAAACAACCTAGCTATCACTAGAAGAATTCCCAGCATGGATGCAAATATATACTGGAAAAAACATCAGTGACTCAAAGTGCTTGACAAAGTGTACTTAAACCATTCTGAAATGCACGTAGTTTTGCTCAGAAGAACCTGTAAACCATTTTACAGGTATTCTGGTACATAACAATGTATTAAAATCTTTAAGGATTTATCATCCAGATGAGAGAGCTATGGTCAGACAGTGCTATGGCACTGGCATGTGGGATTGTGTGGTTTAATACTGGCTCGATGACCCACATACCTTTCATCAGCAAAATTAGCTTATCTTTTGCTTATTTAAAGTCTCTATCAGACCACACTCCACTCAATTTAAAAAACCCTATAATTTTTTATCCTCTGCCCACAATAACAGCAATAGAGAATATCAGGCTTTTAAGTTTAGCAAGACAGTATCGTGTTTTCTGCCATTCACATTCTCTTACACTAGCTATGGCCAGCATTTTTTCTGGATCAATCAGAGCACACAAAATCTCCATTAACTGATTATGTCCTCCAAACTCAGGGTTTGGACTCCAGATTATCTGCTCAATGACCTCAGTGATGAGTTGGGTATCCTGCAAAAAAACCCAAAGAAAGAAATCACAAAATAATTACTCACAAGAATAGAATGAGTTCCCCACTTCAATTTTTTTAAAATAAGAATTAAAACAAAACACAGAAATTTAGGTTTTATTTTTCTGATTATTTTCCTGTTTGCCCTAGAAATGGTATATTCAACAAACTCCAAACCACTTTTACTTACATTCTCACTCTGCTGGGCCTCTTGCATTACAAATTGTTGGATGGTGGCTGGACTAAATTCTACTAGATAAGACAATATATCGGTAGCAGCAGCTCTAACTTGCAGATCACCCATTCCCTCACAAAGGAAAATAAAAAGATTAATTTGTTAGAGTAAATAAAGTTTGGTACTTATTATCACGTGAAGTTGCAAAGAGGAGACAGTTTAAAAACTGGAGAACATTTTGTTACAAAAAATTTTCATGAGAAACATGATAATATAGTTACAGAAAAACAACAAGGAACCAGGCAAATCCTTTCCCTACTACTTTCCTCCTTTAGAAAGGGCACAAGGCTTTCTGTGTATTTGAGAGCCCTAACTCAGGCTAGAAACATTCACAACATCCTACTTGCTTCAATATCTAAATTTATTGATATTCTATGCCTGCTATCCACAATTTATTAATTTTATACTAAAGGACCAACTGTACAAATCAAGGTGTATCACAGTTTCTGTGCCCATTTACAGGCAACAAGAATCCAAAACTTTCTTTGAGGGATGTGATTTTCTCTGATTAAAAAAAAACAACAATCAAGCTTCCACATGAAAAAGTCTTTTTCACCTTTTGACTACCTTGTCACAGGGACTTCACAGCCCTCAGACTTTTTCATCATGAAGTCTGAAAAGTAAAAATAGTAAGAGCAGTGAAGCCAGGCTACTCCAGAGCAGAACTGTGGGCAGCTTCTGGATTCTGGACATTACCAGAAAACTCCACTCTCAGCAGAGCAATACTCTCCAACCAGGCTTACAAAAAGGTGCTCAGCAGATAAAAATAATAATAAAAAAAAAATTAAAAAAAAAAAAAAAAGAAAAGGCTCCATGGCTGTGGGGTGGGCTTCTCTCACTTTTCTCATTTTATTAAAACCAGTTCTAAGTTTTCACTTACCATTAACATTTCAAGAGTTGGAAGAAATCCCAACTTTGCCAAAGTTTGAAGAAATTCATCTCTTTTCTCAGGTAATGTGAAAGAAAAGGCACAGAATTCCTTGAAAAACTTCATCTGGTGCACAGGAAAAAAAAAAAGTCTTATGTATTTGAGTCAGAAAACTCTCTGAAAGGAGGAAACAGTTACAATTTGTACTGGAGGCTGTACTGCCTCTTAGAAATACTTCTAAGACTGCAGAACTCTAAGGACAGTTTCGCTTTCTACTTCATCCCTCTCATTTAAAGCCTTTGAGGAACCACCAAGACTGCTGACTTACCAATTCACATTGTTGCTCACCAGCAGTAGCTTCATTTGTTAATTGTGCCAAAACTTCAGGCAAAAATTCCTCATCTTTCTGTGGAGCATGCAAAAAGAACACAAATTACACAGGGCCTTTCTGGAAAGTGAAAATATGATCTTTCTAGGATCCCACACTGCCCTTATTTTTTATCACAAAGAAGGCAAATACTAGAGTACACATCCAGCAGGATCATTTCCTGCACTTTCAGACCTCCTCCTGTGCAGCTGAAGCATCTCCAGGACACCAGAGCCACAGGTAAAGCTGGGCACAGGGGATGATCCCTAAAGCTGATCCCTAAATTTGTCCCTACAGTGTGATATTTCCTTTCTTTCTCTGCTGTGCCACCCCTATGCTTTGCAGTTCTGCCAAAGCCCACAGACTCCCTGTGGGATTTGCTACACCCACACACACATCAAAAGGACAGAGAAGGACAGTCCTAATTTGTTTCAGACTCCCTCAGAGCACTTTGCACATCAACTTCTAGGGAAGCAACTGGAACACTTCTGATGTAAAAAGTGTTAACCAAGAGAAAGCTTTGGCCCTACTGTATCTGCACCATTCATACTACACTGTGAACATCCCAAGGGGATCAGTTTCCCTCTTTTGGATCCGCAGCATTGCAAAGCACCTTTTCAGTCCATTTCTGTGAGGAGGACTCCATTGCAATTTGGCTGCAGCCACATTCTCCTGAATCTTACTATCAGCAAAACCAGCTCTCCCACATGCAGGCACTCTGCTTTGCCAAGATGGGAAACTTTTGTGACTATTATGTGCTTTTCAGATTCACATCCTCTACTGGTATAAGATATTTAAGGATATATAGGATAACACTACACTTTGTGTTAAGCATTTCATTCTCTACACTCCAAGAAACCCAGGAACATCATAATCTCTCAAGTGTTTTGGCACTTTCTGCCATATCTGTCCACCCATTCCTCTGCACCTCTTTACATGGAAAACAGTGTAATAAATGTCCCTGGAATGAAATACTGGAATTTGCATGTTCCTTAAATACTTATACAAAACCATCTCCAAAGGTTTGTTTGGCAATCAAAGAGAAGGACTTTATTTTGTTACAGACAATAAAAAGTATTAAGATATTCACCTGAAATTTATCATTTTGAAAATACAAAAAATCCAAGGTATCAGAAAAAAGAGAAAGCATTCAAAACATTGTCCTATGATTAACTTACACAGTGTTCACCAGCTTTTAACCATTTCCAAACTATAGCCAGAGGGATCTCTACAGATCCCATCTAAGCCACATTAAAAAACACTTACCTGCAATGCCTGTAAAATCTCCTCTTTGCTGCAGCTGATGAAGGAATTGAGGGTAGAAAGAAAATCCGCTTCAAAATCCGATGGATTAGGCATGATGATGGTGTGAATGTAATGTGCCCTAGACGTCTGGCGGATTTTTTGCCTGAGTTCAGGGTCTCTGATAGGAATAACCTCCTGAAGCTTTGCTGTTTTGGTTAAGAATTCCCTGTGCCGTCCTGGCTGAGCCAAACAAGGATCATATTCAAGGCATCCAACAACACCCAGAATACACTCATCAGAAAACATCACCTCAAACAGAATGGCTTTGTCCAGGTACAAAATTCCTCTCACAATGTCAAACAGAAGATGCAAGCCTTCAGTGTTCTTTACACTCTCACAGACTTGGAAAAGCTGTAGAAGCTTTGGAATATAGCCTTCGTTCTTCAAGGCCAGTGCTAGCTTTTGCTTACGGATGCATGAGAGGCGAACAGAAGTCACTAGGTCTGCAATCTCTCCAAGTCTGTGGAGTTCACAGGTGGGAAGGTCTATCAAATGACTAATTCTACCCATTTCTTTAGGCATTCCTCTTCTGACTCAAGAAGGTCCTGGGTAACTTCCAGAGAATGACACCACTACCCAAAGGGGACAAGAGGGAAGCAAGACAGGAACCCACTCTGCATTGCCCTCCTGATGCTCTGCCCCTCCAACTGCCTCAGGTGTTCTTCAGTCATTGTGATGTCACTTGGATTGGAGCCTGCTGATTGGTCCATCCCTCTAACTGCCAGACTCCAGAATGTTGGGTTCATGACTGTCCAGGGTCACGGCAAGTGACCAGTGGCTGTTGTCTGTTGTTGACCTTTTAGAACCTCTAGAGCCCCTTCCAGTACCTGCTAGGGGCCTATAAAAAGGCTGGAGGGCAGCCTTCTTACAGGCTCTTAGAGCCTCTTTCCAAGCGCACGGAAGAGGGGAAGAGGGGTAACAGCCTTAAGGTGTTTCTACTGGATATTAGGAAGAAATGCTGGACAATAAGAGTGGTGAGGCATTGGCAAAGGTTGGCCAGAGAGGTTGTGGCTGCCCCATCCCTGGAAGTGTTGAAGGCCAGGCTTGATGGGGCTTTGACCTACATGGTCTAGTAGAAGATGTCCCTGGGGCATTGGAACCAGATGAGCTTTTAGGTCCCTTCCAAACCTAGCTATGATCAAATTGATATCATGGAAGCAAGCTGGGACACTTCCCCAACTGCACTGCAGCTGAGGGCTATGGGCTTTTCAGAAGCAAGAGGCTAGGAAGTGTTAAGGAAACTTCCCTGTCCAGCCACCCAAGAGCCACTCTGGAGTCACTCTCACATCACCTCATGTGGGACTAAAGGCTTTCGCAGCTGTATCCTCACTCTCACGCAGTCAGACTAGGTTTCCTTACCTGCTTAACCCTGGGTTTCCCGTAGCAGAGTCTCAGATGTCCAGATCCTCAAAACAGTTTAATCATGATTCAGTAACTAAATAACAAAATAACAACTCAAGCTGGCACCTCTGAGGAGGAACCTTGAATAAAGAAACTCCTGTGCTTTTATCCCCTCACTGTATAAGGTCATGAAGGTCTGGGCTCATCAACTCCTACTGTGTCTGAGTCCCCTGGCTGCCCCACAGGTCCCTTTGCCGTTTGTAATGCAAAGGGTAGTTCATGGCCTCTTGCCTTGGGCTTGGGCTCCTGCCCCCCCCAGAGCTCAACCTGCATCTTGTACTGCAGCTGTATCCCGAGTTACCTGCACTGAATGTATTCTTTAACACCTACCTCACCAACATCTACTGAGAAAGGAATACAGCTGGCTGCAAGCAACCAAGGGCACTCCTGGAACGTGTAGAGGACAACTTTCTTATCCAGGTATTAGACGATCCATCCCTGGAAGTGTTGAAGGCCAGGCTGGATGGGGCTCTGAGCAATTATGTCTAGTGAGAAGCATCCCTGCTCATGGCAGAGGGGTTGGAACAGGATAATCTTTAAGGTGCCGTTCCCATGAAAGCCATTCTATGATCCTATGATTTGGAAGAGATATAAAACCAGTAATAACTGTACCTCTTACCCTGTGTTGGCTCTGGAATATATTTTATCTTTCTGTCCAGGCAAAAAGGTAAGGAAAAGCACTGGGAGAATGAGTACACTAATGTTATGAAGACGAGACCCCAGGGTAAGCCTGGGGCCTATGCGGCAAGTCAGAGTTTCAAACTAACAAAACTGTGCTACATGGAGTGTTTCCTTGGACACCAGCTCTGCAGAAAGACCCAGGTGCTCAGCACCCAGGGGTCTTAAAGTCTCTTAAAGTGACAGGGTTGATGCCCTCTCAATCAGTTGGTCCATAAGATGGTGCATTTCTGGACAATCATTCTAGAGTTCTGAGGCTTCATTGGCTGGTTAGTCTTCCAATCATATTTCATATTAATGTCATCATCTCATGAGGTAGTTTTCAAGAAAATTCCCTCGCCCAGATATCACCACCCCCCCTCTTGCGGGCACACCTTCCTATTACAGCACATTTAACTCCATAACTTATTACTCCATAACTTATTACATAAATTAAGTATAAGAATTTATTACAATAATGAACAATTCATAACCCTACCTACAAAAGCTAACTTTATTTATAGCACTAATAGGCTACAAATACATCTGTAAAGAATGCAGAGAACATATATGAAATAAAGGCAAAAATCAATTCGGCATCAATGGAAAAATGCATCTGAAATAGGCATGGAATGAGTCCCATGGAAAACAACACACAAAATTTTCCGGAGGCCTTTAGAAAACAGTAGACTATATGCAGGAACAAATTGTGATACTTTTTCTGGTCAGAATCACTTTAATATAAAGTTTTTACTGGAAGATGTTGATTTATTTTTAGTAAAATAATCATGGTAGAAATCAGTTTTGAGGAATTTCTTGTTAGAGCTTTATGCTATGTATCTTCTTTTCATAGTTCTGGTACTCTGCTTCCTTTTGCCTTTGAAATACTTTCTAAAAAAAGAGAAAGCAAGTGTAATAAATGAGAGAGATTAGAAGTAAAATGTTTCAAGCCTAGCACATATTTTTAATTTTCATTTTATGAAAATGCTCAGCTCTGGATTTTCACTTCAATTAAAATGTCATAAACCAAGAAAAATATTTCTACCTACTCCATTAAAACATGCAAAATACTTTGTGAAATATGAATTGACGGATATTTGGTCTCCAATGAACCAGAGATCTGTCTTTCCATTTGTGGAGATGGTGGGGAGGAGGAAGTGATGAAAGCATTTCATAAAAAACATCAATTTGAAATGGAAAATAAAGGACTTTTAAAAAGACTGGCTAAAGCTTACAGATATTAGCTATGAAGTGACAATTTTGAAACCTAGTATTAGTCAGCTAGGAATAATTCCCACTTTTTAAAATTCTGGTTTTATAAAGACCAGCTCAGCTCCATTCACAGAGGTGGTGGTGTGCAGGCAGCTGCTCTCACAAGACTGTGGATGATTTTTTGTCTTTAAGTGAGACACAGAAGAACAAGATTTGCAAGTGTGACAAACACTTTTCCCACTAGGCTGTTAATCTGACTGGGTAACTCCTTTATGCAGCACTGCAGACCTGAGGACATTCCCAGGTTGGTGCATCCATGCAAGTTGTGCCTTAGTTCTCCATACATCACAGGGGCAGAAATAATCACACTGCAACACTACAGCATCTTCTTTAGCCTCAAAATGCTGGTGTCTGCTGAAGACCAGCACCAGCTCTGAGAGCCAGAGGCAGGACTTGGGGCACAGAAAGTTCCCAGCTTGTGCTGACAGATGCTTTGCTCACCAACTCCTTTATTAGTTAAAGATGGATTCAGCTGGGACTGTTTGGGCATGGGGTGTGTGGTACAATTTTTGTTGGTTGGTTTATAATGGGTTTACTTATTTCTTGGGTTTTCATTAAAAATCTAGGCATGTTTCACGTTATCAGAGTTGGCTCTTTAGAGTGTCTCAGTCCTGCCCTGCCTAGATATCTAGGGTATCCTTCAGTGACAACCTAATCAATATGTCATTCAGATACGCTTGGCAATTAAGAAGCTCAGATGTCCTTGTCAGAATTAGAGGCACACCCTGAATCCCACTGATTGTCAGTGCATTCTGGGACTTCTTAATGGCTTTGCTGTTCTTTAAAACAATTAAGAGCCTGAAGAACAGATATGCTTTGGAAACAATAAATAAATATGAAGGATTTACACTAGAGGCATGCCCAGATGCCCAAGCATTGGCAAAGACAGTTCCCAACAAGGAACAGCCTGGTCATTACCTGCTCCATGCTGTCTTGGGGTGATTTTATGATGATACTCTATTCCCTAATCATCTGCTCTATGCCCAGAAATTGTTGATGTAGTTTTAAGGTGGTTCTGGGGGTGGAGGTTGAGCACTGGGGCTAAGGTTGAGCCTGGGGGCTCTTGTGCAGGCTTTCATCAAAGCCTCACTCCTGGGCATCCATGGTTCCCTGCAGACAGGCAGACTTTTTTGCTTAGCTAGCTTGGTTTTTGTTAGCTTAGGCACTAAGTGTTTTTTCCTTTCCCTGGCCTTGGAGGCTTTGACAGCAAACCTTCCACAGTTTTTTGTTATTTTTTTTCCTGAACTGTTCAGTTTGGTTTTGGTCTGACATCAGTGAGATGATGGGAGAAGCAGAGGACTAGCAGGGAGCCAAGGAGCTGCTCCATCCTAGCACCAGACCTCAGAAAAGCTGAACTCACAAGAGAAACTACATCAAATACACCAGCTTAATCTACTGTGAGGAGGAGACCAACATCAGAGATTCACCAGGTTCCTATCTGTTTGGTTTTTCTTCCCTGAGCTACTGTGTGAACCTATTGGGTTTTTTCTTCCCTGAGAAGAAGCCAGGTGCCATTTTGTTCCTCCCCACCATATGGTCAGATGTTGTTTTTCTCTTTCCCTGGCATTTTGAGGTTTTCTTTTGTTAGAGTATGAGTGTGTCTATGAGGAGGTATTGTTGTTTAGCTTGGTTTTTAGTTAAAAAAAAAAAATCCATCAGTTACGAAAGTGATTCCCTTAGCAGCTTCCTTTGGATCTGACAAAAATAATCAGTGGCTAGTTTTGAATATTGACACATTATTAATCCACTGAAAAAGTCAGATGTACCTCGTGAATACACATGTAAAGGCGAACAAAGGCCGGGAGGTTCTTTTCTTCTTCCGGCCTTGAACAGGTGACGAAATGCAGTCAGGGCCGGGCCCGCTTGGCTGCAGCCTGCACGGATCGGCAGGGAGGGGCCAGGCCGGGCCGGGCCTCAGCGGCTGCTCGGCAAGGGGAGGGAAGGTCATCGGCCGCTGAGATCCTGACTGCCACCCCTCTCTTCCCCAGCACGGCTGCCAGAAAAAACCCCTCCGCCATGAACAACGCCAGCACCAGATGCCGAGTCATCTGGCCGAGGGGCTGTCCCATCGCCGCAGGAAATCATGCAGCTGAAATCAGAGGCGGCTCTGCAGCCTGTGCAACCCAGCAGGGCCAGGCACCTTCCCGGGGAGCATGCCAGGCTCTGTCCTGGCAGGGCCAGGCCATGCTCTGATGTAGCGCTTGCCAAGCCGGTCCTCTTCCCCCCCTAGCGCGGCAAGACCGGCCTGTGGCTTGGCTGAAATTCTACTACTGCTGAGTTTCACCAGGAACTGCCGGAAATAGGGAGAAGCCATCAGCCCATAGCTGAAATTGAGCACAACAGAAAACAAAAGACCAGCCATGCAGCCAGAGCAGCCGTTGTCCTTCTGGCCCAGGCCCCCTGAGATTCTGACACAGGCACCGCCCTCCCCCACTCTCCTCCCAACGCGGCCTGAAATTTATCACCGTGAGTGCTCGTCAGGGATGATATGACCATCTGCAGGCTCTGAGCAAGATATTAACTCTTTAAATGAGACCTGCAGACCTCAATTCTCTTTCAAGTGAAAGAAAAGGTCAGAGGGAAGACACATAGAGAAACAACATGAAGACACCAAGGTCAGTAAAGAAGGAGTCAAGTCCCATATGGAAGGAGAATGAGGACATGCCTTAGTTTTAGACTGAAATTCTTTTGGTAAGGCCATGGTGATAGACTGTGATACACTAGAATATCCCTTTAATTCATAAAAAAACCCCATGGGGGATGGAGTATTCAAACTGTAGACATGAGCAATGGCATCTGTGCTGAAGCAAGCAAATGTTGAAGCAGCTGTGATCCCATGAGAAGTTTGAAGGGAGAGAGAAGTAAGAGTGAAGACCCTTTGACCCCAGGGAAAGAAGAAAATCTCTCTTCCCAGAGATGAAGATGATCTCAGAGACTGATGAAGAGAACCTTTGCATTTGAACAGCTCATCCTTAAAATAGTACCCCATAAGTTTGACATGGCCTGTGAATGCACCTTTGGGAAGGCTGCATGAGATGGGAGGGGGACTTCACAATTGCAGATTTCCAGGCGGCTGCTATTTGTGGAAATTAAAAGTCACAAAAAAACTTTTTCTTGTGGAGAAGTCTTCATGGCATAGCAAAAGAGACTCCTCTCCCTAAGAAACTGAAGAAAGACAATTTTAGAGGTGGTAAACTGACTGAAAGTCCTAGGTTTTGTCTCTTTATGTTATCAGTAGGAAAGAAAAGACGGTGTGGGGGGGAGGAGAAGTCTTTGACAGGCTTATGCTGATTTCTTACCATTTTTCTTTTAATTCTGTTAAAAAAGTTTTCTTTATACCCTTCAAAGTTTGATCCTGCTTTGCCTTCCTCCTAAACCTTTCTCACAGCAGGAAATGAGTAAATAATTCCAGTGGGTGCACTGATGATTTGGTCAGCACTGAACCTACCACAGGAGGGCAAGGTATGACAATTCAATATCCAGCATTTTTTCACAATTTTTTTCCCATGCCGTGTTGGCACTCTGTTTGTCAATAAACAGTTGGTTTTTTTCACTTTCATCTGCTAGTGTTGATCTGCTTAGTACAATGGTGACATTAGTTTTGCAAATTGCAATCCCCCCCCCCTTTTTTTTTTTTTTTGTTTTTTGCTAGCATTTAACCCTTAAAACACTCTTTAAATCCACATTACCACAACCCAGAGTGGAGATCCTGGTCTATATATACCTCCAGAAATTTGGAGTCTCTGTCTGCAATTCACACAAAGTGGAGGAGCTACAGGCTTATCAGCAGTCCATAGGAAATGCTAACTGTGGAGAGGCATTAGAAAACACCTCTCCTTCTCAAGAAGGAGAGCTTCGGTGCCTGACCTCAGTGCCCTGATCTCTGGAGGATGTAAGACCCCAAACCTTACCCTGAGAGTGAAACAAGAACTGGAGTTAAGATTTTCAGCAGCCCTGGCATTTTCCACTCTGGCAAAGAACTTTCAGTTCTACTTATGGAAAAAGATATACTTTACTCAAGCATGGGTTGCAATTTAAAAGGTACTTCAGCACCCAGCAGTCCAGCTGCAAGACATTGTCTGATCTTTCCATTCCCAGGTACCTGTTTAATGTCACAGTCTGTTCTGTCGAAAATCATGGTGCTATTGTCTTCTGGGACATCAGGGCCTATTCCATCCAGCAGACTTTAATGTGTAATCAGAGGGTTAAAGTGGCTTCTCCAGAATCCATTCCCTAGTTCTTGCATGTCCTAATAGTCGTGGAACTCTTCACTGGTGGAAACCAAAAGTACTGTAGAGAATACATTGTTAAAGGAGTTGATAAAAAGGTCATTGTTAAAAGAGTTAATATAAAGTTCCAATGTTAGTTAATGTTCTATAGTTATGTAAATCCCCCTTAGTTGTTTATTGAATATTCTGTAGTTGTATTGTTTGTTAGATGTTTTGCTTGTTAGATGTTTTGTAGTTATGTGAATCCCCCTTACCGTTGGGTATTTCCCCCGCTGCTCCCACTGTTATCTAAAATGGCAAACCACCCGAGACCATAAAGAAGAAGATTATGTCACCTAATAAGCAAATATGAAACTCCTATAATACTTAGCAGAAAAGGTTACCTAGCAAAAACCCCTAGAATAACGAACCACCATGCAAATAAAGAATTAAACTAACACCTCTGACCAGAGAAAACATCAGACAACATTAAGACCCTGGTCAGAACTTTTCACCTTCATCACTCTAACCAGAGCGAGCCAAGAGGAGTATAAAGACTATGAACCTGAAACCAAATGGCATCTACTGAGAGACTCTCATGAGGAGAGAAGACCCAGCTCCGCTGGACAGAGCTGACATCCTCCTCCTCCACGCTATCTTGGGAGCAGCAGTGGTGTGCAAACACCCCCATGGGTCCCCTACCTAGACTGTTTCCAATAAAGCTGAAATCACTAGAGCTGGTCATATGCCATTCATAACAGTCTTGGGGACTTGTCCAGGATAGGCCACACCCAAAGAACACACTGATATAAACAACATAGAAATGTGCCACTAAAAAAAAAGTTAGACTCTAAGGTCAGCTTTAGCTGAGCAGAGGATATTCTAGCTATTCAGTGGATGAGTACTAATGTAATTTTTTTCTTGATCCTCTGCAGCTAGGTATCAAGCAGGGCTGCAGTAAGTATATATTCATTGTGTGCTTATAAGTCAGAAAAAGATTTTTTTCTAATTGAAATATTTTAAATGTGTTTTGAAACCAAAATTGTTTAATTTCTCAAAGGGAAAGAAATGCAAGACCACAGAATGCACAGTTGTTTTCTTACTGTCATATGAACTGCTTCCCCAGCAATGGTCAAGGGTTTTTGCTGCATGAGATTGGTGGGAAGTAGAGCAATGGCATTTATTTGGTGAAGAGAGATTAAGGACATTATGCAGGAGATAAGGAGGTATACGACCCTTTATTGCAAGAGCTCTAAATGCCCTGATGTTGGGGTGCATGTTTTTGATTGTAATTCGGTCCTAGTAGTCAGTTTTATAACCCTCCCCCCATTTTGTATTGTTATAGCATATTTTATTACCAATGGGTTGTTCCTTTCCTCCCTGTGTTGTTGGTTTTGCCCTAGTCATCCATCTCCCCAAAGACATGCCCTTCAGTTCCTGTTCCTCCTCCCATTGAATGTAAGTCCCTCCCCAAGCCTGCCCCTTTCTTTAGAAACTTTTCTATAAATTTTGTATCCTTTGAAACCCCATTGGTTTGTTTAAGTTGTTCTCTTCCCCTGTAGTCCTCTATTGGTTTAAATATTGTATTCCCCGCCTTGTATTCCCCCCCAGTTTCTCCCAATTGGCTAAAGATTCTATCCGCCCCTGGGATCTCTCCTGTTTATAAGTTGGTGTATGCCTTTGAGTCAGTATCTTTCTGTCCCTGATCCTCTGGAGAGTAAATATCTTTGGAAAACATACAGAAAACTTCTCCCTGTTCCTTGTCCCTACCCTCAGCAAAGTTCTATCCCCAACTCAGTCCACCTGTGCCCTAGAGCAGCTGTGCCCTACAGCTGCACCCCAGATTTGACAGCTATCTGGGGGGCCGCCCACTCTCACTGACAGTGTCGGGAGCTAGTTGGGCAGAAGAAATCCAGCACCATGGTACCCTGAGGCCTGTGTGATCTGCCAGACTGGACTGAGTGCAAAATGGACCTGACTAACCCTTGTTGACCTTGCAAGATATCCATCACAGAAACAGAGATGTTCAGCAGTTTTTACTGTTATAGCAAAGGAGTTTGCTTTGTTCTAGGCCCTCTTAACACGATTAACAGAAGGTTTGCAGAGTTTAGATGTACCTTTCTGCATAAGGAAAGCAGAAAAGAGCCCCTAAGCTGCCTTCAAATATCATTAGTATAATTTCATTAGATATTCTTATATGTTATCATTAGCTGTAGTACTGTAGTTGTATAATTATCATGATTAAATTTTTTACACAGAATAAGAAGCTCCAGAAACGGACACATTCCAGCCTCCAAAAAATCCCTTCCATGCCTTTCTTTTTAGTCATTGTGATCTGAGCCCTGTATTAAATTCTAGCTACAAGCGTTTCTACGCTGAAATCCTTATTGATTTAATCTGTTGGATCTAAAGTTTCTTCCTCTGCATTTTTGCAAAATTATAACAAAACAGAGTTGACAGAAAAAGACACAGGAAGCAAATGTTGGGGTGGATACCCATTTAGGTGCATTCAGGCAGAAAACCCTCTCACTCCAATCTAGTGAAATTTCTAGCACAAAAACCTGTGGCAAGGCTGGATAAGACCAGTAAAGCTCATTATTTTGTATTAAGCCATAGTACAATCAAGTTCACTTTCTTGCAAAAGACTGAGCATGTCAAGATCCTGAACTGGCCCAGAAGAATGGGTGAAAGTTACTGATACACTAGAAAGTAAAGTTAAGGAATGTGTACATTGCCAGAAAATTGTAGTTATCATTTTTGCCACTAGCCTCAATTACAGTGGTTAAAAGCTTTCCTGGGTCTGCTGGGGAAGAGGTTGGAATTTAAAAAAAATATTCAGTCTTGAAGCACCACTGTGAGTTGCAGTCAAATGGCAGGATAGCCTTTGAGTATTAAACAGATTGAGAGGTTTTAAAGGTGGCATTTTTGGACAACTTGCATGTCACACTTTCTGCCTTTTGTATTTGAGTGGCACCTAGGAGCAGACTGAGGATGAAAATGCTTTAGTTTTAAAATAATCTTAATGCAGCTCCGCGGTTTTCGGGCTCTCCCCGACACCAGCTGCCATGGGTGTCCCAGACAGCGAAGTCCAGTTAAGCATAACCTGTCTGGGGCCCTCAGGCAGGCTCCAGAGCCACAGGCAATCTTAGCAAGCTCCTCAGCTCTTGAGATCGGCTCTTTTGTGATTTTTCAGCTCATTACTGATTTCAGCTCTTTGCTTGCTATGTGCCTTGGGAGACACGGGGACAGAGAGGAAAAGCCCTGTATGAGGTTCCACAGAGATGTCTTTATTGGTATCTTCTGTGAAGGGTCCCAATGACAGCTCTTCTGCCGAACTGGGCAGAAATAGGAGTTTATATAGGGTATAGGAGTTTTGGGAAACAGTCCAATAGTAAGGGTCAAGGTGAAAATTACCTATAGTTTTACAGAGAGACAACAAGGGCCTGAGGGCAGAAGAGAGGTTTCTTAGGTCCAGTCATCGTGACCAGGCATTTCTTATCTTAAACAACTGGCTGCCAGAGAGGCCTTGCAGGCCCTGTGCCTGCTACATAATCTATTTCAGCTTCATGGCTCCCTAGGAAAAAGCAATAAATCTATTGCAGCTTCATGGCTCCTCAGGAAAAAGCAATATCCTCCTTAGAAATGAAAGGGATCTATGCTATACATTTATTTTCAGGACATAGCTGGGACATGAGCAGGACAACTGAAGGAAATTTGTGTGGGATGCAGAGGGTATTCAGCTGCCACCAGTCCCAGCAAGACAGTGTTTAGGGGAAAATGATCAGAACAAAGTAAATTTAGTCCTTCTGCCTACATCAAAAAACCTTCCCAGAAGTACTAAAGTTTTAATTAAATTGCTGGTTTCAGTCATTCACTTTAAAGACCAACTTATCTTCTGGGAATTTTGTCTTTTAGCAACCCTAGTATATCAGAATAGCATACTTTATATAATTAAACCAATCTTACAGCAAATTCCAGACTAGCTGTGCACCACAGCAGTCCCTGGGCAATCAGCACCTTATTCAAAAGGTGCTCTTTGCTTAGACTGTGCTTGGTGATGGTGCTTTGAGCCAGAGAAGAAACCTGTAAAATGCATCCTTTCCTGACCATGTGGGCTTTCTCTGCTCTCAGTGAGGCAGCCTGGGTCCAAATGCCACAGGGTAAATATCACTCCCTCACTGGAGATGCGTGAGGGTGGTTTACTAAAAATCATGCCCAACATGAAGGTGAGATAGCCCAGTGCTTCTGGGACTCCTGCATAACACAGCTGGAATGAATCAAAACAACTGCTTTGAAATGAACTAGAAGTACGTCTATGAAGGCACCAACAAGAGATTTGGTTCCCCTGACGTAAACACATTTCAGTTTATTTCCTTACTTCTCAAATTCAGAGCAACACCATTTAAATCAAATACTGCATTTCAAATCATGTTCCTTCTTGAGACTAAAGAAAACAAATCCCTGGCTGCTATTTACTTTTCAGTTCTTTTGCAGATGCTACAGTCCTCATTATTCACACGTAATCCAAGGGGGAAAAACTAATATTCTTCATGTAATTATATTTCAAATATTTTACTTTCAGGTCATTACATCTCTGCTATCTTCCTCCCACCCTGCAAGCATCCTCTTACGTTGTTGCTTTTCGATGGCTGCTGCCTGCGTGACCAGCCTTCCCAGCTAAGGAGCCACTAATACTGCAAATATTGTTATATTGCCATCAATGGAACACACAGTAAGGTGCCCAAAGAGCTGAAATTACTTCTTCCAAACTGTCATCTCTTGTGTTTATTGACTATGGACTTGAAAGACACTTGCTGTTGTGCTGCTGGTTCATTGCTCCCAAGAAAGACCATCCCGGTTAAACCTTTCTCCTTAGAATATTTTTCCAGAAAATTATTTTTTTTTATCTTCCACCATTCCACTACTCCTTTTTTCTTCTCTCCTAATATTCATGCGTAAGGAAATAATGTCAAGATCATTGCCTTAAGGAAAGGTCAGGTCTGTGGTGAATGGACAGTAAAAGTGCAGAAATCTGATTTCTGTCACTGCCCTATCACAAGGAACTACAGGAAGTCAGCATAAGTCACCTGAATTTTTCCATAAAATGAGGGAAATGTTCCATACTGACCCCTGAGGTCTTCTGGGAAACCCTCCAAGGAAAGTTTCAGTTCTAGAACATGAAGTTTTATAAAAAGCAATTTTTCAGAAGTAAACTCCCAAAACATGACCATGGATAAAGATCAGGATGATTAGAACTATCAGGATGTCACGGTTTGACACTGGCACAATGCCAGCGCCCCCATGAAAATATATGCTCCCTGGTGTCTGCTGTGAGATGTGACCAGGAATAGAGCAAAGCAGGCTCCAACTTAAAATAAAGAAGAGAAACTTTATTAACCTACAACTATATATCAAAAGAAACACACACAGAACTCAGAATGGAAACCTTCCAAAAACATTCCTCGTCCCCCCACCAAATTTCCAATACCTCCACCCCTCAGATCATCAACTCTCAGTCCATAACCACCCTTTAGATAATCAATTCTCAGTTCATCAAGGAGAGAGGAGTCCCTCTTGTACCATAGGCTTCCCCCAGAAACATGGTTGAAACCTCTTGTGTTTCCATGTTACATGTGGCACTGCTCGGAGATCATTTGCCATTGTAACATCTTCCTTCCATGCCCAGTGGCTCTCACCACTGCGCATGGACCAGAGCTGCTTCTAGGGCTCCCCTTTTAAGGATGCTTTGCCCAGCACCAAAAAAAAGCACAGTCCTCTCACTTTTGGGACACCGGTCCCCCCCAAATTCACCCCCTGGGGCTGAGGGGTCTCGAGAACAGAGGTCTTCTTCTTCCCTGAGGACGGAGGGCACCACCACCCTTCTCACCCGTCGTCTCTGTTCACGCACTCCTTCACATAACATCACTGCACTCTCTTGGCTCCAAGCCATTGCCTCCCCCTAAATGCAGTCTCTGTGTCACAGGAAAAAATGCTTCTGTCCATGGCTATACAAGAAAAGTCCAGCCAAAGGCCACTCCATCATCCCTCTCACCTAAGATTCTTCTCAACTTCTCTCATGGCCCATTTCCTCTTATCTCATCTCTATCTCTCCTCTTATTCAACTCCAGGAGGATCAGCATTTGAAAGTTTCCATCATCCAAGAAAAGGATTAAAAATCTCAGGCTCTGCCTGTCCAGAACTCCCAGGGCTGCCCTGATGGGCACCTTCTTGCTGCACCCTCCCCTTCTCTCTCTCGTCTCTCTCTCGTCTCTCTCTCGTCTCTCTCTCTCGCTCTCGCTCTCGCTCTCGCTTTCGCTCTCGCTCTCTCCCGCTCCCCACCCTCTCCCCCACCCCTGGGAGGGGGGTGGTGGCTGCCCGATGGGTCTCAGTGCTCCTCCACCCTTCCATCCCGCTGGGGCCTTCACCCCCCTTCTCTGTCCAAGGCCCCGGCCTACCTCACCCAGCCGCATGGCTTCCCCTCCCCCACCCAGCCCACAGCCAGCACGGGAGCTCTGACCTCTTTCACTGACAGAACCCAAGAGAGCTTCCCCCTGGGAGTTCTCTGCTTTTAACCCCCTGTGTTCTCAGAGGCGTATCCATGTCCTCAGTGGCCACACCAGGTGCCAATATTCAAATCTGAGCACCTATTGGTTTGACCACAGCATCCCAAAAAACTCACTTCCTTTTCAAACCAGGACACAGGATCAAAACATCTTTACTTCTGGGTTATTTTGCCAAAGAGTACTGATGTTCTTGTCCTGAGCTTTCACGGGTATCTTCCACTGTGGTGCTGATGAAAGACACAGAATTCCTCACAAGCACAATGTGGCATGGGCAACTTCCATGAACTGAGTGACATTTGGTCCATGCAGAGCTTTGTATAAGGAAGTCCTTCAACAATACAGTTGAAATATACAGAATAAAGAATGGGAGTAAAGTTGACTATTAAGATTTAAGGTGCTGATACTTCAGCTCTGAAGTGGCTTCTAAAACAAGGTAATTTCAAAGTGCCTGAATCCAGAGTAACATATCAAAAAAAGGTTTTGATTTGAAGGAGATTAGGACAGTATTCATGCAGGAGGAAACCTCCTGCCTGTTTAAGTGCACTTTGCATTCTGGAGGAATGGCTTCACTCTGGCAATGCAGCTGTCAGTTTGTTTAAGTAAACATGCATTCAGCCCAAACAATAATGTTTTCTTCCAAAAGTTGCTAAACATCTCCACAAAGTAGATTAAAATTATGCAGTCAGCAGTTTTTGTTGATTGTTGATAAAACTCCAAAGTTGAGAGAACAATCAGCAGTTAAAACACTGCAACATGTTTGTGTGTGAAATTTGTGAAATCAGGGAGTATAGAAACAAAGTCTTCAAAAATCAGGATTGTTTTGACTTTTGTTGATGGATGATGATGCTCAGAAGAATTTGCATAGCTCCCCCAGAGCAGCTCTGATGTGCTGGTTCTCCGAGAGTCAGCTCATTACATCCATAACAGTGAATGTCACTGTTTTCCTTTCTCCAAAATTAAGAATTGACAAATGTGAATGAAATGAACTGAAATGCTGTCTGAAAGATGACAAAAATCAATGAAAAGTCTATGAAAATCATTGTTCTGTACTCGCTTTTAAAAAAAATTTGAATACTTACAAAACACTCTGGTCAGCTGTTGTTATTAGACATAAAGTGGTTATCACTGTTATCACTGTTGTTATGATGAAAATGAAAATGAGCTCCCTGATGTCAATACAAGGCTCAAAACAACATCTTCTGAAGTATACAAAAAGCCTTGAATAAATATTTCTCTCTTTAAAAAAAAAAACATTGTATATGAATAGATAAAATAATATGTTGTAAATAGATCTGTATCTTAGCCATACAAAATGTTGGATCAGTTTTGCAAATGTAAAGGTTTAAAGATTTTAATTCATATAAAATAGTAACAGAGGTGCTTTGGTGCAAACATAAGAAGTGAACATATGTTTAATATCAGCATGAAAGAATGTTTAGAAAATAAAGATCAAATGCATAAAATTACTGAAAAAACGAAAAATATTTATTGCCTGAAGTTGATTGCTTGTTTTTACTTCACTCTCTGTATCTGCTATACTGAGTGGTGACTGTTCATGTCATTAAGTTCAGGACAAAAGAGAAATTCGACTCCTTTACACGTATCTCAGTAAATGTAGTTTATTCTCTCAGGTATGTCAGAAATTGCTAAAACAACATTGCTGGGCTTTGGATTTCTGGGGTTCTCTTTGTTCAGGGAGGTGTTCAGTGGTTATCATTCTGCATTGCTCTGCAATTAAATTTGTCTCAGTATGCATTTAAAAAAACAAAAAACAACAAAAAACCCCCAAATTTGCAAATTTGGAGTGTAGGGACTCAGGTTTAACCTAGCAGCAGTCAAGCTGACACAGCAGAAACCAGGGAAGTGATCCCAGGGAGAAGCATTGATCAGGATAATAAGAAAATAACTACAGTACTTGTAAGTTGTTTTCACTAAAAATAAAGGCTGATTCCAACCATATAGAAAAGCACGTTCTACAGACACTCAAAGGTTCATGTAACTGCCAACAACCAGCTGATAGCAACATTTTTTTTTGCCTTTTTGCAATCCGGTTTCCAATCCTTAGCCTGTTTGCAGGGGTGGCAACTTTATCCAAATAGAAATAAACTTCAGCTGGTTTGCTTTTTCATCCCATATTTTGCCAGCTAGTCTGAAGGATTCCTCCACTTAACCCCTTCAGTTTAACAGTGTCCACTCAGTAACATCCCAAAAGCCAAACACTGGTCCTAACCACGACCAACAGAGCACAAGGATGGGAAGAAATTCTGCAACACACAAGACCACTCAAAGCCAATTTTGAGTAGTAACTGGTACCACCACTGCATACACTTTCCTATCTTCTCTGCAGGACAAGGCATATTCAGTTGTGAGCACAGGCTTTGGATATCTAGAAAGCAGGGGTTACCACACTGAGTTTCCCAAACTTGATTCAACTATTTTCCGAATCCTCTGTGCTAGAAAATTACTTTTTCAAAGAACTGCACAGGCCCAGCAAAAGGCAGAGGACTGCAGGATGTGGGCTGCTATGGTAGAGGCTGTGAGAATCCATTCTCAGCAGTAAAAAAAAAACCCAAAAAACAAACAAACCAAAATCCTTCTTAATGACTACACAAATTTGAAGATAAGACAAGATTCTCTTTTATTTATAGCAACTTAATCCCACTAACAGCAGAACAAAATTGATTCACCTTTACAACCTAGCCTTTTTATGGCAATCCATCAAAATGAGGTAGTAATTTATAAAGGCCTCTTATAATACTGTAGTAGCAGAGTCCCTAGGGCCTGAGAATCAGATGCCATGCACATACAAATAAGCACAAAATCCCCTCAAGTGCCAACATCTTTTTTTATCATCCAAGTGTACAGAGATAGCAGGGCTGAGTAAAAATAAAACCATCATCAGCCTACAGCTGTCCATCCTGCTTATGGGTTTTGATCAGAAAAGCTACTGAGGTGCCTGAATATTTTTAAGAACTGACACGTAGTCTTGATATATATGTGACAGTTGAGAGCAGAATTGGAGAAAACTTGATTTTGGCAAGGGGACGTGTTCAACAATGGAAAATTTAATATTTGTGAACTTAAGTGTCACGGGGTTGTCTTTAGTCTAAAATATGCTATGGCCCTACAGGCTATGTTTTTTTGAGAATTCATCATTGAAGTAGTATTTTCATATAAGCTTTTGAAGAAGGATAATGAATATATTTTCTTAAATTATTAATCATATAAATAATTTGTCTTTTTACTTGAATAAAGGATTACATGGAATGGTACTACCTGAGTTTTATTCAGCTTTCAGAACTCCTCCCACATCCAGTGAGCAGTCAGGCAAGGCCATATGACTGAAAAGAGCAACATAGTGTCAACACTTGGCAAAAGAATCTACTAGTGGTAGATTCAGGCAAATTATCTACTGGCCACACCTTATTCCAAAGGGAAAAAATGCTAGGGCAGATAACCTAGCTGTTACACATCACCCAAACTGTGCTAAGCCTGCAGGGGTCAGAGCTGGCCCTATGGCAGAAAGGGTAATTATGAAACAGCACATATTTTATAACTGGATTTGCTCCCAAGTGATGTACACAGAGCAGCACGGACAACTTGGTAATTTTTTTTTTCCTTTTCTTTGATATAAATCAGAATTACACCATCCTTTGATTTATGTTGTTGGTGGTGGTTTTTTTGGCTTTGTTTTAGTTTTGGTGTCTTGGGTCTTGGGACATTTTCCTGTTTTCTTGTTGCTGTTGTTGGGGTTTTGGGGTTTTTGGTTTATTTTGGGTTTTTTTTGAAACAAGAATGCAGAAGACTGAGAAGGAATATGAAGAACTTGTTTCTATGAAATAATATTCTCTAATCAGAGGAATGAAAGGAAATCCATAGCAAATAAACAATTTAGTGACTTCTATTAAGGTCACAGAAATTTTCTTCATGTGGCATAATACTGATTGCAAGGAAGCCTCAGAGTGACCTAATAAATTCAGTATCATTACAGTGCTGCCATCCAAGTATCCTAATGCCAAGTTTATCAGCTGTTCCTGGTGGTCCAGGACCCCAGCCAGTGGCTGAACCGTGATCCTGCCTGCCGGTGGCAGAGGTGGGGTGTGGCCAGTCCTGACACCTGTGCCGATGGTCTCCCACGATTGGGACACAGTATTAACTTGGTGTCCAACGTGAGGGCAGAGAGAGCAAGACCTCACGGAAAGAGCTGTCTCCAGGGTGTGCGGCTGCCCCTGTGAAGTTCGTGGACCGTCAAGTGCCGCCAGCAAAACCGTGCACATTTTGGTTGCTGCGGCTCCTGGTGGGCAGGAAAGTTAACCCGCTCCGTTCCGGTTCCAGACATGAGGGGAACTTTCCCCTGGATAGGGGACCACCTCCGAGACTTTCATTTCCAGGAGTCTTTGGTTTTGCGAATATTCCAGTGGCTGGGAAGGATCCAACTGGGGTACCCTGGGTGTCGGGTGGAGGCACTCCCACAGATTAGGCGAGGCATAGCGTGCAACATTTCCATAATCCCTTTCTCCCTTGCTCCCTTCCTCCTTACCTAGAATCTCAAAATGGTGGAAACCACATGGCTTGTTCCCATCTTGTGGTTCTCCCTCTACTTTCCATAATCCCTTTCTCCCTTGTTCCTTCCCCCGTCCCAAAACCCTCAATTGTGCTCTGGCTTTTCCTCTTCCCATCCTCAAAATACCCTAGCATTGCCCCTGTATCTCCCTCTGCTTCTCCCCCTTATCAAACCACTGCCCCTATCGATGCTTCTGCTCCCTGCCTTGGCTCTGCCCCTCACCCTTCGGGGCCATCCCTCCTACTTCCAGTTTCCCACACTCCTCCTTCCAGTTCCCATAGTACTGTGGAAAAAAGGAAGGACAAAGTGGAAGACCAGATGTTGGACAACAGCAACCCAGTCATCTTTGCAGCACCTGTTTCTTACAGTGCCCAAATGGGCACTTTTTCCCTACAACAACATCAAAGAATTATTCAAAGGAGGTTGGTCGGTCAAGTGAATATTTTAAAGGCTTTCTAAGGACCACCCTTTCAGCAAACATCCAAGTTCCTGGGGATCTGAAAGAAATATTTTCCAGCCTATGTGGTCCATCAGAATATAGGCTGTGGATGAAAGCCTGGCGGGAACAGCTTGTCAACCTCCTTCTGACTTTATGGAGCAATGAAGAAACAGCAAATGACAAAGATGACAAACCTCTTTGTATAGGACATCTTGTGGGGGAGGGTGAGTGGGAGCAACTGACAACTCAGGCTGAAAAAATTCCTAAAGCAGTCTTAGAAATAATTAAAGAAGAAGCAGAAAAAACTTTTAACCTCCAACCCACTAAAGATCCTTTGCCCAGTCTTGTCTCTTTAAAACAGAGACCCAATTAAGTATTTCTAGATTTTGTAGACAGGGTCAGAGAAGTTGTAGGAAGGAGAATTCCTAGATCAAACGCCCAAGATGACATCACCATAGACCTTGTAATGAAAGGTGCATGTGAAGACTGCAAAAGAGTCATCCTCAGCCTTCCTTCCTTCACTATACTTAATGACGGAAGAATGCACCAGGAGGGCGAGACTTCCTTAAGTAGAAGCGCTGAAAAGTCACCATCCAAGAATGGGCGACAGCAGTAGCAGACGCTCAACTACCTCCCATCTCACCACGAGTGTCAAGACTATATCCCTGCTTTCACTGCAAGCAGAAGGGACATTTTATAAGGGACTGTCCCTATCTGGGTAAAGCCCCCCCAATTCCACCAAGAAGGGGGAAAGGAAACGAGCATGAGGAAAATAGCCAACAAAAAAACTAGTGCGTGAGCGCAGTACTGCTCCGTGCAATAAAATAAATGGGGCAGGGCGTGGGGATGATGATTGTGAACAATATAATATTAATAGCCCCTTTGGCTTGTTTTCCACCCAGGACGTGACCGAGCCTTTTAGGCTATACCTTACCCAATCTGTGACTTTTACCAACGCAAACTGGAAAGAACTTTACGTGGACAAGGAGCTGGAAATCACATTCTGCAAACAGGTCCAGTCTCGCTATGGGCAGGGATGTGAGTACCTTGTTGTAGGGGACACAAAGCATACACCCTGTGAGATTGAGATTGCACCAGGACTTCTACCACCTATCCTGGTGTGTCTCGTTCTCATGGCATGCTGTGTCCATCCCCTCCTCTTCCTACCAAAGGGCCAGGTCAACACCCTGGCCATTCCAGTGCCACAATGTTTATGGGATGACTAGGACCTTTCAGTTTACTATACTGAAGTGGTAGGAGAGGAGAAGCCCCTTATATGGTGCAGCTTTAAAAGCAAGGGGCACGACGTCCAACTTCAAGGGATGATAAACAGTGGGGCAGTCGTGATGGTCATTCCACTGCACAAATGGCCATCACAGTGGGAACTGCAGGACATAGACTGCAAGTTTTAGGTGTAGGGGACACACAATTTGCAAAACAATCAAAGAGCATCATGGAAATTATGGGGCCCAATGGGCAATTAGCAAATATATGCCTATTTGTATTGAACACCAAGTTTACCCTATGGCAGAGAAACTGCATGTCCCATTGAGGGGGCCAAATTAAAACTGTCGACCCCTCAGGGTTTTTAACAGTGGCCACTGAGAAAGAGCACCCTACTCAGAAGTTAAATTGGCCAACTGAAACACCAGTCTGGGTAGATCAGTGGCCACTCAATAAACAGAAATTAAAAGTGCTCAATCAACATGTGGAGGAACAGTTGGTCAAAGGACACATTGTAGAGACCAACAGTGCTTGGAACTTCCTGGTATTCGTTATCAAAAAGCTGGGGAAGGACAAGTGGCAGGTCCTTCATGACTTGAGAAAAATTAATGATATAATTGAAGACATGGGGTGTCTCCAGCCGGGTATGCTATCCCCATCAATGCTCCCTCAAAATTGACAATTGGCAGTCATTGACATCAAAGATTGCTTTTTCCAAATTCCCCTACACCCAGTCGGTGTGCCACATTTTGCCTTCTCGGTTCCTTCCATCAACTGAGAGGCCCCAGTGTGACGCTACCATTTGTGTGTTCTTCTACAAGGAATGAAGAACTCACCAACCATCTGCCAATGGTATGTCGCCCCAGTGCATGCCAAAGCAGAAGAATGCATCATCTATCATTACATGGATGATGTACTTGTATGTGCCCTCGATGACAACACACACAGGTTCTTGATGATACTGTTACTGCTTTGTCAGTGGCAGGATTTGAGTTAAATCATGAAAAAGTGCAGATGCTGCTGCCCTGGAGATATTTAGGCCTTGAAATCACCAACCGCACGATAACACCACAGCAGCTGGTGATCAAAGATCAGCCCAAAACCCTGCGACATCTCCAGTAGCTGTGTGGAACCTTAAACTGGGTGAGGCCTTGGTTGGGCCTAACCACGGATGATCTATCTCCTCTTCAATTTGTTAAAAGGAGGGGAGGAGATGGATGCCCTGAGGACATTAATCCAGGAGGCACGAGCTGCATTAGAAAGGATCCAATTAGCATTGGAAAATTGGCAGGCCCGCCGCTGCCAGCCTGAACTCCCTTTCAATTTCATCATTTTAGGGAAATGGCCGCACTTGCATGTGTTGATTTTTCAGTGAGACAAAGGTCAGAGGGACCCCCTCTTGATCATAGAGTGGGTGTTCCTTGGCCTCAGTCTGTCCAAAAGCATCACTTGGCCGCAAGAACTGATGGTCCAACTGGTTTGTAAGGCTAGGGCACGCGTGCGGTTTCTTGCGGGGTCTGATTTTGCGTGCATTCATGTACCAATTTGGCTGTCCACCGGAAGATTAAATAATGAGACTTTGAAACACCTACTGAAAGAGAATGAGAACCTCCAGTTTGCCCTAGAAGTTACCCTGGAAATTGACTATTCTCCAACCTGGTCATAAACTGTTTAATAGTGAATTCCATCTAGTGCCAAAAGAAATTCAAAGTCGTAAGCTACTTAAGGCTCTAACCATTTTCACCCACACGTCCGGGGGTTCCCACAAGTCTGTAATGACTTGGAAGGACCCCCAGACTCAGTAGTGGGAAGCCGATGTCAAGATCATTGAAGGCTCTCCTCATGTAGCTGAGTTGGACATTGTCATTAGAGTCTTTGAAAAATTTCCCGAACCTATTAACAGCATAACTGATTCGGCCGATGTGGCAGGGGTGGTGTTTAGGGCCGAGCATGCGGTGCTCAAAGAAGTCTCTAACCTGGTGATTTACAAGTTGCTCTCAAGATTAGTACAGCTGGTTTCCACTGAGAGCAACCTTTTTACATCATGCATGTGAGATCACACTCTGATCTCCCAGGTTTCATTGCAGAGGACAACCACAGAGCTGATGCCTTGGCCTGCACCGTTGCAGTTGGCTGGCCAAGGCAACACCTTCCATCAGGCCAAACTTAGCCATCAGCAGTTCATCAGAATGTACCTGGTTTGGTCCGCTAATTCCATCTACTGCGTGACCAGGCCAGAGCGATTGTGGCCACATGCCCACAATGCCAGGAGGCCCGCATTACCATCACTGGAGGCAGGGGTAAACGCCAGAGGTCTCCAAAATTGTGAAATTTGGCAGATTGATGTAACCCATGTGCCCCAATTTGGCAGATCTAAATATATTCATGTTAGTGTGGGTACCTTTTCTGGTGCAGTCTATGCCTCAGCCCACACATGGTAGAAGGCACTGGATGCACAGAAACACCTAATATAGGCCTTCTCCATGTTGAGGGTTCCAAAAGTCATTAAGAATGACAATGGGCCAGCCTATGTCTCCAGAGCATTCGGTAATTTCCTGCTTGAATGGGGAATTGAACATCGAACTGGAATTCCATACTCCCCCAGCGTCCAAGCAATAATAGAGAGAACTCATCAGAACCTGAAACAAACCCTAGAACACCAGAAGGCTGATGCCAAAGTATTATCCCCCCAGCTCAGGCTTTCAAAGGCACTGTTCAGCCTCAGCTTCTCGAACTGTTCCTTTGAAAGTCTAAACCTGCCAGTAGTGAGACACTTTAACCAAAACCACATGTTAGAGTTCAAAGAAAAACCGCCAGTGTTAATAAAAGGTCCCGAGTCGCAGCAAATCCAAGGGCCCTTCAACCTGATCACTTGAGGGAGTGGGTACACTTGCGTGTCCACATCCTCTGGTACAAAGGGGATCCCGCACAAGTGGGTCAGGCTGTACCTGTTAGCAGAGAAAGAAAAAGACCACCACACTATCACCCCATCGCCATTGGAGGACCCAGCTGATGTGGCTGTAGCCACCAACTGAAAGAAGAAAAAGGAACAAGAAGACTCAGAACTCCATATTTCTTTTCTTTATTCCCTGATGAAAGTTATTGTTAAGTTTCCCTAATATGTTTTCCTTCTTTTATGTTCAAGTGACATCTGTACCGGACAACATGTAGAAAAAACTGGGGTTTGTCCGGATGGATGTCATCTGTCATCAAAGACATTTGTTTGGTTGTTTTAATTCTGTTTTTAATTTCTGTTGTTACTGGTGTTTGTAAAAAACTGTTAAAAGTGTTACCAACTCCAGCCAAAAACCTCTCCCCCTCAGCGATAGTGGGAAGAATCTGAAGTTTAATTAACTGCCACTGCCATCATCCCCTTAACGCTATCATAAAAATTAAACAAAAAAGGGGGAATTGTGGAAGTGGGGATTTGAAGAGGTTTAGTCTCTCCCTGCCTATAGCAGTGGGGATTTGAAGATCATATGTTTAGTCTATGTCTAAAGTTGTTTACCACCTGCCTCTCCGTGGCAGTTATAATAACTTCAGATTTTTCCCTGTATATCCTCAAAAATCCTGCCCCTGTGGCTTGTCTGTCATGATTTGTTACACCCTTTTACCCAGAAAATTCACTGTCAGTTATGATTTTTCCTTTCTGCCACTGGTATGTGACTTTCCCACTACTTGTTATGTTTACATTTGTCCCCCTAGACCGCTCCTATCTAGCCATTGATTTGTTAGACAATCTCCTCCCAGGATTCCACCCCCCCTCCATAAAAGCCGCTGTTTTTCTCTGTTTTTTGCTCTTTGCCACTGCCACCTCTTTGAGCCACCAGCCCCCACATCCCACTGGCACCTTTGCGCTGCAGCTCAGCAGTTTGCATCCTCAGCAAACACTCATGTGGCGTAGCATCAGCTGCCTCTCTCCTGCTGCTGCCCGCATGGCTCCTGCCACAGGAAGATCACCTGCACTGCCGCTACTGCTGCCACTGCCGGTACTGGCGCAGGCACTGCCCACTTGGTGTTGTGTCACCTGCCTTGCTTCGGCGCTGCTCCTGCTGTGGGAAAGAATAATACCCATGTGGAGCCACCGATTCCCTGCGGCGCCGCCCTGGCACTGCTCCTGTGCGGGAAAGAAATAAAGTAGCTCAAAGAAGCAAGCAAATAGTCCTTCATTTTCCTTTATCCTGATCCTTCAGCGTAGGTCCACATTTATCGGCCATTCCTGGCCATCCAGAACCCCAGCCAGTGGCCGAACTGCGATCCTGCCTGCCGGCAGCAGAGGTGGGGCACGAGCCGCTCCTGGTGCGTGTGCCGATCGTCTCCCGCGATTGGGATGGAACGTCACATAAATGTAAGAATCACAGGATAATTTATGTTGGAAGGGACATCAGATCAATCCACTAGCCAAATCAAGATGGTTTAAACCTAACTTGTAAGAGTTATCTTAGATACGTTGCTGAAGGGATACAAGAATACAAACAGAAGCAGTATTTTACCTTTTCTCACCTCAGAGAAACACTTGTATAAACAACACCCTTTATATCCACTTTCACAAAATCCATGTGCTGCTGTTACTAGAAACACTTACAGAAAGAATTTCTTTTTTTCACACGGATGTTAATTTAAAAAGTGTAATTAGCATTTCTATATAAGCATTCTATTCACAATTATATTCTCAAATCTTTTGCTAAAACTATTATTCTTTCACTTGAAAGTAGAAATAAATTCAGTCAATCTATCTGATAACTCACAATATAAAATATCAAGTCTTGGAGAGAAAAAAGGTACAGCCTATGTCAGATGTGCAGACTTGGAAGCGCTTAGATAAAATCTATTCACCCTGCCACCAGCACATGGAAAAGGCCTTTACTTCCCTTTTGATGTACAAGTAAAGCCTGACAATGTATCTCATATCCACTTTTACATCTCTGTATGTATTATTGCAATACTTCACACTGGCTGAAATGAGGATGAATCAAAATTTTGGTTGGTGCTTCTTTGATAAACATCTTACAGATTTCCCCCTTTAAATACACTCAGCCTTAAAATGCTGACTCGTCAAACAAATTGAAGACTACTAGTACATAAGTAATGGCAATTACAAAGTAAAGGGGGAAAAACCATTCCTGTTTCAGTACATTTCAGTATCATGTATAAAGAACCCTCACACTACTAGAAAACTCCAGTAAATGAGAAGTACCAAGTGTTTTGGCCTAGACACCTGGAAATTACTTTTTTTTTTGTTGAGATTTGAGGAATTTTTTGTAAAACAACATTAACACATCATTGAACACCTTCATTACTCATTAGAACCATGCTTGTATTTTTTGCTGGAAATACAGGCACTTCAGGGTACAATAAATTATTTGCTGAAAGGGCAAAGACACCCCAACCAAATAATCTTACCTTCTTTTCAAAGGCTATGCCAATAATCTTGCCTGCAAAGTCTCTTGTTTCAGTGCTTCCCACAACTGTTTCTTGAGTGACTGCTTGGCACTGAGTGTTTGCTCTGGACCTGTCTTCAGCTGTGTTGTCCTTTACAGTTTTTCTGCTCTAATTCCATATGTGCACAGTAGGAACTCCTCAATGCTGATTTTAAAATAACAGGTGGCTTTTTCCAGCATTTCTTCTATATAGACAGAAGAGAAATAATGAAAATGGTGAGTTGTACTGCTGTCACTCAGACAGTGGAGGTGGTAGTGAGAAAAACAATGCCAACAATTAGTGTTTACAGTGGAAAAAAGGACATCAAGTTGACTTTTAATGGTCTGCTGTAGCATTATTTCTAAATGGCATCTCGCTATGTAATTAGATGATCATTCAACATACTTGAGCAATAATGCAAAACTAGATAGTTTATGGGAGAAAAAATACTAGACTGGGTAAACACCATGCAATTCATGTGGTCTGCACTGAAGTTTGCCATATCTCATTCATCGTTTTAAAAATTCCTGAATTGTGCACATTATTATTGCCCTATTATAGGGGTGCCCCCCAGAAACCATCAGCCTTTCTCCATCTACACTAGAACAGCTCCTGCCCTGAGGGGCTTTTCATAGCAGCTATTCAATGAAAAAATCCCAAACAAATAAAACCACACATTCATGTGTTCACATGTGTACCTCTGCCACAATAAAAACTCCACCAAGGTTTGTCCTTCTTCAGCACAACCCCCTCTAACTGATCTCCCACAAAGTAGCTGTAATGGCAGCTGAAGACATCAGAAACAGACCTTGCCCATGATTTTTCTGTACAGACCTTATCCACATAAAGATGGTACAGAAAGACTTTATCAGAAGAGTAGGATTCCCTGGCTCCACTTTACAATGACACATTTGTCAAGCTATAATTTGGACTCCTCCTCTGTAAAGAACTCCATGCTGTCAAAACCCCTCAGGTGTTGTCAATAAAAGTGTCTGCTGAGAAATGAAACTGCTTTGAACCTGTATTTTTTCCCCTGAATTTCTGCTTCCTCTCTGCTTCCCACCCTCCTCCTGCATCTATCATCCAGCTTGAGTCTAAAAACTCGTGAGCTGAACAGAGGGCATAAGTTGTCTTCATCTAAATGCAGGATGCAAGTGCTCCTGAAGTTCATGTGTGTTTCACAGTCATGAACTGCAGAGAAGACAAAAACGTCAATAAAATAACCTTAAATCTTCTCAGCATTGTCCAATGGTAACTCTTTGTCGTGATGATAAAAGAACATTAATTATGCAGTCAAATAACTGCATTATATCATTCTCAATAAAAAGGACATTAAGACTGAAATTCTTGGAAATAGCAGGACATCTACCATGAAGCTCATGCATAATTCCGACATTATTCATTCCAAATTGTATGAGTTTCAGATTGAGGTGCTTCAGTGTGTTGAATACAAGCACCCTATAAATCCAGACAAAAGCTTGTGATACACTCCTTCCAGTCTGTCCTCACTAATGACAATACAATGTGGGGACTGAAGAGAAAAACTATTGTGGGAATAATTAAAAAAAAAAAAAAATTGTCTGTAACACCAGCAATTCTCAGGTTTAAAATCAAAATTTTGCTAATAATTAGAAAGTCACTGGGAGTTACATTGTACCACTGGATTTTCTTAGGCATTCCTAGGAAGAAGAGTTTCCTCAGGACTGAGAATATTTTCTTTGCTTTCTTCCTAACTAAGAAAAAAGAAAATAGCTTTTAAGACTGAATGTGCACCATGGCAGACTTTGCTGCTTAGAAAATCCTCATGTCTGAATTTCCGATGAGCAAGATCTGAAATGTCTTTTTTGTCAAAGTCAGGATCCATGGAGAGTATTCTGTGGTCCACAGAAGAGGCTCCTCAGGGCACAGGATCTGACTGACAACAGTCTGTGAGGCACAATAACATCCCAGCAACTTGGAGCATTTCAGCCAGGTGTATTTCTAGTTTTTTTCCAGGGAAAGCTACTCATAGCTATTATGCAACACCCCTATAACACCCGCGAAAGAGTCCTAAACAAAAATATGAAAGCTCAAAATTTCAAGGGTTTAAGGGTATATTTGAAAACATCTTTCCCTTCCCCTAGGAAGAAGAGAACCCACAGGAAACTCACAATTCCTCCCAGTCTCCCTCATTAGACAGCTCATCCTCCTCGTGCTTCTGTCCACAGTATATACAAATCTCAAAAGACAAATGCCAATTTGTCTGGCACAGGCATAACTTCAAGGCTCTCTGCTTCTGAGTATCAGATTATGTTAAAATTTAAGCATCTGTTCTCACCTCAGGGAAAAACAGATGTCTTTTCCAAATGCACAGGTTATAGTTATTTGTATTTGCATCCTTCGTGACAATCACAAGTAATGACAGCAATCAGATCAGTACAAGAAAGTGGGCTGGGTAAATAGGAAGTGCTGAGCTTCAGCCTCCCCAGGAAAAACAAAGACATGTTACCATTCATTTGGGGTGTTTTCTGTATGAAAACAAATTATTCACCACCAATATACAATATTTGTATGGATTAAAGAGGAGTAAACACTGAATACCAACTTGTCCTTTCTGCACAATTCTTTGGAGACAAGAGTGGCAAATAAACTCCTGGAGTATCTATTAAATAATGTATCTTCATATAATTAAGTATATTCTAGTCATAAGCCTTCAGCTCTTAGACTTTTGAGACAATTTTCAGAATAATTATCTATTATTCATGGTCCAATATGGACCATGCAGCCAGCACGGATTTTATGTTGTTTTTTTAAACTTATGACTGAATAATTGAGTTCTTATTTGATCAGGGCAAAATTATTTCTGAAACTTAAGAATACTAAACTATCATGGTTTTCACTACTAAACAGATTTCTTCACTGACTAAAACCTCACATTTCTACAGCCACATGATTGTTTCTTTTACCAGGAAACTGACCCTAGCGATTCACTTTTTTTTTCTCAAGTTTTGCAGAGCATACACTTGGCAACAGTTAGAAATGTCATCCAGTTAAAAATGCCAAAACAAAGGCCAGTTCCTGGGGTTTTGACAGTAAGGGAAAGACAGAAGAAACCATTGATGCAATGCCTGTGAGGCAGGTGTTCTGCTACTCCAGTGGCACTCATACATCCACAGTTATAATGCTAATGTGAGTGCTGCCTTTCTCTTCCCATAACACTACTTCTGCTCCCTCAAATAGCCAGATTTCTCCTCATACCTTGCAATCCCATCAGCAGTAACTGGACTAGTGAATATAGCAGACAGAGAAACCAAGCATGGAAAAAGTGTTATTGAGAAAGTTGTCAACAGATTGAATTACCGCCTCTTTCAACAATATCCTAGTTAAATTCACAGATCCTAGCAGAAAAATGGGAATACTGGTGAAACACACTTGCTCCAACATTAACTATCTTAGGCCACATTAACCGGTTTTCATAAATTTATTACCCCTTCAGTTTCAAAACCAGGTAATTTGCAGGGCTTTCCATGCCTAAAGCACAAGCAATCCAGATCATTGGGCTTCAAAGAACATCTTTATGAATGCCTTCATATATGCCAACAAATGAATGGTGATTTTCTTGCAACCAGACAACTGCACAGTAGGCAAATTTCAATTTATTTTAATTATTTTTATCACAAAATGATGCTTTGGAGCATGAGATGTTCATTGCTCTGCTCAGCCAAGTGGCAATTACTTAGAAGAGGCTCAAAGAGCCTGTGCTGATGCCACCTCCCAAGTACCCATGTGATTCCTAGGTCAGGATGCAAGGATTCCCCCCATTCCTACTGCAGGGCATGTCAGCCAGTCAAAGCTGCAGCAGCGCCCTGACCACGGACACAGGAGCTATCCTGCAGGCTGCACAGATGACAGAAATGCTAACAGAGTGTGCTGTGCCTACATCCAGCTGTGAAAAGGTTCCATCTGCACATCCTTTGCAATTTTCCACATCAGAAGAAAAGCAGATTCTAAACTACTATCAAAGCTGTTCATAAAAATAACCCTTCTAACATGCAGTTTGCCTGCAATTTTATTTCCCCTCTAGTTTGTAGCTTAAGCATTACCAAAGACAGAGAACTTCTTTCCTGCTATTTTGATGAATGACAGAGACTCACTGGCAGGACAAGTGCTATTGAAAAGCGATGTTCTGCAAGTCATCTGCATTACCAGTAAACCCAAAATCTTCTTAAATAACTGCAGAATAAGGAAGACTTGTGCCCTTTGTGTCTAAAGATCTGGCTAAGCTCCAATATTCTCTTTTATATCACAGATAAATCTGTTTTCCAAAAAAAACAAGAAGGCTCAGAAAACTTAGGTCTGCCTTGAGTGCTGGTGCCCAACAATCACAATGCCCATGAAGCCTTAAGAACCTAACAATGAAACAACACACACTTTCAAGATAATGTTAGTATAAGAGGTAATATAAAGGTTGATCTTTATTGGAGGCTTCCAGGGGTAGATAT